>NC_045610.1:26047977-26672977 GCF_009762305.2 Zalophus californianus
ATCCACAGTGAACATCATACTCAATGGTGAAAGACTGAAATCTTTTTCTCTAAGATCAAAAATAACTTTACCACTTTACCCACTTTACCACTTCTATTCAACATAGTACTGGCAGTCCTAGCCAGAACAATTAGACAAGAAAAAGAAATAAAAGACATTCAAATTGGATAGGAAAAAGTGAAAAGATCTCTGTTCACAAATGATATGATCTTATAAGTAGAAAACCCTGAAGATTTCACCAAAAAAAAGTTGTTAGAACAACTGAATTCAGCAGAAAATAAAGTCAACACACAAAATCTGTTGCATTTCTGTATGTTAACAATGAACAACTGAAAAGGAAATTAAGAAAACAATTCCATTTATGTATAAAAAATTAAAACCTGGGGCACATGGGTGGTTCAGTCATTAAGCATCTGCCTTTGGCTCAGGTCATGATCCCAAAGTCCTGGGATCAAGCCCTGCATCAGGCTCCCTGCTTGGTGGGGAGTCTGCTTCTCCGTCTCCCACTCCCCCTGCTTGTGTTCCTCTCTCTATCTCTCTCTCTGTGTCAAATAAATAAATAAAATCTTTAAAAAATTAAAACCCTTAGGAGTTAACCAAGGAGGTAAAAGACTTGTACAATGAAAACTACTAACCATCGCTTTTTACAAGAAATTTTAAAAGACATAAATAAATGGAAACACATCCCATGTTCATGGACTAGAAGACAATACTGTTAACATGTTAATACTATGCAAAACAATCTACAGATTCAATGCAATCCCTACTAAAATCCCAACAATGTCTTTTGCAGAAGTAGAAAAAAATCTTAAAATTCATATCAAATCTCAAGAGACCCTAAATAGTCAAAACAATCTTCAAAAAGAACCAAATTAAGGATTCACATTTACTGATTTCAAAACTTTCTACAAAGCTACAATAATCAAAACAACATGAGACAGACATATAGACCAATGGAATAGAATAGAAAGCCCAGAAATAAACCCTCACACATGTAGTCAAATGATTTTTTTTTAAGATTTATTTATTTACCTGACAGAGAGATAGCACAAGCAGGGGGAGTGGCAAGCAGAGGGAGAGGGAGAAGGCTCTCCACTGAGCAGGGAGCTCAATGCAGAGCTCGATCCCAGGACCCTGAGATCATGACCTGAGCTGAAGGCAGACACTTAACCAACTGAGCCACCCAGGTGCCCTGAGTCAAATGATTTTTGACAAGAGCACCACAATAATTCATGGGGAAAGGGAGGATCTTTTCAACAAATGGTGCTAGGAAAACTGGATGTCCACTAGCAAAAAATGAAGTTAGACCCTGACGTGATATTATATATAAAAATTAACCCCATGAATCAAAAACCTAACCATAAGAGTTAACACTATAAAATTCTTTAGAAGAAAACATAGGATAAAATCTTTATTACATTGGATTTTGGCATTGATTTCTTGGGTAGAACACCAAAGGTACAGGCAACAAAAGAAAAAATAGACAAATTGGACAAGATGAAAATTTTTAAATTTTGTACATCAAAAGACACTATCAATATTCAGAACATTCCATCCTAAAATATCAGAATACACATTCTTTTCAAGTGCACATGGAACATTTTCCAGAATAGATCACATATTAGGCCACAAAACAAGCCTCAGTAAATTCAAGAAGATCAAAGTCATACCATGCATCTTTTCTGACCACAACACTATGAAACTAGAAGACAACCATAAGAAAAAAATCTGGAAAGACCACAAATACATGGAGGTTAAACAACATGTTACTAAACAATGAATGGGTAAACCAGGAAATAAAAGAAGAAATTTTAAAAAATTGTTTCATGGAAACAAATGAAAGTGAAAACACAACAGTCCAAAACTTTTGTGATGCAGCAAAATCAGCTCTAAGAGGGGAGTTTATAGTAATACAGGCCTACCTCAAGAAGCAAGAAAAATCTCAAATAAACAACCTAACCTTATACCTTATACCTATAACCTAAAGGAGCTAGAAAAAAAAAACAAAAACAAAACCAGCAGAAGAAAGGAAATAATAAAGATTACAGCAGAAATAAATGGCATAGAAACTAAAACAAAACAAAACAAAAACAGAACAGATTAATGAAACCAGGAGCTTATTCCTTGAAAAAAAATCAATAAAACAGATAAACCTCTAGCCAGGTTTATCAAGAAAAAAAAAGGAAGGACTCAAATAAATAAAATCACAAATGAGAGAGGAGAAATAACAACCAACACCACAGAAATACAATTATAGGAGAGTATTATGAAAAACTATGTGGCAACAAATTGGAAAACTTAAAAGAAATAAATTCCTAGAAACATATAAACTACTAAAACTGAAACAGGAAAAAATAGAAAAATTGAGCAGACTGATAACCAGCAAAGAAATTGAATCAGTAATCAAAAAACTCCCAACAAACAAAATCCAGGACCAGATAGCTTCACAGGCAAATTCTACCAAACTTTTAAAGAAGAGTATTTATAAAGAACAGGTATTAACCTGTTCTTCTCAAACTATTCCAAAAAATAAAAAAGGAAAAAAAAGTCCAAATTCATTCCATGAGGCCAGCATAATCCTGACACCAAACCAGATAAAGAAACCACAAAAAAAGAGAACTACAGGCCAATATCTCTGATGAACATAGATGCAAAAATCCTCAACAAAATACTAGCAGACCAAATCCAACAAACATTAAAAAATCATTCACCAAGATAAAGTGGGATTTATTCCTAGGTTGCAAGGGTAGTTCACTATTCACAAATCAATCAACATGATACATCACAAAAATAAGGGAAAGGATAAGAACTATATGATCATTTCAATAGACACAGAAAAAACATTTGACAAAGTACAGCATCCATTCATGACAAAAACCCTCTGCAAAGAAGTTCTAGAGGGAATATACCACAACATAATAAAGACCATATATGAAAACCCACATCTAATATCATCCTCAGTGGGGAAAACCTGAGAGATTTTCCCCTAAAGTCAGGAACAAGACTAGGATGTCCACTCTCACCACTTTTATTCAACATAGTACTAGAAGCCCTAGCCACAGCAATCAGACACAAAAAGAAATAAAAGTCATCCAAATTGGTAAGAAAGAAATAAAAGTTTCACTATTTGCAGATGACGTGTTACTATATACAGAAAACCCAAAAGACTCCACCAAAAAGCCAATAGAATTGATAAATGAATTCAGTGAAGTTGCAGGATACAAAATCAATGTACAGAAAACTGTTGCATTTCTATATATCAATAATGAAGCAGCAGAAAGAGAAATTAAGAAAACAATCCCATTTACAATTGCACCAAAAAATGATAAGATACCTAGGAATGAACCTAACCAAAGAGGTGAAAGACCTTTACTCTGAAAACTATAAAATACTGATGAAGGAAATTGAAGATGACACAAAGAAATGGGAAGATGCTCCATGCTCATGGACTGGAAGAACAAATACTCTTAAAATGTCTATACTACCCAAAGTGATCTACACATTTTAATGCAATCCCTATCAAAGTACCAACAGCATTTTTCACAGAACTAGAACAAACAGTCCTAAAATTTGTATGGAACCACAAAAGACATGGAATAGCCCAAGCAGTAGGGAAAAAGAAGAACAAAGCTGGAAGCATCACAATTCCAGACATCAAGTTATATTACAAAGCTATAGTAATCAAAACAGTATGGTACTGGCACAAAAACAGACACATAGATCAATGGAACAAAATAGAAAACCCAGAAATAAACCCACAATTATATGGCCAATTAGTCTTCAACAAAGTGGGAAAGAATATCCAAAGGGAAAAAGACAGTCTCTTTAACAAATGGTGTTGGGAAAACTGGACAGCCACCTGCAAAAGAATGAAGCTGGACCCACTTTCTTATACATAAAAATAAAATCAAAATGGATTAAAGACCTTAATGTGAGACCTAAAACCATAAAATCCTAGAAGAGCACACAAGCAGTAACTTCTTTGACATTGGCCATAGCAACTTTTTTCTAGGTAAGTCTCCTGAGGCAAGGGAAACAAAAGCAAAAATAAAATTTGAGACTACATCAAAATAAAAACTTCTGCACAGCAAAGAAAACAACCAAGAAAACTAAAAGACAACCAACAGAATGGGAGAAGATATTTGCAAATGACATACCTGATAAAGGGTTAGTATCCAAAATATATAAAGAACTTATACAACTAAACACCCAAAAAACAAATAATCCAATTTAAAAATGGGCAGAAGACATAAACAGACATTTCTCCAAAGAAGATATACAGATGGCCAAAAGACACATGAAAAGTTGCTCAACATCACTCATCAGCAGGGAAATACAAATCAAAACTACAATGAGATATCATCTCACAGACTTTAGTCAGAATGCTTAAAAATCAACAATACAAGACACAACAGGCGTTGGTGAGGATGTGGAGAAAAAGGAACACTTTTACACGCTTGGTGGAAATGCAAACTGGTATAGCTACTGTGGAAGCAGTATGGAGGTTCCTCAAAAAGTTAAAAATAGAACTACCTTAAGATCCAGGATTTGAACTACTGGGTATTTACCCAAAGAATACAAAAACACTAATTCAAAGGGATACATGCACCCTTATGTTTATAGTAGCATTATTTACAATAGCCAAATTATGGAAGCAGTCCAAGTGCCCATTGATTGATGAATGGATATAGAAGATAGGGTACACACACACACACACACACACACACACACACTGGAATATCATTCAGCTATAAAAAATAATGAAATCTTGCCATTTGCAAATGGCATGTACAGAGCTAGAGAGTATAATGTAAAGCAAAATCAGTCAGTCAGAGAAAGACAAATACCATATGATTTCACTCATATGTGAAATTTAAGAAACAAAACAAATGAGCAAAGAGGGGGGAAAAAAAGAGAGAGAGAGAGACAAAACAAGAAATAAACTCTTAATTACAGAGAACAAACTGATGGTCACCAGAAGGGAGGTGGGTGGGGGATGGGTTAAATAGGTAATGAGGATTAAGGAGTACACTTGTCATGATAAGCTTTGGGTGATGTATGGCATTGTTCAATCACTATATTGCACACCTGAAACTAATATAACACTATGTTAATTAACTGGATTAAAAAAAACTTTAAAAAATTTTTAAATAAAACTGTAAAAAAAGGAGACATTATCAACAGAGTAAAAAGGCAACCCACAGTATGGGAGAAGATATTTACAAATTACATATCTGATAATATCAAGAATATATAAGAACTAACACTCAATAACAACAACAACAAAAAAAATCCAAGTCAAAACTTGGCAAAGGGTTTGAATAGACATTTCTCCAAAGAAGATATAAATGGCCGTGTAGCACATGAAAAGATGCTCAACATATGTAGTCATTAGGGAAATGCAAATCAAAACTAAATTGGGATACCACCTAACATCCATTAGGATGGTTAATTAAAAAAAAAAAAAATTACAAGTGTTAATGAGGATGTTGAGAAATTGGAACCCTTGTGCACTGTTGGGAATGTAAAATGGTACAGCTACCATGGAAAACAGTTCTTCAAAGAAGTAAAAATAGAATTATCATATGATCTAACAATTCCATTCCTGGGTATATATCCTAAAGAAATGAAAGCAGTGTCTCAAAGAGAAATACGTATATCCAAATTTATAGCAGCATTATTCCCAATAGCTAAAATGCAGAAGCATACCAAATGTCTATTGGCAGGTGAATAGATAAGTGAAAGTTGTATATACATACAATGGAATATTATTCACACTTCAAAAGGAATATACATTACAACATGGATGAATTTTGAGGACATTATCCACTCAGAAGAAAGATTAAAAATTAAAAAAAAAACCAAACCGGAATACTGTATGATTCCACTTAGATTAATGCTTAGTCAAAATCATAAAGGCAGAAAGTAGAATGGTGGTTGCCAGGGGCTGAGGCAGAGAAAATAGGGAGTTAATATTTAATGGGTATAGAATTTGAGTTTTATAATATGAAAAGATTTCTCAAGGTAGATGGTAGTGATGAAAGCACGACAGTGTATTTAATACCACTGAACTATATGCTTAAAAATGTTTAAGGTGGTAAATGTTATGCAGAAGACTGAAACTGGACCACTTTTTCACACCATACACAAAAATAAACTCAAAATGAATGAAAGACCTAAATGTGAGACAGGAAACCATCAAAATCCTGTGGAGAGTACAGGCAGCAACCTCTGTGACCCTGGCCACAGCAACTTCTTGCTAGACACATCTCCAGAGGCAAGAGAAACAAAAGCAAAAATGAACTATGGGGACTTCATCAAGATAAAAACTTATGCACAGCAAAGGAAACAACCAACAAAACTCAAAGGCAACCTACAGAATGGGAGAAGATATTTGCAAATGACATATCAGATAAAGGGCTAGTATCCAAAATCTGTAAAGAACTTATCAAACTCAACACCCAAAGAACAAACAATCCAATCAAGAAATGGGCAGAAGACATGAACAGACATTTCTCCAAAGAAGACATACAAATGGCCAACAGACACATGAAAAAATCCTCCACATCACTTGGCATCAGGGAAATACGAATCAAAACCACAATGAGATACCACCTCACACATGTCAGAATGGCTAAAATTAACAACACGGGAAACAACAGGTGTTGACAAGGATGCGGAGAAAGGGGGACTCTCCTACACCGTTGGTGGGAATGCACAAGGTGTAGCCATTCTGGAAAACAGTATAGAGGTTCCTCAAAAAGTTAAAAATAGAACTACCCTATGACCCAGCAATTGCACTACTAGGTATTTACCGAAAGGATACAAAAATAGTGATTTGAAGGGACACATGCACCCCAATGTCCATAGCAGCACTGTCTGCAATAGCTAAACTATGGAAAAAGCCCAGGTGTCCATCAACTGATGAATGGATAAAAAAGATGTGATATTTACATATCATATATATATATATCACATATATATATCATATATATAAAATATAGAGCAAATGGAATATTACTCAGCCATCAAAAAGAATGAAATCTTGTCATTTGCAATGTGAATGGATCTAGAGTGTACTATGTTAAGCGAGACAAGTTAGCTAGAAAAAGACAGCTACCATATGATTTCATTCATATGTGGAATTTAAGAAACAAAACAGATGAATATGGGGAAAGGAAAGAAAAATAAAAATAAGGTAAAAAACTGAGAGGGAAGCAAACCATAAGAGACTCTGAAATATAGGGAACAAACTGAGGGTTGCGGCAGCAGAGGTGGGCTGGGGCATGGGGTACATGGGTGATAGGAATGAAGGAGGGCACTTGATGTAACGAGCACTGGGTATTACATGCAAGTGATGAATCACTAAATTCTACCCCTGAAACTAATTCTACACTATATGTTAACTAACTTGAAATGAAATAAAATCTTGAAGAATGACAAAAAAAAGATGGTATATGTTATGTTATATATATTCTACCACAATAAAAAAAAAAAGGAAAAAAATGCTCGTGAAGCACTCTGAGTGCAGAATGCTAGATACTTATGATTTTCCCCAATATTTTCCTTTTTACTCTAGTCCAATGGATTTTTTTGTTTTTTGAGAGAGAGAGAGAGGGAGAGCAAGAACATGCAAGTGGCTGGGGAGGGGAAGAGGGAGAGAGAATCTTTTTTTTTTAAGATTTTATTAAAAAAATTTTTTATAGGGATTACATTGAATATGTAGATTGCTCTAGGTAGCATTGACATTTTCACAATATTTGTTCTTCCAATCCATGAGCATGGAATGTTTTTACATTTCTTTGTGTCTTCCTCAATTTCTTTCATGAGTATTTTATAGTTTTCTGAGTACAGATTCTTTGCCTCTTTGGTTAGATTTATTCCTAGGTATCTTATGGTTTTGGGTGCAATTGTAAATGGGATCAACTCCTTAATTTCTCTTTCTTCTGTCTTGTTGTTGGTGTATAGGAATGCCACTGATTTCTGTGCATTGATTTTCTATCCTGCCACTTTACTGAATTCCTGTATGAGTTCTAGCAGTTTTGGGGTGGAGTCTTTTGGGTTTTCCACATACAGTATCATATCATCTGCAAAGAGTGAGTTTGACTTCTTCTTTGCTGATCTGGATGCCTTTGATTTCTTTTTGTTGTCTGATTGCTGTGGCTAGGACTTCTAATACTATGTTGAATAGCAGTGGTGATAGTGGACATCCCTGCCGTGTTCCTCACCTTAGGGGGTAAGTTCTCAGTTTTTCCCCATTGAGAATGATATTTACTGTGGGTTTTTCATAGACGGCTTTTATGATATTGAGGTATGTACCCTCTATCCCTATACTCTGAAGAGTTTTGATCAAGAAAGGATGCTGTACTTTGTCAAATGCTTTCTCTGCATCTATTGAGAGGATCATATGGTTCTTGTTCTTTCTTTTATTAATGTATTGTATCACATTGATTGATTTGTGGATGTTGAACCAACCTTGCAGCCCAGGGATAAATCCCACTTGGTCGTGGTGAATAATCCTTTTAATGTACTGTTTGATCCTATTGGCCAGTATTTTGGTGAGAATTTTTGCATCCATGTTCATTAAGGATATTGGTCTGTAATTTTCCTTTTTGATGGGGTCTTTGGTTTGGGATCAAGGGCCTCATAAAACAAGATTGGAAGTTTTCCTTCCATTTCTATTTTTTGGAACAGTTTCAGAAGAATAGGTATTAATTCTTCTTTAAATGTTTGGTAGAATTCCCCTGGGAAGCCATCTGGCCCTGGGCTTTTGTTTGTTGGGAGATTTTTGATGACTGCTTCAATTTCCTTAGTAGTTATAGGTCTGTTCAGGTTTTCTATTTCTTCCTGGTTCAGTTTTGGTAGTTGATATATCTCTAGGAATGCATCCATTTCTTCCAGATTATCTAATTTGCTGGCCCTATCAAAATACCATCCACTTTTTTCAAAGAAATGGAACAAATAATCCTAAATTTTGTATGGAACCAGAAGAGACCCCGAATAGCCAGAGGAATCTTGAAAAAGAAAAGCAAAGCTGGCGGCATCACAATTCCGGACTTCCAGCTCTATTACAAAGCTGTCATCATCAAGACAGTATGGTACTGGTACAAAAACAGACACATAGATCAATGGAACAGAATCGAGAGCCCAGAAATGGACCCTCAACTCTACGGTCAACTAATCTTTGACAAAGCAGGAAAGAATGTCCAGTGGCAAAAAGACAGTCTCTTCAACAAATGGTGTTGGGAAAATTGGACAGCCACATGCAGAAGAATGAAACTGGACCATTTCCTTACATCATACACAAAAATAGACTCCAAATGGGTGAAAGCCTAAATGTGAGACAGGAATCCATCAAAATCCTAAAGGAGAACACAGGCAGCAAACTCTTCAACCTCTGCCGCAGCAACTTCTTCCTAGAAATATCGCCAAAGGCAAGGGAAGCAAGGGCAAAAATGAACTATTGGGATTTCATCAAGATAACAAGCTTTTGCACAGCAAAAGAAACAGTCAACAAAACCAAAAGACAACCGACAGAATGGGAGAAAATATTTGCAAATGACATATCAGATAAAGGGCTAGTATCCAAAATCTATAAAGAACTTATCAAACTCAACACCCGAAGATCAACAGATCCAATCAAGAAATGGGCAGAAGACATGAACAGATATTTTTCCAAGCAAGACATCCAAATGACCAACAGACTCATGAAAAAGTGCTCAACATCGCTCAGCATCAGGGAAATCCAAATCAAAACCTCCATGAGATATCACCTCACACCAGTCAGAATGGCTAAAATTAACAAGTCAGGAAACGACAGATGTTGGCGGGGATGTGGAGAAAGGGGAACCCTCCGACACTGTTGGTGGGAATGCAAGCTGGTGCAGCCACTCTGGAAAACAGTATGGAAGTTCCTCAAAAAGTTGAAAATTGAGCTACCCTATGACCCAGCAATTGCACTACTGGGTATTTACCCCAAAGATACAAACGTAGGGATCCAAAGGGGTACATGCACCCCGATGTTTATGGCAGCAATGTCCACAATAGCCAAACTGTGGAAAGAGCCAAGATGTCCATCAACAGCTGAATGGATAAAGAAGATGTGGTAAATATACACAATGGAATATTATGCAGCAATCAAAAGGAATGCGATCTTGCCATTTGCAATGACATGGATGGAACTGGAGGGTACTATGCTGAGTGATATAAGTCAATCAGAGAAATACATGTATCATATGACCTCACTGATATGAGGAATTCTTAATCTCAGGAAACAAATTGAGGATTGCTGGAGTGGTGGGGGGTGGGAAGGATGGGGTGGCTGGGTGATAGACATTGGGGAGGGTATGTGCTATGGTGAGCACTGTGAATTGTGTAAGACTATTGAATCACAAACCTGTACCTCTGAAACAAATAATACACTATATGTTAAAAAAAAAAAAAAGAAGATAGCAGGAGGGGAAAAATGAAGGAGGGGAAATTGGAGGGGGAGACGAACCATGAGAGACTATGGACTATGAAAAACAAACTGAGGGTTCTAGAGGGGAGAGGGGTGGGGGAATGGGTTAGCCTGGTGATGGATATTAAAGAGGGCGCGTTCTGCGTGGAGCACTGGATATCATACGCAAACAATGAATCATGGAACACTACATCAAAAACTAATGATGTAATGTATGGTGATTAACATAACATAAAAAAATACTAAAAAAAAGATTTTTTAAAGATTTTTTTTTAAAGATTTTATTTATTTTTATTTGACAGAGAGAGACACAGTGAGAGAAGGAACACAAGCAGGGGGAGTGAGAGAGGGAGAAGCAGGTTTCCCGCCAAGCAGGGAGCCTGATACGGGACTCCATCCCAGGACCCTGGGATCATGACCTGAGCCAAAGGCAGACACTTAACTGACTGAGCCACCCAGGTGCCTGAGAATCTTTTTTTTTTTTTAAGATTTTATTTATTTATTTGAGAGAGAGAGAAATAGTGAGCAAGCCAAGAGAGCATGAGTAGCAGACAGAGGGAGAAGCCGGCTCCCCGCTGAGCAGGGACCCTGATGCAGGACTCAATCCCAGGACTCTGGGATCGTGACCTGAACTGAAGGCAGACACTTAACCAACTGAGTCACCCAGGTGCCCCAGGGAGAGAGAAAATCTTCAGCAGTCTCCTCGCCCAGTGCGGAGCCCAAGGCAGGACTTGATCCCATGATCCTGAGATCATGACCTGAGCCGAAATCAAGAGTTGGATGCTTAACTGACTGAACCACCCAGATGCCCCCAACAGAAAAATTTAAAGCCATTTTCTATTTTTTAATTTTTCCAAAGCACTCAATTTCATTTTAGTAGAAACAACCATTTTCTTTATTTGTATTTCAAGTAACAATTATGTAATGGTTTATAAAATATCAGTTAAATTATGTAATTATAATAACAAATATATCTAGCATAAATAAATTGAATAAACACAACTGATTCTTGGGAAGTCTCCCAGTCTAGTGAGAACGGAAAGCTATGTGTATACTGGGCAGTGGCATATTACCTAAATGCTCTCAGTATGTTTTATTTATAGAGGTAATGGAGAGTATCCATTAATTTGTATTATGTTGGTTAAATAGAGATTAATTACAAGAGTTTCTACTTGAGTTCCAGGGGATGATCAGGAAGCAGTGGGGGTAGGAGTTTAAAAGAATATAGAAAATAGAAGAGATTGAATCTAAGTCCCCAAGCATTTTCTAGTAAGCTGTAGCTAGCCAGATCTAGTGAATTTTTTATTTCTTGAATTCTAGTTGTTGAAAACTAACTGGCATCATTATCTTTTGAGAAGTAAATTTTAGTCATGGGATTTCTATTTGAACTAAAATAACATGACTATAGATGTATTTTGATTTAAACCTAATGACAGCAAATTGGTTCATAGTGGAATATAGTAATTCTGGATAAACATAAATTTTGTGTTTCAAAATGAAACAAAGTTTTCTAATTGCAGTGAACAAGAGACTGTAATTAGTCCCAGTTGTCAAATGAGACGCTCTGCCAAGAATTTCAAGAACAGGAAAAAAAATAGAATTGTATTCAACATGAATGCCAGGGAAAGAATGCTTCCCAAAGTCTCTCAGACTGTCCATGGGAAAGCAGTTCCTTTAGTTCCTTAAATCTTCATATCCATACCTTTCATCAACACTGAGAATTTCCTCAATTTTCAAATTCCTGGTTTGGTATTCAGTGGCATCCAAAAAAATAGAGACTTTTTTTCTCTTTCCCTTGCTTTTTGTCTTCTGTCAAACTTCTGACAAAATTTGTCCTGGTAACTTGCTTGGTCTGTAAAGTGACTGCAGATATGAAGCTTCTCCTTATCACGAGAATGATTACACTGAAATCAAAATCTCACCAGAAGACAATTTTTCTCAATTCATCACTCTTCCAAGGACATTATGAATGCATCACTTTCCCAGGGTGAGCAACAGCAAAGCAACATGGACAGATGACACATCGGGCTTCTATCCATTACAATTGGTATTATGGATTTCCTGAATTGGCTCTTTTAACGATCGTAAGTATGCATTAATATTGTCTCTCCTTACCAAACTGCTTAAATCTGAAGATTTAAAAACAAACATAAAGGGGGAACAATATATATATATATATATATATATATATGTATACTTCTCCAAAGCCCTCAAAGATAAATACATTTTCTTCTCATGCACTCAAAAATTGGGTATAGGGGGAGCCTGGGTGGCTCAGTCAGTTAAGCATCTGCCTTTGGCTCAGGTCATGATCTCCGGGTCCTGGGATCAAGCCCTGTGTTGGGCTCCCTGCTCAGTGGGGAGTCTGCTTCTCCCTCTCCCTCTGCCCCACCCCCCGACTTGTGCGTGTGCACACGCTCTCTCTCTCTCAAATAAATAAATGGGATCTTTGAAAAAAAATTGGGGATAGGTGTCAAAGCATCATGTGATTGTAGTATCTTATTAAAATTGATGTTTTTACCTGCAAAAGTTTTCTCTTTCATTATTTCATATTCTGCTTGAGAGTTACTGCTTTCTACTCAACCAAAAACATGAAAATTCAAGTACTAAGCATTTGAGTATTGAGTATATTGCAGTATGTGGTGCTGGCTTCACCTACCGATTGGCTCCCATCCACCAGAATTCAAAATGGAAAATGTACTTAATGAAGGTTTATACATAACTTCTGGGAAGGCTTTTTGGATTTAATTTTTTTTATTTAATCCTATTATTTATTTCATATAAGTGGTCCCAAAGAGATCTCCATAGTGACCAGCTTTAATTTATACATCTCAGGGATCCACAGCACTATAAATGGAAGGCCCTGGTCTTAAAATGACAGCATGCTTGGTTACAGGCAGGATACAGTAGTTTGGAATTAACTAAAATTAAAAGAGCTATATTTTCTACCTCCTGCTTATTTAGCTACCTGAAAGGTTATTCTAACTGCATCTGATCAAATATATTAGCTGAGTTAGATGTAATCCATTGTTCAATACTAATTCCTTCTGTAGTGGCGACCTCAGAGAGTCGGGGACCTGGGGCGGCGAAGGAACTGAGAAAAAGAGACGACAGTAGAGCGAGGCACAGGGGACCCCGAGCTAACAACCCGAGGTGCCGAGGTTTATTTTCCATACTCTTATATACCTTCTACAGTGATATAGATCTATAATGGTTTACAGCAGGGGCGTAGTAAGGCACATTCCTCCATGTATACAGGATTAGTCAAGCACGTACGAATCTTTAAAACAGAATAAAGGAACAAAGAGGGGAGTGCCCAGTGTCCTGTTTACAGCTGGCTTCTTATCTACAAAACATCTTCTGGGGAGTACTTTAGAACTGACCACACACGTCCCAAGGGCATTTCACTCTGATCCTTTCGGTTTATTTTTAACCCTGCAATCTCGAGTTTTCTCAGGGATCTCGGAGTCTGAGCGAACATGCACCAGTGGTTGTTGTGGCATTCTGTTTCCCACAATGTAGCATTAGACAAATTGTCTAAATGTTTTGTCTTCTGTACACGTATAAATGGAGATGATGCTCTTGCCTCCTGTGATGAAATACTGAACTCCGGCTTTTGTCCCCACGACCCAAGGATTTAAGGCTATTTTCTGTGTTTGTAGCTTACGAAGGTAACCCAAAAGGTAGTAGAGATATTAGTCCCACCTTTCTTTTTTTACAGATAAGAAAGAACTTATGAGTTAGGCTTTTGTGCTTTGACTTATGCTCTTCTGTCTATAGTTATATTAAAATCCTACTTGTATCTTTAAAAAGGAATTAATACAGTTCATTCTTGAACATGGTGGTTAGGGGTGCTGCACCTCTGCACAGTTGAAAATCTGCATATAACTTTTGACTCCCCAAAAACTTAACTACTAATAGCTTACTGTTGACTGGGAGACCTTACCAATAAAATAGTCAACACGTATTTTATATGCTACGTGTATTATATATTGTATCTTTATAATAAAGTAAGCTAGAGAAAAGAAAATGTTATTAAGAAAATCACAAGAAAGAAAAATACATTTACAGTACTGTGATATGTTTATAGAAAAAAATGCATGTATCAGTGGACTCACACAGTTCAAACCCATGTTGTTCAAGGGTCAACTTGTATACATAAAGCTCTTAGAATAGTAACTATTTCATGATACTATAGCTAAACTACTAACTGTTTGCTCTTATTAATATATTTTTATTCCAACTCCTTTGTGAAATCTTCCCCATCCTCATCTGGCCACTCCTGTACAACCATATGTTTCTTAGGCTTATTTTCCTATTTAAGCTTATGTTGAACTTAATTGTTTCTATTTCCCTCTCCTTCACCAGACCGTAAGCTATTTGAGGGCAAGAACCAAGAAATTTCTTTGTATTATTCTTTCCCCCAGTGCCTAGCATATTACTTTTCAATCATTACATCCTTAAAAAAAACTGTTAATTGATTTAACTGTAATGATGACCTTCAAAACCACTTGGAAGTTATCAGTTACCAGTATAGGATTCTCTCTTAGACCTGCCTACAAATACTAATAGACACCAAATTAGTTTCTTTATGCAGACAAATTGGAGTTGCAGTAAGATTAAGCAAGTGGCACGGTCAAATGGCAGAGACCAGAGAAAGGTAATTACAAAACAACAACAACAAAATGTACAAACAATGAGATTCACAATGGGATTAATTTAGACTGGAACTCATTAAAGTAACAGACAGATTGAGATAAGATTAGGGACAAGGATAGATTTAGGTAACTGAACAGGGCAGCTGAAGCATGGTTCAGACCCCATTTATAGGTAGGAAAGAAAAGCTGCGATCTTAAGAAAGCATCTGAAATGGCTTCCAAATGTTTCATTAACAGGTGACTATGTGATAGGGGATTAAAAATTACTATAGTCTCTTAAATACGAAGGATACATCTTTTTACATGAGTCTGACCACAAGATGTTTGTTAAAGGATTCCTGTTTACTAGAGTGGTTTCCATTTAACCAGGATCATCTTCATGTGTAGTGCTAGTTCTTCAAAGAGGATCAGAGATATAATCACCACAAAGACCAATTCTAATTTTCTAAAGACTCTAGGAATTTCCATATGGAATTTGTTCTCTAGAACTCCTAATAGCTGGGCTTTTGACTAGAGTACTAGTACTGTTTCCCCCTCATGCTCACTAAGTGGAATATCAGATGCATAAATCTCTAGACGTTATTTGGTTGCAGATAGCAAGTCCCAAGTCTAAAAGTTACCCCGTCAATGGAGTGCCCCTGAGAAATACTAAATGATTCAAACTGCAAATTCCACAGCATCACTTACTTGAATCCGTGAAGGAAGGATAGGAAGGGAGTGGGGAGGACACTGTGTAGGAAGGAAAGAAGTTTAATGTTGAATTTGGTGTGACATAGAAGAGACGAAGAAAACTGTCTAGACTTAAAAGTCACTGGGAAACTGAAGTCAATAGTTTTGTTTTATTTTGTTTTGTTTTTTAAGTAGGCTCCATGCCCAGTTTCAAGCTCAACATGGAGCTTGAACTCACAACCCTGAGAGCAAGACCTGAGCTGAGATCAAAAGTTGGATGCTTATCCAACTGAGCCACCCAGCGCCCCTCAATTGTTTTGATAATAGGAAACTAAAGAAAATTTTTCTGTCTTTAAGAGGGTTAAAGAGGACGGTAAGTGTAGATGGTTGGAAGTACTTGGCCTCTAGCCCATTAATATGCCCTGGGGATTGCAGTTCATTTTTAAATTTGCGTTTTTTTTCCATTTGTAGAAAGGTACTCCCTGACAATTTAATTTTTTTTTTTAAAGCTAAGAGTCTGCAAAGAGCTCAGGTCCTTGGGCAAAGAGACCTTTTGTGTTTCTAACCTTTAGACCCTTTTAACCCTTGAGGATGGTTAACCAGAGGTTTTCAAACTCTGAGAGTTCTATTGTCTGAGAGAGGGAGTCATCCTTGACACCTCCCTCTCTGTTGTGGGCATGTGATGAAAAGATGAAAAAATCAGTTGGCACTTCTTTCATTCCTATGATGGTAGTCTGATGAGACTGTCAATTAGTTTCTGCTGAACTTGCTCCAATCATTTTTAATCATAATTCTCTCACCTTTTAATCAATTTGGTGAGCTGTTCAATATCCTTATTTTTTTAAATTTCCCTTTTCATTTAAGTCAACCAAAGTTGGTTATTATATCTTCAACAGCCCTTTTCTCACACATTTTATTCAGTCCTGTTAATTCTACTTGTAAAATAGATCTTGAATTGATTCACTTTTATACAGCTACTCTATATCACCCCTAATCTAGGCTACCATCTTTTCTTACCCAGACCATTACAACAAGAGCTTTCATGGTTCTGCTTTTGTCATCCTCAAATCTAATCCATTCTTCATACTGCAACCACAGTGATCTTTTCAAACTAAAATCTGAGTATGAGATTCCTCAGTCTAATAGTCTTCAATTGCTTCCCATTGCTCTTAGAAGCAAAGAAGAAAATTTAAAATCCTCAACAGGGCCTATAAGACCTTTTATAATCTGGTTCCTGATATCTTCTCCAATCTTGTCTTACAGCATGCTCCCCAGTTGCTCATTGCATTCCAGCCATTCTGGCTTCCTTTTAGCTTCTTGAACACAATAAGCTCCTTATTAACTCAGAGACTTCAAATATGGTGCTTCCTCCACCTAGAATACTCCCTGTCAACTGTGCCTTGCTGGCCTTTCCTTATTTTCTAATCTAAACTAGTTCATGCTCTCCTCTCTCAGAGCATTTTGTTCCTTTCTCTTTTTTTATTTCAAGTTTTTATTTAAATTCTATTTGGTTAACGTATATGGTAAAATTGGTTTCAGGTGTAGAATTTAGTGATTCATCATTTACATATAACAGCCAGTGCTCATCACAAGTGCCCTCATTAATACCCATCATCCATTTCACCCATTCCCCACCCACCTCCCTCCATCAACCCTCAGTTTGTTCTCTATAATTAAGAGTCTCTTATGGTTTGCTTCCCTCACTTTTTCCCCCTTCCCTTATGTTCATCTGTTTTGTTTCTTAAATTCCACATATGAGTGAAATCATATGGTATCTGTCTTTCTCTGACTGACTTGTCTTGCTTAACATAGTACACTCTAGTTCCATCCACGTTGTTGCAAATGGCAAGATTTCATTCTTTTTGATGGCTGAGTAATATTCCTGGTGTGTGTGTGTGTGTGTGTGTGTGTGTGTGTGTGTGTGTGTGTGTGTTTACCACAACTTCTTTATCCATTCATCCATCAACAGAATTTCCATTGTTTGGCTGTTGATTATAATGCTACTGTAAACATCAGGGTGCATGTGCCCCTTCGAATCACTATTTTTGTATCCTTTGAATAAATACCTTAGTAGTGCAATTGCTGGGGTCATAGGGTAGTTCTATTTTTAACTTTTTGAGGAACCTCTATACTGTTTTCCAGAATGGCTACACCTTGTGCATTCCCACCAACGGTGTAGGAGAGTCCCCCTTTCTCCGCATCCTTGTCAACATCTGTTGTTTCCCGTGTTGTTAATTTTAGCCATTCTGACAGGTGTGAGGTGGTATCTCATTGTGGTTTTGATTTGTATTTCCCTGATGCCAAGTGATGTGGAGGATTTTTTCATGTGTCTGTTGGCCATTTGTATGTCTTCTTTGGAGAAATGTCTGTTCATGTCTTCTGCCCATTTCTTGATTGGATTGTTTGTTCTTTGGGTGTTGAGTTTGATAAGTTCTTTACAGATTTTGGATACTAGCCCTTTATCTGATATGTCATTTGCAAATATCTTCTCCCATTCTGTATGTTGCTTTTATTTTTGTTGGTTGTTTCCTTTACTGTGCAGGAGCTTTTTTATCTTGATGAAGTCCTCATAGTTCATTTTTGCTTTTGTTTCTCTTGCCTCTGGAGATGTGTCTAGCAAGAAGTTGCTACAGCCAAGGTCAAAGATCTCCTATAAGATTTTGATGGTTTCCTGTCTCACATTTAGGTCTTTCATTCATTTTGAGTTTACTTTGTGTATGGTGTGAGACAGTGCTCCAGTTTCAGTCTTCTGCATGTTGTGTTCCTTTCTTTCATAGTAGTTATCACAATTTTTATGAATCTATTTATGTATTCATTTGCATAATGTCTGCTCCCCCAATGCCTGTAAGCTTCATGCGAGTAGAGACCACATCTGTTTTGCTCACCACTGGATCTCCAGCATTTAGTAGAATGCCTAATATACAGAATATCTTTTAGAATTATCTTCAGATCCAATGCTTAAAGGAATGGATGGGAGATATTACATCACATTCTCTTTTTCTACTCTCAGCATTATTTCTACACTAAATCAGTTACTAAATCATTAAATCCTTCAATTAATCTCTAAAATATGCCTCTATCATCACTGCCACTGATTCACTTCAGGCCATTATCATTTCCTATCTGGGTCTTTACAATAACTTCCTAACTAGTCCTCTTGTCCCTAGTCTTGCCCCTCTCTAAAACTATCTTCCACACTGCAGCTAGAGTGATCTCTCTAAAACACCAATCTCATCACGTCAAGTCTCTACTTAACAATCCCTTGATAGCTTCCCATCACCTGCAGGATAAAGACGAAATTCCTCATGCAAAGCTCTAAATGACTTGGTTCTTATCTATTTCTGGCTCCATATCCCAACTACTCTCCACTTCTAACTTTAAGTTCTCATTCTTTCCTCTTGCTCGTCCCTTGGCCTGGAAAACTGACCCTTTTGTTCACTTCACCAACTCTAATATCCCACGGTGTCTTGTGTTCTACCACAGTTCATCATGTTGCATTGAACTTTATCTGTGTATGTGTCTGCCTCTACCATTACAATGAAAGCTTCTTCAAGACAAGAACTTTGTGTTCTTCATATTTCTATCATCCTTGTATAGTCTTTTTCAATCTCAGCTTGTAATCCATTACTTTGGTCATTCATGAGTTTAGTTTTTTATAACTAGTATTTTTTAAAATGACACAGAAGAGAAAATGTCAGATTGTATCACATGTAGTAAGAGTTAATTTTTTGTGTGAAATACTGAAATATTATATGCATATATGTATGCATTTTATGAAATTTAAATATGCATATTGTGTGAAATATGCACACATATAATATATAAAATATGTATAAGCAAATGTGTATACTGGGTCCCTGTGCATAATGTATTTCTTTCTGTAAAATTCTGTAAAATTCCTGCTTATCTGACTTCTTACTCTTTAAGGCCCAATAATTTCAATTCATGAAGAAGATATAACAATCTTAAATGTAGTATCTAATAACAGAGCTCCAAAATATATGAAACAAAAACTGATAAAACTGAAAGGAGAAATAAACAAATCCATGATTAAAAAGGAGATTTCAGGGGCACCTGGGTGGCCAGTCCATTGGGCATCTGACTCTTGGTTTTGGCTCAGGTTGTGATTTCATGAGTGGTGGGATTGAGCCCCACCTTGGGCTCTGCACTCAATGGGAGTCTGCTTGAAGATTCTCACCCTCTAACCCTTTCCCCACTCACACACGTGCACTCTCACTTTCTCTCTCTCTAAAATAGATGGATAATTCTTTAAAGAAAAAAAAGAGAGAGAGATTTTAGGGGCACCTGAGTGGCTCAGTCAGTTAAGTGTCTGACTCTTGATCTCAGCTCAGGTTTCGATCTCAGGGTCATGAGTTCAGGCCCTGCACTGGGCCCAGCAAGGAGCCAACCTAAGACAGATAAATAAATAAATTTTAAAAAGGGAGATTTCAAAACACCTCTCTCAATCAGAACAACTAGAGAGAAAACCAGTACAGGTACACAACTTGAATACATCATTAATGACCTTGGACACTCTGACACACAAAAGCAAGATGAACACACTTATCAAGTGCTCATGGAACATTTACCAAGATAAACCATATTCTGGGCCATAGAACAAATCTTAATAAATTTAAAATTATTTAAGTCAGGTAAAGTATGTTTTATGACCACAACGCAATTTAATTAGAAATCAATAACAGAAATATTTAAATCCCCAGATATTTGGAAACTAAACAATATTCTCTAAATAATGCATTTGCCAAAGAAGAAATCAGAAGAAAAATTGTAAAGTATTTTGAGTAGAGAGATATTTTTAGTACCGATAGCCTATATTAGAAAAGAAGATCTCAAATAATTGACCTCAACTTATGCCTTAAGAAACTAGAAAAAAAAAAGGAGCAGATTAAACCCAAAGTAAGCAAAAAACAGGAAATAATAAATAATAGAATAAAAATCAATAAAATAAAAGAGAGCAATAGAGAAAATCAATAATACCAAAAGCTGGTATTTTATGACTATCAATATAATTGATAAACCTCTAACCACACTAATCAGGAAAAAACAGAAGACACAAATTGCTAACATCAGGAATAAAAGAGAGTACATTGCTATAGATCCTACATATATTGAAAGGATGACAGGGAATATCACAAACAATTTTATGTCCATAAATCTGAAAGCTTAAATTAAGTGGGAAAAAAAAAATCCCTTGAATCAACCTACTAAAGCTCAATCAAGAAGAAATAAAATTTCAGCAAATCAAATCCATCAATATATGAAAAAGATAATACATGACAGTAAAGAGGGTTTATCCCAGGAATGCAAGGTAGGTTAACATTAAAAAATGAATCAGTGTGAATCATTATATTATATATACATATATATATAAAAGAAGAACCATATGATTTATCTCAAAGATACAGAAAATGCATTTTACAAAATCTCAGCAAACATTCCTGATAAAAACTCTCAGCAAATGGGAATACAAGAAAATTTCTTCAACTTCTTAAAAGGCATTTACAAAAAAATCCACATCTAACATCATACTTAATGGTGAATGACTGAATGCTTTTTCCCTAGGATCAATAATAAGACAAGTTTGTCTCCTCTCACCATGCCTATTCAATATTGTACTGGAGGTTGTTGTTTTGTTTTTTTTTTTTAAGATTTATTTATTTATTTTGGAGAGGGACAGAGTGCAGGGGGGAGGAGTAGAGGAAGATGGAGAGAGAGAATCTTAAGCAGACTCCCCACTGAGCATGGAGCCCAACACAAGGCTCATTCTCACTATCCTGAGATCATGACCTGAGCCAAAATCAAGAGTCAGACACTTAACCGACTGAGCCACCCTGGTGCCCCTTGTACTGGAGGTTTTATTCAGTGCAATAAATAAGAAGAATTTAAAAGCTTTCAGTTGAAAAGGAAATCTTTATCATAGATGACATGTTCATTCATGTAGAATAGCTTATGCAATATACAAATCTCTAATAGAACTAATAAATGAGTTTAGCCAGGTTGTGGAACACAAAATAAGTATATAAAAATCAATTATATTTTTATATACTAACAACAAACACTCAGAAATTGAAATACAAATCAAAAGTAGCATAAAAATATAAAGTATTTAGGAATAAGTGTGACCAAAGATGAGTCTCCTATACATGGAGACTATAAAACAATGTTGAGAAAAATTAAACAAGACCCAAGTAATGGAGAGGTATACCTTATTCATATGTGGATGACTCAATATTTTTAAGATGTTAATTCTTCCAGTTGCAATCTTTTTTTTTTTTTTAGATTTTATTTTTAAGTAATCTCTCCACCCAACATGGGGCTTGAACTCACAACATTGAGATCAAGAGTCACATACTTCCACCAACTGAGCTAGCCAGGTGCCCTCCAATTGCAATCTTAATCAATATTTGTGTGAACTTTTTTTGGTTTAAATTGACAAGATGATTCTAAGATTCATATGGAAATACAAAGGACCTAGAATGGTCAAGTCAACTTTGATAAAGAACAAAGTTAGGGGATTAACACTACCTGATTGCAAGACAGTGTGGTATTGTAAAAAGGGACAAATAAATAGATGGAACAGAATAGAGAATCCAGAAATAGATTCACACATATATGGATGACTTATTTTTTACAAAGATGCAAAGGCAATCCAGTGGAGAGAAGATATTCATTTCACAAATGTTGCTGGAGTAATTGGGTACAAACAAATATACTTGGACCCATATCTTGCACCATATACACACATTACCCTAAAATGTATCATAGACCTCAAACATCTAGGAAATGCAGGAGAAAAATCTCTGTAACCAGGGTTTGGCAAAGATTTTTTAGAAATGATACCAAAAGCATGATCTAAAAAAGAAAAATGGACAAATTTGACTTTATAAAAATTTAAAGCTTCTGTTTTTTGAAAATCACTGTTAAGAAAATAAAAAGACAAACCACAGACTGAAAGAAAATATTTGCAAATCCTATATCTGATAAAGACTTAAATCCGGAATACATAGAGAACCCTCAACACTCAATGAGAAAACAAACAACACAATTTTTTTAAACGGACACAAGGTTTGAACAAATACTTCACTAAATAATATATATGGATGGCATGACAACACATGAATAGACTGAGCATTAGGGAAATGCAAATTAATGTTTTAATAAAATACCACTACACACCTACTAGAATGGCTAAAATTAAAAAGACTGACCACACCAAGTGCTCGCAAATATGTGGAGAAACTGTTGGTACAAAAGTAAAATGGTATAATCATTTTGGAAAACAGTTTGGCAGTTTCTCAAAAAGTTAAACATGCACTGATTATATTCTCCAGTCATTCCACTCCTAGGTATTTACCCAAGAGAAATGAAAGCAAATGTCCATACAAAGACTTGTACATGAATGTTCATAGTTTTATTTGTAATAGCTCCAAACTTGAAATAACCCAAAAGTCCATTAACATGTGAAAAAAATAAACAAATTTTGGTATAGTTATATAATGAAATATTACTCAGCAATAAAAGGGAATTAACTATTGGGGGTTTTTTCCTCTCCCAGGAATTAACTATTGTTACATGCAACAACAGATGAATCTCAAAATAATTATGCTAAGTTAAAGAAGCCAGACAAGAAAGAATGCGTACTTTACTATTCCAATCATAAAAAACTCTAGAAAATGCATCTACAGTGACAGAAAGCTAATCAGTGGTTGCTGAGGGGGTAGGGGAAAAAGAGATGGGAGGAAGGAACTACAAAGAGGCACGAAACACCTTTTTGAGATGCTGGGTATGCACATCATCTTGTGTTGGGTGGGTGGTTTCATGGGTTATAAATATATAAAACTTGTCAAATTGTATACTTTAAGTATGTATGATTTATTGTATGTTAACCAGTATTAATTAAAAATGAATAAAAAATAAATAAATGGAATAAAATTATTGAAGCACTAGAAGAAAATAAAAGAAATTATAATCTGGATAAGAAAGACCTTCTTTAACATGCACTAAAGCTAGAAACTACCAATAAAAAAAACTAATAAAATTGACCGCATAATTGACCACACATTGACACATAATACAAAATTTAAAAACACATTTTAACATATAATACACAAAGATTTTACTTATTTATTTGAGAGAGAGAGAGCACGAGCGGGGGCGAGGGGCAGGGAGAGAGGGAGAAGCAGGTTTCCTGCTGAGCAGAGAGCCCCATGTGGGGCTTATCCCAAGACCCTGAGATCATGACCTGAGCCAAAGGCAGACACTTAACCACCTGAGCCATCCAGGCGCCCCGTCACAAAGGATTAATATCTTCACTAAAACTCTCTTACCAATCAATAAGAAAAGATAGAAAAATGGGGAAAAAACATGTATTTTCTAGTACTTCACAAATGAAAAATCTAGAATTGTCAGTAAATAAGATGTGCTACTCTGTCATATCCAATTAACAAATATTAGAAACCTGAATTATACACAGAGTAGGTGAGGGTATGGGTACTGTCATATACTGTTGGTGGCACTGTAATTTGTATATTGATCAGCATAACTCAAAGAGCAACTAGACAAGACATATAAAACTTTAAAACATCTAAACACTTAATCCAATAATTTGAATTTTTAGAATTTATTCCAAGGAAATCATTAAACAATTGTAATGTTTATAAAAGCTCTGAACTGGAAACAACCTAAATGACCATCACTAGAGAGATTTATTAAATAAACTGTTATTTACCTATAGGGAGTTAACTATGACCAGAATACTATGTTGTCATTAAAAATTATCAAGATCGGAGCCTGGGTGGCTCAGTTGGTTAAGCGACTGCCTTCGGCTCAGGTCATGATCCTGGAGTCCCTGGATAGAGTCCCACATCGGGCTCCCTGCTCAGCAGGGAGGCTGCTTCGCCCTCTGATCCTCCCCCATCTCATGCGCTCTCTCTCTTTCAATCTCTCTCTCTCAAATAAATAAATAAAATCTTTAAAAAAAATTATCAAGATCTATATATATTGACATGGAAAGTTATCCATAATATAGTAAGCGAAAAAAGGCAGTTTGCAAAGTACTATGCATAAGTATAAGTAAATTTTAAAACTATTTTTAAAAAAATCCTGAAAAGATATACAGCAGAGTATTAACAATGGTTTTCTCTGAGAGGTAAGACTGGGTAGAATTTCCAGTTTTGAGATTTTTGTATTGCTTGATTTTTACAACAAAAATATATTGTTTTTCAAATGTGAAAAATGAGTAAAAGTTTTCCATTTTAGAAAAAAATCTGTTCTAAGAGCTAAGAGGTCCATCGACAGATGAATGGATAAAGAAGATGTGGTATATATACACAATGGAATATTATGCAGTCATCAAAAGGAATGAGATCTTGCCATTTGCAACGACGTGGATGGAACTGGAGGGTGTTATGCTGATTGAAATAAGTCAATCAGAGAAAGACATGTATCATATGACCTCACTGATATGAGGAATTCTTAATCTCAGGAAACAAACTGAGGTTTGCTGGAGTAGGGTGGGTGGGATGGATGGGGTGGCTGGGTGATAGACATTGGGGAGGGTATGTGCTATGGTGAGCACTGTGAATTGTGCAAGACTGTTGAATCACAGATCTGTACTTCTGAAACAAATAATGCAATATATGTCAAGAAAAAAAAATAGAATAAGATAGCAGGAGGGGAAGAATGAAGGGGGGAAATCGGAGGGGGAGATGAACCATGAGAGATGACGGACTCTGAAAAACAAACTGAGGGTTCTATAGGGGAGGGGGTGGGGGGGATGGGTTAGCCTGGTGATGGGTATTAAAGAGGGCACGTTCTGCGTGGAGCACTGGGTATCATACGCAAACAATGAATCATGGAACACTACATCAAAAACTAATGATGTAATGTATGGTGATTAACATAACAATAAAAAATTTTTAAAAAATCTGTTCTAATGTTATTCAATAAGAATTTTATAATAACATTATGAGTAAAATTCATACCTACTTAGGTTTTAAAATGTCCTATTTTGTTCACTGAAAACTTTCAGAAAGTGTTTCTTCTATTGAAAGATCATGAACAATTTTTCAAACTGTGATTTTTAAACATTTATAAGCAAAATTTCATAATCAGTTTTGAGCATGAAAAGTATGAGATGTTGGACTTGTATAACTAGCTCTGAGTAAAATACATCTATCATCACTTTGCAAGATGACTTCCTACTAAACAAACACCTGGGCTAAGAAAATTAATGGATAAACCAATATTGCAAGCTGGGGCTACATTCATATATATTGGATTAGTTTTCATTCACATCATTATTTCTTGTTGAAAAGTATTCCATTTAAATAATTTAAAAATTCGCTTTTCACAATATATTGTCACATTAAATATACACTGAAAACACTCTGGATAATGTTATACAAAAGCTACAAAACCCTGTAATCATTTTTGAAAAGATAGTGTATAATGATTTGTGCTATATATTTACACATGAAAACAAAGCACTATGAGGAACACCAGTTGTTAGAATAATGTGTCTCAAAATTAACCATCTCAATTTAAAAAAAAAATCACATTAGGGAATATTGGCAAGATCAAGGCATGATTAATGATAATATTATATATCAAAATGATAATATTAAATATCAAAAATATTATATATCAAATATGCATTGCATCACTTCTCTACACCACATTTTATCATTGTTGCCCATGACAATTTAAACAAAAAATACAAACACATTATAAATCATGCACCCCCCACACACATATTCTCTTAAGCAAAAACACCTACCAAGTATACAATCAAATTAAAACTGTAGGAGAGATTTATTAGCTTGTAGATGTTCTTAATTATTTGAAAAACTTGTCTTATGTTCAATAGCGACATCATTCACTAGCAGATCAAATCATCATAAAAGTGATCATAGAGAGTGTTTATTAAAGCAATATTTCAGGGCAAAAGTAAATTTTTGACAGGTATTGTGAGTTTTATTCTATAATACACACAATAGTGCTCAACCTTGTCACTATCTAGGAAGCTAGCTATGTATAGGAGATACAATAATATAAAAGGTATACTGGGGTAGGGGCAACACAGAGGGAAAAGGGCTAAGATTTATTACCTTCAATTATTTTTGTTAAAATCTCTCCTCAGGGTACAGGCACATAATATATTGTACTTTCCATTACTTAGTACAAATGTAAAACATATCTAAAAAACACATTTCATCGTTATAACATATTAAAATAACAAGTAGGATGTCATGATGTTAATTTGACAGATGGACTGTCATTTAACAATGTTGTATAACATTGGTTAACAGCAAATTAATATCATCATACCCAGTTTTTCTTAACATCCAGATTGGGAAAAGTTTCCCAATAAAGTATCACTGATTTGTTTACTAATCTAGTGAGGCAAAATAGCTAGCTAAAAATATGCAAATGTAATCCACATATAATTCTGAAATAACTACTTTCAAAGAATTTTATTTTTTTTATTTTTTTTAAAGATTTTATTTATTTATTCATGAGAGAGAGAGAGGCAGAGGGAGAAGCAGGCTCCCAAGGAGCAGGGAGCCCGATGCGGGACTCAATTCCAGGACTCTGGGATCATGACCTGAGCCGAAGGCAGACGCTTAACCATCTGAGCCACCCAGGTGCCCTCAAAGAATTTTAAAACAAATGGTAGAATAATCTAAAAATTCTGATCTTAGCCACTTCCCCTCAACTTTATCCTTCACTAAGGTATTGATTTTTTTTTGACAGGTTCCCATGTACATTATGAACTGACTCATAAAAATTTTCAGCATATTGTACTAGGTTTATTATAACCAATCTTACTATATATTAAGACCAGTATCTTTTCATCAACACGAGCTGTTAAGCAAACTCAAGTGACATAGTAGATTCATGATTAGCCCATAGAAAAGAAGACAAAAATAGAGTGACATAAATTTAATTTCATTACACTTTGGCATCTAAAGCCACATTTTATGCCCCACTGACCACAAATGACTTCTCTTATTGTAAAACAATCTTGATCTATACAATTCAAAAAATGACATTCACCAAGTGGATATTAATTTTAGTTTAAAGTCTTCATATCAAATAATGTTTTCTGAAATAATTTTAATAATACTGGAGTAACATGAAAAAGTTGTTTCTCATAATTTTATCTTCATTGATAATTTGTGTTTCTGTGGTACTTTCTGTTAATAAAGTAATTTTTTTCTTTTTTTTTTCTTTATCTAATGTACAGAGGGGAGGGAGGAAGGAGAACTTCTAGCCTAATATCAGGGTTTGAATCAAAATATCAGCTTAACTTTATATGGCTGGCTCTTAGAGCAGGAACAGGAAGAGTTGCAAAAACATGGCTTTAAATCTTTAGCGGCTACATTCTAGAAAAACATAAAAGGGTTATGTTATAACATTAAAATAAACCAGCTTTTATGTAAAAGGAATTGTGGTTACCATACTTTTTAGCAAAGAAGCTACAATTTCTTAATGAAAATGAAGACCTGATTTCAGGAATAATTGTATAAAACTTTAGAAAGGAATATAATGCTTTTTGTTTAAAACTTGCAAATTCTACCTCCTTTGAGAAGCCAACTCATTCCACACCAATACCTCTAATTTACTTCTCTAGTTGTCTTTTGTACGTGAATTTAGTCACTCCCATTGGATTTTACATTCTTTGAAAGCAGAGACCATGTCTTAAACTTCCCTTTCATTCCCTTCATTAGCACAGTTTAAGCATATAATATGTACTCAATAAATACTTGATTGTAAAATTCTAGCAATGTTTATCTGTTTAAAAAATCTATATGTAGGGGCACCTGGGTGGCTCAGTTGGTTAAGGGACTGCCTTCAGCTCAGGTCATGATACTGGAGTCCCGGGATCGAGTCCCACAACGGGCTCCCTGCTCAGCAGGGGGTCTGCTTTCTCCCTCTGACCGTTTTCCCTCTCGTGCTCTCTGTCTCTCATTCTCTCCCTCTCAAATAAATAAACAAAATCTTAAAAAAAAAAACTATATGTATTTTTTACCCCCAAAGTCCAATAGTATTAGGTAAGTCTGGCTACCTTTTCTACTTAAGACTTATTCTGAGTTTCATTTTTCCTTCATTCTATTTATTACTCCTGAATACTTTCATTTTTCTTTTCCCTCCCACTGCCAGAATATATACATATACATCCAGGTACACATACATATACACACAAACACAATACCAACTACATAACATTCTTACAAAAATTATATACTATAAAATACATTATTATTTTACATAATTAATGATTAAGCTTTTATATATAAATAATGAGTATACTTTGTTCCTATCTTATTGCTTTAAAAGAAATCTAGAAAACTAAATAAAAATGATTTTTTTTTATGTTATCTTAAATTGATTTTTTCTACTAAAATCAATGGTTCTCTCTTCTAATGGTTGGTCTACATCATCCCATAATACAGCAATAATTTCACTCAGATGTCACATTTACTACTCAAAATATTTAATTTTATTAATTTCTTGAAAATTGTGTGTTTTGCTGCATTTACCAGTTTCATTGGAAAAAAAGTGATGGTCGTTACTGATAAAAGAATATATTTAAAAAATCATTCTTGATTTTTTCTCATGGTGGTGTTAGCAACCTTAACTTCAATACTCTACTATGCTTAGATTATAAATCCTCATATCTTTTTTGTGACTTATGACCATTTTACAAGAAAGGGGTGCATTTAGTATAGTAATCAATACAGAGACCTAGAACTTAGTAGAAAACCTAAATTCAATTCCTACCCTTCTAAAAATAAAAAGAGCATGCTTGCTCAATTTCTATAAGATTTGAACACCGTCATTCATTTTTCATCAGGAAATCTATTGTGTCAATTGGAAATGATATTAACAAGAGGAAAAATAAGATGTGGTAATGTGATATATATAATGCAATCATTATCATATTATCAAATATTTCACAGAAAATTATGTTTTAGTAATTGAATTATATTATGGATAAGCATGCTGAGCACAGGCTATGGAAAGTCAGCGCTCAGATTTCAGTTTCTGGCACTATGTGTGGCTGAAAAAATAACTTGATCTTTGTGTTAGCAAATTGCCATGACATGGATATCATAAATACAACTTGGCTAATGATAAATAAAATCAGTTTTCAATGGGTAGAAAGTGAATATTTCAAGTACCCTGGTGCTTGGCATTTACTTTGTGAAGTTTAAGGCTTTTTAAAATGTAAACCTGGAATTAGAACATTATTTTCATGATTCTGTATCAAATAAGTAACCAGTTATTATGGAACTTTAGACATATTTTTTAAATCATGTTTTCATTTCTTTTCTTTTTTTAATTGAAGTATAGTTGACACACAATGTTACATTAGTTTTAGGTATACAACATAATGATTGGACAAATCTATATGTTATGCTACGCTCACCACAAGTGGAACTACCATATGTCACCAGACAATGCTGTTACAATACTATTGATATACCATATCCCCTATGCTATGTCTTTTATTCCTATGACTTATTCATTCCACAACTGGAAGTCTGTATCCCCCACTCCCCTTCATCTATTTAGCCCATCTACCACCCCCAACCCTGCTGGAAATCATTAGTTTATTCTCTGTATTTATGGGTCTGTTTCTGCTTTTTGTTTATTCATTTGTTTTGGTTTTTTCTAGATTCCACATACAAGTGAAATCATGTGGCATTTGTCTTTCTCTGTCTGACTTATTTCACTTAGCATAATACCCTCTAGTTTCATCCATATTGTCACAAATGGCAAGATCTCATTCTTTTTTTATGTATGAGTAATATTGCATTGTATATATACCACATCTTTATCCATTCGTCTATGGATAGACACTTGGATTGCTTCCATATGCTGGCTATTATAAATAATGCTGAAATAAACATAGAGGTGCATGTATCTTTTTGAATTAATGATTTTGTATTCTTTGGATAAATACCCAGAAGTTGAATTACTGGATCACATGGTATTTCTATTTTTAATTTTTTGAGAAACCTCCATACTGTTTTCCACAGTGGCTGTACCAATTTATATTTCCATCAACAATGCACGAGGGTTCCTTTTTCTCCACATCCTCACCAACACTTATTTCTTGTTTTTTTTTTTTTTTGATTCTAGTCATTCAGACAGGTGTAAGGTGGTATCTCATTATGGTTTTGATTTGCATTTCCCTGATGATGAGTGATGCTGAGCATCTTTTTGTGTGTCTGTTGGCCATCTGTATGTCTTCTTTGGAGAAATGTCTGTTCAGATTCTCTGCCCATTTTAATCGGGTTATTTGTTTTTTTCACTGTTGAGTTGTCTAAGTTCTTCATATATTTTGGATATTAACCCCTTATCAGATATATCATTTGTGAATATCTTCTCCCATTCAGTAGGTTGTCTTTTTGTTTTGTTGATGTTTTCCTTTGCTGTGCATATGTTTATTTTTGTTTCTCTTGCCTGAGGAGACACATCTAGAAAAATGTTGCTATAGCCAATGTCAAATAAATTATTGCCTATGTTTTCTGGTTTTAGGGTTTCATACCTCATATTTAGGTCTTTAATCCATTTTGAGTTTATTTTTGTGTATGGTGTAAGAAAATGGTCCAGTCTTTAAACCTAGCTTAAATGTAGATGTAGAAATTAAAAAACCTGCAACTCCCACAAGAGACATATCCAGTGTGCCTGCCCTTAATTTACTGATGACCTCTACATCAGAATTATCTTTCTAAATATCTCTTTGTTTTGTCCCATAACTAGTATTTGTAATTATAACCATTATAATAGACAATTGTGATATAATTAAATCTATATCTGACCTTATTCATGGCACAGAGCTTCAAAAAGATTTCCTGAGTGATAGGAGCGTCTTTATTATGCTAATGAGGTGACTCAGAACAGGGCCCCAGATAGATTCAGAATGAGGGTCACTAAGCAGAAAACGAACCACATGATTAGAATGTTGGAACTTTGGGTCTGCCCAACCTTCAGGGAAAGGAGGTAGGCTAGACAGATTAATCACAGTGTCCTGTGATTTGATTTATCATGGCTATGTAATGAAACCCTCTGGACACACAGGTCCAGGGGAGCTTCCTGGTTGGTGAACATATTGATATTCTAATGGCACACTGTGATTCCACAGAAGACAGAACTCTGTACTCTGGACTCTTCCAGACCTTGTTCTGTACATATCTTCATCTGACTATGTATTTGTATCCTTTATAATAAAGTGGCAATTATAAATATAGCACTTTTCTGAATTCTGTGAGTCATTCTAGAATTATCAAACCTGAAGAGGTGGTGGGAAGCCCTGACTGAATTTGTGGTAGGCCAGACATGCAATTGGCATCTAATGTGGGGGCAGTCTTGTGAAGGACTTGGTCTTAAACCTGTGGAGTCTGACTCTAACTTGGGTAATTGGTATCAGAATTGAACTGAATGGTAGAAAACCCAATTGGTGTCAGAGTATTGGTGTTGGACCACAACAACACACACTTTTATCTTAAGAATTGTAAACTTTTGGATTTTCCTGCCCTGTCCCCTGTAATATGTAACCAATTTAAAGAGTCTTTAAAGAAAATATGTCAGAGTGATGTGCCAGCCATTACTCCAGTTGCTTGTTCTAAGTGTTATTTTCATCTTAAATAACGGAACAAATAAATAACAACAATTTTATTATTTTTTTAACATTTTATTTATTTGACAGAGAGAGAGAGAGGAAGAGCACAAGCAAGTGGAGTGGCAGGCAGGAGAAGCAGGCTCCCTGCTGAGCAGGGAGCCCAATGTGGGACTCGATCCCAGCACCCTGGGATCATGACCCGAGCCAAAGCAGACGCTTAACCAACTGAGCCACCCAGGCACCCAATAACAACAATTTTAAACAACAGCTATTACCTATTAATATATATGCAGAATGAACAGGGCATGAGAATAGAAGCCATCATACATATACTGAATGGTCTTTATTAAAATGGATTTCATAGAGGTCAAAATTGAAACCCAATAGACTGATTTAATGGGAAAGCAAGACCTAACATATCAAAAACCCAAAGAATTAGATATTTATAAATATAAAATATATTGCAGGGTGCCTGGGTAGCTCAGTTGGTTAAGGGACTGCCTTCGGCTCAGGTTATGATCCTGGAGTCCCGGGATCGAGTCCCATATCGGGGTCTCTGCTCAGCGGGGAGTCTGCTTCTCCCTCTGACCCTCCCCCCTCTTGTGTGCGTTCTCTCTCTCTCTCTCTCTCATTCTCGCTCTCTCAAATGAATAAATAAATAAAATCTTAAAAATTTAAAAAAAAATAAATAAAATATACTGCAGTTGGAAATTTCTGTTTCATAAATGTCTTTGTAAAACTGTTAACTATACAATGTTGCTTCTGCTATTTAAAATAAAATTTACATTAAACCCTAGATAAAAGTATTCTGCTAATTTTTGGCTTAGCAGTAAAAGACGAACTGCCTTGAAAAAGACTGGATTATAAATTAAGAGAGCCCTTATTTGCAAGACTATACTAAGAGTTGAAAATCTTTGTTAGCATTAGTGAATGCAACATGTTTTAAAGAATTATTGATTTTCAAAACTGATGAGAAACAGATGAAGTACATAATAAAATTGCCACAAGGGCTAAGTAAAGGTCCTGGCCACCATTTTTACCAACAGTTAATAGTAAATAGCTCTAAAACATTTGTTAAATTTACTTACTAGAAACTGAGGAATGTGGACAGTTACATATAAAATAGAAATGTTAAAGATTCAGGGAAAAATTATCAATTTCCTTATGATACCGTGCATTTCACAATTAAAATAATTCATCTGGTGGTAAAATCTGAAAAATACATTTTCCAGCACACCTTTTCCACTTATAGTATAGAAAAGTAAGTGGATTTCAATTTGGTGATTTAACCTATAGCTTTAAATCTTTAATAAACAAACTTGAAATTCCAAAATTTAATAATGAAAAAGCCATAACTGAAATGATGTCAACCCTGGATATGAATCTCTTACCAATACGATGAAAGCCCCACTTGTAGAGCTGCACTTCTGGTCAGCAGCTGCATTTTTGTTTTAATAAAAGGAGAAAGGGTGCCAGTACACCAATGCAATCCAAGACATGGTTGCTACATAAGCAGTAGGATTAATTGCTTTTCCAGAAAGCTGGAGAAATCTCTCCTTCCACTGTCCCATCAGGATCAGCTTCCATAAAATGAGTGTAATAAGATAATGTATTACATACACCAGTAACTCCTACCAGCAGTATTCAGCTGAACAAAGCCATCCATATTTATATCAATCAATAAAAACTTCATTGCTACATATATTTCAGACATCACATTTTAGCTATGTCTTTAAGGTGCAGATAAGGTAGACTATAAAGAAGTAAAAGTGTATTTCCTTACTCTCTAAAGAATGTGTCCACCTTTCCTCTACTATCTTCCTTGGCTAATGAGAGGAAGGGAAAAAAAAACATATTACGCTAGATTTTGAAAAATAGTACTATCAATATGAAGGCTATATGATTCACAAGAGTAAGAACTACAATATTTTAATTGGTACCAAAATGGTCATACTAATCATAATTTCATGATTAATGAGATTTGGAGAGATCATTTGATAATCCCATATATAGCTATGAGAAAGTACAATTAGGTTGTGATGTACCTTGATGATTTCACACTATCTTTGGAAGTGAACATAGAAGAGAAAGTTATTTCTAAATTTGAAAATAGCAGAGAGAAGCATGACAAAGGTCATACTCCAACCAGAAAAAGAACTCTTTTCTTCTGGTTCCACAGCCTGGAGCTTACCCACTAAATCATTAGGATTTCTAAACCGCAACCTAAATGTACCCTCTCATGGCTATATATGGGATAATCAAATGATCTCTCCAAAATCCATCAATCATTTTGGAAACATTAGAGAGCCTAAAAACCATAGATTTAAGTTTACTTCATATGTGCAAAAGTTCTGAGACTATTTTTGAAACTCTTTCCCATTTATGAAAATGACACAATGTACTATATTAGAAACTGAAGGCTTCTCTTGGAGTTTAGTGTTTCTCTCTTTTTTTTTAATAAAAAAAGATGGATCTTTCTCTTTAGGAGAGCAAATTGATTATTGTCGTCAAATGAAATCTAAACCAAACCTAACAAAATGGATGCTGTTTGTTAAAATGATAAGAAGAATAATTTAGATCTCTGTTTCAAATTTAGGGAAGAAACAAAAATAAAATTATGATATTAAACTAAAAATTTTTAACAGTGCATGCCTTCTTAACATGTGTGTGTGTGCCTGTGTGTATACCATTGAAAACAGGTAAAAAGCAGAAATCTCTACTTTTACCTGGAAATATTCTATGATGGCTTTAGGAATAATAATGTGTAGAATCATATTATTTTTGAAGCCAGCCATCAGCTGCACAAGATGTTTTAACAATATCAAAACAGCATTTTCTAAATTCTTAATAAAATTATTTTTTGTTGTAGTCTTTACCCACTCTGAGAAAAAACATACAATACTATCATCCTCTATTATGATGCTCCTGATGATTTCCAAATGTTCTTTTGCTATGCAGCAGAAGTATATGATTTCTGATCCAGATGCTTTAAAACGCAATTCTAACAAAGAAACTTAATCTGAGCTGAACTTGGCACAGATTCTAAAAACCTATAGGATGATGTTTTGGAAGCTGCTCAAACAAAAGCTGAAACAGAAATATGCATCCACAATCATATATCCCTGGCTGGTAGTAATAAATGAAGGCTATAGACTTTTTCCATAAGTATCAGTGAATAGAAGTTAATGCTTATAAAATACAGTGTAAGTATCAAAACAGTATTTGAGACTGATGTTTCTTTTTTAAAGCCAAAACATCCATTTTATTCACAAGAAGGCATAAATCAAAGAAAGAAAAATTATGCTTATTCTTTTGAAATGTAATCAGCTTTAGTACTCATCTTAAGTAAAAAATTATTTTTGTTGGTATGCAGCATTTTTTGTTGATATGCAGCACTTAAAATATTAACATAGAGAGATAAGGGCACTTTAAGCCAGTTTCTTTCAGTGAACATGTATAAGTTGGGTACAAAAGTTCTGAGACTTTCCTGGAGCCCAAGAGGAGTGGAGGAGTGTGGGACAGAAGAAATATTTGAAGAGAATTTGCCTGAGAATTTTCTAAAACTCACAAAAGATATCAAACCACATATTCAAAAAGTACTAATATCCCAGGAGCAATACATAAAAGGAAAAATATACTAGGAGCATCATAATAAAAGTGTTGAAAACCAAAGACAAAAAGAAAATTTTAGAAGTAGAGAAAAAAAGGACATCTGACATTTCAATGAAAATAATGAAAGTCAGAAGACAATAGATTATTTTCAAAGTGGTTAAAGAAAATAATTCCAACCTAGAATTCTATACCCAGTGAAAGTATCCTTCAAAAGTGAATGTGAAACAAACAAAAAATGAATGTGAAAGAAGAACATTTACAGACAACTAAATATTGAAAGATTTCATGACCAGCAGACAAACACTAAAAGAAACACTGCTGCATAAAAATATAATTTATTTTTGTACTTTGATTTTGAATCATGAGACCTTCTTAAAAACACTTCTTAGGGTCTGGTAGCTTTCTGTAGATTTTTTATGATTTTCTGCATAGGTTGCATGTTGTCTGTGAATAAAAAGTTTTACTTTTTCTTTACAATCTATATGCTCCACTTTTTTCCCCCTCATTGCACTGACTAGAGCCTTTAGCACAATGTTGAATGGAAGTGGCAAGAGCAGATATCCTCTTGTTCCTGATCTTAGGGAAAAATATTTAATCTTTCACCAAAATTAAGTATATTGCTGGCTATAGTTGTTATTAAAGAGTATTTTTAAGATCAGTTTTAGATTCATGGCAAAATTTCCAGGAAGGCACAGAGATTTCCTATATACCCCCTGACCCCACACATGCAGAGCCTCCTTCATTATCAACATCCCCCAAGAGAGTGGTACACTTGTTATATTTGATGAACCTCTAATGTCACATAAAGTCACCCAAAGTCCATAGTTGACATTATGGTTCACTCTTGGTCTTGCAAAAATGCATAATGACATGTATACATCATTATATTATCATATAGAATATATTCATTACCCTAAAAATTCTGTGTTCTGCCCATTTACCCTCTCCCTCCCATCCCCAGCCTCTGGCACCTACTGATCATTTTACTGCCTCCATAGTTTTAATAGAATGTCATAGAGTTGGAATCATACAGTATGTAGCCTTTTCAGATTGACTTCTTTCACTTAGTAATATGTATTTAAGACTTCTCAGTATCTTTTCATGGCTTGATAGCTCATTTCTTTTTAGTGCTGAATAATATTCCATCACTGGATGTACTAAAGTTTGTTTGTTTATCAATTCACATACTGAAGGACATCTATGTTTCTACCAAGTTTTGGCAATCATGAATAAAGCTGCTATAAACATCTATGTGTAAGTTTTCTTTTTTTTTTTAAGATTTTATTTATTTATTTGACAGAGAGAAACACAGTGAGAGAGGGAACACAAGCAGGGGGAGTGGGAGAGGGAGAAGCAGGCTTCCTGCTGAGCAGTGAGCCCAATGCGGGGCTCGATCCCAGGACCCTGGGATCATGGTCTGAGCTGAAGACAGACACTTAACAACTGAGCCACCCAGGCGCCCCTATGTGTAAGTTTGCATGTGAATAAAAGTATTCAACTCTTTTGAGTAAACACCAAGCACTGAAATTCCTGGGTTGTATGAGTGTGTTACTAAGTATGACTATGTTACTAAGAGTATGTTTAGTTTTGTAAAAAACTGCCAAACTGTCTTCCAGAGTGACAGTACCATTTTGCATTACACAAGCAATGCATCAGTTCCTGCTGCTCCACATCTTTGCCAGCATTTGCTGTTGTCAGTGTTACAGATTTTGTTCATTCTGATAGGTGTGTGGTGGTATCTCATTGTTGTTTTAATATACATTTCCTGATGACATAGGAGGTGGAACATCTTTTCATATGCTTATTTTCCACATGTATATCTTCTGTGGTGATGTGTCTGTTAAGGTCTGTGGCCCATTTTTTAACTGGGTTTTTTACTTTCTTCTTGTTGAGTTTTAAGAGTTCTTTGTATATTGTGGGTAACAGTTCTTTATCGAATATACATTTTGCAAATGTTTTCTCCCAGGCTGTGGTCTGTTTTCTCATTCTCTTGACATTGTCTTTCACAGAGTATGGGAAACAGAACGCCACAACAACCACTGGTGCATGTTCGCTCAGACTCCGAGATCCCTGAGAAAACTCGAGATTGCAGGGTTAAAAATAACCCGAAAGGATCAGAGTGAAATGCCCTTGGGACATGTGCGGTCAGTTCTAAAGTACGCTGCAGAAGATGTTTAGTAGATAGGAAGCCAGCTGTAAACAGCACACTGGGCACTCCCCTCTGTTCCTTTATTCTGTTTTAAAGATTCTTATGTGCTTGACTAATCCTGTATACATGGAGGAATATGCCTTAGTACGCCCCTGCTGTAAATCATTATAGATCTATATCGCTGTAGAAGGTATATAAGAGTATGGAAAATAAACCTCGGCACCTCGGGCTAATTGCCCGGGGTCCCCTGTGCCTCACTCTATTGTCGTCTCTTTTTCTCAGTTCCTTCACCGCCCCAGGTCCCCAACTCTCTGAGGTCGACAACAGAACAGTTTTTTAAAAAGATTTATTTATTATCTGAGAGGGAGAGTGAGCGAGAGAGAGCAGGGGGGAGGAGTAGAGGGAGAGGGAGAGAAGGAATCTCAAGTAGACTCCCCACTGAGCAGGGAGCCTGACACGGGGTTTGATCTCATGACCCTGAGATCATGACCTGAACTGAAATCAAGAGTGGAACACTTAACCAACCAAGCCACCCAGGTGCCCCACACAGAGCAGTTTTTAATTTTTATGAAGTCTAGCTTATCAATTATTTCCTTCATGGATCATGCCTTTAGTGTTATATCTAAAAAGTTATCACCTTAGCCAAGGTCACCTAGGTTTTCTCATATGTTATCTTCCACGAGTTTTATACTTTTGTTTTTTACATTAGGTCTGAGGTCTTTCTAAGTTAATTTTTATGAAAGGTGTTAAGTCTAGATTCATTTTTTTGCATGTGGATGTCCAGATGTTCCAGCACCCTTTGTTGAAGAGGCTATCTTTGCTCCATCATACTGTTTTTTCTCTTTTGCCAAGTATCAGTTGACTATATTTATGGGGGTCTCTTTCTGGGCTCTTTATTCTGTTCCATCAATCTATTTAGCTATAATTTTTGTCAATACCACACTGTCTTGATTACTACTTTATAGTAATAGCTTTATAGTAAGTCTTCACTTTGGGTAGTGTCAGTCCTCCAATATTGTTCTTCTCTTTCATTGTTGTGTTGGCTATTCTGGGTCTTTTGCCTCTTCATATAAACTTTCAAACCAGTTTGCTGACATCCACAAAATAACTTTCTGGGATTTTGATTGGGACAGCATTGAATCTATAGATCAAGTTGGGAAGAACTGACATCTTGGTAATATTGAGTCTTCCTAACCATAAACATGGAATAGCTCTGCACTTATTTACTTCTCTGATTTCATTCATCAGAGTTTTGTAGTTTTCCTCATCTAGATCTTGTACCTATTTTGTTAACTTTACACCTAAGTATTTCATTAGTTCTTTTGACTAATGTAAGTGGTTTTGTGTTTTTAATTTCAAATTCCAATTGTTCATTGCTGGTATATAGGAAAGCAACTGACTTTTTTGTATTAATCCCACATCCTGCAATCTTGCTATAATTACTTATTAGTTCCTGGGGTGGGGGGGTTTCATTGATGTGGACTTTTTTGGATTTTCTACATACGTGATCATGTCATCACTGAACAAAGACAGATTTATTTATTCCTTCCCATTCTGTCTACCTTTTATTTCCTTTTCTTGTCTTATTGCATTAGCTAGAATTTCCTGTACAGTGTTGAAAAGGAGTGATGAGAGGGGACATCCTTGCTTTGTACCTGATCTTAGTGGGAAACCTCTGAGTTTCTCACCATAAAGTAGGATATTAGCAGACAGTTTTTAAAAATATTCTTTTTTTTTAAGATTTTGTTTATTTATTTGACATAGAGAGACACAGTGAGAGAGGGAACACAAGCATGGGGAGTGGGAGAGGGAGAAGCAGGCTTCCCACCTAGCAGGGAGCCCGATGCGGGGCTCGATCCCAGGATCCTGGGATCATGACCCAAGCCGAAGGCAGATGCTTAACAGCTGAGCCACCCAGGCACCCTGGTTTTTAAAAATATTCTTAATCAGGTTGAAGAAGTTTCCTTTTCTTCCTAGTCTAGAGAGTTTTTATTATAAACAGGTATTGGCTTTTGTGAAATGCTTTTTCTGCATCTATTGATATGATCATGTGATTTCTCTTTTTAGTCTATTAATAGGAGGGATTGCATTACATGCTTACCTCATTTTATTGTGCTTTGTTTTACTGCTCTTCAGAAATAATGTGTTTTTTCACAAATTGAAGGTTTGTGGGAACCCTGCATCGAGTAAGTTTATCAGCACCATTTTTCCAATAGCATTTGCTCAGTTCATGTCTCTGTACCATGTTTTGATAATTCTTGCAGTATTTCCAACTTTTTCATTACTATTATATTTGTTATGGTGACCTGTGATCAATGATTATGACTTGCTGAAAGCCCAGATGATGGTTAACATTTTTTAGCAATAATGTATTTTTATTTTTTTTAAAGATTTTATTTATTTATTTGACAGAGAGAGATAGCAAGAGCAGGAACACAAGCATGGGAAGTGGAAGAGGAAGAAGCAGGCCTCCCGCTGAGCAGGGAGCCCGATGTGGGGCTCGATCCCCGGACCCTGGGATGATGATCTGAGCTGAAGGCAGACGCTTAACGACTGAGCCACCCAGGTGCCCCACAATAAAGTATTTTTAAATTAAGGTATATACATTGCTTTTTTAGCCGTAATGCTACTGCACACTTAATAGACTACTGTATTATAGTATAAACATAATTTTATATGCACTGGGAAGTCAAAAAATTTATTTGACTCACTTTATTGTGCTATTTGCTTTATTGCAGTAGTCTGACATACATCTGACATATTTATAGTACTATATCAAAACCAGAAAATTGACACTAGTATAAAATGTGTGTATAGTTCTATGTCATTTTATTGCATGTACAGAATCATAAAACTACCACCACAATTAAAAGAACTATTCCACCACTGCAAAGATCTCCCTCATGATACCTTTTTAAAGACACATCCAATTCCCTCTCTGTCACCATCTCTAACTTCTGGAGATCCCTAATTGTTTTCCATTTTTACAATTTTGTCATTTTAAATAATCTTTGACAAAGCAGGAAAAAATATGCAATGGAAAAAAGAGTCTCTTCAATAAATGGTGCTGGGAAAATTGGACAGATATATATAGAAGAATGAAACTTGATCATTCTCTTACCCCAATATACAAAGATAAATTCAAAATGTATGAAAGACCTCGATGTGAGACAGGAATCCATCAAAATCCTAGAGGAGAACATAGGCAGTAACCTTTTCGACATAGGCCACAGCAACTTCTTTCAAGACATGTTCGCAAAGGCAAGGGAAACAAAAGCAAAAATGAACTTTTGGGACTTAATCAAGATAAAAAGCTTTGCACAGCAAAGGAAACAGTCAGCAAAACAAAGAGGCAACCCATGGAATGGGAGAAGATATTTGCAAATGACACTACAGACAAAGGGCTCCTATCCAAGATCTATAAAGAACTTCTCAAACTCAACACCCAAAAAACAAATAATCAAGTCAAAGAATAGGCAGAAGACATGAACAGATACTTCTCAAAAGAAGACATACAAATGGCTAACAGACACATGAAAAAATGTTCATCATCATTAGCCATCAGGGAAATTCAAATCAAAACCACATTGAGATATCACCTTACACCACTTAGAATGGCAAAAATGGACAGGGAAAGAAACAACAAATGTTGGAGAGGTTGTGGAGAAAGGGGAACCCTCTTACACTGTTGGTGGGAATGCAAGTTGGTACAGCCACTTTGGAAAACAGTGTGGAGGTTCCTCAAAAAATTAAAAATAGAGCTACCCTATGACCTAGCAATTGCACTACTGGGTATTTACCCCAGAGACACAGATGTAGTGAAAAGAAGGGCCATATGCACCCCAATGTTCATAGCAGCAATGTCCGCAATAGCCAAACTGTGGAAAGAGCCGAGATGCCCTTCAACAGATGAATGGATAAAGAAGATGTGGTCCATATATACAATGGAATATTACTCAGCCATCAGAAAGGATGAATACCCAACTTTTGCATAAACATGGATGGAACTGGAGAGGATTATGTTAAGTGAAATAAGTCAAGCAGAGAAAGTCAATTATCATATAGTTTCACTTATTTGTGGAACATCAGGAAGAGCATGGAGGACACTAGGAGAAGGAAGGGAAAAATGAAGGGGGGGTAATCAGAGGGGGAGATGAACCATGAGAGACTATGGACTCCAGGAAACAAACTGAGAGTTTTAGAGGGGAAGGGGGTGGGGGGATGGGTTAGCCCGGTGATGGGTATTAAGGAGCACTGGGTGTTATATGCAAACAATGAATCATGGAACACTACATCAAAAACTAATGATGTACTGTATGGTGACTAACATAATAAAATAAAATAAATTTTAATAAAAAAGGAATGTTATGTAAATGGAATCACATGGTATGTGAGCTTTGAAATTTGTTTTTTTTTTCACTCAGCATATGCCATTGAACTATGTATTCAAACTGTGTATGTATCAATAGTGCCTTCCTTTTTATTGCTGAGGAGTACCATGGTTTAACCATTCACCTATTGCAGAATATTTTGGTTTCTAGGTTTTGGTAATTACAAATAAATTTGTCATGAACCTATCATGTATACGTTTTTGTGTGGGCCTATATTATTATGTCTCTGAGATGAGGGCCCAGGAGTGCATTTGTATATTTAGTTTGTTAAGACATTGCCAAAATATTTGCCTGGGTGGCTGTAATATTTTATATTCTCCCCAGCAATGTATGGTAGGATCAATTTCTCTGCATTCTTTCCAGTATATGGTATTGTCACTATTTTTTATTTTAGTCATTTTGTTAGACATGTGATATATCATCATGGTCTTAATTTCATTTCCCTAATGGCTAGTGATAAACATTTTTTCATGTTCTTATTTTTTATCTGTATATCCTCTTTGGTGATATGTCTCTTCAACGTCTTTTTCTTATTTTCTGATTAGCTTTTTTTTTTTAAACTGTTGAGGTTTTTGTTTGTTTGTTTTAGAGAAGGGGGAGAGGCAGAAGGAGAGGGAGAGAGGGAATCTTAAGCAGGCTCCATGCCCAGCACGGAGCCCAACACAGGGCTCAATCTCACTACCCTGAGATCATGACCTGAGCTGAAATCAAGAGTGCATCACTTTAATCGGGCGAGCTACCCAGGCACCCCTTTACTGTTGAGTTTTCAGTCTACTATATAAATTTTTTTATATCAATCCTTTGTAATATTTGATTTCCAAATAATTTCTCCCAGTCTGTAGCTTATCTTTTCAACCTCCTCATATGAGCTTTCAAAGGACAAGAGTTTTAAGTTTTGATTGAAATCAAGTTTAGAGAAACAATTTATCAACTTTTTCTCTATGGATTGTGCTTCTAGTGTCAAGAACTATTTATTTAGCTTTGTATCCAAAATCCTTTTCTATGTTGTTTCCTAAAAATTTTATATCTTTACATTTTACATTTACGTCTTTACATTATATACTTTACATTTAAGCTCATGATCCATTTTGAGTTAATTTTTGTATAATGTGTGAGGTTTAGGTCAAGGTTTGTTTTTTTTGCCTACAGATGCTAATTGCTCCAGCACCATTTGTTGAAGAGGCTATCTTTCCTCCATTGAATTGGTTTTGCATCTTTGTGAGAAATCAGTTGAGCATATTTATGTGGGTCCATTTCTGGATTCTCTATTTTGTTGCATTGATCTATATGCCTATCTCCCCTCTCTTGATATTGTAATTATACAGTAAGCTTTAAGATATGGTAGAGTGACTACTCCTACCTTATTCACCTTTGTCAAGATTGTTATAGTTATTCCAGTTCCATTGCATTTTCATATAAATTTTAGAATAATCCTGTATCTACAAACATTTTTTGCTGGGATTTTGATAAAAATCACATTAAATTTGTATATCAATTTGGGAAAAAAATTAACATTTTTACTATGGTGAGTCTTCCAATGATATGTCTCACCATTTATTTAGATCTTCTGTTTTCTTTCACCATTATTTTGTATTTTTCAACATAAAAGACCTATAAATGTTTTGTTAGACTAGTATGTAGGTATTTCATTTATAAAGTGATTTTAAATATTGTATTTTCCATATAAACTTTAGAATCAATTTGTTGATATCTATAAAGTAGCTTGTTGGGATATTGATTGGAATTGCATTGACTCTATAGATTAGGTTTGAGAAGAATTGACACCTTAACAATATTGAGTCTTTCTGACCATGAACATGAGATATCTTTTCATTAATGTAGATATTTTTAAATTTCTTTCATCAGAGTTTTATAGCTTTCTACATATAGATTCTGTACATATTTTGTTAGATTTATACCTAAGTAATTCATTTTTTTTGGTATTACTGAAAATAGTATTTTTTAAATTTCAAATTCTAATTGTACATTGCTGGTATAGGAAAGTAATTGACCATTGTATAATAACTTTGCATCCTTCATACTCAATTAGTTCCAGGGGTTTTTTTTCAATTCTTGGGATTTTCTACATAGACAACCATGTAGTTAAGTAAAGGTAGTTTTATTTCTTCTTTTCCAATCTGCACACATTTCCTTTTTTTTTTTTTTTAATATTGTTGGTATAACCAGGATGTCCAGTATGAACTTGAATGGGGGTGGCAAGAGAGGACATCCTTATCTTTCTCCTGATCTCAGCAGGGAAAGCATCCAGTTTCTCAGTATTACATATGATATTAACTGTAGGGTTTTTGTAGATGATCTTTGTGAAGTTGAGGAAGTTTACTGAGAACGTTTAACCATGAATGGGTATTGTATTTTGTCAAATGCTTTCTATGCAACAATTAATATGATCATATGATTTTTTCTTCTTTAGACAGTTAATGTGGTGGATTACACTGATTTTCAGATGCTGACCCAACTTTGCATACCTGGGCATGGTGTATAGTTCTTTTATAAAGTGTTAGGTTTGACTTGCTAATATTTTGTTAAGGATTTTTGCATTTATGTGCATGAGAGATACTGGTATAGTTTTCTTTTTCTTTCTTTCTTTCTTTCTTTTTTTTTTTTGTACTGACTTTGTCTTGTTTGGGTTTTGGAGTAATATTAACTCCATAAAATGAAATGAAAAGTGTTCCCTCCTCTTCTATTTTCTTGAAGGGACTGTGTTAACTTGATGTTAATTCTTCTTTAAATTTTTAGTAAAATTCTCCAGCAAAATCATCTGTACCTGTAGATTTCTTTTTCTGGAATTTTAAAATTATAAAATCAATTTCCTTAATAGTTACAGTGCTATTTGAATTTTTATTCCTTATTGGATGAGTTGCAGTAACTTTCGCTTTTCAAAAAAATGGTCCATTTAACTTATCAAATTTATGTGTAGAGTTGTTTGTAGTATTCTTATTTTCCTCTGCAGGCTCTGTAGTGATATCCCTGTTTCCTTATTGGCATTGATAAATTTCGTCTTCTCTCTTTTTCTCTTTGTCAGTCTTTTTAGATGTTTGTCAATTTTATTGATCTTTTCAAAGATCCTTTTGCTTCACTGACTTTTTTCTACTGTTATTCTGTTTTTAATTTCATGGATTTCTGCTCTTATGTTTATTATTTCCTTATGTTTGCTTTGGGTTTATTTTGCTCCCCATTTTCTAGCCTTTCTTGAGATGTGAGCTTTGATTATTGATTTAAAGCTTTTCTTTTTTATTGAGCTATAATTGACATATAACATTGTATTAGGTATTCCAGGGGTACAACATAATGATTCAACATTTGTATATATTGTGAAAGGACCACCACAATAAGTCTAGTTAACATCCATCACCACACAGTTACAATTTTTTTCTTGTGATGAGAACTTTTAATATCTCCTGTCTTAGCCACTTAAAAATATACAATACAGTATTGTTAACTATACTCACCATGCTGTACATTACATCCCTTATTTTAAAAGGGCACTTTTGTACTTATTTTATAAATGGAGGTTTGTACCTTTGACCACCTTCACCCATTTTACACACACCCACCCCATTCCCCACCTCTGGCAACTGACAATCTATTCCTTGTGTCCGTAAGTTCATGTTTTTTTTAGTTTTTAGTTTTTCAGATTCCATATATAAATGAGATCATATAGTACTTGTCTTCCTCTGACTTATTTCACTTAGCTTAATGCTGTCAAGGTCCAGCAGAAATAGGAAGATTTCTTTTTTTTAATGACTGAAATATATGTGGGTATGTATGTATTATGTACACATACATATAAACATTTTCTTTGTATTCTCTTTATCCATTCATCCATCACTAGACACTTAGGTTGCTTCCATGTCTTCGTTATTGTAAATAATGCTGCAATGAACATGGGGGTTCATAAATCTTTTCAAGTTAATGTTTTCATTTTGTTTAAATAAATATCCAGAAGTATTGCTAGATCATACGGTAGTTCTATTTTTAATTTTTAAAGTAAACTTCATACTCTTTTCCATAGTGGTACACCAACTTACATTCCTGCCAACAGTTCACAAAGATTCCCCTTTCTCTACATCCTTACCAACACTTGTTATTTCTGGCTTTCTGACAGGTGTGAGGAGATATATCATTGTGGTTTTGATTTGCATTTCTCTGATTATTAGTGATGTTGAGTACCTTTTTGTGTACCTGTTGGCCTATGTCATCTTTGGAAAAACGTTTATTCAGATCTCCTGCCCATTTTTTTTTAAGATTTTTATTTATTTATTTATTTGACAGAGAAAAAGCCAGCGAGAGAGGGAACACAAGCAGGGGAGTGGGAGAGGGAGAAGCAGGCTTCCCACTGAGCTGGGACCCCGATGTGGGGCTCGATCCCAGGACCCTGTGATCATGATCTGAGCCAAAGGCAGACGCTTAATGACTGAGCCACCCAGGCGCCTCACCCTGCCCATTTTTTAATTGATTTTTTGTTTTTTCACTATTGAGTTGTATGAGTTCTTTACACATTTTGGATATTAACCCATTATCAGATATATGATTGGAAGTATTTTCTTGCATTTGGGAGGTTGCCTTTTTATTTCAATGATGGTTTCCTTTCCTATGCTGTAAGTTTTTAAATATATTAGTATATGTTAGCAAATTAAGTTTTATCTAGTAAATCATTAAAACTATTGCTAAGAGCTATTCATTTTTGTAATAAACTATGTAACCAACATCCTTGGGATAAATCTATCTGTAACTTAAAAAATTCTAAAACTTTATTTAATGCCCTTGATATTTAAAAAACTAACCCTGGGTGGCTCATCGGTTAAGCATCAAACTCTTGATTTTGGCTCAGATCATGATATCACAGTCCTGAGACTGAGCCCTGTGTGCTTAAGATTCTCTCTATCCCTCTCCCTCTGCCCCTCACCAAACCCCCTCTCTCTCCCTCTCTAAAAAATAAATAAATAAATAAATAAATAATAAATAACTGACTACAGAGAAATCAAATAACTTAATTATATAATTTATATAAATTGTACAATGTTGAAAACAATTCTTTGATTTTTTTCTGTTGATGTTTTTCATTCATGTTCTGCAAAGCCAAATAATATGCCAATAACAAAGAAGCGATTTATATTTTGGTACTCCTGAGAAGTGCCAGTGGCAGAATAACTTGCATAAAACACAATCCCACTTCAATCTTTATTAGAATATGCAACAATCTAATCTTTAATTCCTAATTTTTGCAGCTACTCTTGCAGGCTTTAAAAATAAACAAACAAACAAATAAATAAGTAAATCCTGATTCCTTGCTTACGACTACATAGTCTTGAAGGAAGGCAGAGACACAATAACTTGCAAAATCACAGTATGCAAAAAACATTTGTTTAAAGCAGTGATTTTTTTTTTAAGATTTTCATTTATTTATTTATTTTAGAGAGAGGGAAAGAGTGCGCAAGCAGGGAGAGGAGGCAGAGAGGGACAAGCAGACTCTGTGCTGAGCATGGAGATTCCACAACCATGAGATCATGACCTGGGACAAAATCAAGAGTCTGACATTCAACCGAATCACCCAGGAGCCCTTGTTTAAAGCACTCTTGCACGCTGCATGTGATGTTTTAAGTACCACATGACGAATTTCTAAAACTAAATGAGATTTCTAACTTAATGATTGTATTATACCAAAATTTAAAAGGTAATGTTAAATGGCAAAATTCATCAACTTCACAGGAAATTTATTTATAAATTAATTTATAATGGCCGAAGTTAAATTGTAACCCAAAATACAACCATTTATACATTAGCTAATAAAAAATATATGCACACACTTATGAAGCATTTTAGTCATAAGTATAATGAGCAAAGACAAATCACATGTACATAGTATTTACAAAATTTGTTTAATACTCATCTATTTAGACATCTCAAACAAATTATAAAGAATCATAAATATTTTTAAATGTAAAGGTCTTGCTAGAATTTTGAATTTTGGCTGAAATTATACTATTTTTGTTTGGACTATACAATGTGTATTTTTAAACATTAAATCTTGCAAATATTTGTTATATCAATGATTTTAATCCTTTAGTTTCAGTTGTACCTATATAATGAGAGAGATACATCTCAAAATTTGGAAAAGTTCTAAGTTTCTTAAAAGGCCAAAAATTTAAACGATTTAAAAAAGAAACCAAGTGTAGCAAAATCTTACTTCATTGTTGTAGGTCCTCAAAAAAATAGGATTCTTGAGTAGATAAATGCTGGTATTTAAGACCTTCAAAAATTTGTGCTTTAAACATTTTTTATATAGTTGTAGTATATCATACTTCCCTGATTTAGTAAGTAGACTACACTTAACATTTCTTATATTTATAAAAGACCCAGGATCATTAATATAGACCATTTAGGACACTGAGTTGAATCTGTGCTAACTCTAGAACATTGGCTAGAACTGACATTCTTGACTAAATCTTATATGATAATTTTTAATTATGATTTCTTTTGCTTCTAATAAAAGAAACATGCAGAATGTACGTGTAGAGGTATAATCCCATGGTCAGGGAAATGTGACTGGCATTCTGCAAAGTCATTCTATTGAATCAAAGATTGAAGTACTTAGCTCATACATTTTTTGCCCCCAACAAAATGATATCAATTATCTTCATCTGAATTTAAATATTCTTTACTTAAGTATGTGTATCTACTTTCACTTTGTTTGCATCCACTTCTCAATAAAGTAATACCAACTAAATTTTGATGGTTCTTCAAATTTTCAAAATGCTTCATTCGATTCTTGAAAATTCTTGTGAGGTAGGCAGCACAGGTATTATTTCTGACTTACAAGGAAAAAACACTGAAATTCTAATAAATTAAATGTACACACACTAGTAACTCAGATCTGGAAGTGAGATATAATGAAAAACAAACAAATAAACAGATCCACAGGTTTTGCAGGCAACTAAACTTGGATTTAAATCCTGATTCTCCTACCTTAAAACTGTCTGACATTGCAAATTACTTGGCATTTCTGTGTATCAGTTTCTTCATATGTAAAATTGGCAGTAATGACTGTTCAATATTATTATGAGGAATAAATTAAGTAATGCACAACATAAGCACATATCCTTTCCAACTGATATCTAGTGTTATTTTTACCATGCTCTCTCTTACATGAAAGTTCTTAAATGTTTATAAGTTTATATGACACTTTCATATACGTATAACCCATTTGATGCTTATTACTTTGAGATACAGGCAAATCAAGGAGAACACCTCCAACTTTCTGATGAAAAAATTAGGTTTTAGAGAGTATAATTTTTAACCAAAATCATCCTGTTGTAGCAAGGTGACAAAAATCATCTTTATTGTAAACAGAAAAATTTTTCTTTTTTTTTCAGAGATCTAAACTTTATTTTTATTTTTTTATTTTTTTAAATTTTATTATGTTAGTCACCATACATCATTAGTTTTTGATGTGGTGATCCACGATCCATTGTTTTCATATAACACCCCGTGCTCCATGCAGAATGTGCCCTCCTTAATACCCATCACCGGCTAACCCATCCCCCCACCCCCTCCCCTCTAGAACCCTGTTTGTTTCTCAGAGTCCATAGTCTCTCATGGTTCATCTCTCCCTCCAATTCCCCTCCCCTCTTTTTTCCCTTCCTTCTCCTAGTGTCCTCCATGCTCTTCCTGATGTTCCACAAATAAGTGAAACCATATAATTGACTTTCTCTGCTTGACTTATTTCACTTAGCATAATCTCCTCCAGTCCCATCCATGTTGATGCAAAAGTTGGGTATTCATCCTTTCTGATGGCTGAGTAATATTCCATTGTATATATGGACCACATCTTCTTTATCCATTCATCTGTCGATGGACATCTTGGCTGTTTCCACAGTTTGGCTACTGCGGACATTGCTGCTATGAACATTGGGGTGCATATGGCCCTTCTTTTCACTACATCTGTGTCTTTGGGATAAATACCCAGTAGTGCAATTGCTGGGTCATAGGGTAGCTCTATTTTTAAATTTTTGAGGAATCTCCACAACGTTTTCCAAAGTGGCTGTACCAACTTGCATTCCCACCAACAGTGTAAGAGGGTTCCCCTTTCTCCACAACCTCTCCAACATTTGTTGTTTCTTTCCCTGTCCATTTTTGCCATTCTAACTGGTGTAAGGTGGTATCTCAATGTGTTTTGATTTGAATTTCCCTGATGGCTAATGATGATGAACATTTTTTCATGTGTCTGTTAGCCATTTGTATGTCTTCAGAGAAGTGTCTTTTCATATCTTCTGCCCACTTTTTGACTTGATTATTTGTTTTTTGGGTGTTGAGTTTGAGAAGTTCTTTATATATCTTGGATACCAGCCCTTTATCTGTAGTGTCATTTGCAAATATCTTCTCCCATTCCATGGGTTGCCTCTTTGTTTTGTTGACTGTTTCCTTTGCTGTGCAGAAGCTTTTTATCTTGATGAAGTCCCAAAAGTTCATTTTTGCTTTTGCTTCACTAGCTTTTGGAGATGTATCTTGAAAGAAGTTGTTGTGGCCGATGTCAAAGAAGTTACTGCCTATGTTCTCCTCTAGGACTTTGATGGATTCCTTTCTCACAGTGAGGTCTTTCATCCACTTTGAGTTTATCTTTGTGAATGGTGTTAGAGAATGGTCGAGTTTCATTCTTCTGCATGTAGCTGTCCAATTTTCCCAGCACCATTTATTGAAGAGATTGTCTTTTTTCCATTGCATGTTTTTTCCTGCTTTGTCAAAGATTATTTGACCATAGAGTTGAAGGTCCATATCTGGGTTCTCTATTCTGTTCCATTGGTCTATATGTCTGTTTTTGTGCCAGTACCATGCTGTCTTGGTGATCACAGCTTTGTAATACAGCTTGAAATCAGGCAATGTGACGCCCCCAGCTTTGTTTTTCTTTTTCAACATTTCCTTGTTGGCGATTCGGGGTCTTTTCTGATTCCATATAAATTTTAGGATTGTTTGTTCCAGCACTTTGAAAAATGTCATTGGAATTTTGATTGGGATTGCATTGAAGGTATAGATTGCTCTGGGTAGCATAGACATTTTAACAATGTTTATTCTTCCTATCCATGAGCATGGAATATTTTTCCATCTTTTTGTGTCTTCTTCAATTTCTTTCATGAGTGTTCTGTAGTTCCTACAGTATAGATCCTTTACCTCTTTGGTTAGGTTTATTCCAAGGTATCTTATGGTTTTTGGTGCTATTGTAAATGGAATTGTTTCTCTAATTTCTCTTTCTACAGTTGCGTTGTTAGTGTATAAGAAAGCAACTGATTTCTGTGCATTGATTTTGTATCCTGCCACATTACTGAATTGCTGTATGAGTTCTAGTAATTTGGGGGTGGAGTCTTTTGGGTTTTCCACATAAAGTATCATGTCATCTGCGAAAAGAGAGAGTTTGACTTCTTCTTTGCCAATTTGAATACATTTTATTTCTTTTTGTTGTCTGATTGCTGTTGCTAGGACTTCTAGTACTATGTTGAACAACAGTGGTGAGAGTGGGCATCCTTGACGTGTTCCTGATCTTAAGGGAAAGGCTCTCAGCTTTTCCCCATTGAGGACCAAGTGGGATTTATCCCCGGGATGCAAGGGTGGTTCAACATTCACAAATCAATCAATGTGATAGAACACATTAATAAGAGGAGGGAGAAGAACCATATGGTCCTCTCAATTGATGCAGAAAAAGCATTTGACAAAATACAGCATCCTTTCCTGATTAAAACTCTTCAGAGTATAGGGATAGAGGGAACATTCCTCAAGTTCATAAAATCCATCTATGAAAAATCCACAGAAAAGTTTCTTTTCTATTGAGAAATCAACTCTTTTTTATTAGAAAGAAACTTTGGTATGACACTGGGAAGTAAAATAGGAGATTCTGAAAACATAAGTAGCTGAAGACAAGAAAACAAGAGACAGCTAAATTGTTCTACATTAGAAATGAGCAGGAATTGGGGGATAATGATAGCACAGAAGAATAAATAGAAGAGATAAGGAGAAGGATTGCCAGCAAACTTTAGGGTCCCTGAAGTATCTTTAAAGAGTATGCAATTTTTTTTTTTTTTAAAGTAGGTTCCACACCCAGCATGGAGTCCAACATGGGGCTTGAACTTACAACCCTGAGATCAAGACCTGAGCTGAGATCAAGAGTCAGACACTTAACCCACTGAGCCATCTGGGCACTCCAAGAGTATACAATTTGATGTATACATTCTTTCAATTTAAATCTCCCCCCTCTCCAAACCTTCATTAAACCTGTTATATAATAAATCCCTTAAGTAAGGTGGTTCTTTTTTGTTGTTGTTCTTTTTATTCTCCTTCTTTCTCTTTTTTCTTCCTCTTTTTCCTCCTCCTTTTTAAAAAAATAATACTTATGAACAGAGTCCAATTCTATATCTAAGCCAGTATGATGTGAGATAAGGACAGCATGTGGAGGAAGAGCAAATAATCCATAAATGAATAAATTCAACAGAAGCATAAGCTTAGACTTATGATAAAGAAGAAAACATACCAGTACCCCTCCAGATTCACATAAATCTTAGGTAAAGGAATTAATCTTTCACATGCTGTTCTTATCAAGGTTTTAAGGGAATAGCAGTGGAAAATCTAAGACTAGTACTTGGATTTTTTTTTTTTTATTCCTCAGCCAGTATTCTTTCTAATGCCTCTTCCCCAAAAGTATTAACTAAGTGGTACAAATATAGAGCAAGAGTTGAGGCCTACTGAATTCTGAGATGATTTAATATAAAGAATAAAACAATACACCAATAATGAAAATAATGTAATGGTTTGATATGTAGTATTTAAGCTAGGAAAAAACAAATAAAACTTGAGTATATAGTCTTGACTGTCTTATTGGGCAAGTCATTTAACCTGCCCCTCTGCTTCACTGGATTATCAAGAAAACAGGTTTTGATATGAATCTTGCCATATAATTCAATACCTTAACACTATCAGGCTGAACTGTATGAAATTGATGTTTTTGTAGGTAAAAAATGCCAAATATTGGCAATCACACTTAGTTAAATTTAATATCGAGCAAAAGGCACATCTTTTAGCTTAACTGCCTTATGTCTACATTCTGCTAAATTTCTGATTAATTTGGGGGCGCCTGGGTGGCTCAGATGGTTAAGCGTCTGCCTTTGGCTCAGGTCATTGTCCCAGGGTCCTGGGATTGAGTCCTGCATCAGGATCCCTGCTACTTGGGAGCCTGCTTCTCCCTCTGCCTCTCTCTCTGTCTGTCTCTCATGAATAAATAAATAAAATCTTTAAAAAAAATTTCTGATTAATTTGTTTATGCCTAGTGTAATTCATGTTCAAATGCATGATGGTTGCTTAGATTGTTAGATGCTACTTATAATTAAGTTCTTTCCTTTTTCTTATTTGTTTCTCATGAATTTTAGTGCCTGGAAGAGATATTAATTTGACTCCCATCAGAGTGCCTTTAGCAAATTTGAGAAAACAGTGCTTTGCAAAGAAATTCTCTACTTCTCCCATATCTTGGCTATTATAAATAATGCTACAATGAACATAGAGGTTAGTGTTAGTGATTTTGAGTTGTGTTTTTGTTTTCTCTGGGTAGATACCCAGTAGTGGAATTACTGAATCATATGGCAACTCTATTTTAACTTTTTTAAGGAAACTCCATACTGTTTTACACTGTGGCTGCACCAATTTGTATTCCTATGAACAGTGCACAAAGGTTCCTTTTTCTCCACACCTTGCCAACACTTGTTATTTCTTGTCTTTTTTATTTTGCCATTCTGACAGGTGTAAGGTGATATTGTGATTTTGATTCGCTGATCATCTTTTCATGAGTTTGTACGCCATTTGTGTGTCTTCTTTAGAAAATTTCTATTTAGATCCTCTGCCCATTTTTTTTAAAAGATTTTATTTATTTGTGAGAGAGGGAGAGAGTGAGTGAGCGCACACAAGAAGGGGTAGCGGCAGGTAGAGGGAGAAACAGGTTTCCCCCTGAGCAAGGAGCCCAATGCGGGACTCAATCCCAGAACCCTGGGATAATGACCTGAGCCAAAAGTAGTTGCTTAACCAAATGAGCCACACAGGCATCCCTCCTCTGCCCATTTTTAAGTCAAATTATTTGTTTTGTTTTGGTCTTTTTGGTGTTGAGTTCTATGAATTCTTTATATATTTTGGATATTAACCCCTTATTGAAACATTTTTTAATATCTTCCTCCACTTAGTAGGTCGCCTTGTAGCATTATTTACAATTACCAAGATATAAAAGCAAACAAGTGCCCATCCATAGATAAATGGATAAAGAAGATGCAGTACACATAAAATGGAATAATATTGAGCCATAAAAAGAATGAGATCTTGCCGTTTGCAAAAACATGCATGGAATTTATAATGCTAAGTGAAATAAGTCAGACATAAAGAGACAAATGCCATATGATTTCACTCCTATGTGGAATTTAAGAAACAAATGAACAAAGAAAAAAAGAGACAAACAAAAAAGCAGACTCTTGAATACAGAGAACAAACTGGTTGTTGCCAGATGGGAGTTGGGTGGAGAGATGGATGAAATAAAGGAGATTATTATGATGAGCATTGAGTAATGTAGAGAATTGTTTAATCATTATATTGTACACCTGAAACTAATATAACACTATATATTTATTATACATAAATTAAAAAAAGATTAAAAAATTTCTCTCCTATAGGGTAAATAAGCTACTTCTGAATTATCTGTAACTTGAACACATATACTATATTTGCCTGAAAAAGTACAGCTCAGGCTTCAAAGCACACTGATATTACTTCATTATGAAATACACACATAGATCATACATATATATGAAATAAATACATATATAAATGCATACATCTCTATGAGGTAAGTTAGAGCAGAATTTATTAATTCCGTTTTGAAATAAGGGAAATAAAGGGCCCAGCCCACTGAAAATTAGATTTAAAAAATCAGTTTCTGTGGGCACCTGTGTGGCTCAGTCAGTTAAGCATCTGACTTGATTTCAGCTCAGGTCATGATCTCAGGGTTGTGGGATGGAGCCCCACGTTGGGCTCCATGTTCAGCATGGAGTTTTCTTGTCCCTCTTCCTTTGCTCCTCCCCCCTGCTCCTCTATGCTCACTCTCTCTCTCAAATAAATAAATAAAAATCTTTAAAAAAATAACAGTAAAAAATCAGTCTCTGTTAATGATAACTGATTATCTGCTAAGTGTTATATGAGGAGTCTTTACCTTTTGATAAAATTACAATATTGAGTATTAAGATCAATTCAAATTATATGAATACATTGTCTACACAATACATACACATTTCCATCTATACTTAATAGGATATTTATACTTAAAAATTATCTTAAAAGTGAGGAAAAAATAGTCCACTAGGAACAATAGGAGTGAACAGAGGTATGGTTAATTTAGATGAAAGGGGAAAAGAAATGTTGTAGGGATATACATATAATTCATTTCAAACAAAATTTATCAAGTATCTATGCTAGAGTTACTATCTCTGAAGAATATATCTCAAGGGGAATAGAAAACCTACACAAATTAAACAGAAAATCAAAGGTTACAAACAATTAAGTGGTTAAATGTGTAAAATAAGAGGCATGGTCAGAAAAGTGAGTGATAAATGTGGCTACGAGGGTAAGGGAACGCTTTACAGAGCAGATGAATCCTAAATTGGAAAAGCAAGATAGTCAAAATGTATGGAAAGGAGTATTTTAGAGTCAAGGAATAACTTACATAAAAATTCTAGCATGGAAAGCCAACTGGTCAGTTAATTATCTTTGTTGGAGCAGTGTCTTATTTAGACTATATCAACTAATGTTTGTTATCTTTTATAAATAGATGGTATGTCATTGAATTTAATATTGTACCATTTGTCATCTCATAATTAGTTCTTTTGGCACTTCAGTAAAGAAACCCATTTAGACTAATACTATGCTATAAACCAGCTCTGTATCACAGTGCTGTAAAAAAGTTTGAGCTCAGATACTACCCAAACATTTCATTAAAAGGTGAATTTTGGAGGAATGACTTCCCTAAGGTACCCTCATCTCCCCATAGAAGCATGAATTTTTGACAAGTGCTCATGGATGACAGTAACTTTGTGGGAGGCTAGAAGTCCAATGAAGAAGTTCAAGCACACCACTGCAGAAAAAAAAATCTGATAATAGATGCATTGAAAATGGTAAGAAGAACAGCTTCACTTTAACCATAGCACACCTCCCTCAAGGTGGTATAGCTCAGGGCCAAGAAAGACCTCCTCAGCCTGCAATTTCTTCCATGGGGGAAAGTGAGAGCATGGTGAGTGACTGCCTTGCTTCCCTAGTCATACAGAATGCTGTTCAGAGGTCGTTCCTTACCCTACTCAGAATACTGAGGTGATAGGCACAGCTGAATGACTGGAAGAGGCTGAGGGCAGGGAAGAGAGGCAGGACTCACAGTAACCAGTATCCATATATGGATAACCAGTATCCAAGTATATCCATATTTGTTGGAATTCAACAAAGGGCAGTGGATCCTATCAAAACATTTGTACCCTCCATCAGAAAGCCACTTGGGATGCCTCACCTAAAGAACCCCCACAACTGGCCCATGGGCTCCCTTAACACTCTATGCATTTCCCCCATCATGGCTGTATCATCATGCATGTTCCTATGGATATATGCAAGCCTCTGCCGACAACTTGCAAGCACACACAGACATCCAACTTGACTATGAGTTTGGGAGAAGGCAACAAACTTAATATTTCAGGGTAAAACCCTAGGAAAAACAAATGGGAGAATCTCAGCATTTGGCTGGGTTTCCAGAAACCAAGAAAGGTATATAATCTTAAGAATTCCCATTCACCCCAAGAGGTGTCAAATGGGCACAGCCATAGTAAATGGTGAAGAGAGCCTTAGAATCCCTAACCAGGCTGAGTAGTGAAGGTATTTCTTTCCCAAAGCCAGTTAGTAAAGACTAAAGGAGGTCACTACTTCTTCAAATGTGAATACAGCAACACAAGACTTCATGGAACACACATACACACACACACGCACAAAACAAAGAAACATGACACCACCAAAGTGGTGACGCTGTGTCATTGGAACGTGACACAATTTTTCAGTAGCCTACCCCAAGAAAGGGAGATCTACGGATTACATGATAAAGAAATAAAAATAACTGGTTTCAGGAAGATCAGCAAACAACAAGATAACACAGACAATGCAACATAAGCAGGAAAATAATACATGAACAAAATGAGAAGTTCAATAAAAAGAAAGAAATCATAAAAACCAATGAGAGAGAAATTCTGGAGCTGAAAAATATAAAAAATGAAATGAAAGATGCAATAGAAAGTGTCAACAGCAGAAGAAAGAATCTATGAATTCAAAGATGAATCATTTGAAAGGTTCCAGTGAGAGAGAAAAAACAATGAAAATGAATGAAGAAAGTCAATGAGATTTATAGGACATCATCAAAGAAACACTAATATATGTGTTATGAGAGTCTCAGAAGGAAGAGAAGGGGGGCAGAATGCTTATTTAAAGAAATAATGGCTGAAAACTTCCCAAATTTTGAAAGGTATATGACATCCAGGTATATTAGAGTCAAAGATCCCCAAACAGGTTTAAACCAAAGAGGAAATCACCAAGGCACATAATAATCAAACCGCCAAAAATCAAAGACAAAGAATTATTAAAGCAGCAAAACAGGGGGGCAGAGCAAGATGGCAGAGGAGTAGGAGACCTGGACTTCATCTGGTCTCAGGAATTCAGCTGAATAAGGATCAAACCATTCTGAACGCCTACGAACTCAACAGGAGATCGAAGAAGAGAGTAGCAACAACTCTCTGAACAGAGAAGCGACCACTTACTGGAAGGTAGGACGTGCAGAGATGTGAATCCGAGGCGATATTCGGGAGGATACACGGCGGGGGCGGGGGCCTCTGCCGGCCACTTCTGGCAAGTGCTAGAGCCGCGGAGCACAAAATCGGAACTTTTAGAAGTCGGCTCCGCCGAGGGACCTCACTCCAGTGGCTAAGCGGGGGGGGGGGGGGGGGGGGGGGGGGGTGGAACCCTCGCGGGACAGTGTGGTCTCAGGATCCTCAGGGTGACAGAAAGCCCGGGGGTGCCTGAGTGCGGCAGAGCTCCCAGGTATCGGAGCAGGGAAGCCGGCTGCAGAGACGGAGCCGAGGTGCGGGCTCTCAGCTCTGGGTTGCCATAAACTGTGATCCCCCGCCCAGTCGCGCCACTGCTCCTGCAGCAGGGACCCAACAAGCAGCAGAGCTGGGGAGACTCCCCTTCCTCCCCTGGGAGGAGCGCGACGGGAGTGCACCATAGGGATCTGCTGGGTTTGGAGACTCCACACGGGGTCGGGTGCCAGAGATAGAAATGCTCGGTCACAGGCCGGGTGAGCACGGAGTGCGGCCTGAGACTGGGGAGACGGGAGTGACTGCTTTTCTCTGGGGGTGCACTGAGGAGGGGGGCCCCGAGTTCTCAGCTCCTCCGGGTGGAGATTGAGAGGCCACCATTTTCACCCTGGTCCTCCAAAGCTGTACCGAGAACTTGCAGGGAACAAAAGCTCCTGAGAGCAAACCGGAGCAGCTTGCTTAGCCCAGACCAACAAGGGTGGGGCAATCCCGCCTCCGGCAAAGACATTTGGGTACCACAGCAACAGCCCCCTCCCCCAGAAGATCAGCGCGAACGGCCAGCAAGGCAAGACCAAGTATACCGATCAAGGAGAAGGGGAGATCTCCAGTGCTAGGGGAATATTGCACATAGAACTCATGGCTTTTTTTAATATGATTCATTAGTTTTTCAAAGTTAATTTTTTAACTGTTTTTTTTTAATTTTTCTTTTTCCCTTTTTCAAACAACATCTTATCAATCCCTTTAAAAAAATTTTTTTTTTATTTTTCATTTTTAGAGTCATATTTTATCCCTTCATAGTAGTTACCCTTATTTTTGGCATATATATATAAGTTGTTCTCTCTTTAAAATTTTAAGATACAGTTTCTTCTAACAGATCAAAATATACCCTAAATCACTAGTGTATGGCTTTGTTCTAGTCTCCTGCCTGATCACATTCTCTCCCTTTTTTTTCCTTTTTTTTTAAATCTTCTTCTTTCTTTTTTCAAACAACTTCTTATCAACTCCTTTTATAAAATCTTTTATAATTTTTATCTTTACAGTCATCTTCCATCACTTCATTGTATCAACCCTTATTTTGTACATGTATGTCTTTCTTCCTTTAAAATTTTAGGAGGCACTTTTTTCTAACAGACCAAACTACGCCCAAAATGTAGTGTGTGGCACTGATCTATGCACTAGCCTGATCATATTTGATCATATTCTGTTTTTTTTGTATTGTTCTGTTTTTGTTTTTATCTTTTTCTTTTTGTGTTTTTTTTTCTCTTTCTTTTTTCTTTCTTTCCCTTTCTTTTCCCCTGGTTTCAGGTCTTTTCTGATTTATATAGAGTATATTTGCTGGGGACATTGTTAACCTGTTAGCATTTTGTTCTCTCATTCATCTATTCTCCTCTGGACAAAATGACAAGACGAAAAAAATCACCTCAGCAAAAAGAACAAGAGGTAGTACCGTCAGCCAGGGACATTCTCAATACGGACATTAGTACGATGTCGGACCTAGAGTTCAGAATCATGACTTTAAAGATACTAGCTGGGCTTGAAAAAAGCGTGGAAGTTATTAGAGAAACCCTTTCTGGAGAAATAAAAGAACTAAAATCTAACCAAGTCGAAATCAAAAAGGCTATTGATGAGGTGCAATCAAAAATGGGGGCACTAACTGCTAGGATAAATGAGGCAGAAGAGAGAATCAGCGATATAGAAGACCAAATGATGGAAAATAAAGAGGCTGCAAAAAAGAGAAAGGAACAACTACAGGATCACGAGGGCAGAATTCGAGAGATAAGTGATACGATAAGACGAAACAACATTAGAATAATTGGGATCCCAGAAGAAGAAGAAAGAGAGAGAGAGGCAGAAGGTATACTGGAGCAAATAATAGCAGAGAACTTCCCTAATGTGAGGAAGGAAACAGGCATCAAAATCCAGGAGGCACAGAGAACCCCTCTCAAAATCAATAAAAATAGGTCAACACCCCGACATCTAATAGTAAAACTTACGAGTCTCAGAGACAAAGAGAAAATCCTGAAAGCAGCTCGGGAGAAGAGATATGTAACCTACAATGGTAGAAACATTAGATTGGCAACAGACCTATCCACAGAGACCTGGCAAGCCAGAAAGGACTGGCATGAGATCTTCAGAGCACTAAACGAGAAAAATATGCAGCCAAGAACACTATATCCAGCTAGGCTGTCATTGAAAATTGAGGGAGAGATAAAAAGCTTCCAGGACAAACAACTAAAGGAATTTGCAAACACAAAACCAGCCCTCCAAGAGATATTGAAAGGGTTCCTCTAAGCAAAGAGAGAGCCGAAAAGCAGCATAGATCAGAAAGGAACACAGACAATATACAGTAACATTCACCTACAGGCAATACAATGGGCAATAAATTCATACCTTTCAATAGTTACCCTGAATGTAAATGGGCTGAATGCCCCAATCAAAAGACACAGGCTATCAGTTTGGATTAAAAAACAAGACCCATCAATATGCTGTCTGCAAGAGACTCACTTTAGACCCAAAGACACCCCCAGATTGAAATTGAGGGGGTGGAAAACAATTTACCATGCTAATGGACACCAGAAGAAAGCTGGGGTGGCAATCCTTAGATCAGACAAATTAGATTTTAAAACAAAGACTGTAATAAGAGATGAAGAAGGGCACTATATCCTACTTAAAGGGTCTATTCAACAAGAAGATCTAACAATTGTAAATATCTATGCCCCTAACATGGGAGCAGCCAACTTTAAAGGCAATTAATAACAAAAGCGAAGAAACACATTGACAACAATACAATAATAAAACCTGAACTTTAACACCCCCCTGACTGAAGTGGACAGATCATCTAGCAAAAGATCAACAAGGAAATAAAGACTTTAAATGAAACACCGGACCAAATGGACTTCACAGACATATTCAGAACATTCCATCCCAAAACAATGGAATACACATTTTTCTCTAGTGCCCATGGAACATTCTCCAGAATTGATCACATCCTAGGTCACAAATCAGGTCTCAACCGGTACCAAAAGATTGGGATCATTCCCTGCATATTTTCAGACCACAATGCTTTGAAACTAGAACTCAATCACAAGAGGAAAGTTGGAAAGAACTCAAATACATGGAGGCTAAAGAGCATCCTACTAAAGAATGAATGGGTCAACCAGGAAATTAAAGAAGAATTAAAAAAATTCATGGAAACCAATGAAAATGAAAACACAACGGTTCAAAATCTTTGGGATACAGCAAAGGCAGTCCTGAGAGGAAAGTATATAGCAATACAAGCCTTTCTCAAGAAACAAGAAAGGTCTCAAACACACAACCTAACCCTACACCTAAAGGAGCTGGAGAAAGAACAGCAAATAAAGCCTAAACCCAGCAGGAGAAGAGAAATAATAAAGATCATAGAGCAGAAATCAATGAAATAGAAACCAAAAGAACAGTAGAACAGATCAACGAAACTAGGAGCTGGTTCTTTGAAAGAATTAACAAGATTGATAAAGTCCTGGCCAGACTTATCACAAAGAAAAGAGAAATGACCCAAATCAACAAAATCATGAATGAAAGAGGAGAGATCACAACCAACACCAAAGAAATACAAACAATTATAAGAACATATTATGAGCAACTCTATGCCAGCAAATTAGATAACCTGGAAGAAATGGGTGCATTCCTAGAGATGTATCAACTACCAAAATTGAACCAGGAAGAAATAGAAAACCTGAACAGACCTATAACCATTAAGGACATTGAAGCAGTCATCAAAAATCTCCCAACAAACAAAAGCCCAGGGCCAGATGGCTTCCCAGGGGAATTCTATCAGACATTTAAAGAAGAATTAATACCTATTCTCCTGAAACTGTTCCAAAAAATAGAAATGGAAGGAAAACTTCCAAACTCATTTTATGAGGCCACCATTACCTTGATCCCAAAACCAGACAAAGACCCCATCATAAAGGAGAATTACAGACCAATATCCTTGATGAACATGGATGCAAAAATTCTCACCAAAATACTAGCCAATAGGATCCAACAGTACATTAAAAGGATTATTCACCACGACCAAGTGGGATTTATCCTTGGGCTGCAAGGTTGGTTCAACATCCGCAAATCAATCAACGTGATACAATACATTAACAAAAGAAAGAACAAGAATCATAGGATCCTCTCAATAGACGCAGAAAAAGCATTTGACAAAGTACAGCATCCTTTCTTGATCAAAACTCTTCAGAGTATAGAGATAGAGGGTACATACCTCAATATCATAAAAGCCATCTATGAAAACCTACAGCGAATATCATTCTCAATGGGGAAAAGCTGAGAGCTTTCCCCCTAAGGTCAGGAACGCGGCAGGGATGTCCACTATCACCACTGCTATTCAACATAGTATTAGAAGTCCTAGCCACAGCAATCAGACAACAAAAAGAAATCAAAGGCATCCAAATCGGCAAAGAGGAAGTCAAACTCTCACTCTTTGCAGATGATATGATACTGTATGTGGAAAACCCACAAGACTCCACCCCAAAACTGCTAGAACTCATACAGGAGTTCAGTAAAGTAGCAGGATAGAAAATCAATGCACAGAAATCAGTGGCATTCCTATACACCAACAAGAAGACAGAAGAGAGACAAATCAAGGAGTCGATCCCATTTACAATGGCACCCAAAACCATAAGATACCTAGGAATAAATTTAACCAAAGAGGCAAAGGATCTGTACTCAGAAAACTATAAAATACTCATGAAAGAAATTGAGGAAGACACAAAGAAATGGAAAAACGTTCCATGCTCATGGATTGGGAGAACCAACATTGTGAAGATGTCAATGCTACCTAGAGCAATCTACACATTCAATACAATCCCCATCAAAATACCATACACTTTTTTCAAAGAAATGGAACAAATAATCCTAAAATTTGTATGGAACCAGAAGAGACCCCGAATAGCCAGAGGAATCTTGAAAAAGATAAGCAAAGCTGGCGGCATCACAATTCCGGACTTCCAGCTCTATTACAAAGCTGTCACCATCAAGACAGTATGGTACTGGCACAAAAACAGACACATAGATCAATGGAACAGAATCGAGAGCCCAGAAATGGACCCTCAACTCTACGGTCAACTAATCTTTGACAAAGCAGGAAAGAATGTTCAATGGAAAAAAGACAGTCTCTTCAACAAATGGTGTTGGGAAAATTGGACAGCCACATGCAGAAGAATGAAACTGGACCATTTCCTTACACCACACACAAAAATAGACTCCAAATGGTTGAAAGACCTAAACGTGAGACAGGAGGTCCATCAAAATCCTAAAGGAGAACACAGGTAGCAACCTCTTCGACCTCAGCCGCAGCAACTTCTTCCTAGAAACATCGCCAAAGGCAAGGGAAGCAAGGGCAAAAATGAGCTATTGGGATTTCATCAAGATAAAAAGCTTTTGCACAGCAAAAGAAACAGTCCACAAAACCAAAAGACAACCGACAGAATGGGAGAAAATATTTGCCAATGACATATCAGATAAAGAGCTAGTCTCCAAAATCTATAAAGAACTTATCAAACTAAACACCCAAAGAACAAATAATCCAATCAAGAAATGGGCAGAAGACATGAACAGACATTTTTCCAAAGAAGACATCCAAATGGCCAACAGACACGTGAAAAAGTGCTCAACATCGCTCGGCATCAGGGAAATCCAAATCAAAACCTCCATGAGATACCACCTCACACCAGTCAGAATGGCTAAAATTAACAAGTCAGGAAACGACAGATGTTGGTGGGGATGCGGAGAAAGGGGAACCCTCCTACAGTGTTGGTACAACCCCTCTGGAAAACAGTATGGAGGTTCCTCAAACAGTTGAGAATAGAGCTACCATATGATCCAGTAATTACACTACTGGGTATTTACCACAAAGATACAAATGTAGGGATCCGAAGGGGTACGTGCACCCCAATGTTTATAGCAGCAATGTCCACAATAGCCAAACTGTGGAAAGAGCCAAGATGTCCATCGACAGATGAATGGATAAAGAAGAAGTGGTATATATACACAATGGAATATTATGCAGCCATCAAAAGGAATGAGATCTTGCCATTTGCAACGACGTGGATAGAACTGGAGGGTGTTATGCTGAGTGAAATAAGTCAATCAGAGAAAGACATGTATCATATGACCTCACTGATATGAGGAATTCTTAATCTCAGGAAACAAACTGAGTGTCGCTGGAGTGGTGGGGGGGGTGGGAGGGATGGGGTGGCTGGGTGACAGACATTGGGGAGGGTATGTGCTATGGTGAGCGCTGTGAATTGTGCAAGACTGTTGAATCACAGATCTGTACTTCCGAAACAAATAATACAACATATGTTAAGAAAAAAGAAAAAGAAGAAGATAGCAGGAGGGGAAGAATGAAGGGGAGTAAGTCAGAGGGGGAGATGAACCATGAGAGATGATGGACTCTGAAAAACAAACTGAGGGTTCTAGAGGGGAGGAGCGTGGGGGGATAGGTTAGCCTGGTGATGGGTATTAAAGAGGGCACATTCTACGTGGAGCACTGGGTGTTATGCACAAACAATGAATACATCAAAAACTAATGATGTAATGTATGGTGATTAACATAACAATAAAAAATTTTTTTAAAAAGGTAGCAAAACAAAAGTGACTCATCATATACCAGGGAATCCCCATAAGACTATAAGCAGAATTCTCAGCAGAAATCTTGCAGACCAGGAGAGAGTGGGATATTCAAAATGCTAAAAGAAAAAAAAGTTGCCAAGAATAACTTGCTGGGCAAATCTGTCTCTTAGAAATAAAGAAGCTAAAACTTTCCCAACAAAAGCTGAGGAAGTTCATCACCATTAGACCTACCTCTCAAGAAATGCTACATGGAATTCTCCAAGTTGAAACAAAAGGATGTTAGTTACTAATATGAACACATATTAAAGTATAGAACTCACTGGTGAAGGAAGGTAAGGGGCATCTGGATGGCTTAGATGGTTGAGTCTGCCTTCGGCTCAGGTCATGATCTCATGGGTCCTGGGATCAAGCCCGGTGTTGTGCCCCCTGCTCAGTGGGGAGTCTGTTTCTGCCTCACCCTCTGCCCCTCCCCACCTTTCATGGTCTCTCTTGCATGCACTTTCCCTCTCTCAAATAAATAAATAAAATCTTTAGAAAAAAAATAAAGGGAGGTACAGATATACCTTGGAGATATCAAGGGTTCAGTTCCAGACCACCACCATAAAGTGAATATTGCAATAAAATAAGCCAAATGAGTTTTCTGGTTTCCCAGTTCATATAAAAGTTATGTTTATACTATACTGTAGTATATTAAGTGTGTAATAGCATTATATAAAAAAGCAATGTACATACCTTAATTCTAAAAAACTTTATTGAAAAAAATGTTAACCATCATCTGAGCTTTCAGTGAATTATAATCATTGATCACAGATCAAAATAACAAACATAATAATAATGAAAAGTTTTGAAATATTATGAGAATTACCAAAATGTGACATAAAGATACAAACTGAGAAAATGCTGCTGGAAAGGAAAGTGCTCATAGACTTGCCTAACACAGGGTTCCCACAAACCGTCAACTCATAAAAAATGCAATATCAGCAAAGCACAATATGATAAGGTATGCCTTAATATAGTCAAATTTAGAATACTCTAATACCAGAATGGTGGTGAGTTAATCACTTTTTAAAAGATTTTTATTTATTTATTGAGAGAGAGAGAATGGTAGAGAGAGAGCACGAGAGGGAGGAATGTCAGAGGGAGAAGTAGACTCCCTGCTGAGCAGGGAGCCTGATGCGGGACTCGATGCAGGGACTCCAGGATCATGACCTGAGCCGAAGGCATTTGCTTAACCAACTGAGCCGAGGCACCCGAGTTAATCACTTTCAACTCTGGTACAAAAGTTAAAAGACAAAAGTATTAAAAATAACTATAGCCAAAATAATTTGTTAATGGATATACAATATAAAAATAAATAAACTGTGGCATTAAAAACAAAACAGGGAGTAGAAAAAGTATAGAGTTTTCTTTGCAATTGATTTTGAGTTGTTACAACCTTAAAATACACTGTGATGACTAAAATATGTTTTAGGTATGCCTCATAGAAACCACAAGGCAAAAGTCTATAGTAAACACACAAAACATAAAAGAAAGGAATCAAAGAATACCACTAAAGATAATCATCAAATCATAAAGAAAAACAGCAATTGAAGAAAAAAGGAACTATAAAAGCTGCCAGGAAACAATTAATGAAATGGCAACAGTAAGCCTTACCTATCAAAAATTACTTTAAAGGTAAATGGATTAAATTTTCCAAACAAAAGACACAGAATGACTGAAAGAATAAAGAACAAGATCCAGCTACATGCTACCTACATAAGATTCACTTCAGCTTTAAAGAGACATGTAGGCTGAAAGTTAAGGAATGGAAAAAGATATTCCATGCAAATGGAAACAAAAAGAGATCAGATATAGACATATTTAAATGAGACAGAATAAACCTTAAGCCAAAAACTGTCACAAGAGACAAAGATAAAAAGGTGAATTCATCAAGAGGATACAACAGTTGTAAATATATATGCACCCAACATCAGAGTACCTAAATATATAAATATTAACAGATCTGCAGAAATAGACATACAATAATGGTAGAAGATTTTAGTACCCTACTTTCAATAAAGTATAGGTCATCCAGATAGAAAATTGATAAGGAAGCATTGGACTTAAACTATACTTCAAATGGACTTAACAGAATAATCCATCTAACGGCAACAATATACACATTCTTCTCAAGTGCACAGGATATTCTCCAGGATAAATTATATGTAAGGTCACAAAACAAATCTTAATAAATTTAGGAAGATTGAAGTCATAGTATCTTTTCTGACACAAACAACAGGAAACCAGAAATAAATAACAGGAAAAAAACTGGAAAATTCAAATATGTGAAAATCGACCACACTGCTGAACAATGAATGATCTCAAAGAAGAGATCAAAAGGGAAATAAAAAAAACGATATTGAGACTAACAAAAATGGAAACACAATACAACAAAACACTGGGAATGCAGTAAAAGTATTTATTAGAGGGAAATTTATAGTAATAAACACCTACATTAAAAAAGCAAAATGATCTCAACCAAAGAACTTAATTTCACACCTCAAGGAACTAGAAAAAGAAGAACAAACTAAACTCAAAATTAGCAGAAGGAAGGGAATAACAGGGATCAGAGCAGAAAAAAATGAGATAGGGACTAGAAGAACAAAAGACCAATGAAACTAATAGTTGATTTTTTGAAAAGGTAAATGAAATTGACAAATCTTTAGCTAGCCTAAGGAAAAAGGAGAAAGGATTCAAATAAAATCAGAAATGAAAGTGGGGACAACATTACTGATACCACAGAAATATGAAGGATCATAAAAGACTACTATAAAAAATTATATGCCAAAAAATTGGGTAACCTAGAAGAAATGGATAAATGCTAGAAACATACAATCTACCAAGACTGAATCATAAAGAAAGAGAAAATATAAACAGGCCAATAATAAGTAAGGAGACTAAAGTAATAATCAAAAACCTCCAAACAAAGAAAAGCCTTGGTCTAGATAACTTGATGAGTGGAATCCACATAAAATTTAAAGAATTAATACCAATTCTTCTCAAACTCTTCCAAAAAGTTGAAGAGGAGAGAATCCTTCCAAAGTCATTTTATGAGGCCAGCATTACCCTGATAACAAAGCCAGAAAAGGACACTACCAAAAAAAAAAAAAAATTATAGACCAATATATCTGAAGAACATAGAAATCCCCAAAAGATACTAGCAAACCAAATTCACCAGCACATTAAAAACATCATACAACATGATCAAGTGGGAGTTATCTCTGTGATGCAAGAATGGTTCAACATACACAAATTAATCAATGCGATATGCCACATTAATGGAAGGAAGGAAAAAATTTATATGATCACCTCAATAGATGCAGAAAAAGTGTTTGACAAAATTCAACACCTGTTTACAATAAAAACTCTTAATAAATTAGATATAGAAGGAATGTAGCTCAACATAATAAAGGCTGCATAGGACAAGCTCATAGGTAATATTATTCTCAATGGTGAAAAGCTGAAAGCTTTTCCTCTAGGATCAGGAACAAGACTCACCTATCACCTCCACTATTCAACATAGTACTGGAAATCCTAGCCAGAACAGTTAGGCAAGAAAAAGAAATAAAAGGCATCCAAATCATAAAGGAATAATGAAATTGTCTCTGTTTATGGATGGTATGATCTTCTATTAAAAAACCCTAAAGATTCCACCTAAAAACTGTTAGAACAGATTTTAACATATAACGTATTATTTGTTTCAGAGGTACAGGTCTGTGATTCAACAGCCTTACACAATTCACAGCGCTCACCATAGCACATACCCTCCCCAATGTCTATCACCCAGCCACCCCATCCATCCCACCCCCCACCACTCCAGCAACCCTCAGTTTGTTTCCTGAGATTAAGAATTCCTCATATCAGTGAGGTCATATGATACATGTCTTTCTCTGATTGACTTATTTTACTTGGCATAATACCCTCCAGTTCCATCCATGTCATTGCAAATGGCTAGATTTCATTCCTTTTGATGGCTGCATAATATTCCAGTGTGTGTGTGTGTGTGTGTGTGTGTGTGTGTGTGTGTATACACCACATCTTCTTTATCCATTCATCTGTTGATGGACATCTTGGCTCTTTCCATAGTTTGGCTATTGTGGACACTGCTGCTATAAACATCGGGGTGCACGTACCCCATGTACTTCTTTGTCATTTGCATATCTTCCTTGGCAAAATGTCTCTTCATGTCTTCTGCCCATACCCTAATTGGATTGCTTGCTTTTTACTATTTAGTTTTGAGAGTTCTTTATATTTTTGAGATAGAAGTCCGTTGTCAGAAATGTGGTTTCAGATATTTTCTCCCACTCTGTAGTTTGAATTTTCATCCATTCTTTTTTGAAACAAAAGTTTTAAATCTGAATAAGTCTAATTTATCAATGTTTCCTTTTTATGAGTCATACTTTTGGGGCCAAGTCTAAAAACTCTTTTTCTAGACCTGATTCCAAAGATTTTCTCCTATTATTTTTTTCTAAAAGTTCAATAGTTTTACATTTTACATTTAAATTCTTGATCAATTCTGAGTTGAATTCTGTGTAAGATGCGAGGTTTTAGGTTGAGGTTCATTTTATTTTTGCCTGTGGATGTCCAATTGGTCTAGCACTGCTTATTGAAAAGTCGATCTGTCCTCCACTGAATTTCTTTTGCATCTTTGTCAAAATTTAATTGGGGCTATTTGTGAGGATCTATTTATGGGTTCACTATTCTGTTCCATTAATCTATGTCTCTATCCCTCCTAAAAAACCACACAGTCTTGATTACAGTAAGTATATAGAAAGTGTTGTAATCAAGTAGACTGATTCCTTCCATTTTATTCTTCTTTTTCAAAATTGTTTTAGCTATCTTAGTACCTTGGCCTTTCCATATAAATTTTAGAATAATGTTATCTATATCTACAAAATCTTTGCTGGGATTTTGACAGTTATTACAATAAACCTGTATATCAATTTGGGGAGGAAAACTGACATCTTAAGTCTTAGAATGAATGAACACATATTTCTGTTTATTTTTTTTTAAGATTTATTTATTTATTTATTTATTTATTTATTTATTTAAGAGAGAGTGAGTGGGGAGAGGCAGAGAGGGAGAGAATCTTAAGCAGACTTCCCACTGAGTGCAGAGCCTGACATACCTCAATCCCACAACCCTGAGATCATGACCTGAGCCAAAATTAAGAGTCGGTCGCTCAACCAACTGAGCCATCCATGCGCCCCCTCTATTTATTTTATGTTTTTAAGATTTTATTTATTTTAGAAAGAGAGAGCGTGAACAGGGGGAGGGGCACTGGGGGAGAGAGAGAATCTCCAGCAGACTCTGTGCCAAGCACGGAGTCTGACGTGGGGCTCAATCCCAAGACATTGAGATCATTGAGATCACTGAGCCAAAACCAAGAGTTGGACACTTAACCAACTGAGCCACCCAGGCGCACCCTGTTTATTTTAGATCTTTGATTTCTTTCATCAGTGCTGCATAGTTTTCAGCATACAAATCAAACACATATTTAGTTAGAGTTACACTTAAGTATTTCGTTTTTTGAGCCATTATAAATAGAACTGTATTTTTAACTTTGATGTTCACATGTTTATTGGTAGTATATAGAAAAAATTTTGAGTTTTATAGGTTTATATTGTATCTTAGGCCCTTGCTGAACTCAGTTATTATTTTTAGAACTTTTTTTGTAAATCCCTTGGAATTTTTACATTCAAAATACTTTGATTTTCAAATACTCCATTTCTGACAGAAAGTTTAGTTGCATGTAGAATTTTTGGTTGATAGGCTTTTTCTTTCAACTTTTTAAAAAATATTTTATTTATTTATTTGACAGAGAGAGACACAGGGAGAGAGGGAACACAAGCAGGGGGATTGGGAGAGGGAGAAGCAGGCTTCCCACGGAGCAGGGAGCCCAACGCGGGGCTCGATCCCAGAATCCCAGGATCATGACCTGAGTTGAAGGCAGACACTTAGTGACTGAGCCACCCAGGCGCCCCTCCTACTACTTTTTCTACTGAAGTAAGAGTGTTATATAATCTAAAACAAAATATTTTTATGGAGTAATGTGATTTTTACTGAATCAGTCATTTAGGGAACACTGGTATGAAAACTCTAATTTAGTATAAATAGCAAAAAAACGAGAGAAGAGGGAAGGGTTACAAATAGGCATAAATGAGAGAAATAAAACAATAAGAAAAAATAAATCTACAGAAAAATTTAAAAACTAACATTATTCAGTGGATTTTTGAAGATAAAGGGGAAAAGGGAAATGTTAAGAACTACAAATCAGAGAAAATGTAGTTTGTTTACTCTGGGTGGTAATAAAAATATAAAAAGTAAATCTTTCACAAGCTATTAAGTTACATATGATGTATCTGGGTTAAAAATATTAACATCTCTAGAGCTAATCTCATTTCCATCAATAAGACTGTCAACAATAGTTATAACAACCACCTTCAGTAAAACCAGAAATAATAGAACTAATCCTTCATTTGCACACAGTACATTTGCATGTACAATCATTTCGGATATTAGATCCCCAAATATCTCCAATATTTATTTAAAAGATTCACTATATTAAAACAAGTAAAAAAAATATCTAGTGTGCTACTATTAGGTTAAGACTGAACAAGAGAATAAAAAGCAAAGCATCTCTTGGTAACACAGGGAATAGTGATGTTTAGTTAACATATATAAGTGATATAATTTTCTAATTCACTAACACAAGAGTGTGATGTGGATGGCTATGATATGGGCATAACCAAAAAGGAGAAAAGTCATATTTGAAAGTTAATTCCCAGTGACCCTAACCAAAATAAGCTTATGCTTACTATCCTGTCTAAATTTCTTATCAAGCAAGACAATGGAACAAAATCTTGTTGCAAAATCTTTATTACATTTCCAATTGGGAAGAGTAAATTTTCAAAAATAAAATATATAACCCTGCCAGAACTTTTCAACGTTCCCATACTGCCAATTTCACCTTCCTTGGAAGAAAGACAAGCTCTATTTTTTTCCCACAGAGAAGTATTAATTGTAAGGCATAATTCACCAGCCCACAAAGGAATAGTACTTAACTATGCTCTTCCTGTGAGCATTCAATTAACTGTATGCTTATAAATGGTATTTCCTCTGAATGTGTATTGAAACTCACCTTATAAAATCCACAGCAGTAGAGTATTTCTTGTTGCTAAGGGACTATGACACTATTTCATAATGCTAAAACAGGAATATTATAGTTTAAATTGTTCATATGCCTAACCATCATCACACAATTTAAACACTAAAATGGATAAATGTTCTAGCCTCTAACTATGTTATTTAATGTTTGGATAATGAGTGATTTTGTACTTTCTAATGACTAAAGACTTTTTAAACTGATATAAATAATAATAACATAGCAAAATTATCATTATGTTTGTTGTTGCATGAGCTCTTGCATTATGCTAGGCACTACTCTTAAGTGGTTTTATAGGAATTAACTCATTTAATCCTTATAACAACCCTATTGCTTAGGTATTACTATTTCCCTAGTTTTGCACAAAAGTAAAAGAAAAGTTAAGTAACTTGCTCTAGGTCATGGAGCTAATAAAGAGGCAGAGATGTAGAATTTGATATCCAACTGGTCTCATTGCAGAGTTCACATTCTTACCCACCACACTGTATTACACTAAGAAAACATTTTTAAAAATCTTAATACATTTAGTTACCTGGGATTTGATGTTTTTTAAAGCAATGTAATTCATAGTTCTTTAAGAACATATCTAGTTTTATTCATAGAACATATGTGCTGAAAGTACTTCTATCCTTTGAGAACTGTATTTATAACCAAATTGTTTACATTACTATTATAACTTTGATTCTGCTTGGTTTAGGGATGTACACTAGCAGTTTACATTAAGTTGGAAATCTGATCCTTATTTTACAAGGCTAATCTTTGGGTCATGTCTTTGTCTCCAAGTATATTTAATCCTGATTAGGCTTAAGTGAGCAGATTAAAAAACACAAAGAGATAAGACAGAATTACTTTAACAATGCAAGTTTTTAAAGTGTAATTTCACTGCAACGTGGAAGTATAATGTGTCTAATTTTTCTATGCTGCCATACTAAATGGCTTTTTAGTTTGGCTTTGATACTTGTGGTTTAATGCCAAATTTACTGAAGTACTATATATAGAAATAGTTCATCTTTAATAGTATATCATATTTTGTATTTTTTTATTAAAAGAGAGAATGGACCCTATTAATCATATTTATCAGCAACATAGCAATACTTATGTTATGATGAAAATATATGAAATATTGTTATACATAAGCAGCTCCATATTAAATTTCAAGAACAAATGTATAAAAACTTACCCTTGATTCAGCAATGTTTCCAGGGTCACTTTTTTCAGCACCAATTAAAGGACATGGGAATACAGACGGTTATATAATTCCTACATTGTAAATAGTTGGTTAAAGAACATTCTTTCATATTCCAGATGGCATTTAAAGATAAACCTGTCTCCATGCCTACAAAAAATAAAAAAAGGCCTTTCAAAAACCCTGAACCGCCAGATTCAACATCTCAGTTTCACTTATAAAGATCTAATAGAAGGTAGAGTGGATGTTAAGACTGGATAAAGATTTTGAAAACCATTAGTTTAGCGTATTTAAAGGAAAAAGTAAAATCTTAACTTTCACAATCTTTAATTTAACATAGAAGAGTCACAAAACTAAGTTTAAAAAAGAGTACTAGCTTACATTTGCTATTGCTTGTTAGGTAAATTCGCTAACTAAGTTTATTGTCATAGCATCTCTATGAGGTAAGTACTATTGTCCTCATTTTATGGATGAGAAAATTGAGTTTCAGGGAATATAAGTAAAAGTTAGAAAGCAGTAGGCGGGGATTTAAAATGTCCTAACCCCGGGGTTCCTGGGTGGTTTAGCTGGTTGGGCCGTCTCTTGATTTCACTCAGGTCATGATCTCAGGGTTGTGAGGTCAAGCCCTGTGTTGGGCTCCATGCTGGGCATGGATCCTGCTTGAGATTCCCTCTCTGCACCCCCTTCTCTCTCTAAAATAAATAAATAAATAAATAAATAAATAAATAAATAAATAATAAAATGTCCTAACTCCAAACTCATGCTCCAGTCCATTAGGCTTAGTGCCTTCCTAAGAATCAAAACTGTTTTCAAGAGAAAGGTACATTTCTTTGTTTTCTAATTATGTATAATTGAGAATATTAACAAATCTCCATATTCTACAATAAGAAAATCTGCCTACATTAATTAAATTTGAGATAGTACCTGTCAAAATTTTCAAACCAGTGAGTTTAAAACAGAAATTTGATTATCATATAAATATACAAGAATGCAATTTTTCCCATAATAGAGGCTATAACAGAAAGTACATGAAGATTCATAGTCTGAGAAGGCTATTTTAAAAGAAAAATTTAAAAATGCAAATATTTCTTCAGCAATTAGAAATAGCAAAGTAATTTTGCTCTAGCTTCCTCCACATTGTTAATACATCTGTGTGAATAGTGTTCCTTTTACAATATATTCATAATAATAGTAACAGGTCACTGCTACACATCTGGTTTCAGGACAAAAAGTTTCTCCATATTCTTTAGCTGAACAATCCACCAACCAATCCACCAAGTAAATCTCAAATAATCAAGGACAATCTTCCCTATGTTAGACTGCCTTTTGTATAAAGTAAGTAAACTTCCAAGTTTTCATGGAGGAAGGAAGAGCTCCTCCTGGTGTTGAATGAACTCTCACTACCTTCTGTAGGAATTAATGGTACTACACAACAAAGTTTTTAGTTACGGCAAAAAGAAGAAAACAGACCAAGAGAGAACCTCCCTTACTCCATTCCCCCAATCTCTTCTGGGATTGAATACATTTGTGCCTGGAAATCACTGTAAAGAGGAGTGGAAACTCAGAATGAGAAGACATCGGATGATGTAGCTCAAAAAAAAAAATTTAACAACATAGCATTTTACTTCAAGCTCAAGGGTACACAGTTGAAATTGGAAGAATTTGTGTAATAAGGCTATGAATCTCTACAAAGTTGTATTTTTCAAAAAAACTTCTTACAGTCTTTCATATTGCTCTAAGCCAAGTTCTTAACAACCACATATTCATTTTTTGATAAATGAGTACATTCCCACAAGAAAGAATTTCCAATTCCAGAAAAAATATTGAAATTGGTCAAAGCTGCAAAGAACTAAAGGGAACATTATTAGAACCATATGATCTGACCATATGTTTCTGCAGACATTTGTAACCAAAGTAAACATTCAGACTTGTCATAAACGGTCCACCTTTGAGGGGGTAGAAGCAGGGAAAATCCCAAGTTATAGTTGTATCTTTTATACTTAAGTATTGAATGAATGGATATTATCATAGAACTTATTACCCTCAGATTTTAAATGGGTAGAAAAGAGAGTTTAGATGAATCCACTGATGCTGAAAGTGGGTAAATGATAGATGCTTGGTTATTTACGTAAGCGTTTTGGAATACAACTAATCTTCTTCTCCTTGGCCATACTGTTTCTAGGGAAAGTGGAGTTTAAGATTATTTCTGGGTGAGTGCAGGGCCTGAAGTAAATCATAATGTGTGACCTAGTCCTTTCTATGGGAGCAGCACTGAAAGTGGCTGGGAAATTGAAAAAGGCTAGCAGGCAACCTAAGACATACTTCTGCAAAGGAAAAAGGCTTATGGGTCACTTGTTTGTATGTAAGCTCCCATCCCATTGTTTTTTAGGGATGGATGGTGGAACCCATTCCCTTTATCCTGTAGGTTGCTTCCATGAGTTACTACATCCTGTAGGTTCCTTCTAGTAACTCATGGAAGCAACCATTCCTTCCCCAGGTCAAACCTGCCAAAGCCTGAGATCTGGATTATGTGTACCTTGTGAATATTTTTTAAAAATTCATTAGCAGACACAAATAGAGCAAAAATGCCCATTTGCCCCAATGTGACATTTCTTACTTCCTATGTTTTGAGCAGAGTTTGAGATTGTTTTATTTTTTCTTCCTTTGCAATTCTTAAGACAGTGGACCGTATTTCAGAAGCAGTTTAAAAATTGCTTCTCATTTCAGAATTTATGTAAAAATGAAAAAGGTGTCTTATTTATATTTGAAGGCTTTAGAAAGTGATAAGGAAGCAATGTACCAATTAAGTAAGTTCACCTACATTCTTCACTGAAGTCTGATAAACCACTGATGTGGTTTTTATTTATTTTTTTTAAGATTTTATTTATGTATTTGAGAGAGAGAATGAGAGAGAGCATGAGAGGGAAGAGGGTCAGAGGGAGAAGCAGACTCCCCGCTGAGCGGGGAGCCCAATGTGGGACTCACTCCCGGGACTCCAGGATCATGACCTGAGCCGAAGGCAGTCGCTCAACCAACTGAGCCATCCAGACGCCCCTGATGTGGCTTTTAAATGACACCACCAGGGACATAAATTTTCTTCTGATCGGCATTCTCAGTAAAGCAATGGCAAACGGATTTTGTGCAATTTTTTTTAAGATTTATTTTATTTTAGAGAGAGAGAGAGTGGGGAGGGGAGGGCAGAAGGAGGGAACCTCCAAGCAGACTCCCCACTGATTGCAGAACCTGACACAGACTTGATCCCACCACCCTGAGATCATGGCCTGAGTTGAAATCAAGAGTCGGACATTCAAACAACTGAGCCACCCAGGCACTGTATGTGTAATTTAACATTCAGGAAGATTCTCTGGATTTTTATCAGCTTGGAAAAAGCTTTTTGGAAAATTCCTAAGAATAAAATAAGGTGAAAAAGATTTAGGAAAGACATATCACACTAACAGTTATATTAATTTCCTAAAAATATACTGCTGGCCATTATAATTTATTAAAGTGTGGTGTGTCCGTTTAGTCAATCAGAAGACAACTCAATGGAGAATTATTACACATAGTGGTAACAACAAAACAAGTATATTATCTTTAAAATATATTATCACCAACATATACTTCTTCTCATAATAAACTCTACGGTTATATGCAGTCACAAAGAATGTGATTGAGTGGCTTCTTAATTAGTATCTTAATTTGTTAGTTTTTGGTTATCTAACATCGTATCTTTCTCTAAGAATGCTTTGAGAAAGAGGCTAAATCAAGTTAATTTGTTCTAAACTACACCAAAAACAGTGTGGTGTGTTGCTATCAACGATCTAGGTCTAGGTACTAAATCTCTCTGGACCTCAGTTACCTCATGTTTAATGTAAGGGAAATATATGATTTCTAAAGTTCTGGCCTCCTCTAAAATATTAAAACAGTAATAAACAATATAATAAACAAATCAAAGCAGCATCTAAATAAAAGTAGCCTGTCTTAAAATAGCATGATTCAGTTCAGCTTATGGAACTGAACAGTGCCATAAATTGGGTGGTTTTAAAGCACGTACCAGATGCAAGAGTTAAAAGACAAACAAGGTCTTACATTGTATAAGCCTATACAGTCTGGTACAGAGACAGAAGTGAAAATAGACAACTTTACACAGTGTTGAAAATACTATGTTGAAGTTAGGCAATGGGGGGGCCAAGAAAGTTAGATGAAGTATATTTAATGCAGCTAGGAGGACACAATGTTTTCAGAGGAATAATGCCTTAGTTAAATTTCTCAGGATGAGTAGGAGTTTGCCTGGTAAAGAGGGAGAGAACTCTGCACAAGTGAAAGAGCATTAGCAAAGGCAATGGATCTGAAACAGATCTGTTTTTAAAACTATTCTTTTTTTTAAAGATTTTATTTATTTATTTGACAGAGAGAGACACAGCGAGAGAGGGAACACAAGCAGTAAGGAGTGGGAGAGGGAGAAGCAGGCTTCCCGCTGAGCAGGGAGCCCGATGTTGGGCTCGATCCCAGGACCCTGGGATCATGACCTGAGCCGAAGGCAGACGCTTAACGACTGAGCCACCCAGGTGCCTCTGTTTTTAAAACTATTCTTAAGTATAATGTCAGCAAAGGGTGGCAGGAGATGAGGCTGGAAACATTGGCAAAGACCAGATCACAAAAGACCTGGTATGTTTTCATGTGGAGTTTTTACTTGGTCTTGTACATAGAAGGGTTTTAAATAAGTGAGTGAAATGGTCAGATTGGCATTTTTGACAGGTTAAATGGCAACAAAATGGAAAGTGGACTTTCGGAATAAGACTTGTTGCAAAATGACTAGTTACACTAGGTTAGAAAAGAAATTATGAAGGTCTAATGCAATCAGAGTAAAGATGGAAAGTTGAGCAATATTGCTCAACTCTAAAACTTGGATGACTTGATAGTTAAGATTTGGAGAACTACATGAATGATGGTGCCACCAGTTAAAACAGGGAAGAGCAGGTTTTAGGAAAGAATTATTTTGTACAAATTGAGCTTGAGATACTAAGGGGCACCCAAGATGTTGAACAGGCAGCTAGATGATGGGTCAGGAATTGTCAGCATACAGTTTGAGAGGAAGATTATCCAGAGGAAGCATATCAACTGGGAAGGGAACTGGGCTAAGAAGTAACTTGTAAGTTTAGTCCAGTTGCTGCTGGGTGAGGGGAGAAATGGAAAACTAGTCAGGGAAAATATATAAGCTGAAAAGCAGTATTGGGAATCCAAGTAAGACTGGAAGCCATAATACTGTAGTGGCACCAATCCACGCTACTATACAAAATTTTTCGGTAGTACTCAACTTCCCAGATGTATAAGTAGCAAAGATAGACTGTGACACTGAACTAGGTTTGTGACTTTGCAAGACTAAGATAGTAGAATGACAAAGGTGGACAGGAGTTCAGGACACCAGCAAGAGAGTAGTTCCAGTGACTGACTATGAAGTCCAAACTTGGAAGGAAGGAAGCTAAGACTGAAAGAGGTTGATAAACTGGGAGAAAACCAAGGGAGTAGGTATACAAGGAGGAATGGAGTAAAAGCTGGAGGACAGAAGATCAGAGAGAAGGATATTCATTCAAGGTTACATGAGTAAGGAAGTTTTATGGTATAGTCAATGGAAGTGGGTGGATGAAATGGAAGTGAAATCACAAGAGTAGAAGTCAAGAAACAAGCTTTTATATAAAGTAAGTTGGTAAGGTGTTAAGAGTCTAGAATTAGAACTTATGACACCTGTGTACAAGTTTTGATTCTAGTATCACTAGTCAGCTATGTTACCTAAGGCAATGTTAAGGTTTTTGGGTGGTTTTGAAAAGATTCCTATTCCCATCAAAAAATGTTTACTAAGCGCCTCCTGTATGTCAAGCAGTAGACTATGCTCTAGGACTGTTTCTGCCCTCAAAGAGCTTATATTCCTTAATAGATGTTTAATATTACAGAATTTTTTTTGTTTAATTTTAATTTTTGTTTAATATTTTGTTTAATATTTTGTTTTTTTGTTTAATATTTTTGTTTAATTTTAGTTTAATTTTTTTTTGTTTACTATTACAGAAATGTTAAGATGATTCTGGAAAGTACTCCTTTAGAAAAAAAGTAAGATAAAGAAGCCTGCTTTCAGAATTCTAAGACTATACTTTTCATAGAGATTTTTGGAAATAAAGGTATACTAAAATCAATATGGGGGCACCTAGGTGGCTCAGTTGGTTCAGCGACTGCCTTTGGCTCAGGTCATGATCCTGGAGTCCTGGGATCGAGTCCTGCATCGGGCTCCCTGCTCAATGGGGAGTAAGCCTCTCCCTCTGATCCTCCTCCCTCTCATGTGCTCTCTCTCTCTCTCATTCTCTCTCTTAATTAAATAAAATCTTAAAAAAAAACCAATACGAAAGCACAAAACTGTAGCAAAACAGTAGAAAGAACATCATGATGTTGATTGTGGTCTCATTGTTTCATTTTCCTCATTTTTAAATGTGTTGCTGACTCTGGCAGGCTATTTTGAGAACCAAATGAGCTAATGGCTGTGAAAGCTCTATGACAGACTACATGCTATACAGTAAAAGTATTACAGAAGATTTACTTGCTATGTTCTTGCTTTGTTTCCTTTAGGTAAATCAACACTCAATAATCCTGAGTAGTGAGGCTGAGATCTGAAGATGGGATTATCAGAAAAATAGCATATCCTGAATTTCTTCAAGAATATATTTCAAAATTGTAAGCACTTTTGCATTAAAAAATGAAAGAAAATCTGTCAGATGGTGTTTCCTGTGTTAAATTCTGCTGTTAACTTACAGATCCTCTAACTAGAAGCATTATGCATACCAGTATGCACATACTCAACACTGCTGTGTGCTTTGCCTCTATTACAGTTCTCACCACACTGTACCATAAATGTTTGCTTGTATGTTAATTAGGCTATGAATTCCTGGTGGGTAAGATCCTTGTGTCACTCATCTTTGGTATCCCTAGAGCACAAAATAGCTCTACATGCAAAGCAGACTCTCAAAATATACTAGATGAGTGAGGGAATGAACAAATGCTAGGTAATATGGGAAATTGTCCTTAATCTTGGGCAGTCACAGTGTGCCAGAGAGACACACACTTCTACATAATTATTTGTAATATCATGCAATAAATATTACATTGGGAATAATTTTATCATGGGGCGGTAATGAAGGGCTTACAAAAATTGCTGGTATTTTGGCTAATCAATTAGTTAATATGAAATTCAATTAATATTTTAGAATCCAGTTGTGTCAGAATAATATACTGTCTATGGACATCACAACAGAATGTACAAAAGCCCAGCATTCCTTGTAGGTAAAGTTGATAAAAGGATACCCTTCAAAAAAAAAAAAAAAAAAAAGAGTAAAGACAATCTCTGGTCCACAACTGAAGGAACAGAGAAGATATGAAGGATTTAATGCTGTTAAAGCAATAATAGAACATTTAGAAAAAAGGTCACTAGAGTCTAGAAACTGGTCAAATGAAATAAGCATTTATGAGAGTCAAGTATCATATGATAAAGTCCTGGGAGAAATAAATACATTATTAGTAGAATGCTCCATACATTTAATAAAAAATTTAATGTTGGGAGTACAGCAGTGAATAACATGTATATATATATATATATAAAAATCCCTTCCCTGTGGATCTTACATAGAATGTTCTCAATGGGATTTATGGATTTCAGTGTTCCTTTGATAACTTTTTCTTTGCAATGTACACACATTTTAAGATATAAAAATGAAATGTAAAAATGGAAAATAAACTCATGATATATATGTCTTGCTAGTAAAAGAATACTTTGAGTTCTTTTTGAAAATCTCAAAGTGCTTTTGAGTATATGGATCAAATTCTAACAGGTTTATTAGTCCTTTTGAAGGTATAATTTCAGCATACTGAGATGACCATTATACTGTATTATTTCAGTTTCCTAACATTTGAACAGTGCTTCAGAATTTATATATATATAAATATAAACATATATATATTTAAGATTTTATTTATTTGTGAGAGAGAGAGCACAAGCAGGGCGGGGGAGGCAGAGGCAGAGGAGAAGCAGACTCCCCGCTGAGCAGAGAGCCCCTGGGACTTGGTCGCAGGACCCTGGGATCATGACCTGAGCCGAAGGCAGATGCTTAACCGACTGAGCCACTCAGGTGCCCTGCTTCAGAATTTATAAAGCACTTTCACATATTGTGTAATTCTCACAATTTTCTTGGGTAGATATTGCTCACCTTTTTCCCCCAGAAGATAAAGCTGAAGCTCCACAAAGACCACTCAGTAAATAACAGGGCCAAAACTCAAGCTTATTCCTGTGACCCCAAATTCTGTTATCTTTCTCCTTGCCTGATTAAAAAAAAAGCTTTTATGCACTCTACTGCATTTGATACTGGTAATGTTTGATCTATTTCTTATGAAATTATTATTTATCTCCATTTTAAGATCAAAAATACAGAAGTTCAGTGAACTTAAGTAACTTGCCTAAAGTAAGTCAGCAGGTAGAATTGGAACATGCTTCCAGTAACAAACTTCATGTATATTGCAATCAACTTTAAAGGCTGAAATATGGAAATATTAATACATCAATCCACTTTATTATAATTTTAGGTAGACCTATACTAAGGATAGCACAAAGATTTTTTTATATTTCCTACCTCTTGCTTTAGGTAATAATTCAGTTCCACATGCAATACAATAAAGTCCTGACTGGCAAGGCAAGTTACTTTGGGCCTTTTACAAGAGATGGAAGGGATCAATGTTTGAAAGAATGTTAATATTTAAATATAAATACCATAACACCAGTTTGAAAAAAAGGGAAAATATACCGAGACTATACTTGATTCAAAATAACAATCAGTATTTAATATCTTTAAATCTTCCAACTATACATGAATCATAAAAAAGAGATGATGTCATCTAACAGTTTAGATTTATAAATGATATGCCACTTGTACAACTTAGTACTTTATAATAGTGAAGAGCCAAATGAAACATTTTAATATTGAGTTTTATAAATATTGATATAATTTTATGTAAAATGACAGAATTTGGGGGAAAACCATGAACATCAAAGTCATATAAATTGCTTGAAAAAGGAAGACCAAGATAAAAAAAATACAAATTTATTATAAAAAAGCATTGAAGTAACTACCTGATTATGCCTTGTTAAAAAAATATATATTTAATCAGTATTTACCATTAGATTTTCAAAGGTTGATTTCTGGGAATAGTAAGTTTCATGCAGCTTTTATTTTTCTTTCAATGCATTGAAGCTTGTTTATTACAAAGTGGAATTTGGTATAAGATGGGTTGTTTTGGACCTTGTCCAAGAGTTTAGTTACTGAAAGCACTTCATTATAAGGTGGTTTCACCAATAAGGTGATCCACTGGCTCAGATCCCATGGATATTATAACAAAGCTCCATTGTAGAGTTCAGGAAGCTGGGCAGCTAATGTTCTATCAAATGAAACCTTAAGAAACAAAATTCTTTTTTGGGGGTAGACATGAAAATCGTTTAAGTCCAGAGAATCATAAGCCTAGGTCATCTGTCTAAATTTCCATTTCCTGAAGTGATGTTCTTTATTGTATATTTAATAGCTGCACATATACTTCATGTTACAGTTTTAGCGTAAGACATTCATTGTCTGATGAGGTCTTAAATTTATTTTTTGTTATGAAAAAGTCCAGTATTAATACTGCCTTTCTATTTATAAAAGATTGACTGCATTTGTCTATGGAATAGATAAGAAACTACCAAGAATTCATAAAGGTTAAAGTAAAATCTTGTGCAGCTCACTGATAAATCTGAGGTCTGAGCAAGAATTGTGTTGTAATCAAACACAAAAATATGCCATCACTTAGAGATTAAATAACTACAATAACCAGTCTTTCAAGTGATTTTACAAGAGGGACTTTGATTTCATGAAGTTTTAATAAGCAATCCTAAAGAATTAAATATTTTGAATGTATTTTACTTCAGAAAAATATGACAGTCACTGCAGAAAAATATTAAAAAATTTTAAAAATATTAATACAAAGATCATAATAAAAACAAAGCCTCATGTGAACTTACAGTAGCAAATTAAAAATCATTTAATAATTAAGTGCATAGTAAGAAGTCATTAATTTCCAATACCATTATAAAAAGTTTTAAATGACTTATCTAAATTTCAAAAGTCAAGTCATGAAACATCTACTCTTTATGTTGTACCTTTCTTCCATCAATAAATCTTTCTCCAACTGGAAGTTTTCCTGGTTCCTGGCTGGTATGCTCTATATACTTTCAGGCCTTAAATAAATTTGGTATAAGATAATTATTTCATATCCATTGAATGGGTAGGGCAAATTACCTGATAAACAATTTCTAACTTATATATTTCCAAAGCCTTAAGAAATAAACTAGCCAAATAATTTCTCCTTCCTATAATTCTTTATTGTCAGTTTATCTTTTCTTTGAGATTTTATTTATTTATTTGACAGAGAGAGAGCACACAAGCAGGGGGAATGGCAGGCAGAGGAAGAGGGAGAAGCAGGCTTCCTGCAGAGCAGGGAGCTGGATGTGGGACTCAATCCCAGTACCCTGGGATCATGACCTGAGCCGAAGACAGTCGCTTAACCGAGCCACCCAGGCGCCCTCTATCTTTCTATCATCTATCATCATCAGGGAAATCTTCACATAAAGCAAGGGTGTGTGTACTTCAGATATATGATTGATTCACTAGCTAATATTTGAGGGTCTGCCATGTGCAAAATACTCTTAACTTCATGTTTTAGGGGCGCCTGGGTGGCTTAGTCAATTGGGCAGCAGACTCTCGATTTCACTTTGGGTCATGGGAAGGAGCCCGTGGAGTTGGACTCCACGCTCAGTGCAGTCTGCTTGAAGATCTCTCCGCCTTTCCCTCTGCCCCTCACCCCACTCATGTGCTCTCGCTCTCTCAAATAAAAATCTTTAAGTGCTTTCACATGTTTTAAAGTCTCCAAAACATCTCTTTTAAAAGTACATTATTACTAATTAAAATGTTCTACCTCCTACTCTATTATAAAGACTGGTGCTTCGTTATTTTTTTAAAGATTGATTTATTTGAGAGAGAAAGAAGGAAGGGGGCAGGGGCAGAGGGACAGGGAGAGAATCCCAAGCAGACTCCTTGCTGAGCACAGAGCCCTATGTGGGGCTGGATCTCATGACCCTGAGATCATGACCTGAGCCGAAATTGAGTCAGACACTTAACCAACTGAACCACTCAGGTGCCCCAAGGCTGGTACTTACTTTTTTAAAAAATCTTTTAAAGATCCTACTTACTTATTTTAGAGAGAGTGTGTGAGCGAGCAGAGAGAGGAGCAGAGAGGGACAGACTCCATGCTGAGCCTGACTTGGGGCTTGATCCCACAACCCTGAAATCATGACCTGAACTGAAATCAAGAGTTGGACACTTAACTGACTGAGGCACCCAGGTGCCCCATAAAGGCTGGTACTTATATTCTTGCAATATTATCTTGGTCATAGTTGCTATCTTTGGATACTCTATACCTGTTTCAATAGTAAGATCACTGCACAAAATTTTTGAAATACCTTTTGGAATCCCTAAATGCTTGTGTCACATCTCTACATAATTCTCAGTTAATGGAAATTTTTAGCTTCAGAGAGAATTAGATTTTGGAGAGAATAAATTGGAGGTTAATTTGGATAATACATCAAGCTATGACTAAAAAATATTGTGCTTAATTTTTCTCATGTAGTTTACCAATTATTCTAAAGGCAATTTTAAGGGTCAAAAAATATTTTAATTGAAGCACTGTTAAAAATAAATATCTTGCTTCTCAAGTTACTAAGTAGCATATTCATAGTTATTCCTTAAAGGTCGATAAGTGTCACTTCACCTTTTCTACAAAATAGTTTACTTTATTTTAAGCATTCTGGAACAAAAGCAAATGAAAATTGACTCAATAACATATCAACATATATTTCTTTAAACTATGGATTTTTAAAGCTGAAAGGGATTTACATGATTTTATAGTACTAAATACCACATTTAACAGATAAAACTAATTTCTCAGAAGGCATGGTGATTGCCAATATGACTTAGCAAATTAGTGGCAGGGCCAGGAATAGAGCCCAAGTCTCTTGTCTTCCACCTGGTATTCTTTCTACTACCCCACTACCCTTATCTGTGGATTAGGAACTATACCAGAAAGGATAAATGGTTTTACCCTTTCAAAACAACTTAGAAATTATCTTCTATTCTAGTGTTTGTAACTTATTACTCACTGATCAACTAAAGAAAATATATAATACTAGGGATCTAATATATCCTAATCTATAGATGAATTCTTTAACTGGTAAGTTATCAATTCAAATTTCTTTGAACTATGCTTACAGTTGTACCATCCAATGCTATAGAAACAAGCTGTTTTCAATCTAAACACCTTCAAAATAAAAAGCAAATATATACATATATAATAATTCATTCATCCAAATGAATATATAAAATACTTGACTGCTAGGAATTTTGACTTGAAAATAATAAACCACATCCACAACTTGACAACTCATAACATTTCAATTCAAATCACCCACACGAAGCCTAAATGTCTATTGAATAACAATGTTTCTTAGAAAAAGATGAGTGAATATATTTTTGGAATGATGACAGAGAAGTGCATCTTTTATAACCATTATTGATCAGAAGTATAGCTTCATTCACAAATACATTAAAAGAGTCAAAATTTACAGAAAAATTAGTGAACAACAAGAGAACATTTTTCGGCTGCAGTTACATGTTTGGCTTTACTTATAAAATTTATATATGAAGTTTTCTTTCCTGTTTCATAATTATAGCCTTCATGCTAGAACATGTCACTTTTTTCCACAATGATGATGAAGCTAAATAATCAGAATTGAAAATTTGGAGTCATTCATTTGGCATTTTGTAACTTTACATAATTTGCTTAAAATGTGCTTGATTTTGGTTCATCAAAAACAGAAAAATGTAAAGCAATATCAAATAAAAACAGTTTTCTTCTGAATCCTTAATTGCTTATAAGTAGGCAGTTTAATATGGGAATAAACTTTTTAAGAAAACTTTGATTTCTAAAATAATATACTGATTTGAGGTAAATATATAGTGAAACATGACTGAGGTGTGACTGGATTAGACTGCTATTCATTTTTATGTATCAGTATGAAAATAAATGGAAGAAGAGGACCACAAAATACAAATATTTATGTGAAATTTAAAGGAAACTACATATCTTTCAGATTAATTTTAAATTGTATATAGGTAAAAAAAACTCGTTAGAGGAAAATATTTTGTATGAATCACTTTTGTCAAAACTCAAAAACAATAAAACTTACATTCTGAACATAAGACTTTTTAAAACTCTAATACCAAAGAATTAAAGTGAAAAATATTTTTAAAATAAAAAAAAATACCATTTATCCAATGTAGAAATTGTCATTTATGATAGCATTTAATATAAGCATGACAACATATATTTATAGTGTTACAGTTAAGTATTATTACCTAACACCAGGGAACACACCTTTATTTTTGGAAGGAGACTGTTTAAAATTCTTTATATCTGTTTCACAACTTTTCCCCAGTTCCAATTCGTTTATATGAGTTGTTTTTACATTACATTACTACCGATGTTATCGATTTTACTTTCTTTAATATGCATGAGTCTATTCAACTTTGTGTCTGTGCAATCCTCAGCTTTCATTTCTTGGACTGAATCCACTCCTTTCATAGTTCTAATTTCAAAAAGATCTTCAACTAAAATGCAATTGGAATGATTAGCCAATCTATTGTCTCTATCACTTTCAACTAGATCATTCTTTTCTTCATTTGTATCCATAGGATCATATAGCTCAGGTGAAAAATAGATAGATTCATCCTCTGCTTCTGTTTCAGAAGCTCTGTGTGAAGTGGAAAGTTCAGCTTCTTCACCAACTAGAGACAATTCAATGTCTGGATCCAGGGCTTCTTCACAGCAGGACAGCTGTTTGGAATCATTTTTTTTAAGAAGATTAGAATCAATCTTTATTGATGAAATAGTACTTTCTGATTGAGGGCATGGTACAAATGATGCATTTACCGTCAGAGATGAGGACTCACATTTATCAGTGAGTGGCAAAACTGTTTTACATCCCTTTTCTGTTTTGAAAGTGGAGACACTGGAGGTATAGTCCTCTGGTGACCTGAACTTAGGTGCTGCAGTCAGAATTTCACCAGTAAGATAATGTCCCAAAGAATTAAAGCTAGACCAATTAGCTCTCTTTGTCTGTTTGCTGAAGGTTGGGCTTGTGGATCTGGAAATCACAATTTTTTCTGCTTTCACTGCCTGGGCGGACTCTTCCAATAATACAGGATCATCTATGAATACAAAAATTTAAGAGTGTTAATTTTCTGCTCCTAACTAATATGATAATTGATACATTAATGTAATTTTTGTTAAAAATACTGAAATAACTATATAGGATCATAATTTAAAGCCCACAACTAATAGTAGCAAGACTTCCATCTTAGAACATAAAGCACAAAATGTGAACTCTGAAAGGAATCCTAGGTCTCCAGTGATTCTGAGCCCAAGTTATAATGCTGTCTGGTAAACTATCAAATTCCACACGAGGGACCTCAGCAGTGAATGAAAAAAGGAGTAAAAAGGAATAGGAAGAGGGCTGAGTAACGGGAGAAACACACTATAAAAATCTGTCTTGAAAATCCACTAGCCAAGTATTGGGAAAAATTGACCTAGATTAATTCCCTAAAGGAAACGGGCAACCACAAAGACTAAATTATTTGTTTAAAGTTATAAAACTGGTTAGTACTCAGATCCAAACTAGAACTTAGGTTTCCTGATTACCAGTCTAATGGCCTTGAATTCACTATGACATTTATTTTTTAAAAAGCCACCAGATACTACAAAATAAATATTTAATATTTGATATATTAAATTATCATATATTAGTTAAAACAATTAAAATGATATCCATTGATATAGACCACAGTTTGGCAAACTTTCTCTATAACTGGCCAGACAGTAAAGATTTTAGGCTTTGTGGGTCCTATTGTATCTGTTGCAACTATTGGCATACCTCTTTTTATTGTACTTTGTTAATACTGCATTTTTTACAGATTCAAAGTTTGTGGCAACCCTGAATCAAGCAAGCCTACAAGCAACATTTTTCTACAAGCATTTGCTCACTTCATGTCTCTGTGTCACATTTTGGTAATTCTCACAGTATTTAAAACATTTTCATTATTATTATATTTGTTAGGGTCATCTGTGATCAGTGATCTTTGATGTTACTATTGTAATTGTTTTGGGGCTGTAAATCACACCCATGTAAGATGATGAACTTAACAGACAAATGTGTGTGTTCTGACTGCTCCACTGACCAGCTGTTCCCCCATCTCTTGCCCTTTCCTCAGGCCCCCTATTTCCTGAGACACAGCAATATTAAAATTAGGCCAATTAATAATCCTACAATGGCCTCTAAGTGTCCAAGCAAAAGAGTCACACGTTTCTCACTTTATTTATTTTTGTCTCTCACTTTAAATCAAAAGTTAGAAATAATATGGTTAGTGAGGAAGACATGTTGAAACCAAGATAGATCAAAGAGTAATTTTGACTTTCAAGTTTTATTATTTAAGAAATACATTTTTGGGGAGCGTGGGTGGCTCAGTTGGTTAAGCGACTGCCTTTGGCTCAGATCATGATCCTGGAGTCCTAGGATCGAGTCCCGCATCGGGCTCCCTGCTCAGCAGGGAGTCTGCTTCTCCCTCTGACCCTCCCCGCTCTCATGTGCTCTCTCTCACTCTCTCTCTCAAATAAATAAATAAAATCTTTAAAAAAAAAAAAAAGAAAGAAATACATTTTTGGGGGCACCTAAGTGGCACAGTCAGTTAAGTGTCTGACTCTTGGTTTCAGCTTAGGTTATGATCTCAGGGTCATGAGATCAAGCACCACGTTGGGCTCTGTGCTCAACTACAAAGTCTGCTTGGGATTCTCTCTCTCCCTCTGCTCCTCCTGCTCCTGTTCTGTCTCTCTAAAATAAATACATCTTTAAAAAAAAAAAAAGAAATACATTTTTGTAAGGCAACAGCTGCCATAGATAGGATTTCTTTGATGAATCTGGGCAAAAAACCCCTGAAAACCTTCTGGAGAGGATTCACCATTCTAGATGCCATTAAGAACATTCATGATTCACGGGAAGAGGTCAAAATATTAACATTAAGAGGAATTTGGAAGTCACCCTCATGGGTGACTTTGAGGGATTCAAGATTTCAGTAGAGATGTGGTAGAAATAGCAAGAGAATTAGAATTAGAAGGGAAGCCTGAAAATGTGATTGAATTTCTGCCATCTCATAACAAAACTTCAATGGAAGAGGAACTACTTCTTATGCATGAACAAAGAAAGTGGTTTCTTAAGATGAAATCTACTCCTAGTGAAGATGCTGTGAAAATTGTTGAAATGACTACAAAAATTTAGAATATTACATAAACTTAGCTAATAAAGTAGCAGCAGGGTTTGAGAGGACTGACTCCAATTTTGAAAGAAGTTCTACTTTTGAATAAAATAGTATTGTATGCTATAGAAATAGCATTCGTTAAAGGAACAGTCAATTGATGTGGCAAACTTCACTGTGGTCTTTTTTAAGAAATTGCTACAGCCACCCCAGCCTTCAGCAAACACCACCCTGATCAGTTAGCAGCCATCGACAATGAGGCATGACCCTCCACCAGCAAAAAGATTATGATTTGTTGAAAGCTCAGATGATTAGTATTTTTTAGCAATAAAGTATTTTTAAATTAGGGTATATACATTATTTTTTAAGACATAAAGTTATTGCACACTTAAGAGACTACAGTATAATGTAAACATAACTTTTATATGTGCTATGAAACCCAAAAATTCATTTGACTTGCTTTATTGTGATATTTGCTTTATTGTGGTGGTCTGGAACCAAACTCGCAATATCTCTGAGGTATATATGTTCTCAATTATGCTGTTCTAGTGCAAAACATACTATGACTAAACTCTCCTGTTGTGTACCATATGTAACTGGATGGACGTGACTATGTTCCATTAAACTTGATTTACAAAAACAGATGGCCAAATTTGGTCCATAAGCCACAGTGTGCCAATCCCTGACACAGAGTATTATATTCTAATATATATATATTTTAAGATTTATTTATTTATTTACACGAGAGAGAGTGCATACACAAGTGGGGGGGAGGGGCAGAGGGAGGTGAAAGAATCTCAAGCAGACTCCTTGCTGAGCATGGAGCCCTACGTAGGGCTTGATCTCAAGATCCTGAGATCATGACCTGAGCCAAAACCAAGAGTCGGATGCTCAACCAACTGAGCCACCCAGGCACCCCTCTAATATATTTTTAAAAATTATTTTTTTAACATTTAGAATAAATGACTCTCACTTCCCTAAACTAAGAAATTCATGTAAGGGAAGAATCTATAAATTAGACCAATTTTAATATAGCGTTTAGGAAAACATGTACCATTTGTACAGTATTTTACCATGCTATGATATTTATCATCTTATTAGATCTTTACAGCCCAACCTCAGGGATAGGTATGCAGAGATTCCTTTTTCTATTAAGATTCAAAAAAGTTATGTGACTTGCTCATGGTCACAAAGCTAGGTGGTGGCAAACCTGGCAAGTGGAAAATTGGAAAATATGCTTAGGTCTCTTGACAGAAGTCTGTTCCCATTCTAATACACCATATTTTTTCATTATTTCATGATAACACCTTCTATTTCAGACCAACATGTTTAAGGAAATTAATCTATAGCACAATAAATATAATTTCACTAGATATAACAAAAGACTTCTCTATCAAATGTAAATAGACAGAACTTCTCAAACCTCTTTCCTTTCTGGAAATGATACCTCTTGGTAGAGATGGACTTTTAGTTATTGTAGGACACTGTCGTTCTTGGACACACATTTTTGCTTCACCTTTCCCAGGATTTTCTGGTGCTAGATGACTTGCCGCTTCTGATAAATAAGTTAAACTATTGTCCTTCAAATGGGTCACTTCAAGTGTAGACTCACTGTCCTGTAAAAACTTTCTGTCCTCTTCGGATACATCAATGACCTTCTGGTGTTTTTTGGAAAATTCAGCCAAGGACTCCAGTGCACTTTCAAAGGTTGAATGGTGCTGAATCTGCTGCCGTACCCATTTAGAAAGTCCTAAGGAAAAAAGTAAACCCCAGGAAGGTATTATGCATTAAGAATCCACTTAGATAATTTTTTTAATGAAGTAATCTACATCAATTTAGGATATATAGAATGATTCTCAATATTTTCCCTGCCTAAACATCTTCACATGTACACTATGCTCAAGCATCAGTAACATTTTTCTTTATATGCACTGATTATCAACTGGAGGGAGGGAAGAGGCAGTGGAGTAGAGTGGAAAGGGAGAAATGTAGAATAACTGGGGAAATAAGGCAAATTTAATTTCATCATAATTCCCAACAAATATTGCTTATATTTTAATTTTAGGAAAGCTAGAAGTACAAACAACACAGTCTTCCCTTCCAACTTTCTAACTTTGATTTCTTTCATGAAAATAAATTCAAGATACCAATCTCAGGTTTTTTTGTTGCCTTTCTCCCTCAATTCCAAATATGTCTTAAACTATCCTAGGAATGAAAGGAATAACAATGGTATTTGGGACAAATCATGTCCTGTTTGACTATTTATTATATAATTATTTTTTAAATATATAAATAATGAAGTTGTAAGGGATATGATTTGACCTGTGATATGTGAAAACTGTATAACCTTGAACCATATTGACAGTATAAGGTGTTTTGTTTCATTACAGAATGAAATTCAAAATCAGATATTTGGACTTTTAGAAAATAAACTCTGCTGGTGTTACTAAAACTATCATCATCTTCTGAAGTAGTTTAAAAAGTCACTATGGTATTTTAAGTTAAAAAATAAGACAGGGCTTCAAGTGGCAATACATTCATTTCAAAATGGATTCTTTTTTTAATGGAGCTTTTCTATATTTACTTTTTTTTTAATGGAGCTTTTCTATATTTAATGCAAATCAAATTGAGTTCTATAGTTAATGCAAATTGAATTTAAACAAAGACTAGCCATCAAAAGGAATTTGTATGTTGTACTATTATTGAGATAAGAATTCACACTTTTATGAATCTCAGAAAAAAATAAATAAAACCCATACAGAAATAATGAAAAATTCTTACTTTAAAAAATCTCTCAGGGGTGCCTGACTGGCTCAGTAGGTGGAGCATGAGACTCTTGGTCTTGGGATTGTAAATTCAAGCCCTACGTTGGGTGTAGAGACTACTTAAAAATAAAATCTTAAAAAGAAAAAAAAATCTCTCAACAAATCTGAACTATCAGGTAAAAATTTAACTTTAAGATTTTAAAATAAGAAAAACTTTTCAGATTTTGTATTTTTTTTGTTGAAGTACAGTTGACAAGAAGAACATTTTAATTTTTTAAAGATTTTATTTTCAAGTAATCTTTACACCCAACGTGGTGCTCAAACTTACAATTCCAAGATCAAGAGTCCTATGTTCTATCTACTGAGTCAGCCAGGTGCCCCTAGAAGAACATTTTAAATAAGCATTTCCCTTAAAGTTCTTTATTTTTGTTTGCTTGGCGAAAATAATTATATGGATTAAACATGAAACTTTCTCAAATTGAAAAACTGTAGTGTTATAGTCACTTCTTTCATGTTTGGAACTTTCTGTAATCAAAGAAAGCCTTTTCAGTGTAAAATGTCAGATTGCTTTTGAAAACTCAAAGAATCTGAGCTCCACCTGCTGACTAAACATAAGCACTTAACATTTTGCTTTTAGTTATGTCTGGACCTAAGCTCAAATGCTTGCTTTACATGGAAAGGGCAGAAAAGAGTGCTTTAATCCAGGTGGATACATTTTAATACCAAACCAAATATAAGGCTCTGAAATAGAAAGAGTCCATACCCACAGGTGGCTAATCTGAAAGAAACTTAACATTTTGTATCTCTTTATCATAGTATGGTATGAACTTTTTAGCTTTAAAGATAATAAAGATGCAAGTATTTCCAACAGTTCCTTAATAACAGATGGATTCCTGGTATTGACTCTAAAGAGACTGTGTCACAGCTGAATAAAAACTATAGGCACATAGTATTTGTTCATCTGAGTGGGGAAAAAATGACCATCTACTTCATCTTGAGGCCAACAGTGGTGTTTGTGTTTTTTTTCTTTTAGAAAATACTAGCTCTAACACGAACTGTAGAACAGCTGAAGCATTTCTAAACAATCACCAAACTTCAGTATAATCCAGAATGAAAGAATGAAGAATCCTAAGCATCCAAAGGAGATGTGCTTACGTGCTTAAATGTAAAAACTTATTTCTTGTAAAGTTAATTCCTGTGAACAGCCTTTTCCCTGACAATGCTAAATAAATTATTATTCTGTTACTTAATTAAATCCCACATTCTATGAAATTGAAGGATCCTAACTGATGAATACTATGTTAGTAACTAACCAGATTCTCCTCTATAAAGATTTTTTTGTAAACACATAAGCATTTAAAGGCTAGATTTCCCATCAATGTGAATTTTTCTATGTCTGACCTAATAATTCAAATTCTGTCCAAAATTTTTCTTTAAAACTACCAGTTATTAAATACCAAAGATTGTTTTTACTCTAAACCCAGCTGAGAATCTTACCAGATATATATCGACTGGGATTACTCCTGAAACGATCATCCACTAGAATAAGAGCTCCCCAATCATTTTTGTGTCGAATACACCTATAAAAAAAATAGGGAGAAAAATCAAACAAAAATGACTTCGAAAATAAAAGCCAACAGGGTGCCTTGGTGGCACAGCTGATTGGCTCTTGGTTTCGGCTCAGTTCGTGATCTCAGGGTCGTGACATCGAGCCCCATACCAGGCTCTACCCTCAGTGTGGAATCTGCTTGATAGTCTTTCTCCCTCTTTCATTCCTAAGATAAACCAGATGTTCTTATGGTGCATTATTCCTTTTATAGGTTGTTGGATTTGGTTTGCTAAGAAATTTTTTAATTTTAAAAATTATTCAAGGGGTGCCTGGGTTGTTCAGTTGGTTAAGTGTCCGACTCTTAATTTCAGCTCAGACCATGATCTCAGGGTTGGGAGACTGAGGCCTGTGACAGGCTCTGTACTCAGTGGGGAGTTGGCTTGGGATTCTCTTCCTTGAGACCTCCCTCTCCTTCTGCCTCTCTTCCCCATGTTCTCTCTCTAAAATAATAAAGCTTTAAAAATTATTTAAAAAAAATTTAAGTGTACAATTTGCTGATTTTTAGTATGTTTACAAAGTTGTGCAACCTACACCACTATCTAGCACACATTTTTATGTTACCAAAAAGAAACCCAGTGTCCACTAGTCACTCCCAATTATCCAATTACTCCCCCTATTCTCTGGCAATCATGAATATATTTTCTGTCTCTTTAACTTGCCTGTTTTGGAAATTTCATGTAACTGGAATCATGCAACATATGGCATATTGTGTCTGGCTTCTTTCATTTAGCATGATGCTTTCAAGGCTACTTCCATTGTGTATCAGTACTTCATTCCTTTTTACAGCTGAATAATATTCCATCGTATTTATCCATTCATAAGTTAATAGGCATTTGGGTTGTTTCCACCTTTTGGCTATTGTGAATAATGCTGCTATGAACATTTGCGTCAAATTCTCATATGAATCCAATTAGGATTGGTATTGCTGAGTTGTACAAAATTCAATGTTTAACTTTTTGAGGAACTGCCACACTTTTTTCCCCAAGCATGTGCACAATTATACATTTCTGCCAGTTTTGTGTGAGATTTCCTATTTCTCCATACCCTCATCAACACTTGTTATTATCCATCTTTTTCATTATATTTACTCTAGGAAGTGTGAAGTGTTATTTCACTGTGGTTTTAATTTGCATTTCCTTATTAAGTAGTGATATTGAGCATCTTTTCATGTGCCACTTATAGATCTCTTTTGGAGAAATACTTATTCAAATTATTGGTCCATTTTTAAATTGCATTATTTGTCTTCTTATTGTTGAATTATAAGAGTTCTTTATATATTCTGGATACTACACCCTTATCAGACACACTTTTTGCAAATATTTTCTCCCATGTGTGAATTCTTTTCCATTTTTTAGTAGTGTTCTTTGAAGAACAAAAGTTTTAACTTTGACAAAGCCCAATTTATCTAATTTTTTTAGTTGTGCTATTGATGTCAGATTTAAGAAACTATTGCCTAATCCAAAGACAAGAAGATTTACACCTTGTTAGTCTTTGAGCCATTTTGAATTAACTTTTGTATATGGTGTGAAGAAGGGGACTACCTTCATTCTTTTGCATGTGGATATCCAGTTATCCCAACACCATCTGTTAAAAAAGATTTTTTTCCCTATCGAATTGTCTTGGCACATTTTTGGGGGTGGGGAGGCTTAAACAATAGGAATTTATTTCTCACATTTCTTGAGGCTGGGAAGTACAAGAAAGAGGGGTGAAATGATTTAGTTCCCTGGTAAGGCTCTCCTCCTGGCTTGCAGATGTTAGCCATCTCACTGTGTCCTCACGTGGGTGGGGGTGAGAAGAGGGAGAGGAAGAGAGAGACAAGTTCTCTGGTGTCTCTTCTGATAAGGGCACTAATCCCATCATGAGGGCCCCAACTGCATAACCTCATCTAAACCTAATTACCTTCCAAAGGCCTCATCTCCAAATAGCATTACCTTGGGGATTAGGGCTTTAACATATGAATTTGAGAGAGGCACAATTCAGTCCATGGCAGGGAATAAGAAAATTATATAGTATATGAGAAGGTACTACGTATTAAGGAAAAAAATAAAAAGGGAAAGAGAATAGAGAACATTGGTAGGGGGTACTGAATTTTAAACACGGCGATATTGAGCACTGAGAAAACATCATTTGAATAAAGATTCTTCACAGGTAAGGGAATGAGCTGTGTATATATGTGGAAGGGAAATATTCCAGCAGAGAGAAATGCAAATGCAAAGACCCTGGAGAAAGAGCTCACCTGACATAGTCAGAGAACACCAAGAAGCACAGTATACCTTCTTCAGTACGGCCTCTTCTCACCCTTTAGTTGTGGACTTTGTTCTGTCAGTCCTCAGGTTGATTTCTTGGGTATTTAAGATGATTTGGTAGTTATCTAGTTGTCTTCATGAGACGAGATAAGCCTAGCTAGGGTCCTCCTACTCCTCCCTCCACCATCTTCTTCTCCCTCTGTCTTGGCACTTTTGTCAAAAATCAACTCACTGTAAATATGGGGAGTTTGTTTCTGGACCTTCAATTCTACCCCTTGTTCTATATGTCTATATTATGCCAGTACAACACAATCTCGGTTATTGTAGCACTGCAGTAAGTCTGAAGTTGAGAACTGCCAGTTCTCCAATTTTGTTCTTTTTCAAGATTTTTGTGATTATTCTTAGTTTCCTTCAATTTCCATGTAAATTTTAGGATCAGCTTCTCAATTTCTGCAAGAAATCCAGCTGGTAGTTTGGGATTGCAGTAAATCTCTGCAGATCAATTTGCGGGAAATGTTATCTTAACAATAAGTCTTCCAATCCATGAAATTCTTCATTTAAAAATTTCTTTCAACAATATTTTGTAGCTTTCAGTGTACAAATCTTGCAATTCTTTTGTTAAAGTTACTCCTAAGTAACTTATTCTTTTTGATGCTATTGCAAATGAAAATTTTTAAATTTATTTTTATTGAAATATAGTTGATACACAATTTTACATTAGTTTCAGGTTTACAACATAAGTGATTTAACAAGTCTATATGCTATACTATGCTTACGACAAATGTAGCTACTTTTTATCACCATACAACACTATTACAATATGTAAATGGATTTCTTAATTTCATTTTTGGATTGTTTATTCCCTCTGTACACAAAGTGATTGATTTTTGTATACTGAATGTTTCTTGTAACTTACTGAACTTATTTTATCATGAAAATGTGTTAGATATTGTCAAATGCTTTTTTCTCCTCTTGAAATCACATGGTTTTTGTATTTTATTCTATTAATATGGCATATTACATTGATTGATTTTAGTTGGACCAACAAAATTGGTTGGATGTTGAACCAACCTTGCAATCCCAGGATAAATCCTACTTGGTCATTGTGTATAATCCTTTAGTAAGTTGCTGGATTCAGTTTTCTACTCTTCTGTTGAGAATTTTTGCATCTATACTCATAAGAAATATTGCTGTGTAATTTTCCTTTCTTGTGATGTCTTTGATTGGTTTTGGTAACAGGCAATGCTGGCCTCGTAGAACACGATGATACATGTTTGACCTTCTATTTTTTCATGTTTGTAAAGGACTGGTGTTAATTCTTCTTTAAATATTTGCTAGAACTCATCAGTGAAGGCATTTGGTCCTGAGCTTTCCTTTGTGGGAAATTTTCTGATTACTAATTCTTCTATCTCTTTACTTTTATAGATCTATTCAGATCTTTTTCTTGCTGTGTCAGTTTCAGTAGCTTGTGTTTTTCTATGAATTTGTCCATCCTATCTAAGTTATGCAATTTGCTGTCAAACAATTGTTCAAAGCATTCTCTTATAATGCTTTATATTTCTATAAGGTTGGAAGCAACATCCCCTCTTTCATTCCTAATTTTAGTAATTTAAATCCTTTTTGTATTTTCTCTTGGTCAGTCTAGTTAAAGGTTGTCAATTTTCTTTATCTTCTCAAAGAACTAACTTTTTTTATCCTTACTTTTTTTTCTACTGAACATCCTTTTTTTTTTTTTTAATATTTTATTTATTCATTTGAGAGAGAGCACAACCGGGGGGGAGAGACAGAGGGAGAAGCAGACTCCCCGCTGAGCTGGGAGCCTGACGTGGGGCTCAATCCCAGGACCTGGAGATCATGACCTGAGCCGAAGGCAGACACTTAACCATCTGAGCCACCCAGGTGCCCCTCTACTGAATCTTCTATTCTCTCTCCTTTATTTCCATTCAGGTATCTGTTATCACTTTGATCTGCTTGCCTTGTGCTTGGCTTGCCCTTTTTCTTTTTTAATTTTTTAAAAATTTATTTTATTTATTCATGAGAGACAGAGAAATAGAGAGAGAAAGAGAGAGAGAGAGAGAGAGGCAGAGGGAGAAGCAGGCTCCCCATAGAGCAGGGAGCCCAATGTGGGACTTGATCCCAGGACCCTGGGATCATGACCTGAGCTGAAGGCAGCCACTTAACCAACTGAGCCACCCAGGCACCCCTTGCCCTTCTTTTTCTAATTCCTGAAGGTAGGAGGTTATTGATTTCAGATTTTTCTTAAAAAAATATATACATATATATATATATATATATACACATACATATATATAGGCATTTACAACTATAAATTTCTCTATGAGCAATGCTTTCATTGTCTCTTCAAAATTTTGGTACACAGTGTTTTCATTTTCACTCATCACAAGGTATTTTCTAGTTTCTCTTATGATTTCTTCTTGGATCCACTGGTTAAGAATGTGTTCTTTAATTTCCACATATTTATGAGTTTCCCATTTTTTCTCCTGTTATAGATTCCCAGTTTCATTCCACTGAGATCAGGAAAAATACTTTCTATGATTTTAGCCATTTAAAATTTCTTGAAGACTGATTTTGTAGACTAACATGTAGTCTATCCTGAAGAATATGCCACATGCACCTTAGGAGGGTGGAGTGTAATAGATGTGTTAGGTTTATAACTGCTGGATTATAGTGTTCAAGACTCACATTTTTGATTGATTTTTCTTCCTAATTGTTCTATTATTGAAAGTAAGGTAACAAATTATCCAACTATTAACTGTTGAATTGTCTATTTCTGACAGTTTTTGCTACATACGATTTAGGATCCCTTTGTTAGTTGCATATATGTGTATATGTTGCATAGTTGAAGTTACATATTCTTGATGAAGTAAAAATTTATTATAGAATATTTATTGTCTCAGGATGTCTGGGTGGCTCAGTTAGTGAAGCATCTGCCTTTGGCTCAGGTCATGATCTCAGGGTCCTGGGATCAAGGCCTGCATCAGGCTCCTTGCTCAGCGGGGAGCCTGATTCTCCCTCTGCCTGCTGTTCACTCTCTCTGACAAATAAAATCTTTTAAAAAAGGAATATTTATTGTCTCTATTAACAATTTTTGTCTTAAAGTCTATTTTGTCTGATACCAGAATAATCAACCAGCTTGCTTTTGTTTACTGTTTGCATAGTAAGTCTTTTCCTATCTGTGTACCTTAATCTGTTTGTGTGTGCACGCACACGCTTAACTAGAGTATTTCTCTTAGCGACAGCATATAGATGGGTCATGTTTTTTTAAAATATCGGGGATGTGGGATGGAGCCCCATGTCAGGTCCTGCCCTCAGTGCAGAGTCTGCTTGGGATTCTCTCCCCCTCTCCCAGCCCTTCCTGCTTGTGCTCTCTCTCTCTCTAAAATAAATAAATAAATAAATAAATAAAGATTTATTTATCAGAGAGAGGGAGAATCCTCAAGCAGACTCCTCGCTGAGCGTGGAGCCTGACGTGGGGCTCTGTCCCAGGACCCCGAGATCATGACCTGAGCCGAAATCAAGAGTGAGATGCTTAACCGACTGAGCCACTCTGGCACCCCCTGTGCATAATAGGTATTTTTATGTATCATGTTAATTTCTTGTCATTTCTTACTATTTTGAGTTATTTTCTTTGTGGCTGCTTTAATTAACACTCGTACTTACAACAATCTTACATGGATTAATACCAACTTAATTTCAATAGTATACAAAAATGTTGCTCCTATATAATTCTGTTCCTTCCCCCCTCATCTTTGTGTTATTACTATAATATAAATTACCTCTTTATACATCGTATGCCTGTACAGAAAAGAGGTAACAGCATGCCAAACTGCTTATCCCCACAGAGGCCTGCATACAAGGTAGACTTGGTGTTTAGGAACTTAGATGTCAGGAGGGTTCCAATCATTGACTTATAAAAGATGCTCCCTGTGTTTAAAATGTTTGTGCAAACAATGATTAATGCTGAACAACTGCTTTGTTTCTAAGAGGTTGGACTTTGGGTAAGTGCTAGGCAGAGGTTGTCTATCTGAACAGCCCCAAATAAAAACACTGAGTCCTGAGTCTTTATAAGCTCCCCTAATTGGCAATATCTTGAACATGTTACCACAATCGTTGCTGGGGAATTAAGTGTGTTCCATATGACTCCACTGAGAGAGGAGGCTTAGAAGCTTTTGCCTGCTTTCCCCTAGACTTTGCTCATGTGCCTATTCTCTTTGCTGATTTTGCTGTATTCTTTCAATGCAATAAATCCTATATGTGCATACAACTCTATGATGAATGTATTCCTCCTCCTAGTGAATTACTGAACCTGTGGTGGTTTCGGGCACCCCCAAGACAATGCTTATCACCACATATTTAAAATGATTGCTTTATGCAGTTGCTTTAAAAATCAAATAGGATAAAAAGAGTATAAAATACATTTATATTGTTTTTTATATTTATCTATGAAAATCCCTTTCGGATGCTCTTTATCTCTTCATATGGATATGTGACTGCCTATGGAATGTGTTTTTTCATTTCAACCCAAAAAGGATCACGTGTAGTATTTCTTTTCTTTTCTTTTTTTTTGATTTGGAAGTAGAACAAGTTCTCTAGATATTAATTCTCTCAGTTTTTGTTTATTTGGGAATGTCTTACTTTCTCCTTCATTTTTGAAGGATAGTTTTGTTAGATATAATAGACTTTGTTGACAGCCTTTTTCTTTAAATATGTCAGTTCATTGCCTTCTGCTCTCCATAGTTTTCAGTAAGAAATATGCTAAAATTATTGAGGATGTCTTATGAGTTGTTTTTCTCTTGCTGTTTTCTAGATTCTCTTTGTCTTTTAGCAGTTTGATTATGACATGTCTACATATCTTTGATTTTAAAATTACTTTGAATTTGCTGGTTTTCTTAGATGTGCAGATTGTTTTTCATCAAATTTGTGAAGTTTCCAGCCTTTATTTCTTCAACTAATCTTTCTGTTCCTTTCTTTCTCATCTCTCCTTCTAAGACTCCCATTATATGAGCTTGATGGGGTCCTATAGGTCCCTGAAGCTATGTTCATTATTCTTCATTCTTTTCCTTTCTATTCCTCAGACTGGATAATCTCAGTTGAGTTACCGTTAAGTGAACTGATTCTTCTTCCTGCTCAAAACTGCTGTTGAGTCACTCTAATGAATTTTTCATTTCAGTTACTGGAATTTTCAAATCCGGAATTTCCATTAAGTTCTTTTAAAAAATTCTTATTATTGATTCTATCTTCTTTTAAAAATTTCTATTTGGTGAGATATCATTTTCATAGTTTCCTATATTTCTTTAAACATATTTTCCTTAGTTCTTTGGCTATATTAAAATAACTTTATACACTAACTACAATATCTGGACTACCTTAGGGACACTTTGTATCGATTGCTTTTTCCCATGTGTATGGGACATCCATTCTTCTTTCTTTGATGTCATAATTTTTGTGGAAAAAAAGTACATTTTAAATAATACAATGTGGACATTCTGCGTGGAGCACTGGGTGTTATGCACAAACAATGAGTCATGGAACACTACATCAAAAACTAATGATGTAATGTATGGTGATTAACATAACAATAAAAATTATTTATAAATAAATAATACAATGTGGCAACTGTAGAATTCAGATTCTTCCCTCTGCTCAAGGATTTTTGTTGTTGCTGGTGTGACTTTCTAAAGATAATTCTTTTAAAGTCTGTTTTCTGTCATGTGTGACCATTGCTAGATCAGCTTAGTAGCCAGTTAATGACTAGGCAAACATCTGTAACCAATATATGTCTCATTTGCCAAGAGGCTTTCCACATGTTTTTCAACATGCTTTCGATCCTCAGCCAGGCAGGTAACAAACAACTCTGCCATAGTCTTCTCTTCCTGCTTCAACAGAGCCTCAAGGTCAACCAGAGGTGAGAACTTAGGAGCTTCTCAGGTCTTTCCTGAGCATGGTTATATGCACTGTTGTACATACAGGCACAGCCCACGAAAGTCCTAGGAATATGTCAGAACTTTTAAAGCCCTCTATGTATATCTCATTTCCCAGCTTTTTCCAGTAAGCTATTTAGTTAGCTTATTATTTGGCCCAAATTTAGTCATCATCTTAGGAGGTTGTGAAATTAAACAATTACTTGCCTGGGTGAGCTCCTAGTCAGGTCATATAAAGATAGCCTTGTGAATAGGGTCTAGGAAATCACCAGACAGGTTCCATAATGACAATTCTCAAGGAGTAAGCTTCAGCCCTTCGGGTGGCCGGCAGATTACTGGCTTTCACCATAATTTAAAACTGTGAACTTGAAGAGAGGGAATGGGAATTGGGCAAGTGAAAATCCCACAACATTCACTGTTCTTAATGAGATTCAGCAATATTCATGAATAAATATTTCCTGTAACGTTGTAAACTGGTTAATTTACAGTTCTGAAAAAGTTGATTCTAATTATTTAGTCTGTTTTCTCATTCCTTTGCACTTGATCTTAGCCAAAAGGCCGAGAAGCGATTCTCATTCCTTTGTTAGAGAATTTTCAGAGGTCTTTACTCTGTCATTTTTGTGCATCTCACCCAATTTGTTAATACTTTGTTAAGATTATTTTCACCTATGTTTTTGACAGATATTAGTCTGTAGTTTTCTTTGTTTTTATATTGTCTTCATTTAGTTTTGGTAGGATAGTGCTGGCCTCATAAAATGAATTGGGAAGGGTTCTATCATCTATTTTTTTTAAAAGATTTTATTTATTTATTTGAGAGAGAGAGAGGGAGAGAGAGAAATGGGGGGCAGAGGAAGAGGGAGAAACAGACTCCCCACTTAGCAGGGAGCCCAAGGAGGGGCTCGATCCCAGGACTCTGAGATCATGACCTGAGCCAAAGGCAGACGCTTAAACAACTGAGCCACCCAGGTGCCCCATATAACAATTTTCTAGAAGAGATCAAATGGAATTCGTGCTATTTCTTCATTTTTTAAAAGATTTTATTTATTTATTTGACAGAGAGAGAGAGATAGTGAGAGCAGGAACACAAGTAGGGGTAGTGGGAGAGGGAGAAGCAGGTTTCCCGCCGAGCAGGGAGCCCGATGTGGGGCTCAATCCCAGGACCCTGGGATCATGACCTGAGCTGAAGGCAGACTCTTTAATGAATGAGCCACCCAGGCGCCCCGCTATTTCTTCTTTAAATGTTTGGTAATATTTGCCAGTGAACCCATCTAGGTGATTTTTTTCAAACTACAAATTTTCTTTACTAGACAGAGGACTGACTATTCAGGTTATCTTTTTCATCTTCCGTGAGTTTGGTACTTTGTGGGTTTGAGGGAATTAGTCTATCTCACCCAAGTTGTTGAATGTATGCATATAGTATAGTTTTTTCCATATTATCTTTTTAACATTTGCAGGGTATATAGTAATATGACTCCTTTTATTCCAGAGATTGATAATTTGTGGCTTCCCTTTTTTCTTTGTCAGTTACCTAGAGATTTACCAATTCTATTTATCTTTTTAAACTCAATTTTTTAAGGGCACCTGGATGGTGCAGTCAGTTGAGCATCTAGGCTCTTGGTTTCGGCTCAGGTCGTGATCTCAGGGACATGAGATCAAGCCCTGCGCTGGGCTCCACTCAATAGGGAGTCTGCTTGAGATTCTCTCTTTCTCCCTCAGCCCCTCCCACTTGTACTTGCTCTCTCTCTCAAATAAATAAATCTTCTAAAAAAATAAAAGCAATTTTTTAATTCTTAGTTTCACTGATTTGTTTTCAAATTCATTGATTTATACTCTTATCTTTATTATTTCCTTTTTTTGTTTGCTTTATATTTATTTTGCTTTTCTTTTCCGACCTTAAGGTAGAAGCTTATTGATTTGAGACCTTTCTTCTTTTTGAAAATAAGCATTTAATGATTGAAATTTCCTACTGGGCACTGCTATAGATGCAGCTCACATATTTAGATACATTTTCATTTTTGATTAGCTCAAAATATTTTCTAATTTTCCTAAGACTTTCTGCTTTATCTATGGATTATTTAGAAGTATAGTTTTTTTAAAAGATTTATTAATTTTAGAGAGGGGGGAGGGGCATAGGAAGAGGGAGAAAGAGTCTTAAGCAGACTCTGCACTGAGTGTGGGGTCGGACACAGGGCTTGATCTGATGACCCTGAGATCATAACCTGAGCTGAAACCAAGAGTCAGATGCTCAACTGACTGCCACCCAGGTGCCACTAGAAGTAGGCTTTTAATATGATTTTACTCATATGTGGAATTTAAGAAAATGGATGAACATATGGGAGGGGGAAATAGAGAGGAGGAAACAAATCATGAGAGACTCTTAACTGTAGAGGACTGAGGGTTAATGGAAGGAGGAGGGTGGGGGATGGGATAGATGGATGATGGGTATTAAGGAGGGCACTTGTTATGATGAGCACTGGGTGTTATATGTGATGGGTGATATATATGATAACCTCTAAACTTTACTCCTGAAGCCAATATTGAACCGTAGGTCAATTAATTATAATTATAATTTAAATTAAAAAAATTAAAATTACTAGACATTTACTATAAAAACATATGTTTTTAATTTCCAAATATTTTTTTCTGTCAAATATTACTGATTTCTAATTTAATTGTTTAATTACATTTTGGTCAGAGAACACATTAGGATTTCAATTCTTTTAAAAAATGTAAAGTTTGGGCGCCTGGGTGGCTCAGTTGTTAAACGTCTGCCTTCGGCTCAGGTCATGATCCCAGGGTCCTGGGATCAAGCCCCACATTGGGCTCCCTGCTCAGCGGGAAGCCTGCTTCTCCCTCTCCCACTCCCCCTGCTTGTGTTCCCTCTCTTGCTGTGTCTCTCTCTGTCAAATAAATAAACAAAATCTTAAAAAAAAATGTAAAGTCTATCATCCAGGATATGGTCTATATTGATAAATGTTCCTTATGCACTTAGAAAAATGTTTATTCTAACATTGTTGCATGGAGTGCTCTATGTCAATTCAATCCAGCTGGTTAATAACACTGTTCAAGTCTTCTGTATCTTTGTTTTCTGTCTACTCCTTCTATCTATTAATGAGAGAGGAAATGAAATCTTCAACTATACTTGAGGACTTATCTATTTCTCTATTCAGATTTGTTATTGCATCATATATTTTGAAGCTCTGTTTTTAGGTGCATACACATTAAGGATTGTTGTATCTTATTGGTAAATTGACCTTTTCATCATTTTATAATTTTCATTTTTAATACTCCACTAATACTCTTTGCTCTGAACTCACTTTGTCTGATATTAATGAAGTTACTCCAGAAAGTTCACTTGTACTTTGAATTCTAGTCTTCTTCCCAAGTCTGTCTGCCACTATTTACTTTTCACAGTACTCAAATAGCTGTTCCTATTGAGAATGCTAGCTGTACCTAGCATTCTGTCTAGGTTTTTAAGACAGTAGTATGCTTATTTCATCTTATCTAGAGTTGAAACCTATTTTTTAAAAGTTAATTTTAACTTTGTAAATTTTAATTTTTAAATACACAAGCATAGTTTAAAAATCAAATAGTAATACAGTAGCTATAATTAAAAAAAATAGAATTCTTTTACCTATGTACACTCTATCTCCAATTCCCAATCCTCAGAAACAATTCCCTTAAATTTATTATAGTTCTACTCATTTACCTCCATGTTCTAAATAACTTTTAGAACTACTTCTACTACTTCTTGATTTTTAACCTTTACACATTATGTATGGATTCTTCCTATAGAAGATGTTTCTTCTCTTATACCACTGATACTCCATCACCTCTTCATTTTCCTGATAGTTATACCACAATTCTTATGTAATCAATATTCAGTGGATAACCATTTACAGGTGTTATATTGTACACTATGATTACATTTTCTTTCTCATACAAGACTTTTTGTTCTGCCCTAGAGTTATTAACTGTCTCTCTCCTTTTTTGCTTTTCTATGTATTCTATCATTAATTCCCAAACTTTGCCACAGCTGTAAAAATTCTTCTAAGTGTGGTCAAAATCCATCTTCAGAAACCAATCTAGACTGACTACTATGGGACTGCTGCACACCTGTCATCCCAGAGCTTCCCTTCCTAATTTGAGAATTCTCTTTTCCTCTATTCTGGGTTGGAACTCCAGTTTCCTGCAACTTTGATATTCCTCTGTCTGAATTTTCTCTTATTTGATGAAGCATATCTTCCAGTAGCATCCTGAGAAAGTATTTAAATGCATTTAAATGCAGTATCCTGCGGGCGCCTGGGTGGCTCAGTTGGTTAAGCCACTGCCTTCGGCTCAAGTCATGATCCCGGAGTCCCGGGATCGAGTCCCGCATCGGGCTCCCCCTTCTCTGTGGAGAGCCTGCTTCTCCCTCTGTCTCTGCCTGCCACTCCCCCTGCTTGTGCACACTCTGTCTCTCTCTCTATGTGAAATAAATAAATAAAATATTAAAAAAAAATAAATGCAGTATCCTGCATTTAAAGCTAATATGTTAGGTCCTTTTTTTTTTTAAAGATTTATTTATTGATTGATCAGAGAGAAAGAGGGAGGGAGAGAGAGTGAGCACGAACAGGGGCAGTGGCAGGCAGAGGGAGCGGCAGGTTCCCTGCTGAGCAAGGAGCCTGATGCGGGACTCAATCCCAGGATCCTGGGATCATGACCTGAGCCGAAGGCAGATGCTTAACTGACTGAGCCACCCAGGTGTCCCTAATGTTTTAGGTCCTTTGCATATTGAAGGCTTTATTCTATCTTATAGCTTATTGATCGTTTGAGTTGTATAAACTTAAATTGCAAGTCAAAATTTCCCTGAAAAATTTGAAGATAATTTAAAACTGTCTTCTATCTTCTAATGTTGATTTTTAAGGAGTCTCTCAATTGTGATTTCATGTCTTTTGTATGAGACCTGTTTTCTTCTCTCTGGAACGTTCTAGGACTTTTTCTTTATCTCAGGTACTTTGAAACTGCACAGTGAGATACTTTGTAGCTTTTCTCCCTTTACTGGTGCTTGGGTGGGCCCCTTAATCAGGAAATTATGCCCTTCAATTCTGAGCATTTTTCTTGAATTATTTCTCTGATTGGTTTAAGTTCTTCCATATTTCCTTTCTTCTATATTTTCTTCTTCTATATTTTCTCTGGTCTCTTCCTACAGATCTCCTTTTTATCAGAAATTGCCTCTTGCATACTGATCTTTAAATTTTCTCTCTTTGTTATTTTGACCTAGGAAATTTCAATTTTATCTTCTGAGCTTAATTCTGCATTTAAAGTCTGCTATCATGTTAATGCCTGGAAACTTTTCTTAAAATAAATCTGTTCTTATTTCATGGAGGAAATATTTTACCCTCTCTGGATAAGGGGTTGGCTAACTAAGCCCACACAGGAAATCTGGTCCATATTTTGTTTTTGTACAGCCTGCAAGGCAGGAATGATATTCACATTTTCAGATGGTTAGAGAAAAAATAAAGAATATGGGTGGACTGGACATGGCCCAAAAAACCTAAAATATGTATTGTCCACTTCTTTACAGAAAAAGTTTGTCCAACCTCTGTTCTATTGTAGAGACCTGACCAAAAAGAACAGCCAACCTCTGTTCTAATGCACTGTTTGTTTTCTACCAGTTCTTCCACCCTGTTTTTGTTTTGTTGGTATAATTTTGATATTGTTTTGGTCTGTATTTTTCATGTTACAGACTTTTTTTGATTATCTGGTGATCACTCTTTGCACTTACATAAGAGTAAAGTATGAAAATGTTGATTGGTAGCTCTGCCTACATGGGTATGGCTTATATCCCGGGAAGCTGTGCCAGAGTAAGGTACTTTGGTAGGAAGAGGACCACTTTACTACTATCTGTAGGTCTTTACTCATGAGGTAATTAGTATCCCTAGACAGGAATACTGTACGTTCCTGCCTTGGAGATATAAGATTGATTATAAGCCTATTCAGAGCTGAGAAGAAAAGGGGGGTAGAGTTCTCACATTCCATAAACAGACTTTTCTTAACCCCCATCTTTAGTACATCCTTAGCTATACCTGGAGTTGAAGAACATATAAACTCTCTAATACAATCTCTCCAGAGAGTAAATTTGAGTGGGGAAAGGGGCTGTCTACTTACAGTAACTTGCAATCAATTATTTTGTGATTAATCCTACTTTAAATGATACTTTAGAGTGCCCCCACATCCCAAGTTCTTCCATGCCTGAATCTGAAGAATCTTGCTGACTTTCACAACAGCTTTCTTTTGCCTGCTAAGTCACTCAATCATTCATCTGTTCTTCAGTGTTCAAAATTTGCTGACATCTCATCTGGTAGTGTTCCCTCTCCCACTCTTTTTAACTTTGTAGTTTTGGCATTTTTATCATTTTTATTCCTTTAGTTTTGAGAGGGGTGAAGATTAATATAAATGCTTGATTTTTCCAGAGATTTAAAACAATCTAAATTTTATATGACTTTTTAAAAATATTTTAAAGCAGGTTCTGAGGCATCAGACCACAAAATTAGGCAGGACAGGAAGATGGATATTGCCAATATTATAGACCAGTGTTGAAAATTAATGGAAAGTTGGGGTGCCGCTCTATTTTTTATTCCATTTTGGCTTATTTTAAAGTGTTCTAAGGTAGAAAGGCATTTAGGTTACCAAAAACAGTTCAGAGAAAAGAATTTCACCTTTTCTTTTTTCCATTGTTTTCATTCTGCCTCGTTCAAATGAATTATGCCCACTTGAGACAAAGATTATACTTTCAGTAAAGCAGACCCGTTAGGAAACTCATAGTGCAGTTGTAACCTGGTCACAAAACCATCTGGTACATTCCCAAAGGCTGTTATTACATTTCATGGACTTATATTACTTCAAATACTCTAACAGTCCCATGTGGGCTTAAAAAAAAATTTTTTTTTTAAACTCAATTTGTTTCTGCTTACTTTAGACCTTCTAGACTTATCCCTTATAAGAAGAGTGCCTGGTTATAAGTACCTTTATGTCTATCAATACACATTATGAGTTTTATCAAGTGATGTAAAACATTCACTTGATTTTTAAATGAGTATTTCTTTGTAATAAAAAGTTGCTACTTGTTGATACTGTTTCCCTGAAAATCAATACAATGACAGTTAGGCTATCAATTTTTTAATTAATAATAAAATATGAAAACTACAGTATTATATATCAATGTTACAAACACATGTCTTTTTATGAAATTCTAGAAAAGTATGTTTTGAAGCTCCAGATGCTCTCTGGCCAACATGGTATAGTGGACCATTTTTCATGATACCATTTTTCATGAATTCAACAAGTATTTATTGAGCATCTATGCCCCAAGCTGAGGCATAGTTGGTTGCTGAGAATGTAAAATACATGTTTAGGGAAGCAGACAGATATATAAACAGGTTATTACAATATAATGAGATATATGTATAATAGAGATATGTGTAATAGATAATATGTGTAATAGAGATAATGTATAAACTACTATGGGTTTCCTAAGGTGTAAATAACTAGTTGGAAAAGTAAAAAGAAATCTTCATAAAGGACATGACCTTCAACTAGGTTTTGATTGGTAAACTTGCCAAATGAATTGTCCGATAGCTTGTTATGCCAAAGCCGAGAGTAGTGAAAGGATACGGTATGTTTAATAATAAGACGTTTTATGTTTAACAGTGAGAGCTTTAGAGGATAAAGGTAGGGTCTAAAGATGAAAAAGCAGGTCCTGAGGTTTTAAAAGTAGGTGGGGCCAAGATATGAAGGCCCATTTAGTAATTATGTGATATCAGACAAGTAATTTCATCTCTTACAACCTGTTTAATATATGTAGAAAATGTTTATAAATGACAAAGTAGGATACAGATATATTTTTGCTTCAAACGATTTCTTAAAATTCAGTGCATTGCCTATATTAAAAGGAAAAAAAATAACTGAGGTAAGAATATTTACTGTCCTGAAATTAAGTATAGTGACTAAAAGTCAAGAATTTTAAATAATATTCAGGTTCCCCTAGAAACTATTTGCTGAATATTAAAATACAAATACAAGAACACAAAACAGGTCAACAACAGGGAGACACCAAGTAAGCAGATGAAATACTTCAAGAACAATTTATAGTGCAACATGATGCCAAGTACCAATGAAATTTCTAGGCAGAGAAGGGCAGCAGCTTAACCATACCAGTAGATTAACCATAGAACCGAATCATTCAATTTGAAGGGAAATACCTGCAGAATATCATTTTTAAATGATGGGTTAGGGAGTGGGTGATGTGTTCTGGGACTTAAGTCCAGCTGTTGTAGTCCCGTCATTAGCTATCTGTAAATCTGAACTCAAATGAAATCTAATATGTGTAAATAGGCTAATGTGAGTGAACAAGATGAGAAAAATTTAAATTCTGGATTTGGTTAGGTCAGATTACAGTTAGGTGTGGGTCTTTTGGCTGAACAGAAAATATGTCAAATGGTCATGTTTTCATGATTTTATTCTTAACCTGTGTTCTTTTATTTTGATTATATGAGTGCCTTACAGCTTCCACAAGAAAAAATTATTACATGGTTTTAACTAGTTACAATTTCATGGATAGAGAATATAAAATATTAGGTTATTAAAAGTCTAAGGATTAAAGTGTTTATAAATTAAATGCTATGTTCTACAACATGAAAATTATGTTATAAAATGGTAACTTAATAACTAGCTCCACAAAGCACAAATCTTAATGGACCAGAATACTTAGGAAAAGAAGTATTTAACTAAATGTTATTAGTTGGCATTAATTCCTTAGCTTTAAAAATTTTTTTTTAATTTTATTTTTTCAAAGATTTATTTATTTGAGAGTGAGAGAGAGAGAGTGCACACAGGGGGACGGACAAGGGTGAGAGAGAATCTCAAACTGACTCCTGGCTGAGCTTGAAGCCTGAAGTGGGGCTTGATCTCACAACCCTGACATCATGACCTGAGCTGATACCAAGAGACAGATGTTCAACGAACTGAGCTACCCAGCTGCCCCTAAAAGCATGGTTTCTTTTAACTCTTCTTGAATGGTTTGCTTTATACCCATAAAACCATCATCTAGGTTCTGATGTTCACAAGATAAAACTTTTACTGTTTGGTGGTGAACTTCTCTAAACATTTACTGAGTACCCTTCTGTGTGACATTCATTGTTTGATCAATCATAAATCTTCTTAAACTTTAGCAAATTTTGAGGTTTTAGGGTTTCATTTACTCTTTTCAGCTTTCACTTGTGACATCTATCATTAAAAATATATCAGTTCCTAAGGTTCTAGTAAAAGAAAATGCTATCAGGGCGCCTGGGTGGCTCAGTTGGTTAAGCGACTGCCTTCAGCTCAGGTCATGATCCTGGAGTTCCGGGATCAAGTCCCGCATCGGACTCCCTGCTCAGCAGGGAGTCTGCTTCTCCCTCTGACCCTCCCTCCTCTCATGTGCTCTCTCTCTCTTTCTCTCTCTCAAATAAATAAATAAAATCTTAAAAAAAAAAAAAAGAAAACAAAATGCTATCAAATTTATCCTAAGAAGTAGCAAGACTATCTTTTCTATAGCCCTGGCCACAGATAATATTACAGTAACATTACATTAAATTTCACTTACCTACCTAGGGCCTGGTTTAAGGCCCTATATGCTTGAATATCATACCACTGACGGCCAGGTAAAAGACCTCTCAATTTTGAGTGCTGATCATTGTATTGTCGCTTTAGTTCAACCTAACAATTTAAGAAATATTAAAAATATAGTAGATAAATTAAGGCTCATTTTAAAAATCACATTAAGTTCTAACATTCTGAACACCATTTTATTAAGGTAGAGAGATTTTGTTTTTCAGTATATCAGTATTGAATTTTACTCAATTCCTTTAAAACATGTCTATTCAGGGACGCCTGGGTAGTTCAGTCAATTAAGCATCTGCTTTCAGCTCAGGTCATGATCCCAGGGTCCTGGGATCAAGTCCCGCATTGGACTCCCTGCTCAGTGGGGAGCCTGCTTCTCCCTCTGCCACCGCCCCCCCCAATTGTGTTCTCTCTCTGACAAATAAAATCTTTAAAAAATAAATTAAAAACTAAAAAAAATGCCCATTCATCCTTACTTTTCCTGAATTCCTCCATGCAACTCATTAATTAGCTGTTTGATTAAATCAAAAGTTTTATTAAGAAATAGTTTACAAAGAATAAAATTCACAAATTTTCAATGTATACATAGAGAAATCTTGACAAATGTATTGTCATGCAACCACCACCATAACTTTAATATAGAGTATTTTCAGCACTCCCTAAATCTCCTTTCTATTCCTTTTCAGTCTCTCTCCATTGCTGACTTTGTCAACCAATGATTGGCTTTCTGTTTTGCCTCTTCTAGAATTTCTTATAAAGATTATTACACAGTATGTAATCGTTTGTCTTTTTCATTTAGCATAATGATTTTGGAATTCGTTCACGTTGAAATATACATCAAAGGTTCATTTTTTAATGTTTTTCAGACTGATAATCTCTGCTTTTTAATTGGGATGTTTAGACCATTCACATTTAATATAAATATTGCTATGATTTGGCTTTATATCTACAGCAGCAGAATACACATTCTTCTCAAGTACACATGGAATATTCTCCAGGATAGATTATATGTTGACCACAAAATATGTCTTAAGAAATTTAAGAAGATTGAAATCATATAATGTATCTTTTCCAACAACAATGGTGTGAAATTAGAAATCAATAACATGAGGAAAACTGGAACATTCACAAATATGTGGAAATAAATATCACAACTAAACAATCAATGGATCAAAGAAGGAATAAGAGAACTCAAAAAGTATCTTGATACAAATGAGAATGGAAATACAACAAACCAAAAATATCAGATGCAGCAAAAGCAGTTCTAGGAGAAAAGTTTATAGTGATAAATATCTACAGTGAGAAAAAAAACAAAGATCTCAGATAAACAACCTAACTTTCCATTTTAAGAAACTAGAAAAAGAACAAACAGTCTCAAAGTTAGCTTAAGGATGGAAACTAAGATGAGAGCAGAAATAAAATTAAGGCTAGAAAACAAAAGAAAAAAATGGTTGAAACTAAGAGTTGGTTTTTTTAAAACATAAAACTGATAAACTTTTTGCTAACTAAGCAAAAGGGTCAACAAATTATAAATGAAAGAGTACAAGTGATACTACAGAAATACAAAGGATCATAAGAGACCACTATGAACAATTATATGCCAAAAAATTAGATAACCTAGAAGAAATGGATAGATTCCTACAAATATACAAGCTACCAAGATTAAATCATGAAGAGATAAAAAATCTGAACAGATCTGTAACAAGAAAAATAAAGCAGTAATCAAAAATCTCTGAATAAAAACAATCCCAGGGCCAGATGGCTTCACTGATGAATTCTATTGAGCATTTAAGATAGAATTAACAATGTTCCTTCTCAAATGCTTCCAAAATATTGAAGAGAAGGGAAAACTTCCAACATCATTTTAAGAGGCCAGCACTACTCACATACCAAAGCCAGATAAGGATGCTACAAGAAGAGAAAATTACAGGCCTATACCCCTATATGATAAACATTGTTGCAAAAATCCTCAACAAAATATCAGCAACTGAATTCAACAGCATATTAAAAGAATTAGACACACGATCAAGTGGGATTTATCCCTGGAATGCAAGACTGGTTTAACTACACACAAATCAACAAATGTGATACACCACATTAACAGAAGAAGCAGAAAAAGCATCTGAGAAAATTCAACATCCTTTCATGATTAATATAAAAGGAATGTATCTCAACATAATAAAGGCTGTATATAACAAGCCCACAGCTAATATCATACTGAGTAGTGAAGAGTTGAAAACTTTTCTTCTAGTATTAGGAACAAGACAAAGTTTCCCACTCTAACCACTTCTATTCAACAAAGTACTAAAAGTCCTAGCCAGAACAATTAGGCAAGAAATAAAAGGCATCCAAACCAGAAAGGAAAAAGTAAAACTATCTTTGCATATGACACGATCTTTTATGTAGAAAATGCTATAGACTCTACCAAAAAACTGTCAGCACTAATAAGCAAACTTAGTAAAGTTGGAGGATATAAAACCAACATATAAAAATCAGCTGTATTTCCATACACTAACAACAAACTATCCAAAAAAAGAAATTAGGAAAACAGTCCCATTTACAATAGCATCAAAAAGAATAAAATACTTTGGGATAAATTAAGCCAAGGACATGAAAAATCTTTACACTGGAAACTGTAAGACACTGATGAAAGAAATTGAAGAAACACAAATAAATGGAAAGATCCTGTGCTTATGCATTGAAATAATTAACATTGTTAAGATGTCCTTACCACCCAAAGTGATCTACAGATTCAATGCAATCCCCATCAAAATGCAAAAGCCATCTTTTACAGAACTAGATGAATGATGACTGGCTGGCAACCCACACGAAAAGATGCTTAATTTTACTAGTCTAATGAAGAAATGCAAATTTAATAATCCCATTGCTTTTTATTTATTTATTTATTTATTTGACAGAGAGAGAGAGAGAGACCATGAGAGAGGGAACACAAGCAGGGGGAGCAGCAGAGGGAGAAGCAGGCTTCCCGTGGAGCAGGGAGCCCGATGTGGGGCTCGATCCCAGGACCCTGGGATCATGACCTGGGCCAAAGGCAGACGCTCAATGACTGAGCCACCCAGGCGCCCATCCCACTGCTTTTATCTGAAGAATATTGACAAATATTTACCAAAAGTGTTTATATTTTTCTACAAGTACAAATAGAATTATACAAGGATATTCACTGCATCTCTGCATTGAAAACAAGTAACAACCTATTAAGTGGATTAATCATGTTATATTACATTTATTCTGAGATAAATATTGGATTAAAATATTTATACATTTTGACATGGAAATTTAACCAAAATATATTTTGTAAGTAAAAATCAAGTAAAACGCGCACACACACACACACACACACACACGCACACACACAGAACCAGGTATCAAGTTTTTAAATAGGACCACAATTTAGAGCAATACCAATTCTAAACAAAAAGACTTAAACCAAAACTCTGACAAGAACCACAGGAGAGACAGAGTTTAAAGATTATGTACTTTTGAGCTTTTCCAATATCTCCCCTAGAAAACTGTCAAATCATGCTCATACAAGTTCAAGATGATCAGCTAACTGACCTACAAAAAACAAAAATCAATATTTTTCAGAGAATAATGGAGTCCAGAATCTCTATAATGTACCATCTACAATGTCTAGTGTACAATAAAAATTACTAAAAAGTGTGATCCATAATCAAAGAGAAAAAAAAAAAAAGACAGTCAACAGAAACCAATCTAGCAAGGCCCCAGCTGTTGGAATTAGCAAAGACTTTACTGTAGCTATTACGGATATATTTAAATAACTTAGAAACATACAGTTTAATGAATGGACTTTAGGGAATCTCCACAGGGAAGCAGAAACTATAAAAAAGACCCAAATGGAAATTCTACACCTGAAAAATACAGTTAACTGAAATAAAAATCCATTGGATGGGTTTAACAGCATTTTGGAGAAGATAAAAGAACTAGTAAGTCTTAAGACAGATCCACAGAAGCAATGAAAAACATCAACTAGAGCAAAATAACTTCCCGCACACCAAAAATATAGGTGTAAAAGAATCCAAGCATATGAAAGCACTCAGTGATGATCTAAACCAATTTAAAATTCAGAGCTAACACAGTACTAATGCATTTGAGACAATATTTAGTGCCTCAAAGACTCCACTATTATAAGATATCAAGAATCTCTTATGTTTCTGAGTGACTGAATCTACATTCATTTTCCTATCTAGGTACTAACACACAGTACTAACACACAGAAACTGTGTTAATCTTTGCTGGAAAAGAAAGCACAATAAATTCTGCTATCTAGTCAACTGAACTTGATAGTATAATTATATCCCTTTTCAAAGAGACTCAGAATTAATTATAGGACATAAAACTGCATTCTATTAAAAGCTATGTCACACCAAAGGTTACCACATACCCAGCCTTCATCTGGTCTTCATAAAAATTGTTAAAATTACATCATCCTGAGAGTGGACTACTTTTATACAAGGTCAGAGTGTATGGTATACACAATTCAGACTGACCTACTTAAATATATAAGATAATGAGCTTTTTCCTGTAAAAGCTCTCCTCTAAAAAGATTCAAGTTCTGAGTAAAAGGAAATTATGCATTATGATTTTATATTTTTCTAAACTAATTGAATGAAAAGAGTTGTGGGTTTTGTTGTTGTTTTGTTTTGTTTTTTGAGAGAGAGAGAGAGAAAGGAGGCAGGGGAGGGATAAAGGGAGAGGGAGACAGAGAATCTTAAACAGATTCTGCGCTGGGCATGGAAATCAAGAGTTGGACACCCAACCAACTGAGCCACCCAGGCACCCCAAAGGGGTTATGTTTTAGGTAGTTCTCAAGAATGCTATAGAGTCAATTATGTCTCAATAAAGCTAAAAAAAAAAAAAAAAAAGAACCTAAATAAGAAAGAATGCTGTAGAAACATCAAAAATAGAACACTTAAAGTAGAAAAATTGATATAATGGGAGGAAGAAATTTTTGGTAGCTTAAAGAAAGAAACACTGAATTTAACTAATATTTAGTTTCACTTAGTACAAAGCATCTGTGATAGGCAGTAGAAATACAAAGATGAGTTAGGGGCACCTGGTTGGCTCAGTCAGTTAACTGCCTGATTCTTGATTTTGGCTCAGGTCACGATCTCAGGGTAGTGAGACTGAGCGCCGTGTTGGCTCCACACTCAGTGGGGAGTCTGCTTGAGATTCTCTCTCTCCCTTTCCCTCTGCCCCTCCCCTCCTCATGCTTGCATGCATTCTCTCTCAAATAAAAAAATAAAACTTAAAAATAAAGATGAATTAAAAATACGTTCTGCCTAGCAAGAGCTTATAAGGAACAGAAAAGAATATGAGTACAAATGGCCATCAAGTAAATATAAGTTTTAAGTAAGAAGAATTGAGACATGAAGACATGATATGAATTTGGTGCAAAAGTAATGAGGGCCTTACCTGGAAAGGTAAAGGGAATGGAAAAGAGGCCCAAGTTTTTAACACATTGTGGAGCTATAGAACTTTAGTGACAAAGTAGATGTAGGGCTTACTAAAGAAAGAAAAGTAAAAAATGACTCCACAAAGTTTCCAACCACCAGAGAGAAGCAATCTAGTAATCCACCGAGAGAAGACAAGAAAAGAAGTATGTTTAAGGAAGAAGATGGCTTAATTCATGATAATTTCTGGGGCACCTGGCTGGCTTGGTTGGTAGAGCATCTTGATCTGGGGGTCATGAGTGAAAACTCTAGAGCCAAAACACTACAGTATAGCTCCTATGAGTGATCTGAGGTAAGTCAATTCTGTTGTGGTTTACTTTTCTTAATTAGAAAAGGAATGAGTAAGAAAATCTAATTAAAATAAAATTTAAAATGGTTCTCAAATACAACAACAATTTAATCACCTATAACCATCTGCTAGTATTGGAAGCTCATAGAAATTGACTACAATACCTAGCAACTAGTTATCTAATGTGAACGAGTAGGAATTGCTTTTTTCACTTAGTCAACTTTCAAAGATCTCCTTTGTACTATTCCTGGGCAAGTATATAGTATATTTTTTGTAGTATATGCCTAATCAAAGATATAAAGAGTTACTTTCTTGGAAAAATTCTGGACTTTCAAGATAAATTAACAAATTAGTTTTAAGAAGTTTTAAAACTACACAAAAGAAAACAAAGTCTCTTCAATACAGTCTATCATACTATGAGCCTTTTAAAATAAAAGGACATGTGTTAGATGAGAAATCAGAAGGGTACACTCCTGACAAGTAGCTTTCAAATTGTTAGGAAATAAATTGTATTTTATATCCCCTCAAAATAATCTGTCAAATTTCTATATTAGCTTTATAACTAGAATACAAAGGAAATAAACTTTCCTTTAAGTGTTATAGGGTATGTTTTAAATACATATATAATAAATAAGATGGCATCACAGGAAATAGATAATAGCATGTAAAAATTTCTAATAATTTGGAGATAAAGTATATTATAATATGTAGAGATTAAAAGAGAATATGCTTGGGGCTCCTGGGTGGCTCAGTCATTTAGCGTCTGCCTTCGGCTCATGTCATGGTCCCAGGGTCCTGGGATCGAGCCCCGCATCGGGCTCCCTCCTTCGCAGGAAGCCTGCTTCTCCCTCTCCCACTCCCCCGCTTGTGTTCCCTCTCTCGCTGTCTCTCTCAAATAAATAAATAAGATATTAAAAAAAAGTAAAAGAGAATATGCTTTAAAAATTCTATCCAACTGGGAAAAATATACATTTCCTATCTCTCAAAATGTAACTAAGTAGTTTTTCTATATCCTATATGCTATACCCTCCAGCCCCCATCAAATTGTAGCATTTATCCTTTGTCAGACATAATAGCTTAAGGGTTTTCAAATTTTCCTACACCCTGTTCCAGACAAATACTTTATAATGATCACTCTACCTATGGTAACAGTTGTTCTAGGATGTACTAGTTATAAACGAAATAGAGATAATGTAGCAACTATTAGATTAAATAAACAAAATTATCTCCCCTTGGTCTTTTAGTTTTCATTAAAACGAACTAGTTTTTATGTATGACAACATGAATTCAATTTCTTATAAGTTTTCAAATACTTTTTACAATGCAAATGGCCTTTAAAAGAGAGCCAGTATTTTACCTAGGGAAAGTATTTTAGATGAAAAGAAAAAACAAAAATCTTCTGAAAGTAAATATATATGCCAGTTAACATTAATTTTTTTTATTATATAAAGAAACAGACTTTTAAAAAATCAATAAAAAATAAAAATTATCTTGGGGAACACATTTAATTAGGGAAAGCAAAACTAAGGGTTTAGAAAAAGTAGGAAGCTAGTATACCTCATTTTAATGACATCAGAATCTATTTCATCATACACTTGGGGATTATCAGTCACGAAAATCAATGCCCAATTTAAAATGACATAAAGCATATGTGAAAAAGCCAGTTTCTCCTGCCAGCAAATAGCCTAAATGTTAAGTAAACCAAAGGCTGGAAGGGATTAGTTGAAATGTCAAAAGACAACCTTTTACTTTTACCTGCTCATCCTTATAAACACATTCTCATCCCTCAGGAATGCTTTCCAAACAAACAGTTTCAATGTGCAGCAGCAAAAGGCCTAAGGCAAGCTCCACCATCTTGTAACTGTCAAAGAGATTAGTCTTTGATCTATTTGGGAGGTCATGTCCACATTCACATTAGCAATACAGTCTAACAACATTATACCTGTTGACCAATCCTTTTTCAATGCCTAATGAGACAGACATTTTATATTATGGAAGTTAACTGTGAATGTTTTTTCTGAGTTTTGACAGAAAGTGAACACCATAAACTAAGCTCAAGTGTGATTTGGAAAAATGATCTTGTAGATCAGTTAACATTACTTTTCAAATACATTTTACAAGGCTTTCCCAGAATAGAAAGCTATATTTAATTGTATACTCTAGAAGGAGTTCAAACCACTTGGTCCCCACCCCCAATAAATTAGTGTATGTGTAATTTTGGAGGGATGTGTGAGCAGCAGAGAGAAATGAAACGATTTTACCAAACGTTGCAAACCGAGGGCCCAAAGTTGTGTTTTTTGTGACCCCCTTACTGTTGCTTAAAATAATTTGAGCTATTTGCCAACCCTCAACTAGCTCACTATTTAAATAATCTGTTTAACTCCTTTAGTGGCTTGAGTTTGCAACCCACTGGTTCGGATGCTACATTGATTCACCATACATTTTTTCTCCATAATGAGTTCAAGTTCACACAAAATGAAAAAAACACTCTTAATATAGTAGTTTCTAGACAACCAAAAATATCTCTGCATCAAAAGCTAACCTGACATAAGCAAAGATGAGATCCTGAATGCCAAAGATAGATAAATCAAGATGGAAGTGGTACTTACAGAATTATGTAAAAATACCCATATAGCTTTCAAGCAGAAGTTACATGGTTTTGGATTCTGATTTTACTATTACATTATTGTATACTTGGGATCAAACAGTAAGTTCCTTAAGTCCTTCAATGACTCAGTTTTCCTGGAGACGGTATAGGTAGTACACTGCTGATGGGCACAGTATATATTAAAATAACCAAAAGGATTATACTATATATGTCAACAAGAAGTTAAGTCACAATTTTGAACATTAGATTATTTTTTCAACTTAGTCAAAACAACAGTGTTGGCCACAAGTAGCTCTGTACAAGAATAGCCTTTCATAAGTAGCGTCTGATAAGAAATAAGTCGTGTGATAAATATGAGCTGGAACCATAAATGTATCTCCTCACTTTACTGCCTCAAATGAAAGACAGGGGAATTTATCCCAACTCATATAAATATGCATTATGATTTTAGTAATAAATGCCCTTCTAAAAGCAATCAATATAGGCAGCATATATTTTTTTCCCTCATATGTAAGCTTTACAAAAGTTCAAGCCTCGAAACAAGACTGAGACCATATAATCAGCTAAACTTAATTAAAAATATTTTAAAACTTTGCTTCAGAAAAATAAGCACATTCGTCTAGCAAACACTCAAGGAGAATAGTTTTATCTTTCGCCAAGGTACAGGACCTAAAACATAAACATTTATAGCAAGCCAAATCTGGAAGACAGAGACTGTGCATTAGAGACATTTACTGCTCTATATCATCACAGTATAAACACTTTTATCAGGGTATCACAATATAAATTCCAATGGCTAGAGTTCTAAACTCAGCGTAAGATCTTGTATGTAAAATAATTTAGCCAGATAAAAGGAATATAGCTGGTTTTATTTCATCTGGCATATTTTCAAGATTTCTAAACACCAAGTTAACCAAATATAGTATATGTATTTTCTTAAATGGGGACAAATGGGTTTCTGCCAAAACTTAGGAAGCCACGCTCCCTTTTAGATTTTAAAACAAAACAAAACACACACACACACACACACACACACACACACACACACACACACACACACGAGATGGTTTTCAACTGTTACTTACTTTTCTTGTTATATTAGGACTGACCAAAATAATCTACCAAGAAATAAGAATCAAGACACAGTAACAGTAACATAATTTATCTCACATATGCTTTAAGGCTGCTTTGGATAACATACTTTCTACAGAGAAAATCTGTATTAAACTGTTATAAATTGTCATTGCTAAAAATATAGCCTAGAAATTTCACATATAAGAAAAAAATGGAGAACCTCAAACCAGGCATCTCTTATTCTCAATATATTCAACATATTTTACCTTAATTTGTTATTATAATTTAGCTACTATCCAGAATAGTTTATTGGTAACTCAGTAACATTTAAATAATCCTGGGGGTGCCTGGGTGATTCAGTTGGTTAAGTGTCCACCTTCAGCTCAGGTCATTATCCCAGGATCCTGGGATGGAGCCCCACATTGGCTCTCTGCTCAGTGGGGAGTGGGGAGTCTGCTTCTCCCTCTCCTTCTGCCCCTCCCCCCCATACACTGTCTCTCTCTTAAATAAATAAAATCTTAAAAAAAATAATCTTAAATAAATGCTTTAGGTAATAATGCAAAAACATTCTGTCAGTATGGAGCATTAGATCTTTGGAGTTTTATAAGAAAATAATTTGTTAAGAAAATGAGCCCAGAAAAAAGCAGAAATTAATATTTTTCTATTAAAAGAAAAAAAAGGCAGTTAATACTTTAAGACATGCTAGATACCTTAAAATGAATACCCTTATTCTATAAAGGGCAAAGTTATTTTTTTAAAAGAATAAGCTTTGTGGCAATTTAGTTAGGCTAGCCATAACAAAATATTGTCTAGGTAAACCTGAAAATGCTTAAATTATCATCTCCAGAAAAAGTTTTATATATATACATATATATATATTTTTTTTTTAAATGCTATAGTACGTTTTGAGGGAAGGAGGTAAAAGTATACAGCCTGGATTCAAGGCTTTGACATTAACTAGTTGCTTGACCTTGGGCAAGTCACCAGTACTCCCTCAATTTAGTTTCCTTTCTCAGTTTCCTCTTTTGTGTAAATGGAAGAAAATAATTCTGACCTTACCTCACAGAGTTGGTTGAAGAAATAAATGACAATTAGCACAAAACAGAAAAGCATCATATATTGGAGGTAAGTGGGCTGGAGTCATTGTTTATCCTATATTTCTAAAACCCAATGTAGGTTTGGGTAGGCTTTACATTTTGTCGTACTATATTGCTGCACATTTGTGAAAGCCTGTCAGGACTGACAGAGACAATGGGGGCCATCTCTTAGGCTGGTCACCTCAAATCAGTGTTTTAACAGCTAGATCAACTCCCTATGAAGGCGCTTAACTGATTCTATTCAATGTATAGGCACACTGTTTTAGGTAACATAAAGTAAGTTTCTTCAGTTTGTAAAGTGGCTACTTCTTCATCAAATATGAATGAAAATATGTACATTGGCAGGACAAAGAGAAGAGTATTCAGTTTTGAAATGTAATTTTTGATAAATAATTTCTGCAACTGATCTTAAATTTTCTGATAAATAAGCACTTTTTAATGTACTTCATAATATTTTTTATCACTATGCAACCCATTAGCTGTATTTGAACTATATAAAATATGTTAGTGGTGTAATCTATGGAATGAGTGCATGACTGGTCCTTTATTAGTCTGAATATTATCTCATTAGCATATCTTATAATCTAGAGCTTCCCTTGTTAAAGTCACATAGGAGAGCCAAATAACTATGAATAAACACTTCTAGCAATAACAGTCAACAAAATGAAATACTATCATACATAAAAAAATGTGGGGCTATAAATGGAACCCCAGGCTCTTAAAGGAATGAGCTAATATCAAGAGACTTTTTTAAGGGGAATGAGCAGCTGCATTTAGCAAGTGACAGAGACCTGTACCTACTCCTACATAACTCTGGAAGAAGGGCAAGATCTCTCATGCAAGAGGCTTGTGGATGTTAGAAAATGCAACACAAAGCCCTTTGGTCCTGGGGTGGGTGTGGGAGTGTTGCATAAAAGTTTGGTGGCAAGGGTAGGCATCAAAAGTAGAGGTAATCACAGTTAAGAGGAAGCTCAGACTCAAATTTCACCTGATTAAACACTGTGACATTTAAAAACAAACATGGTCAAGAGAAAGTGTCCACATAACAAAAAGATTACCTAAGTACTGAAAAATACTGAAATATACTTAAAACTTTAAAACTGTTTATTACCTCCATAGCCCAACAAGTGAATTCTGATACTTTCTCCATCTAGATTTTATTATGTCCAAATTTATCTTTCAAACATTAAGCATATGCTTGACTTAAAAAAACTATTACTTTTTATCTTTACAATATTATTGTTAGGAATATTTGATTTAGAGCTTCTCAAATGTGAATGTGTGAGTGTGGGAATAAGGTATATGGGATCACAGCATTTTAAAATCTCATACTTTATCCTAGAAAGTAGTGAAGACTTCCAGTTTCAGAAAGGAAAAAAGAAAGACATTTCCTCTTTCTTTGCCTCTCAAAAACTGCCCCAAACTTAAAAGACAAATAAGAAAAACACAGTCTTTATCTTCAATTAAACTAAGAAATCTGCAACCTCAAAACCCAATACATGAATGTGAAAAGCAGATGGACAAATGGTGTATGATTAAGCAGAGAGGTGAAAGTTCAAACCAAAGTACCCACAGAGCTACTGATGGGAAATAAGCCAGTTAGGCCCGCAGGAGTCCAAAAAAGTTCAGGAAATGAATGTATAGGTAAACTGCTGGAGGATGTGTACTATGAAGATGAAACAGTAAACAAGAAACAAGAGGAAGATTTGAGACCCAGGAAACTTGGGATCCAACATAGAAGACAGGCAAATCAAATTCCTAGGACGACAGCAAAGGGAAATCTCAGGATTTTGGCAGTTAAGTGGGCTAAAGAACAACTTGGCTCTGATTGAAGTAGGAGATCAGGAGGCTCGAGAAGTGATGTCTTCAGGGGTATGAAAAGGACTGACCTATTATCTGACAGGTGTGATAGGATAATTGAAGAGGTGGTGTACAGATTCACTGAAGGGTGACAGAAGATTAATGTAAAGATATTTTAAAAAGGAGGGGTACCTGGGTAGCTCAGTCGGTTGAGTGTCTGCCTTTGGCTGAGGCTGTAATCCTGGGGTCCTGGAATAGAGCCCCACATAGGGCTCCCAGCTCAGCAGGGAGTCTGCTTCTCCCTCTCCTTCTGCCCCTCTCCCCACTCATGCTCTCTCTAATAAATAAATAAAATCTTTTTTTAAAAAAAGATCTTTTAAAAAAAGGAAAAATGGCAGAGGGCATTATTAACGGGAAGATAAAAAGTTCAAGAAAGGAAGGAAATCATTTGACCACAGTGAACAATATTTTCATAGTCATGATCTGGATTTTTTTTTAAAGATTCTATTTATTTGAGAGAGAAAGACAGAGATAATGACAGAGAGCGAGAGCTGGAAGGAGAGGGAGAAGCAGGCTTCCCGCTGAGCAGGGAGCCTGATGCAGGGCTCAATCCCAGGACCCTGGAATCATGACCTGAGCCGAAGGCAGATGCTTGACTGACTGAGCCACCCAGGCACCCCGATCATGATTTGAATATTCATTATGGACTTAATTTTTAAAATGTGATATAACTACATTAGGAGGAAAAAGGAGAAAGTGTAGTGAACTAAAATCTTTATCTCATATAGGAAGTAAACAGGTTTAAAATTGATTAAATAATAATAAATATGGCAGTAAATACCATATAAAATGGCTATAAGTGAAAGTCACAGCCTCTCAGAAGCAGGGGCTGGGAGAGGGGCAGAATCCAAGAAGCTGTTAATACAAGAAACTATGTACTGTATTTTGTATAAATTAGACCTTTGGAAAAGCTTTATTGGACTTTTTTCAACTTGATAAGAAATAATTAAAAAATAAATGCAGATTGCTCATTTTAATTCATGACATACACTTACTTATATGTCTTACCATATAAACCAGTGATGCTCAACTGAGATTGATTTTTGCCTACCAAAAGATTTTGGCAATGTCTGGAGATATTTCTGGTTGTCACAACTAGTGGGGAGAGAAGGGTTTGCTACTGGCATCTATAAGTAAAGGCCGGAGATGCTGCCAAACATCCCACAATGCACAGAACATTGCTCACAACAAAGAATTAAACTGCCCAAAATGTCATTAGTGCCAAGCTTGAGAAAACCTGCTTTAAGGAATTTTAATCTACAAATCTGGTAATTTTGATGCAATAGGAAAATACACTATGAGGTGTTGTATAGCTTATACTCCCTGGCACATTATTTTGTCCCACAGTTAGAAAAAATAAACTGAACTTATTTCCAAATTATCAAGCCTTTAGTCTCAGTAAAAAATAGGAAAGAGGAAAGACTGACATGTAAACACACTAAATAAACAGTGCTGTCTACTACAGTTTATGTTATCTGAGACCTTAAGGCTTTACAGTTGGAGAAAATATCAAGTAACAAACTCACCTAGGCCTACCTACGTATCTGTACCTTGTAGGCTTTAAGGGAATTTGACTAAGTAAATATAAATAGACTAAAATTCACCATAAAAAATTCTACTCTTGGGGTGCCTGGGTGGCTCAGTCATTAGGCGTCTGCCTTTGGCTCAGGTCATGATCCCAGAGTCCTGGGATCGAGCCCCGCATCGGGTTCTCTACTCAGCAGGGAGCCTGCTTCTCTGTCCCCCACTCCCCCTGCTTGTGTTCCCTCTCTCGCTGTGTCTCTCTCTGTCAAATAAATAAATAAAACCTTAAAAAAAAAATTCTACTCTGAAGAAAAACACAAAGTTATTTTCAGAGAAGTTAAAAATCAATTCCACCATTTCCCTTGAGGTAGTGTTGCTGATTATGTCTGGGCCAACAGAAGTAATATGTCAATCAACCTTATGGGTCCCCAGGGTGATAATTTCACTTTTAAAGCCTTGAATCTGCTATGAGAACAAAAGTAAAATACAAAGGTCAATAAAGTTCTTGTTCTTGCCAAAAACAAGATGAACACAAGAAAATAATTTAAAAATTTTTCATAAACCAAGTTTTTGTTTTATTAAATATCCAAAGGTTTTATTTGTAGCCATATTCAGGCATGGCTTTTTTCTCTATGGAAAGAGAATGACATGACTATTGGGAGAAAAAGAAGGAAAAAGGCTAATGAAACTTGCTTACAATTTTGCGATTTTTAAATGTTTCCTCCCCTAATCCCAAAACATTCCTTTAAGAAATAGGGAATTTTTTTTTTAATTTAAGAATTAAAAATACCTCAGCCATTTATTTTTGTGTTTTATGTTTGTTTCTCAGGAGGGGTGGGAGCAAGGGTTTGGTTATCTCAGTTTTTACTGTCCAAGGCAAATTATAAATTGTCAACCTAGATGGCGTAATTGGATTTAAACTAGATTTTCATTTTGTTATTTCAAGATATACTTACAACCTACTTAATAATACTTTTGGCCAAACTATCTTTTTAAAAAAAAGCTGGAAAAAAAAGTGTTCTCAGGAGGAAAAAAATGTTTAAGTAACTGAGGATAAACCCATTCTAGACCTTTAGAGGTGACATGGTTTTTCTTCCATATCTGTGCTTTGGCCTAAGTGTTTCCAAAAATTCCGACAGCAAGTTGCTGGACTCCTAAATGTTGGGAGTTTAGTATTACAGACCTTTAAGTTTATATACACAGCCATTTCCCCTGGGTAACCACATGTTATTATCGGGGCTAGATCCAGGTGGGTTTCTGTATCAGATGCTACACTATAACTAGAGCTCCACCACATTCTGACCTCAGGCTCTATTCCCGGATCTGGTTTCCCACAGGATAGCTTAGAATTTCCCTTGGCTTAGAACAGTCTCAAATCCTTAAAATGGCATACAGGGTCCTAAATGATTTGGCTCCTTAATACCTCTCCCAGCCTCTATTCACATGCCATTCTCCCCAACTCACTACCTCAGCTTCTTTCAATTCCTGGAAACTGCTTATCTTCTTTCACAATTTTAGGGCCTTAGCATAGTCTATTCTCTCTTCTGAGAATATTCTTAACCATTCTGCTCACCTATATAACTCCCAGCCTTCTTTCTTATGTCAGCTTAAATATCACTTCCTCACGAAGTCTTTCTTTACCCCCAAGGACTAGGTCAGGATCCTGTTTGTTCTACATTCTCATAGTTCTTGTGACTTTTTCTTACAGCCTTTATCACAACTGTAATCAACTGTTTATTACTTTAACGTCACTCTTCCTTGCTAGACTGTAAGTTCCATGAGACAGGGACTATAATCTGTGTAGTGGATCACTGTGTCACCAGTCTATTAAAGTACTTGGTACTCAAGGCAGATATTCAAAAAATGGTTGTTTCATTATCCTGAAGTCTTAATGATCTGAATAGTCTTGTAATCTGGCCTTTGACGAGGCCAACCCACTTTATCAAATGTTTGTATGTTTCAATCTTGGTGTAGACAAGATTCAAATCTCATCTCTTCTGCCTCCTTCATCTATTTTAGGCAAATCAAAGTAAATGGATATCTGGATGAGAGGTGAAAAGTGTTGCTCAATTTCACTTTCTCTAAGCATCTGAATACGCAGATTCAATCCCACCAAAACATTCTGTTACACATTCAGGTCCTTTACTAAATTATAGACTTCAGTAGTGTAGAGATAGCATTGTGTTTATTTTTGTACCTACTGTATTTAGTACAAATTAGGCTCTTAGTAAAAGCATATTATATGAATGAATGAATGCTACAGCACTTAAGATCATCAACACAATTATGAAAGTGATACAAAAGGAATATATAAGTCTACTTAAAATTATTAAGAATGGTTTCTGTTTCTGAAATCAAGTTCGTCTTGATATACTACAGCCCCTTGCATTCCTGCCTTCATTTATCCCTAAGCCCTGACTTTGGGCTTAGGCACATGACATGCTTTGGCCAATAGGTTAGTAGATATGATATAAGTAGGTATTTGAAAAGTGCTTGCTCAATCAAGCCTGCCCTCTTATATCTCTGCCAAAGTATAAAATATGGTAACATGTTCTGGCTGGTCTGCTGGTACAGAATATACACACACTGCTGTCAAAGCAACAATAATGAAGAATCAATATCATTCTCCTTAAAAAGAAATGTCAGATTTAAGAATTCATATATGGCCATCATCTAATAATATTTTGACACTTGAAAACACTGGTTGAATGTGGTTTAATGTGCACTCTGTCTTATTAATGCTGTTATCTTCTGGGGTAAGCAAAGATAACAGCCCTTTTCTGAAATTTATAAAATATAAGAATGCATGAGAAGGCTATAAATTTATGTATGTCTGTTATAAAGCCAGTAACATAATTTAACATGCTTGTATTTTTCAATCATGAATGTAATTTTCCAAAATCGATTAAATATACTCAAATAATTCAGTACCTTCAAAGCTAAGAGAAGTTTCCTAAACAAACAAAAATAATGTATGTCAATACTAAGATAACTAATCAGATCATCCTCTGAATTTTAAAGTTTCCAAATAAAATCTATTTTAGTAACTCAACATACTACATTAATAAAGGAAAAAATACAAAATATAAAATTTATTATCTTAAGTTATTTTAATCACTATAAGAGCGCTTCTGTTACAAATATTACCATCAAATTTTATGAAACCAATTATAAAAATCTAACATACTATCTGAACATCTTTAAAGTACAAAAATTTTTAGCCATTTGCCATTTTTATGATTTTTTCACAGGGGAGTAAAGGCACAATACCCATGAAAAGAAAATATTTCTTATATATTACCAAGCTATACTAGGGAATATAAATAAGATGCAATTTTAAAATCTAACTATTGTACCTTATAATGTCTCACAAATTATGACCATGCCACCAATCTAAGATGTAGATGCCTGAATTATAAAGTTGAAGGCTTTTGTAGTTTGTAGATCATACTAATTGGCCAAAGGATTTGCTTTAGATATCCATTAAATGGCAGCCTTGTTATAGTGTGACTTAAATCCATTAAAAGAAAACAACTTTTCTTTTAGTTATACTTTTTCACCAACATCTAATCATATAAAGGCCTTGGTTCACTTTCCTCCCCCTCAAATACTATGCTTTAGTGCACAGAAAGTTTTCTTTTTAACTATTACACGATTAAGTATGTCCTTATAGAATGATCAGAAGCATCTGGGAAAGGTGGAAGTGAAAAAAACCCTCACCGGGAAAGTTAGCTTAATGCTTGCCCTTCAGAGTGGCCCATTATCAACATTTCATAGTGGGTTTCTTTATTTTCAGGTCCCTGAGGTATGTGCAATAAATTATGACTTGAACTAAACAAGTCACACTTGGCTCCAAAATGAAATTTTCCTACCTCTACTTTCTAGTCCCCAAGGTGGGAAGAGGAAATCCTGGTCACAGCCAAAGAAGTCATATTTTTGGCTCTAACATACATTTTCCTGCTTCTCTAAAAGCCAAATTCTGCAGTTGAGACTACAAGAGTCTTAAGTTAGTATTTTAAACTGTATTTTAACTTTTACTTCCATAATCTGTGTCTCAAATTTAAGAAAAAAACTTTTAGTATCATAAAATTAATGCCATTGCTCTTTTTCCCCACTCAAATCACTTTTCTAACTCGGACACTGATCTTAACCTTAAAATATGAATTCAAATGAAACAACAGAGAAAACCATGTAGAAATAGATTGTTTCACTTCCAAAAGCTAGAATATTTAAGGTTTTCAATATAAATAACTTCTACTTATTTCTGTATAATAGACTGAGTATTAACATCATCTCATTTTACAGAAAACAAGAATATGGCAATATTAAGTAATGTTTATATTTAGTCATTAATTAAATCAACATTTATTTTTATTTTTTAAAAGATCAACATTTACTGAACACCTACTATATTCCAAGGCATTATTTTAATTATAGAGACACAAAGAAACTATCCTAATCCTTGACATACACCATCTAACACATTATAGAACATATTTATAAGCACTAAAATATAATGAAGGCAGTATAGTATATGCTTTACTAAGTATAAGTAATAAAGGACACTGGTAAAGAGGACTATGTAGGTAAATATAAAAGCCAGTATTATTATACTTTTAGTTTGTAATTATTTTTTCCCTACATGATTTAAAGGCAAATGTATAAAACAATAATTATAAATTATGTTAATGGGCATACAATGTATAAAAATACAATCCAGACAGTAACAATATAAAAAGGGAAGGACAGAAATTAAGGATGTTACTTGTAATCCCCAGGGTAACATTAAGAAAATAACAAACAATGTACACAAAAGAAAAGGGGATCAAAATAGTACTTAATGAAAAAACAATACAAAAAAGCAATAATGAAGCAACTGAGGAACAAAAAGCACAGAAAACACACAGAAAACAGCTAAATAGTAGAACTAAGTTCCTCCTTATCAGTAACTACTTGGTAAATAGATTAAACTCTCCAACTATAAGGGAGAATTTGGCTGAATGAATTAAAAAAACATGCTCTAACTATATGGTGTGAACGAGAGACTCATTTCAGATATAAGGAAGATGGACCCTTATTTTATATCATACACCAAAATTTACTCAAAATGGAACCAAATATCTAAATTTAAGAGCTCAAACTATGAAACTCTTTGAAGAAAATGGGCAAATCTGCAAGGCCTGAATTTGGCAATAGTTTCCTAAATACGACACCAAAAGCACAGGCAAAAACAAAAAAAATAAAGTGGACTTCATTATCAAACTTTTTATTTCTTTTATATTTTAATTTATATTTATAAATTAATACATAAATTTAATATATTTATAAATTTGATTGTATTTTTTTATCCCAAATACTTTCAATAACTTATTGGATAATTTATGAATTTTAAGAAATCAGCCATAATAGTGCTCTGATTTATTTCAAGTATTTTAGGTATTGATGGCTATATTCTGGTCATTTCCAAATGATAAAAGGCCTTCCTGATTATTATAAAAATTACATACCTATACTCTTAAAAGCTTATGAACATCAGTCTTTTGAATGGATGCCTTACAAATATCCTTTAGTTATGAAAAAAGCCAAAACTCCTTTTTAGAATCTTGACTCTAAGCCCTTTGCCATGTGTGGCAGAAACCCACACCTCTCCTATTGCTCCTGACTTTGGGCTTAGGCACATGACATGCTTTGGCCAATAGGTTAGTAGATATGATATAAGTAGGTATTTGAAAAGTGCTTGCTCAATCAAGCCTGCCCTCTTATATCTCTGCCAAAGTATAAAATACGGTAACATGTTCTGGCTGGTCTGCTGGTACACAAAGGATGAGATACATGTAGAGCAGAGCTGACCCAGTTGGGCCAAACCTACATTGGTGGAACCATAGCAAGGTGACTGAGCCCAGTAGAAATCGGCAGAGCTGCTCAGCCAAGCCCAGCTCCTACTCCCCATCAATTGATGTGTGATTCCTAATAAATGTTTTTACAACTGTTTGTTACACAGGAAGTGTTGATCTAGACGTAAGGTAACAAGAAATACACTTCCCTTACATCTGATATTGCCCATAAAGAATTTTCCTCTTTATCTATCCCTTGTCTCTGCAGTTTGGACTACTCTTGGGTCTACTCTACTTGCCCCTTTCATGAAACACTAGGGAAACTTCTTTAGAACCACCCTCCTCCTCTGCACCAAGATCTCATTGAAGCTTCTGTTGTTTTGCTATTTTATATAACTATAGCCATTGCAATCCAGATAAGCAGAACTGTGACAAGCAAGACCATTACTGAGGAATGTCAGAGAAGGTCATCAGCTGCCTTTTTTAAAAAATTTTTTATTGTTATGTTAATCACCATATATTACATCATTAGTTTTTGATGTAGTGTTCCATGATTGTTTGTGCATAACACCCAGTGTTCCATGCAGAATGTGCCCTCTTTAATACCCATCACCAGGCTAACCCATCCCCCTACCACCTCCCCTCTAGAAACCTCAGTTTGTTTTTCAGTCCATCGTCTCTCATGGTTCGTCTCCCCCTCTGACTTACTCCCCTTCATTCTTCCCCTCCTGCTATCTTCTTCTTTTTCTTTTTTCTTAATATATGTTGCATTATTTGTTTCAGAAGTACAGATCTGTGATTCAACAGTCTTGCACAATTCACAGCGCTCACCATAGCACATACCCTACCCAATGTCTATCACCCAGCCACCCCATCCCTCCCACCCCCCACCACTCCAGCAACACTCAGTTTGTTTCCTGAGATTAAGAATTCCTCATATCAGTGAGGTCATATGATACATGTCTTTCTCTGATTGACTTATTTCACGCAGCATAACACCCTCCAGTTCCATCCATGTCGTTGCAAATGGCAAGATTTCATTCCTTTTGATGGCTATCAGCTGCCTTTTTTGTATGACAAAATGAGAAGGTGCCTGAGAGGAACTAATTCTGAGGAAAGAGAGCATTAAGAACTCAACACTAGTGCAATAACAATGCCTATAATCAGAGTTGCTGGGAGTGAGGGTAGAGAAAGTAGAAGGTAAATGTAATTTTTTTTCTTCACAAGTAACATTTTATTTAAATTTTTTCTAAGAATGACATAACAAATATCTTTATTCTCACCACATTTTCTTAAAATTTGTTTTCTACTAAAACAACAAATATTATAGAAAAAGTTAAAGTCCCATTTGATAACCACCCCCAATATCATTCCTTTCTCTTCTCAGGCATAATCACTAGTATGAGTTTTATGTGAATGAATCTTTTCAGGCCTTGCTATTTTGTGAGTATAATATTTAGTACAACATACTATTAGCCAAGAAGTTATCATATTCTGTGGTCCTCAAGGACTCATATATAGGTCCAAGAAAAAGAGAAGATATAAGCATAAATTGAAAGAGCTAGTTCTAGGGAAAAAAATATATATTTAAGACACTGGGAGAATGTGTGGTACAAAGAGGGAAAAGGGATTCTCTCCACTCTAACAAAGGAGCATTAGTGCAATGATATAGGACCATGGTAAAATGATAAGACATCAACGAGAGACAGTAATATGGCCAATAGCAGTATCAGCAGCAGCCCTCAGCTTCAGTGGAATGTGGCAACAAAAGCTACTGATAGTGAACATAACAGTTTTCTTGAGTAGATGTCAACTATTTCATCAGTAGCTGTAGTGAGAGGCAGTATTAACCATTTTAGAATAGGAGCACTGGGTATGGTCATCAGCACTCTCAATGGGAGCCCTTAGTGGGCTGAAGAAAGGTAGTGGAAGCCACCAAAGTTAGTGCAGGCTGAAAGGATTAGATACCTCCTGAGGACTTTCAGAAATTTTTAAGAGATCTAGAGCTTAGGGAAGAGTAGGAGCTAACCAGAGAAATACTACTTATTACTGTTAATATTACATAATTCACAGTGTCTACTAAAGTATTAACAATAAATAACTGCCTAGGGAAAGAATTCTTGCTCTGGTATGAGACCCTAACAGGTTGTATCCTAGGGGGAAGGATCTAACTAGTCAGCTAAATGGCCAGAAAACCTAAAGTCTTGGTCTCAGATTGCTGGCACCTTCAAATTCCAGTAGGAAGTAAAAGAAAATCCTTCCTGATGAAAAATAACATCACCTTAGGCTTCAAATTATTGCTACAGATAATTTTTCAAATATAATGTTTAGTAAATAATCAGTGATAATGAAGCAAAACTCCTGTTTTTGGCCAACATAGAATAACTAGTTTGGGAATATCTCTCCCACTGTAAGTAAATGTAAAACTGCACTAAGTGTGATAAAGCAACTATTTTCACGGAGTAGATATCAGGCAGCATAAAACCATAATCTCAGAGATAAGGGAAATCCATTAGATGAACCCCATGATTCTCAGCTCTTTTCCTATGTATAATTTCCTGACAACTGTATCTAGAACACTGAAGTATGGTGGTCCCGCTGAGCTGAGGTGCAAGAGATCAGATTTTGGAGCAGCTAAAATCACGGAAATCAGCAGGGCAGGGTATGGTATTGAGAGAAAGGAAATAGAGAAAGAGCCCTAGAAGTCTAGAATTCTCTGGGGGACCTTTGTAAGTCTATGGCTAAGAGCTTGATAAAGCACAAATTGCTGGGTTCCACCTCCATAGTTTCTGATTCAGTTGGTCTGGATGGAGCCTGTTAAATGTATATTTCTATCAAGTTCCCAGGTGATACTGATACTCCTGGTCTTGGATCACTTTGAAAATCACTCTTATTGAGCAAAAGACAATATAAGTTAAAAATAAAATAATCGACGTCTACGAAAACTTTCTCATTCATTCTGAGTCACCAAAGCATTAAAATATCTAAGGATACCAAAAAAGAAACAAACAAACAAACAAAAAAACATGATTAACTTTACATAATGATCAAGAACTTCAGCACCTGAAACTAATATTACACTGTACGTTAACTAACTGGAATTTAAATAAAAACTTAAAATCAACAACTTCTGTGATAAACAAAACTTAAGGCTTTGATGGCCTACCTGTAGATCTTTCACGTTTGGAAAAGGAATCCCTATTGTTATGACAGCACGGGCATTGTCATCTGAGAAATCCAGGCCCTCGCTCACTTTACCACGACAAACTGCTACCAAGAGGGCTCCATCTTAAACAATAAAAAATAAAGATTTTATTTTTTATTTTATTTTATTTTTTTAAAGATTTTATTTAGTTATTTGACAGAGAGAGACATAGCGAGAGCAGGAACACAAACAGGGGGAGTGGGAGAGGGAGAAGCAGGCTTCCCGCTGAGCAAGGAGCCCGATGTGGGACTCAATCCCAGGACCCTGGAATCATGACCTGAGCCGAAGGCAGACGCTTAACGACTGAGCCACCCAGGCACCCCCAAAAATAAAGATTTTAAAAAGCACACCCAAAATTCCCTGAAACTGGTTATTGTTGTCATTTTGAAAAGATCTAATTAAGTAATCATAGCAAATTTAAAAGAATCAAAATAAAAAACTATGGCGAGATAAAGTTTTAAAACAGACAAAAAATTACATTTCTGTGGTACCAAACCAATTTACAAACTGTGTATCTCCCAGATAACTTAAAATACAGAAAAGCCACATCAGAGTATTATTTACGTACAGATGAACTAAGCAATTGTGCACCAACTGTTTTATCTTTAAAAAAGTGAAATTGCAATCACTACTTTTACCACCAGAATGTAAAGTTCTTAGAATGATTTAAACAATTCTAGTTTGTACTATATATCATATTGAATCAATATTATATTGGAAAATATTTAAAACATACAGAACACTGTGTATAATCCTATCATACAGACAATATTGACAATTACGTTATAGCATCTTTAAGACGGTACACTGTTCGTAAGTTATTACTATTAGCTCTTCCTGTCAAACTTTTGATGGACATTCTCTAAATTTGAAATTGAGATTTTAGCTGTGTTTTGAAAACTCAAATTTACCTTACGTAATAGAATGTAAGCATAAAGTACATTATTTGCATCAAAATGTAGGGTTCATCTGGCTAGTAAGGAAGATATTTGTGCATACTCCATCCACCCTCTTTCACAAAACATTTTAGGTAGTATAAGGAAGACTATACTAAACGTCTTCCTTACCTGAATATATGCTGTTTATGTTAAAGTTGAACTGGCATCTCCAAATGAAAATATTCATAGGAGAACAGCTCCAAATAAAAGAATTTCTTCAACTTATTTTCTTTACATCCAGATTATAAAGTATAATTTTTCTCTCAAGTGCAATTCATTTAAAAAGATAACATAAACAAAATTCTGACAGCACCAACTTCTTACTTTATAAAAATTTTTTCATTGACCATCAGATAACTTCCATTTACCTTTCTCTCCTTTGTACTTGATTGCATCATAGTACACCTGCAGTAATTCATCAAAATCAGTTTTTTCTCCTCCCTGAGGTTCTACGATGACTGTCTTCACCAACTCTAGATTATGCCATAAACCAGTGTAGAGCCAACGTTCTTTTAACTTTTCTAATAACTGAAAAGGAGAAAGAAAAAAATGAACTTGTTATGTGTCCAAATGAACCAAACTTACCTTGGTTTGTTGAAAGAGAATGTGACGACAATGTGACTATGGCAAGCAAATTAACCTTTCTGCATTTTACTTTTCTCATCTATAAAATGAGAAAAACAAGATCGCTTCTCGGCCTTTTGGCTAAGATCAAGTGGAGAAAAATAAGAATATGTCACAGAGTCGTTACTGGGTTAAATTCATTAACCGATTTAGATAGCTCTGCATGATGCCTGGCAGATAGTAAGAGCTCCATAAAAGCGAACCGCCGCTGCTGCTGTTAGCATTTCCAGTACTGCTAACACTACGGCTGCCACTGGGGCTGCTACGACTCCTGTGATCGCTATCTTGGGGTTTCAAAAGCAGAAAAAAGTGACTTCTGTCAAAGTTGATAAATTTTAAGTTGTCTCCTTAAACCTAAAGTGAAATTCCTTAATATCCTCACCTAAAGATTCTTTACTTTTTTTTTTTTTTTTTTTTTTTTAAGTAGGCTCCATGCCCAGAGTGGAGCCCAATGCAGGGCTTGAACTCACAACCCTGAGATCAAGACCTGAGCTGAGATCAAGAGTCGGACACTTAACTGACTGAGCCACCCGGGCACCCCAACTAAAGATTCTTTATCGAAGATTCTTTAAGACCATTTTACCTAGTCTATAGGCAGCTAAGCCATTTAAAAATTTGATCATCACTGATAAAACTGAATCAAATACATATATAAACAGAGACTCAGGGAGCTAACAAGTAGAAAATATAGAAGCACAAGAGAACATTTACAAAAATAACCATGTGCTGGATTATAAAAGGATTTTCAACAAATTTCAAAGAATATCAGATTAACCACATATCCTAACAACAACATAACTTTAGATTAAAAAACAATACAAAGTTAGTGGGGTAAAAAAAAAACCAGCAAACAAACTCCACACTGAAGATTATATTCTTAAAGAACATGTGGGTTTCATGTCAATTACATCTCAATAAAACTAGAAAAAACAAAGAACATATAGCTAAAAGAGAAAAAACGCAGTAGAATTCATGAAATCTTTAGATATGAATGGTAAGAAAAGCACCCACAATGCAAAGTAGGGGATTCAGTAAAGGCAACAAATAGATACTTAAGAGTTTAAGATATATTTATTTTAAAAACATGAAATTGAATGAAGCATTTTTTAAGAAGCTAGAAAATCAAATAGTAAATGCAAAGAAAGAAGTTAACAATTAACATAAGAACTGAAATAAAAGGACAAAAGCCAGTACTAGAGATTATTATGATTTAAATTGACCTGTTTTACCCACTTGTTCCATGCAGAGTTCTGTGCAATGTGGACCAGTTATTATAATGTAGGCAAGCAACAGGACGTTACCCCAAATTCTCTATAGAGAACAGAAACTAATTTTTGTAAGATGGTTTATTTCCTCAGAATTTCAACCTTATCTGATTTTTTAATAAAGATTTTATTTATTTGAAAGAGAGAATGCACACACAAGGGTGGGGGAAAGGCAGAAGAGAGAGGGAGAGGAGACTCCCTGCTGAGCTCAGAGCTGGACAGGGGCTGATCCCAGGACCCTGAGACCGTGACCGGAGCAGAAATCAAGAGTCCCACACTTAACCAACTGAGCCACCCAGGCGCCCCATCACCCTCACCTTTTTTAGAAATAAACTTAATTAAGATCATAAGATAAAATTTTTATCACAGCTATGGTGTAAATGTTTGCGCTCCCTCAAAACTCATATGTTGAACTCCTAATCCCCAAAGATGATGGTATTATGAAATGGGCCCTTTGGGAGGTGATTCGGTCATGAGCATGGAGCTTTCATGAATGAGATGAGTGCCCTTATAAAAGGGGTCCCACAGAGCCACCTTGCTCCTTCCACCATATGAGACACAGCCAGAAGACCCTGCCTACTAACCAGGAAGAGGGCTGTCATCCAACCTAATCTTGGGACTTCCAGCCTCCAGCACTGTGAGAAACAAATTTTTGTTGTTTATAAACTACAAAGTCTGTGGTATTTTGTTACAGCAGCTGTAAAAGATTAAGAAAATCACTAATTGGTAAAATACCTCATTGTGTATTATACAGTGATCAAGGTACCCTGATCAATAAAAAGAAAAATTCTCTGTAACACCATGTTATTAGGTTAAAAAGAAAAAAAGTAGGGCCATCATTAATCTAAAGTCTTTTTCACTTTGAGTGCCTCAAGGTTGGCTATTAAAATTTGCTTTTTGAAAAACAGTCTCTCATCAGTGCTAGGAAGTATGAAAGCCTTCTAACAAGTATTCAGAGATAAGATAGGACTATTATAAAGTTGACAATGTTCAGAATAGTATATTAATCTCTTTAAATTTTTCTACTGAATAAGCAGTTTAGAAGAAGATATAAATATCCTAAGGATGTAAAACCAGGTAAAATGTGTCATGAATTTGCACAATTGCTGATACTTAATGCAATTTAATCCAATGATATACTGTTTTCTGTCATCTGAAAACAGCATTTCATCTTTGTTTCCTTGATCTTGAAATACCAACTGCCAGTACAATATGTTTTTAATATTTAAAATCTTGGGGCACCTGGGTGGCTCAGTTGGTTAAGCGACTGCTTTCGGCTCAGGTCATGGGATCCTGGAGTCCCGGGATCGAGTGCCGCATCGGGCTCCCTGCTCAGTGGGGAGCCTGCTTCTCTCTCTGACCGCCCCCCCCATGATCTCTCTCATTCTCTCTCAAATAAATAAACGAAATCTTTAAAAAAAAATCTGGATGGATACCTCTCACTACTTGAGGAAGATCATTAAGTTGGTCATTCCAAAATATATTCCATAAAATCTATTTAAGAAGGCAGGTTTGAGAAATAACAAAGAAATTGGTTCAACATACACTTACCCTCAAAGAAATTCTCATTATATAGAAAAGAATTCAGTCAGTCTATCTACTGACGTTTTAGAGTCTAAGAACTTCAAAAACTTATGGACAATGAAAATAGCCACAGATTTGTAAATAAATCATGACTATTACAATTAAAAAGTAGAATATGCATTATACCAATCACTTCAGGCAACTCTTATGGCAAATACAAAACAAACTGTTATATATTAATAGGTCTTTAAAAAATTATCTGCAACAACCAAAAAAAAAAGAAATGAGCCAAGATCAATAATTATTGTGATGAGAATCACAATAAACCCTAATGAATTCAAATGTACTAATTTATGTCTATTTGTACTCAATAAGTGTATGATCTTTACTGAATAAAAAAGATTAAAACAAAAAAATAGAAATTAAAAAAAATAATCTGCAAAATAAGGCTGTTAAAGTTTGTTGATATATCTGAAAGAACTTTAAGCTCTAAAACTCTTTAATTCTATTAAATTTTTAAAACTGAATTGTTGGGATGCTTGGGTGGCTCAGTTAAGTGGTTGCCTTTGGCTCAGGTCATGATTCCAGGGTCTTGGGATCAAGTCTTGCTTTGGGCTCCTTGATCAGAGGGGAGCCTGCTTCTCCCTCTGCCTGCTGCTTCCCCTGCTTGTGCTCTCTCTCTGACAAATAGATAAATAAAATCTTAAAAAAAAAAACAACTGAATGGCTAGTATATAATATTTACATATAAGATTATAATTCAGAGAACAGGAGAGAACAAAAAGGAGAAAGGTGGGACACTAAAAGACAGGCAATTTTTCCTAGGTTTGCATTAGAGCTGAAAAACTTCATTGTTAATGCAAATTTTATAACTAGAACAAAATTTTTTCCCCAAATAGAAACCATTCAAATTTGCTTTAATTGAAAAGGAAGAATTATTTTAATTATCCAATCATAGCTAAGAAGTTATTGAACTATTTTTTCCAGAAAAATTTTTGCACTTTGACACCTATCAGCCTTTCCAAATTGCCATACCATACCATTCATTCATTTATAAGTAGGCTCCATGGCCAACATTCATTCATTCATTTACTGGCTCCATGCCGGTGTGGAGCCCAACGCGGGGCTTGAACTCATGACCTGAGAACAGACCTGAACTGAAATCGAGTTGGTTGCTTAACAACTGAGCTACCCAGGTACTGAGGCAGATAAGAGACAAATAATTGATCATAACTAGGAGAGCTCTTAGTCAGAAATTAGAAAAAAAGAAAAAAATTTGCTCTTCAGTTTTATCTATTTTTAATAAGTGTTGGTAAGAATACAGAGAATTGGAACTCTCATACACTGCAGTGAAAATATAAAATGGTGCAGGTGCTTTGGAAAGAAGTCAGACAGTTCTTTAAAAGGTTAAACACAGAGCTACCATTTGACCCAGCAATTATACTCCTAATACCCAAGAGAAATGAAAACATGTCTATACAAAAACTTGTACATAAATGTTCATAGCAGCCTTATTCATAATATCCCTAAGTAGAAACAACCCAAATATCTTTCAATTGATTGATGGATAAGTAAAACATGGTATATTCATGCAGTGGAATATTATTTGGTCATAAAAATCAAGTACTGATACATGCTATAACATGGATGAACCCAAAAACAATATACAGTTGACCCTTGAGCAACACAGGTTTTAACTGTGTGGGTCCACTTATAAACAGACTTTTTTCAATACAGTACAGTACCATGTATGTATTTTCTCCTTATGATTTTCTCTAGCTTATTGTTAAGAATGCAGTATATAATACATATAACATACAAAATACATGTTAATCAACTGTTTATGTTATCAATAAGGCTTCTGGTCAACAGTAGGCTATCAGTAGTTAAGTTTTGGGGGAGCCAAAAGTTACACACACACAGACTTTTGACTGCATAGGGGATTAGTGCATTTTTTAAGGGTCAATTATACCAAGTAAAAGAAGTCGGACACAAAAGACCACATATTGCATAACTCCATTTATATGTAAGTTCCAGATTAGGCTAATGCTTAGAGAGATAAAGTAAATTAGAAGTTGCCTAGGGCTGGGGAAGGGAGAAAGTAGGCGAATGATGGGGAGTGATTCTAATGGGTATGGAGTGATGAAAATGTTCAAGTAAAGTTGCAGAACTTTGTGAATCAAATAAAAACCAATGAATTTGCACTTTAAATGAGTGAGCTGTATGCAAATTATATCACAATAAAGATGTTATATTGAGAAAATGATAAATGGGATACAGAACTTCCAAACCAGTACGGGGGAAAAAGGACAAAAACACGTATCAATTGAGTAAGACAAACAAAAGGGGAAAAGAGGTAAAAGAAAGCCCAAAATAAGGTGGTAGAAAATAAGTCAAAATATGTCTAGAATTAAAGCAAATACAAATGAATTTAACTCATTTATTAAAACTGAGACACTCAGATTGTTTGAATAAAAAGGAAGAGAGGTAGGGAGGGAGGCAAGAGGCGGGGAGAGAAAAAGAAATAATCATTATATGTTGTTGTTCAATAGAGACACTCAAACCACACAGAAATCTTGAAGATGAACTTATAAAAAAAGAAATGCAAGGCATATACCAAAAGCAATTAGGTATATCACAGTCATAAAAAATAGACTTCAAAGCAAAAAGTTTTATAAGAAACAGATAGATATTCCATATACTTAAAAAGTACATCCACTAAAAAGATGTAACAGTCATGAATCTTTATGCATAAAACATAGTTTCAAAATATATAAAAGAAAAGCTGACAAGAAATACAAAGATAAACTGATCAATTCCCTAAATACTACAGAGGATTTCGATGTACCTCTCTTAGCTACCTATAGATAAATTGGACAAAATTAGTAAGGATAAAGAAGATTGGAGTTTATAAGTTCATCAACCTTGCTCTAGGGGCGCCTGAGTGGCTCAGTCAGTTAAGTGTGTCACTTCAGCTCAGGTCATGATCTCAGTGTCGTGGGACGAAGCTCAAGATTTTCTCTCTCCCTCTCCATCTGCCCCTCTGCTGCTCGCTCACTCCCTCTCTCAAACAAAAAAAAATCATCAACCTTGCTCTAATATGTAGGGAACTTGGTGTTGAATGGAAAATAATGATTCTTTCCAAATACGGAAAAATATACATAAAAACATATCAATAAATTTTTTAAGTTTGGAATCATACAGATTCAACGGGAATGAATATTAACAGAAAGGCCTTCTATACCAGAACAAAAAAAGATTTACACAGAAATAGGAAAAATATTTTCCAATTTTTTGGGGAACAATTTCTAGGTTCAAGAGGGAAATAAAATGGAAAAGAATTACTTAAAAACATTTTGGCCATGCTAGGTCTTTTCTGTATAAATTTTATTTTTTTTAAAGACTTTATTTATTTGTCAGAGCAAGAGAGAGAGAGAGAGAGCGAGCCAAGCAGGGGGAGCGGCAGGCAAAGGGAGAAGCAGCCTCCCTGCTGAGCAAGGAGCCTGATGCGGGACTTGATCCCAGGACCCTCTGAGATCATGACCTGAGCTGAAGGCAGCTGCTTAACCAACTGAGCCACCCAGGCATCCCTCTTTTCTGTATAAATTTTAAATCAGCGTCTCAATTTCTACAAAAATGTCAATAGCAGCATTATTTAAATAGCAGAACATAAAAAGACTAGAAATAACCAAAAATATTTACTAAAGGTAATATGTCAATTGTCTCATATTCATACAATGGATTATGATAAGCAATAAAAATAACTTCTACCATGGATTATTGAAAAAAGCAAATGGCAAAAAATGATATATCATGGCATTTTAAAAAACTCAAAAAAAAAAAGCAAAAGCAAGTAACATTGTTAGGAATATATATGTATTAGGGAATATGTATGCATATGGTAAATTTTTTAAAAAAATGAATGACTCCAGGACAATAATTAACACCATCCACGTAGCTTTAAAAGTAATATTTGGTTCTTAAGTGACAGTTTTGATGTTTTCATTTTATTAGTTTATTAATATTGGTTTATTAATATTAATACTTCATAACTCACATATATATTACATGTGCTCTTATGTAAATATGAAATATTACATAATGATTGTGAAAATGGAGTAGGGTGTATTTCTTTTGAATGTTTTTAGTAATATCAGGGCAGTGGGGATGGAGGGTGGAGATAGTAAAACAATAATAAACATATTTAGCTCATACAAAGTGCCAGAAACATCAAAAAATCTAAGGATAAAGCAGGGAACATCATAGAAAAGATACCTGCCTTCGTGGCATTTAACATTCTAAATAGAGAACATTATATTCCTAAAGATGCAGAATAAATATGGCCTGAAACTCCAAAATTTGTATCTACAGCTCAGTTTGCTCCTTTATGTGCTATATTTGTAAGCCTAGTCAAATTCACCAGTTAGATATCTAAAGGCACCTGAAATGTCTCATATGAGACCAAATTTATAACATTCTAGTGTTTGTTATTTCAATAAAGGATATCATCATTCACTGAGTTGCCTTTGCTAGAACACTGAGTTATCCTTAACAATTCCCTCTCCCCCTCACTGCCCATGTACAATCTATTACCAACCCTTAACTTTTGGTCTTCCAACTGTCTTTCCATATCCAAAGCCACCACCCCAGTCCAAGCTATTAAAATCTCTTGAAAAACTACTCCAATAATCTCCTAACTGGATTCCCTGTTTCTCATCTATCACTCTTACATCTTTACATTTCAGCCACAGAGTATCTTCAAAACACTAATTTTACCACATCATCCACTCACATCTCCACTTTAAAAATTCAGTAAGTGTGCATCAGCAAACCCTCCTTTCCCTCATGGAAACACTGATTCACCAACAATACATGGAGCAATTACTTTTGTGAGAAATCTGGAAAACAGTTAAGAGGCTCCTGTCCCTAGATGAGTATGAAACCAGCTGCATAGAAGGCAGGAAAATTCGTGGCACCACTTGCCTTAGTCCCTCTCCCCAGCTCAGCATGGTATGACTCAGGGAAAATTTCCAACCCCTGGCTTTTCCCTGAGGAGGGAAAGAGAAGACTGAAACATATGTCCAATCTACAGACTATTTGGGGACGTACCTAGGGGACTGGTTTCTGTCTTGCCTAAATCTAAGCACTGACAGGAAATGGTGCTGAAATGGGGGCTACTGAGCACAAAGGATAAAGTTAAGACTAGAATGCATTCACTCACCGTAGTCTTTCCCCCTGGCTCAGGTCTTAATTAGGGGGAGAAAATCCCCAACTCCCAATTTCTCCAGGGAAAGGAAACTGTTGGACTGTGTATCCAATGTTGTACTTTTTCAGGAAGCTGCCTGAAGGACTGGTGGTTTCTGTATCACCTGTCTCAGAGCACTGACAGACCCAGCATACCCTAGATGCCAGGGGGCCACTGAGAACAAAAGACAGCTAGGTAGCTTGGTACTACAGAGGACTAGTGGTATAGCAGACAAACCAATATAGCTTGGTGGTCTCTACCCTGGATGGGGAGAAGAGTGAACAACATTCCAGCTTGGCACTGACTGAGGGACTGGTTTCTGTCTTGCCTGACTCAGAGAGTTGATGGGATCTGACATACTCTAAAGGCCTGCGAGCTGCTGAAAACAAAAGAGAGCTAGATGGCTTATAGCACTCCAGAGAACCTATAGTACCACAGACAAAAACCAGAGGGAGCAAGTGATTACGAACTCTTAAAAAAAAAATTGGAAAATCCCTCGAATTAGGAATTTACACATAGGAGTCTAGAGAAGACACATCCACAGGAAAGGTTTTGGAGGTCCCCAGAATCTGTACCTACAAAGCCAGTCCATAAAAGACTGTTTTTTTTTTCAATATGGGTAGATAAAAAGGAACAAAATAAACTCCAAGAATCAACTATAAAGAAATGGAGGTATACGAATTACCTGACAAAGAATTCAAAATAACCATCATAAAGATTCCACAAGCTCAGGAAAATGAACATAAGCAAAATGAGAATTTTAAAAGAGAGAGAAAATATAAAAGAGAACCAAACAAATTTTGGAGCTGAATAAAATAATAACTGAACTGAAAAATTCACTTAAGAGATTCAATAGCAGACTTAACCAAAATAAAGAATCCATGAACTTGAAGACAGGTTATTAAAAATTATCCAGAGAAGTAAAAAGGAAAAAGAATGAAAAAGAGTGAAAAAGGCCTAGGGTATTTATAGGACACCATCAAGCAGATAAGTAAGTATACACATATGGGGCTCCCAGAAGGAGAAAAAAGTGAGAAGGGGGCACAAAGTTTATTTAAAGAATAGCCAACGGGCAACCTGGGTGGCTCAGTCGTTAAGCGTCTGCTTTCAGCTGAGGTCATGATCCCAGGGTCCTGGGATCAAGCCCCGCATCAGGCTCCCTGCTCAGCAGGAAGCCTGCTTCTCCCTCTCCTGCTGCTGCTCCCCCTGCTTGTGCTCTTTCTCTCTTTCAAATAAATAAATAAAATCTTTTTTAAAAAATTTAAAAAATAAAGAATAGCCAAAAACTTCCCAAATCAGAGGTGGAGGTGGAGAACAGACACCCAGCTTCAAGAAGCCAACAGACACCAAATAGGATGAAACCAAAGGAGGTCACACTGATACACATTATAAATAAATGTGTCAAGAGTCAGAGACAAAGAGAATTTTGAAAGCAGCAAAAGCAAAGCAAGAGCCCCCATAAAACGATTAGTGAATTTCTCAGCAGAAATCTTCCAGGCCAGTAGAATGCTATATATGAAGTGCTGAAAGAAAAGAAAACTACCAACCAAGAATACTATATTCAGTAAAAAATGAAGATGAGCTAAAGACTTCCCTAGAATAAGCAAAACTGAGGGAGTTCATTGCCACTAGACCTGCCTTATAAGAAATGTTAAGGAGAGTCCTTCAAGTTGAAATAAAGGTGCAGACAACAACACAAAACCATAAAAAATGAATTTTCAGTGAATAACTGTTAAAGAGACAAAGATATTATATACTGAAAAAAGTGTTAACTCATGAAGATGTGATTATAAACATGTAAATATCAAGAAGAGAGCCCCAAAACATATGAAACAAAAATGGACAAAATAGAGAAATAAACAGTTCTACAATAACAGTAAGAGACTTCAATACCCCAATTTCAATAATGAACAAAACAACCATACAGAAGTTCAATAAAGAAAAAAGATGATTTGAAAAACACTATCGGGCACCTGAGTGGCTCAGTAGGTTAAGTATCTGACTCCTGAATTCGGCTCAGGTCACAATCTCAGGCTTGAGAGATCTAGCCCCACACATTGGGCTCTGTGCTCAGCGGGGAGTCTGCTTGGGATTCTTGCTCTCCCTCTCCCTTTGCCCCTCCCCACTGCACGCTCTCTCTCTCTAAATCAATCTTAAAAAAAAAAAGAAAAAGAAAGACCATAAACTGACCTAACAGATATATATGCAACACTCAACCCAACAAAGTAGAATACACGTTCTTCTCAAGTACACATGGAACATCCTCTAGAATAGACCACAGATTAGACCACAATACAAGTCATAACAAATTTTAAAAGGATTGGGTAGTTTTTCTGACAACCATGGAATCAAACTAGAAATCAGTAACAGAAGGAAATTGAAAAATACACACAAAAGTGGAGACTGAATAATTCACTCTTAAACAACCACTAGATCAAACTAGAAATCACAAAGGAAATTAGAAAATATCTTCAGACACATGAAAACAAAAATACAAACATATCAAAACTTACGATATAGCAACAGTGCTACAAAAGATATTTATAGCTATAAATGCATGCATTAAAAAGAGCTCAAATTAATCTTTTTTAAAAGATTTTATTTATTTATTTGACAGAGATAGACACAGCAAGAGAGGGAACACAAGCAGGGGGAGTGGGAGAGGGAGGCTTCCCGCGGAGCAGGGAGCCCAATGCAGGACTCGATCCCAGGACCTTGGGATCATGACCTGAGCTGAAGGCAGATGCTTAATGACTGAGCCACCCAGGCGCCCTCAAATTAATCTTAACTGTACGTGTTAAGAAACTGGAAAATAGCAAATTAAACCAAAAACTAGCAGTAGGAAAGAAAAAGAATAGAGCAAAAACACACAAAATAGAGAATAGAAAAAATAGAGAAATGAAAGTTCTTTGAAGATCAACAAAATTGACAAATCTTTGATAGACTGACTAAGGGAAAAATGAAGACTCAATGAATGATTAAAACCACAAAAGAAAATGGAGACATAACAACCAACTCTGGAAATAAAAAGGATTATAAGACAATACTATGAACAATTGTATACCACCAAATTGGATAATCTGGATGGAATGAATAAATGTTTAGAAACACATAATCTACAAAAACTGAATCATGAATAAAATCTAAATAAACCTATAATAAGTAAGGAGATTGAATCAATAATCAAAAACCTCCAACAAAAAAAAAGCTCTGGATCAGGCATCTTTACTGGTGAATTCCACCACTTAAAGAAGAATTAATATATAAAAAAAAGAATATCAATCCTCCTACTCTCCCAAAAAAGTGAAAAGGAAAGAACACTTCCTAACTCATTCTAGAAGCTAGCATTACTTTGATACCAAAGGTAGACAAAGATATCACAAGCAAAGACAGCTACAGACAAATATCCCTTGTAAATATTGATGCAAAAATCCTCAACAAATACTAGCAAATAAAATTCAGCAACATACTAAAAGTATTATAGAGGCGCCTCGGTGGCTCATTCGGTTAAGCGTCTGCCTTCAGCTCAGGTCATGATCTCTGGGTCCTGAGGCTGACCCCACATTGGGCTCCCTACTCAGTGGGAAGTCTGCACCCTCTCCCCACTCTTGCTTTCTGTCTCATTTTCTCTCTCTCTCTCAAATAAATAGAAACTTAAAAAATTCTTGGGCGCCTGGGTGGCGGCTCAGTCGTTAAGCATCTGCCTTTAGCTCAGGTTGTGGTCCCGGGGTCCTGGAATCGAGCCCTGCATCGGGCTTCCTGCTCAGCAGGAAGCCTGCTTCTCCCTCTCCCGCTCCCCCTGCTGTGTTCCCTCTCTCACGGTCTCTCTTTCTGTCAAATAAATAAAATCTTAAAAAAAAAAACTTAAAAAATTCTTAAAAAATAAAACAGAATAAGATAAAAGTATTATATATCATGATCAATTGGGATTTACCCCTGGAACACAAGATTGTTTAACACATAAAAAACAGTCAGTATAATTCACTACATTAATAGAATGGAGGAACAAAATGTACCTGATCTTCTCAATTGAGGCAGAAAAGCATTTGACAAAATTTAATACCTTTTCATGATAAAAACACTCAAACTAGGGAGGAAGAAAATTTCCTAAGCATATTAAAGGTCTTTTATGAAACGCTCACACCTAACATGATACTCAATGGTGAACAACACAAAACTGTCCCTCTAAAACAGAAACAAGATAAGGATGTCCAACTTTACCACTTCACTTAAACAGAGCAATTAGGCAAGAAAAAGAAAGAAAAGGTATTCAAATTGGAAAAAAAGAAGTAAAACTATCTTTTGTTCACAGATAACATGGTCTTATATCTAGAAAACCCTAAAGAATACACATCAACTCCCTCCTCCAAAAAAGCCCTGTTACAGCTAATAAATGAAATGAGCAAAGTTGCACGATATAAAATCAACATGCAAAATTTGGTTTCATTTCTATACACTAGCAATAAACAACCATAAAAGGAAATGAAGAAAATAATTTCATTCACAATAGTATCAGAAAGAGTGCTCACTTCAGCAACACATACATAATAGCATCAAAAAGAAAAAACACTTAGGGATAAATTTAACCAAAGGGTGAAAGACTTGTATACCGAAAACTACAAAGCACTGCTGAAATTAAAGAAACATAAATATATGAAAAAACATGCCATGTTCATTGATTGGAAGACTTAATATTGTTAACATGACAATACTACCCCCAAAATGATTTATATTCAGTGAAATACCTACCAAAATCCTATTTTTTTTTCCAGAAATAGAAAAACCCATCCTAAAATTCATATGGAATCAGAAGGAGCCTTGGATAGCCAAACAATCTTGGGGCGGCGGGGGGGGGGGGGGGGGGGGGGGGGCGGGGAAGAACAATGGAGGACTCAAATTTCCTAATTTCAAAACTAAATACAAAGCAACAGCAATCAAACAGTGTGATACTGGCCTAAGGACAGATATATAAACCAATGGAATAGGAAAGAGCCCAGAAATAAGCCCTTGCATTGATTTTTTTTTTTTTTTTTTCTTCCAATCAGGATACTAAGACCATTGTCAACTGATTTCCAATCAGGATACTAAGACCATTCAAAGGGGAATGGACAGTCTTCTCAACAAATGATGATGGGAAAACTGGATATCCACATACAAAAAAATGAAGTTAGGACTTGCCTACACCATTTAGGTAACTGAAAATTACCAAAAGCCTAAATGTAAGACCTAAAATTATAAAACTATTACATGAGAACATAGGGCAAAATCTTCCAATATTGGATTTAACAATGATTTCTTAGATATGACATCAAAAGCATAGGTAACAAAAGAAAAATAGGAGAGGAACTAGAACTTCTCTAAATTTAAAACTTTTGTGCATCAAAGGATACCATCAAGAAAGTAAAAAGGTAATCCACAAATAGGAGAAAATATTTGCAATTCATTTATTTGATGAGATTAATATCCAGACAATATAAAGAACTCCTATAACTCAAAAACAATCCAATTCAAAAATGGGCAAAGAATTTGAATAGACATTTCTCCAAAGAAGATACACAAAGGACGAATAAGCCCATGAAAAGATGCGCAACTTCACTAATCATTAGGGAAATGCAAATCAGAACTACAATGAGACACTACCTCACATCCATTAGGATGGCTACTATAAAACAAACACCTCACAAAATAGGTGTTGGCAAGGCTGCAGAGAAACTGTTATCTTTGTACATTACTGGTGGGAATGTAAAGTGATATAGCCACTGTGGAAAAATTTGGCAGTTCCTCAAAAAATTTATAAACATAAAATTACCATATGATTCAGCAATTCCACTCCTCGGTATATCACCAAAAGAAGTGAAGGCAAAAACTCAAATGGACAGTTGTACATCAATGTTCATAGCAGCATTATTCACAATAGTTTTAAGGTAGAAACAACCCAAACATCCATCAATAGATGAATGGATGAACAAAGTAGTATATACATGCAATGGAATATTCAGTCATAAAAAGGAATGAAACTGTGATACATGTTACAATGTAGATAAAGCTTGAAAACATGGAAAGTGAAATAAGGCAAATGCAAAAGGACAAATATATTATGATTCCTTTTTTTTTTTTTAAGATTTTATTTATTTGAGAGAGAGAGACACACAGAGAGCATGAGCAGGGGGAAGGGGCAGAGGCAGAGGGAGAAGCAGACTCCCCCGCTGAGCAGGGAGCCTGATGTGGAGCTCAATCCCAGGACCCTAGGATCACGACCTGAGCCAAAGGCAGATGCTTAACGACTGAGCCACCCAGGCGCCCCTATGATTTCATTCTTATGAGATACCCAGAATAGACAAATCCATAGAGAAAGTAAGTAGGATTTGCCAGGGCCTGGGGAGAAAAGAAAATGAAGAGTTATAGTTTAACAGATATAGAATTTCTAGATTTGGGGTGAAAACATTTTGGAAATAGTAGTGACAGCTGTACGATATTGTAAATGTACTTAATGACATGGAATTGTATACTTTAAAAATGGTTAAACAGCAAATTTTATGTTATTTTTTTACTACCATCTTAAAAATTGAAAAAAATAAACCCACACACGCACAAAAACAAATACTATACAGTAGTGTAAATGAATAAATTAGTACACGCTGTCAACAAGGATGAACATAAATCTATAGATGCTGAATTTAAAAAAGCAAATTACTGGGCTGCTTGGGTGGCTCAGTCGGTTAAGTGTCTGACTCTTGATTTTGGCTCAGGTAATGATCTCAGGGTGATGAGACTGAGCCCCACATCCAGCTCTACACTTAACAGGCAGTCTGCTTGAGATTCTCTCTCTCCCTCTCCCCTTTACCCCCTCCCCCTGCTCACATACATACACACTCTCTCTCTCTAAATAATAAAAAACAAATCAGACAGATAACAAATAATTTCATTCATAAAGCTCAAAAACTGTATTATTTAAGCATATTTATACACATATATATGCTATTTAAAATGCAAAACTATTATCTCTTAAGATGGAAGTATATGATTGTGAAGGAGTATGTGGGTTCTTCTAATGTAAGAGTAATGTTCTCTTTCTTAAGTTGGTGGTGGATATGTCAATGTCAATTTTATCACTTAAGATGCGCACATTAGTTTTATATACTTCGCATGAAGGCAAAGGCCCAGCCAAGGATTATACAGGGAAATGCACTTTACAGAAATCAACTGCAGTATTCTTTATTAAATGGCCTATACATTTATAGCTCCTTAAATGCTCTCTGAATCAGCCTAACATCATACTCATTCCCTCATTAATCAAAATAAATTGAATAAACTCTTCAGTAGGTTTTCACTTTATATTTACATTGAGTCATGATTTCACCTTTTTGAAAATTACACTGTAGAGAAAGAAAAGTGAGCAAATCATAAAAATATTTAAATTTTCAAATAAAATTTAAAATGAATAAAAATAAAAATATCTAAGATTTAAAATGAATATTTAAAATTTTAAATGAAATGTAAGATTAGATATGACAGGGAAGGGGGAAACGTTCATAGATAACCCCGATTATATGATTAGTCCAAATATAGATTGTGGTATCATTCACTCACAATGACAACACTGAAAAAGCACCAAGATTGGGGGGAAAGATCACAAGTTTGTTGCCTTTGAGATACTCATATTGATATGGTTATGTGTGATGTTGTGATTTATAAGAAACATACATTTGGTCTTTATCCCTGTTCCTGGCAGAGAGCTCCTAAAATCCTTGGAATTTCCTGAGTAATAAGAACTATAGGGGCATCTTTTGTTCCAGTTCCTGAAATAGCTCGAGCTGTAAAAGTGAAAATTATTTATTCATAACAAGCCACTTCAACCACACCTGAGTATATATTAATTAGGTGACTTTTGGACAGCCCCCAGGTAACCTAAGGATGGTGGCTGGTTGCAAGGGGGAACCAACCATGTGATTAGAGGGTTGGTACTTTCAGCGTACACCCCCAACCTCCAGGAAGGGGCTAGAAGTTGAATCAACTGCCAGTAGTGAATCTTTTAATCAACCACGCCGATATTAATAAAGCCTGCATAAAAACCGAAAAGGATAGAGTTCAGAGAGCTTCTAGGCTGGTGAATGCATCCAAATGCTGCAGGGTGGTATACCCCAGTTCCAGGCGAAGAGACACTCCTGTGCTTCAGACCTTTCTAGATCTCACCTCATATACCTTTTCATCTGTCTATTCATCTTATCCTTTATAATAAACTGGCAAACCTAAGTAAATGTTTCTCTGAGTTCAGTGAACCACTCTAGCAAATTAATCAAACCTGAGGAGGGGGTGGTGGGTACCTCCAATTTACAGCCAGTCATTCAGAAACACAGGTAAACAATCTGGACCTGAGACTGGTGTCAGAATGGGGGCAATCTTGTGGGACTGAACCTTTAACCTGTGGGATCTGATGCTCTATCTCTAGGCAGACAGTGTCAGTATTAAGATAAACTACAGGACAACCACATGCCTGGTGTCAAAAGTAAAGCTGTATTGTGGCATATTACTGAGAGGAGGCACACAAGAAGTTTTTTCTTTGGAGTGTGGTACTTAGAGGAAAACTGAATTGAATGAGAAATTGGGAAACCAAGACAACAAATGTAACTAGAAGAGCGAACACAGATGTGATTGACTAGCAGTACAGTACAGATAAAGAAAATAGCCCAGCAAGAAAACCTTCCTCCCTCCCTATCATACTGCATATCCAATTCATTAGCAAATCCTGCCGGCACTACTTTCAATCATATCTAGACTCCAAACACTGCTACCACAGTGGTCCAAGCCACTATCCATCATATGTTATTACAGTAGACTCCTACACAGCCACCTTGCTTCTTCCTATGCTCTCTACAGTCCATTTTCTATACAGCAGCCAGTATAATCCTTTAAAAATTAAGTCTAAAGCCTATTCCAATGGCTTCCTATTGCATTTAGAATAAAACCTAAATCCTTACTGTGGCATGATTTTACTGCAGCTACTTCTCTGACCTCATCCAACTCCTCCTCTTACCTCACCCCAACTCTGCTTCAACCACAGTAGCCTTCTGGGTTCTCTACCTCAAGGTTCCCTCTGTCTAAACATTCTTCCCCCAGATCACAATGGTTTGCTTCCTCTTTTAGGCCTTCACTCGATGTCACCTCTGACAGGCCAAACAGAACCACCCAATTAAAATTCTAAACAAGGGGCGCCTGGGTGGCCCAGTCGTTAAGCATCTGCCTTCAGCTCAGGTCATGATCCCAGGGTCCTGGGATGGAGCCCCGCATCGGGCTCCCTGCTCAGCGGGAAGGCTGCTTCTCCCTCTCCCACTCCCCCTGCTTGTGTTCCCTCTCTCGCAATCTCTCTATCAAGTAAGCAAATAAAATCTTAAAAATAAATAAATAAAATAAAATTCTAAACCATTCCCCCCCACTCTCCTAGGAGTCTCATCTCCCGCTTCTTTGCATTATTTTTCTACATAGCACTTACCATTATCTGTACTGGTCCCCTCAGGCTACTATAAGAAAATACCCCATAATCATTCTGCAATAGATATGTAGAATCAAATCACATTTACATGTTATGTCAACAATATCTCAACAAAGCTGGAAAAAAATACCACAGACAGGGTGGCTTAAACAGAAATTTATTTCTCGGGCGCCTGGGTGGTTCAGTCAGTTAAGCGTCTGCCTTCGGCTCAGGTCATAATCTCAGGGTCCTGGGATCAAGCCCCATGTTGGGCTCCCTGTTCAGTGGGAAGCCTGTTTTTCCCTCTCCCTCTCCTGCTCCCCCTGCTTATGTTCTCTCTCTCTGTTAAATAAATAATAAAATCTTGGAAAAAAAAGAGAAATTGATTTCTCAGTTCTGGTTGCTGGGAGGTTCAAGATCAAGGTGCTGCCTGACATAGTTCCTGGTGAGGCTCTCTTCTACGCTTGCAGGCAGACATCTTCTCAATGAGTCACCCCATCACTTTTCCTCAGTGCTCACATTGCACAGAAGACAGCAAGATTTCTGGTATCTCTTCTTATAAAGACACTAATACTATTGGGTCAGGGCCCCACCCTTATGACCTCATTTAACCATAATTACTTCCTTAGAGACCCTATCTCCAAATACAGGAGGGTAGGGCTTCAATATATGAATTTGGGGGGGTGGGAGTTGGAGGGGATAGACCCAAACATCCAGTCCATGACACCATCTAATATACTACTATGTTTCTATGTGTCTGGTTTATTTTCTTTCTGTCTCATATCCCTGGAATATAATGTCTGTAAAAACAATGATTTTTCTTAAAGATTTTATTTATTTATTTGAGAGACAGGGAGTGCACATGAGCATGAGGGAGGGGCAGAGGGAGAGACTGAGAAGCAGACTCCCTGCTGCCCAGGACCCTGAGACCGTGACCTGAGCCAAAGGCAGACACTTAACCCACTGAGCTACCCAGGCGCCCCAGGACAATGATTTTTTGTTTTGCTCACTGCTGACTGTCCAGTACCTAGAATAGTACCTGACACATAGAAAGTACTCAATAAATATTTGTTGAATGAATTTCATAAATGAATGAAAAAGGAAGGGCTAAAATAATGGAAGGTCAGAGAGGAGAGTAAGAAGGGGGGAAAAATTTTTGTACAATTGGTACCAAAAGTCCTTAATAAAAGAGTATTCAAGTCATTTGTAAGATGTCAATAAAGATGAAGGGGAAAGGATGATATATATCAATTAAAAGACATGAGCTCAGAGACTAGAACTTCTGTTGGTGAGTTTTCTCTCTCTCTCTCTCTCTCTCTCTCTCTCTCTCTCTCGCCCAACCCTCTTCCCCTCCTTCTCCCCTTCCCATCCCTCCTTCAGGAAAAATGGAGGTAAAGATTTAGAAAGAGCACTGAAGAGTAAATAGGATACCAAACCCGAGTTACTACAAAGAAAACAGCCATAACTTGAGTTAATGAAGAAATGACATATCCTCTAGTTATATGCAGATTTCAATTCAGATAAGGAAGTACAAGGAACACTATGAAAAAGGGAGAATTTGGTAATTGCGAGACAACATTTTCACAGAACACAGTGTGTTTATTTTAATCTCTTCAGTGGAAGTTTTTAGTATATGTGCTGCCGAAGTGCGCACTTCAGTGGAAGTTTTTAAAAAGTATCTTAAAAGCCTTCTGTTAAAGATTATACAGTGACTATGCAAATTTGGACTGTAGCTCTATAGCAGAGACATACTGATTATTTTGGTGAAAATGGTCTATAGCAAATTTTCAGTTTTAGATTAACAGAATATTCAGATATACAGCTTTTCCATTCTCATTGCAGGTGACACTCAAATTACATATTTATACATCTTAATTACTCCCCCCTTGCCAGAGAAATCATACAGATAATTAAAGACACACATAACTCAGTCGTTTTTTAAATTTCTTAAGTATCCCAACTAGGCACCTAAAAATCAAAATAACTTAGAGGAAAGTGCATTAACACAGAGCCATCTCTCAAGTTTACGACTTACATACATGAAAAATGTGAGGTAAACCTGTTATAAAATAGTTTACTTAGCTCATAAAGAGCAAATGCTATCCACATACACAGAAACTAGCTCATATATAGTAATATATAGATGATTTAATCTATTAATTGAAGTTCACATCACTTGGACTTGGTAACCTCAAATACTTTTTTTTGGTCAGATCTCACAAATTAAAAGACATTTTGGAATATTTATGCTTTATCTGGATATTGTTATTTTACTTTTTTCAAACTTCTTAAAACCGTATCTCACTAGGGAGGCAGTAAGTTAGAATGCAACCTAGTGGGGAATTTCTGCATTTGCTCAAGGTCTATAGCTTTTACACAGTTCCAGATGTTCAGTACATTAATAATGCTCTAACTCAAAGTCTCTTTTTGAAACTTTAGAAAGTGAAAATTGCATTAAGACCTCTTTGCCCTCATTAATGGTATTGTTACAATGCTGGTTCTCTGGAAAATGTTTTTTGGCATGTGTTTAACTTTATAATATTGCCATTTACTCACTTTAATAGCCAGTACTCAAGTCTTAATGCTTTTAATAGGCTTGCCTAAACAGACTACCATGTTTTGTAATCTTTTTCACATAATTTCATAGGTAAAACCTGTCATATTTTCCATCTGAAGATGATTCTTCACTATTCATTTCATGAGGTACTGATGTTAAATATTTATTTTCTTTCAGTCAGTTGATATGTGTCTATCTGTAGGTGGCACATGTTAGGAATAAAGTACAGTTCCTTTTAAATAGTAATAAAGAAGAAAAATAAAGTGGTAGTGGTTTTTTATAACTCTTGAAAATTATAGTAAAAATGGGCATATCCTTAATTCTTGCTGTATTCAAATGTAAAATATGAGAAAACCAAAAATATAAATATCTTGAAAAGAAAACAATATTTATTTATTTATGGAACAAATTACTAATTCTCTAAAACATGAATTCTGAATTTCTATTGACTGATCTACATGGTTCATCAGTGTCTGAAACAACCATATGGTTAAAATGTATATATTTGACCAGTTTTGCTACTTTAGAGTCAGGAAGTATTGACTCAGTGTTGGCTGAAATCAAAATGAATAAATCTATTTATCTATATGTTTCGCTCCTTACCTGACAAGATTAACTTCAGGCTAAAAAGGCGGGGGGGGGGGCGGGGGTACGGGGTAGGAGGGAGAAATATGACTATCCCTCTGTTAAAAGGCTAATAATTAAAGTAAACTATAATGTGGTCAGTGCACAATCTAGTGGAGAACCCCCCCTCCCCTAATGCTTAAAATATAATGTGGTAAGTGCTAGTATAGGTATATGTGGCTAAGCAGAGGAAAGAGTGACTAACTTTGCCCGAGGGTTAAGGATGGTTTAATAGAGTAAACCTTTGAGGTGGATATAGAGCATAACCTCTCTGGATAATAAAAAAGCCAGAGAGTGGATTTCAAGCAAGCACAAAACTATGAACACAACTGCTGCATAACAAATTACTCACAAACTTAGTGACTTAAAACAATACCCACTTTTTAAAATAATTCTTTAAATTATGGTAAAATGTACATAACATAAAATTTACCATCTTAACCATTTTTAAGTGTATAGTTCAGTAGTGTTAAGTACATTCACATTATTGTACAACCAATCTCCAAAATTCTACTTACCCTGCAAAACTGAAACTATACCCCTTAAACAACTCCTCATTCCCCACTTTCCCTTCTTCCCCCAGCCCCTGGCAACTACGCTTCTACTTTCTGTCTCTATAAATTTGACCACTCTAGGTACTTCATATAAAGGGAATCATACAGTATTTGTCTTTTTGTGACTGCCTTATTTTACTTGGCATAATGTGTTCCAGTTTCATTCATGTTGCAGCATTAAAACACCATCATTTATTTTCTCAGTTTCTGTAAATCAGAAGTCCAGCGGGATGCCTAGGTGGCTCAGTCAGTTAAGCATCTGCCTTCAGCTCAGGCCATGATCCAAGGGTCCTGGGATGGAGTACAGCATCAGGATCTCTGCTCAGTGGGGAGTCCACTTCTCCCCTCCCTCTTCCCCTGCTTGTGTGCTCTCTCTCTCACTCTTTCTCTCTCAAATAAATAAAATCTTAAAAAAAAAAAAAGGCGACGATGACGAAGTCCAAGCACAGTACAAATCACAGTACAACTAGATTCTTGCTTAGGGTCTCACTAGGTTAAAACTAAGGTGTCCACCAGGGCTGCAGTTCTCATCTGAAACTTGGGTTTTCTTCCAAGGTCACTAGTTGTTAGCAGAATGTATTTTCTACTGGCTATAAGACTACTGTTCCCATTTTCCTGCTAGTTATGGGCCAGGATGTCTCTCAGCAGCTAGAGGCCACCGGCAATACTTTGCCACATGCCCCACCTCTCCCGCCAATCAGTTTACAACATGGGTGTCTGCTTTCTTCCGGGCTAGATCAGGTCTCTCTGACTTCCTTGTCTGCAACCAGTTGCAGAAAACTGTTTTTAGAAGGCTTGTATGATTAGATAAGGGCCATCTAGATAATCTCCCTATCTTAAGGTCTACTGATTTCCTATGCAAATCCCTTCACACCAGTACCTAGATTAGTATTTCATTGAATAAACAGGAGGAGTATGCACATTAGGAGCCAGGAATCTTAATGGGACTATTTTAGAATTCTGCCTACCACATATATATAAGTATGAAAATATATGGCAGCTGAAGGCACTTCTAATAATACAATGTAACCCAAAAAAAGGTATATATAGGATGGGGGAGTGGAGGAGCAAGGCTGAAAAACAGCCAAGGCTTCTAGGTAATGCAAAGGATTTTAGGCTTTATTTTTCAGAAAATAGGGAATTACTAAAGGTTTTTTAAGCCTTGATATACTATTATGGTCCAACGGGCCCATTTTTCATTTCTGAACATTTCTAACTATTTGTAAGATAATAAATTTCAAATAATCAATTTCATCACTATTTTTTCTTAGAGGACTACCAAAAGAAAATTTACTTAAAAAACAATGAATCATGGAACACTACATCAAAAACTAATGATGTAATGTATGGTGATTAACATAACAATAAAAAAAGAAAAATTCTAATAAAGAGAAAAAGCTGACATATACTTAGTGATTACTATAACCCTACAAATAAATAGAGCAAAGGTTTCTAAAAAAAGAAAAACTGTATCTTGCAATTACCATATGGGTTAACTGAACTCTTTTATAATTCTAAGCTATATTATGGGATCTTACTGATATTATTTTTCCTACATCTTGAAACATTCAGCTATTTCATTATCCTGCAAATTATCCCATCACTACCCATTATTACTCATCAATTATTTCTAGTAATGTTAAAAAACAATTAAAATAAGAAAATAATGACAGTATCATGTAGGATGATGCAATAATAAACTGCCATTCTTTCTTCTTACTGTGTTGCTCAAAGTATTGCATCATCTTTTCAGAAAGTATAAAAGAAAATTGAGGATTTGTAGTTGTTTTTAGCTTTCATTGAACAGTGTTGAGAAACAAAAATTTTTCATTTTCTGCCCAAAATGGCAAAAAAGGAAATTAACAAAGGAAGATGTTTCATAATTACCAAATGAGGAGAAGATGAATCAAGAGACAGAGAGCAGCACCCCAACTCTAATGATGATGATGAAATTGGATGGTGTAAGTAAAACCCCTATGACTCTTCAGATAACAATATCCTAGACAAAAGTTCCTAAACTCAAGAATTAATGTGTGATCAACACATATTCGAGGACAAGAAGGAATCATGGTATTCTCACCAAGTTAATTATTCGGCAGGAAGGACTTCATCACACAATATTTTGTGACAACAACATTGACCATCCCTTCCCATCTCATTGTAGCTGAAAACACATATGACATATTTGTACACCAAAATTTACTTGAAACAGAGATTTTGTTATATCTATACTCTTGTTAAAGTCCCTAATAATTTTTATCTATTCCTTTATTCTTCTATAAATTATTCCTACAATGACTTAAAATATATATATAAAACATCAAAGGAGAGCATATCCAGAAAAGTGGCCTATAAAACCAAGAAGCCTCCTTCCCTGGTGTGCAATCTGCAGAAGAAAAAAAAAGATAAATATATGAAGTTGACCTTGTTCATGCTGTATATAAACTATAATGTACACAGTACATACAGTGAATTGTATTAAATATAGTTATACTAAGGCTCTCTTTGCTCCCACTCTTTTTAAACCAAAAAAAATAATAATAATTAAAAAATTTAAAAGCTATAACTACTTTTCTTGGTATATTGAGGGTTAAACAAGAGAGTAACATGATCAGTGTGGAGAAAAACTGATGAATGAAAGACTGAAGGGAGAAAGACCACTTAACAATAACTGAGTTTAGAAATGAGGATCAAACTAACACAGTGACAGTGGAAATACTGTAACATTCAATAAATGAACGGGAAGACAGCCACAAACTGGGAGAAAATATTTGCAAAACACATCTGATAAAGGATTATCCAAAACATACAAAGAACTACCAGAATTCAACAATAAGAAAACAACCCAATTAAAAAATGGGCCAAAGACTGGAACGCTCATTTCACCAAAAGAAAATATACAGATGGCCAATGAGCATATGAAAAGACACTTCACATCTTATGACATCGGGAAACTGCGAATCAAAACAAGATACCACTAAACTCCTGTAAGAATGGTCAAAATCCAAAACACTGACAACACCAAATGCTGACAAGGATATGGTATGAACAGGAAATGGTACAGCCACTTTGAAAGATAATCTGGCAGTTTCTTACAAAAGTAAATATAATCTAGCAATTGTACTCCTTGGTATTTACCCAAATGAATTGAAAACTTATGTCCACACAAAAACCTGCATACCGATGTTTAAAGCAGCTTTCTTTATAATTGCCAAAAACATGGGAGCAACCAAGATGTCCTTCAGTAGGTAACTGGATAAACTGGTACATCCAGACAATGAATAGTATTAAATGCCCAAAAGAAATGAGCTGGCAAGGCATGATAAGACATGGAGGAAACTTAAATGCCTATTAGTAAGTGAAATAGGCTACATATTATATAATTCCAACTATAGGACAGTCTGGAAAAGGCAAAACTATGAAGACAAAGAAATCAATGGTTGTTAAGGATTGGGGAGGGAGGAATGAATAGGTGGAACACAGGATTTTTAGGGCAATGAAACTACTTATGCATATTATAATGATAGATACATATTATATATTTATAAAAACTCATAGAATGTATAATACCAAGAAGACACTAACGTACACTATGAATTTTGCATGATAATGATGTGTCAATATACATTCATCAAGTATGATAAATATACCACTCTGCTGAGGGATGTTAATAACACTGGAGGCTATGCATGTGTGGGAATAGGAGCTCTCTGCACTCTCCACTCAGTTTTGCTGTGAACTGCTTTAAAAAAAATAAAATCTATTAAAAAGAAAAAAAAAGATTACATGACCTACAGACTTTTCTACATTGAGCTGCTATCTGTTCCATCTTTTTTTTTTAAAGATTTTATTTATTTATTTGAGAGAGAGAATAAGATAGACAGCATGAGAGGGGGGAGGGTCAGAGGGAGAAGCAGACTCCCCGCTGAGCAGGGAGCCCAATGTGGGACTCGATCCTGGGACTCCAGGATCATGCCCTGAGCTGAAGGCAGTCGCTTAACTGAGTCACCAAGGCGCCCCTGTTCCATCTTTTTTTTGATATTTTTCACTTCAAAATCTGTCATGATACCATGACTTCCTAGTTATACCACCTTTAAGCTAATGTTATCTAAACCAGGCAAGTGAGGCAAATTGTATTTCAAAAAATTCAGAAATAGTCATTTGTTCCAAGGCAAATACCAATGAACTGGTATGAATTCTAACCATTCATTCACCATGTCCTGTAGAAAGTGCCATGTCTTTTGAAAGAGTTTTAAAATGTGGTAACCCTTGAGTATCTGGCACCTTAAAATTGAAGTCAAGAGACCAAGAGAATTCACATCTGTAGTTTGCATTTGTTTTATTACTTGAGAATATTCAATTCTAATACAAAAGGCAAGAAACCAAATGGATGGGTGAAATTCACAAGATGTTTAAGCCATAGATAGAAGCTGGAAACCTGTAAAACACATTAAACAGATAAGCATAGCATGTGTGTGTGTAAACACAGATGGAAAGGAATGGATGGATCAAGTAGATACTAAATATTCCAAATATACTAAATATATCTGAGTCATATGAAACACTCAATATTCAAGAACTCTTAATTAAGCCATCCATTGTTGACACCCATCCTGGCCGCACATATCTTCTGCCCAAGAAAGGTAAATAAAATACATGGTTGCTCAGCAGGCTAATTGGTGGACTACAGCTATGGCCAAGTGCACTCACCCCTACTTTTCTCTAATAAAATAAGCGTGAGCATTAGCTTTGAGTACTTTCCATTATTGTGGCACCTTGCTCAAACCTCATCTCTAGTCTTTGTAACCATACCATCCGTAAGGAAAGCTGAAATAGCAGAGAGAGAAAGACAAGACATATGAACACTGTATAACCCAGGATTTAGGTAATGTAGTCCGTTCCATCCACTTGTACTTTATCCTAAATGTATTAACTCTCAACTCTTTCCCCTTGCTTCTAACTGTGGTTTTAAATTTGTTTAATAAACTATGTGATTTAAGCATTTTAATGTGGTCTGTCAGCTTCTCTGTCCCATTCCCACTGGGACAGCCTATCTAATAGGCAGTATTTGGTGGCTACGACTGCATCAAGGTAATTTCCTACCTGTCAACACCCAAATCATCTAAATTCAAAAGCTACCAATCTGAAACTGTCAGCCAAAAAGAAAAATCCAATGGTTACTATTATGAAGATTAACTGTAGATGGATATTAAAGATTATAACAAAGAAAAATGCCTGCGGCCTCCAAATTTTTCTAGCCCATATAAAATTCAAATAAATCACTTTAATATGGACATGTATAGTAAATTAATAATGAATTAAACTTAACCAATTTGCCCATCATTTCACCAAAAGTGCTTTCTATATCTATGCTTTTATCCATGGAAAATGTAGTTTAGAACCAAGGTTAGAGTGTGGGGGATACACAAGCAGTTAGAATGAATGCAGCTTCTAGATTTAGTGCTTGACCCTTGCCTCTTCGACCTAGGTTATTTGGCCATCCTTGACTCTAATTAAACTTAACTTCCTTGCTCTTATTTTCCCTAGATTTTTCACTTAAAAATTATAATCAGTATATTTTTATAAAGGTCTACTGAAGCCAGACATGGCACAAATGTACACATATTATTTACAGACAAATGGCATGAATGATTATATGCATGCATACACACACACACACACACACAAACAAAGCAAAAAACCTGGTTATTTAAGTAGCTGCTTTCCAAATGATATCCTCTTTTTTCAGGATATTTGATCACTCACTCATTAAAGCCACTTTTCAGCATACCCTTTCAGAGTAGCTCTTTGTCTACTTTCCAAGGATAACAGTTTACCTCACAAGCAAAGCTAAATGTGAAGAGCAAATATAAATACTGACATACCAATATGTTTCATATAAATCTGCATATTATTCTAAATAAAAATAGATCAGATTAATGTTTATCAGATCAGCTTTATTTCATATATCAAACTCTAGAATGCTATTATGAAGATAGCACTGGGCCAGAAAATCAAGAGTCCTAGGGCAAGTGCTTTCATTAATTAAACATATGACCTTGGCCAAGTAATTTGAGTCATCTACTCAGAATATAGTATGTGCCCAATAAATGTTTGTTAAATAAAAAAATCGAAGGTATGAACAAATGAAGGAATATTGCTTAATTAAAAAGAGAAATTATTTTTTTTTAAAGATTTAATTTTGAGAGAGAGAGAGAAATAAGCAGGGGAGAGGGAGAAGCAACTCTCCACTGAGCAGGGAACCTGATGAGGGACTCGAAACCAGGACCCTGGTATCATGACCTGAGCCGAAGGCAGATGCTTAACCGACTGAGCCACCCAGGCACCCCCAAAAGAGAAATTCTTAAGAACTACATGTAACCTCTCACAATCCCAAAGGCCTCAACACCATGAAGATTCCTTCTACTTAACACTGTGGAAGAAATGTTCCTTAAAAAGGCTCAGTTGGTTACTTAAAATAAGGCAAACCCATAATCTATAGAAACTTCAAGTATCTAAATAAGAAAAAAAATATTTTAAATGGGACAATTTGGTTTCTCCTTCAAATTAAATGCAATATAGCTTAATGAGAAATGAGAAAAATATCAAACTATCAGCATTGTAAATTTCTCTCAACAAATTTAAGTAATACTTATAAAAATTATTACTAGAGACTGAACAGAAACACTTGCACTTTATTCCTCATCTGACAATCAATGGTCAATGCAAAAATGTTCCCTCAGGGAAAATGGTTCATGCATTTTACTCATAAAGATATAAAAGAAAACCAGACTGAAATGAATAAAAAGATTCAAGTTGCTACTTTTGCACCAGAGTATCTCTTTTCCAAATGACTTAATGGAAACTTTTCTATTCATAAAAAAAAGTTTAGAAAGTCTTTTACCTATAAAAATGATCTCTCATGAAGTCCTAAAGCAGTGGTGCTACTAGTTAAATGACAATAGTTAAAAATAAAATTTATCTTATTGGAGGAATGATACTCTTCACAAAACTATTACAATTTTTAGTAACTTGAGAAGACTGAAAGAAATGCAGGGGAAAAGATGTAGAATGACAACCTCACTTTCATCCATCCTGCAGTTTATAACAAAAGGAAATTCGTTTTATTTCTCCCAGTGAAAGAGTAAAGTTTTGAGTAAATCACTCATCCTAATCATCCAGACATACAGGGAAAAACTACCACTGAAATGTGTTGTTTGAGAACTTTAGACTGCTATCCTACGTTTCTTCTGTGAAAACTTGTAACTTCCTGTATGTGCAGTCTTTCCATTAAATTCTTTCATACAGGTAAGCTGAAATTGCGATTATACAAATATTTTCTAAAAAGAAATTTAAGAACATAAAACTACTATTTTTTTCTGACTTTGCTAATGCTATCCCCTCAGTCTAAAATCTTATCCCTACTCCCATATCTACCACTGCACATCTACCCACCTTTTTTTAACACCCACTGAAATAGCATCTCCTCTAAGAAGTGTCACTGATTCATTGAATCAAATGTGGTCTCTTCCTACTCTTAACTCCATTATCACTTTTATCTTCCTAATGATTAAAGACTTTGTCAACTACCACAGAGATTTGTACACAACATATTTTATACCACTACCGAAACTGAAATCATCTTAAAGGGATAAGAGAACAAGAGATCTTATTCATTTTTGAACCTTCAATAGGACTTAGCACAGTCCTTTGCATGAAGTACACATTCAGTAATTATTTCCTCAATGGATCAAGTAAATAAAAATAAATGTGAATAAAGTTACTAGATTTCCCAGAAAGATCTTAAATGTAATATGAGCACGTTTTTCAATGTAAATAATTTTGGTATTTTAAAAAATTTAATTAAGAATATTAAAAGTTCCTTCTCAATATAGAAACAATGTTAATATGCAGGGATTAGAATGTATTGATCTAGGTGCAAATCACAGGGATGTTAAGCTTGTAGTTCTAAAATATCTCTGATATTAGACACAATAAGAAACACTTGAACCAAGGAGAATTAATACCCATCCATTTATGTGTTCATTGAACAAGCATCTATGGAGAATTTACTATGTGCCAGTCATGATGCCTTTGCTACCTGACTGCATTTCAAAAATCTCATTTCACTTTAGTCAATCTTCTCTGCATATGCCAAAGAAGCAAAACCTGATCCAAATGGTTCTTCTTAACCCTTTTCTTACCCTGATGATTTACCCCTGTGTAGGAAGAAGTCTAAGAAAGCTCTCAAGATTTCTGTCCTCTGTACACACCCTGTATAAACTTCTCCCCTTGACTGTGAGTGGGGTAAATGTAAATAATAAGGTTTCACTCTCATGATTAGGTTATATTATGGCGCAAAGGTGGAAGGACTTTGCAGATGTGATTAAAATCCACGTCAACTGGTTCTGAGTTAAACAAAGGGGAGATTATCATGGGTAGATTTGATCAGGTAAAATCCTTAAAAGACAGATTACCCCCATTCTGAAAAGCGACACACTTTTTGGATTTGAAGAAGCTGACATGTGGTTGAGAGAACCACATGGCTAGACCTCAAGGCTGCCTCTAAGAGTTAAGAGCCATCTCCAGCCAAAAGCCAATAAGAAACTGGGTGCCTCAGTCTTACAACCACAAGGAGATAAATTCTGTCAATAAACTGAGGGCACTGGGAAGCTAATCTTTCCCTAATCAGGCCTCCAAGGAGACTGCAGCACCAAGTGACCCCTGATAGGCCTGTGAGATCCTGGGGAAAAACCCTGTGAAATCCTAAGGGAAAAAAACCTAAGGCATGCCCAGACTCCTCACCCACTGAAATAATAAATGTATGTTGTTTTAAGGTGCTGAGTTTGTGGCATTTACAATGCAACAATAGAAAATAAAACCCTTCTATATATATTTCAATCTTAGTCCCAAATATCCCCCTGAAATAAATTCTAAAGTAAGCTCTCACATCTTCTTCATGTCCAATGTCAAGCCCATTCAAAATGAAAAATAGATGATATGATATATTTAATAACTCCAGTTATTGTACTGTGCAACAGCTGACAATAATACTGACAAAAGATTATAATGTGTTAGTTTGACATTTTAAGTAAATTACACCTACATTGTAAAACACAGTTGAAATACATTTTTAAAAATAAAGTTAAAACTTCCACATTCGGCTCCAACATGTAAAGAACTTGGGAGTCATCATACCCACCTTACACTGAGAAAAAAGTGGAACAAACTGAAAATCAGTCACTTTTCCTGGACACATAGAGAACTGATATCAAAAGGCAAATTGCCACCCTAAATTCTGGAGAGAGAGGTGAATACGGAGACTCATAGTCTATATCTGCTTACTTACAGCAGAAGCTACTAAAACCATAAACTGGTATGATCATTCTGATGAATTGCTGGAGGCACAGTGTATACTAATGCAAAAGTGAGAAACTCCTAGGGCTGTAGTCTTCGGGGTCCCCCACATTTCTGGATATATTGCCTTCAGGAACCCCATCAGGTTCTCACAGTAAAGAGCAAGGTTTCTGACGGGGAGGAGAAAAGTAACCATTTTGAAATAGAATCAAAACATTCCCCAAAATAAAGGCCAGTCTCCCAGTAAGCGTTCTGAACTGTGGGGAAGGAACATTACCTGAACTCCAGCTCCCTCTAGACTTCCTGTCTAAGGAGATGAATAAAGACCTGGGAAACATATGTGAAGGTCACAGCCTAAGGACACAGTACCACTAAAAGACTGAGACTTAAGCATAGAATTAGAGTATGCGTCCCCTTTCCCCATACCTTACCATCATATCGGCAGGGCTCCAGGATAATGACCGTGTATTACAACTGAGAGAGCTGTAATCTCAAACCCTAAGAATGAGTTTTTAGGGACACTAGACAATAACTCAAAACCACATGAAGAATTAAAGGGTACTAATAAAAGTAACTTAAGTAACATAAGTAAATATAAGAGACAGTATAAATGTATTTTTTGTTTGTAACATTTTTTATCTATTTGATTTAAAAGACAACTACAAATGCAGTAATTATAAATCTGTGTTGATAGGCATACATGTACATTTATGTCGATGACAATAAAAGCACAAGGAAAGTGGGACATAAAACAGCTATCTAGCATCAAAATTTTTATATACTATTGAAATTAACTATCAATCCAAATTATACTGTTATAAATTAAGATGGCTATTATAATTCCCAGGACAACCATTAAGAAAATAACTAAAAAATATACAATAAAAGAAACACCAAGGGAATTAAAATGCCATAATAGAAAAATTTAAATGGCACTAATGGAGGAAAAGGGGGGAAAAAGATGACATACAGAAAACAAATACCAAGGTGGCAGACATAAAAACTACCTTATCAATAATTACATTAAATGTAAATGAAATAAAAAATGGGTTTTTAAAAAATGACCCAACTATATTTTGTCTAAAAAAGATACACTTTAAGTTCAGAGATACAAATATTGAAAGTAAAAGGAATATTATTTAATCATAAAAAGGAATAAAGTATTGATTCATCCTACAATACAGATAAACCTTGAAAACATGCTAAGTGAAGGAGCCACACACAAAAGGCCACATATTATATGATTCCATTTATATGAATGTCCAGGAAAGGCAAATCCACAAAAACACAAAGAGTAGTGGTTACTAGGAGTAAGGGGAGGTAAGAATGGGAATTGACTACTACTGGATAAGAGGTTTCTTTTTGAAGTGAAGAAAATGTTCTGGAATTAGACCATTAGTGGTGATGGCTGTACAACTTTGTAAAAATGCTCAAAACTACTGAATTCTATACTTTAAAAGGGTGAATCATATGGTATGTTAATTATATCTCAAAGAAAAAGTTTTTTATAAAAACAAAAAGGAAGGAAACCAACTTCATATTAAGAAAAAATGTTAAAGAAAGAAAAAATAATTATGCTTCTGAATTTTCAAAAATTCAAGATTTTGAAAAATTATAATAGGAATCAATTGGTAATTAATTATAATAAGAATTAGCTGAAAATTATGAATAAAGAAAACTTTTCTCCTCTGTGCTAGAATATTGATTCTTCAGAACCTTCTCTGTTTTAAACATACTTTTTTTTAATTGTGAAGAAGTAATTGCTCTCAAATTTTCAAAACATTTCATGTCTTTAAGTTCATATGCTTCATGATGAATGATTTTTTATTATGATACATTCTACATAGAAAAAAAAAACCTGTAACCCACATATTGTGTATCTTTTTAGATCCATATAGCATAATTATATGACATAAAAACTCTATACCAAGGTAACATTTAAGTATGTAATCTTTATCATAATAAAACCAATGCTTTTTTAATTTTACTTAAATTTTCATTTATTTAGAAATTATACCTTTAGGGCGCCTGGGTGGCTCAGTTGGTTAAGCGACTGCCTTCGGCTCAGGTCATGATCCTGGAGTTCCAGGATCAAGTCCCGCATTGGGCTCCCTGCTCAGCAGGGAGTCTGCTTCTCCCTCCAACCCTCCCTCCTCTCATGTGCTCTCTCTCTCTCTCATTCTCTCTCTCAAATAAATAAATAAAATCTTTAAAAAAATATATACCTTTACTATGAAACCATGTTAAAACTGTCATTTTTTTTTTAAAGATTTTATATATTTATTTGACAGAGAGAGAGACAGCGAGAGAGGGAACACAAGCAGGAGGAGTGGGAGAGGGAGAAGCAGGCTTCCTGCCGAGCAGGGAGTCCAATGCGGGGCTCGATCCCAGGATCCTGGGATCATGACCTGAGCCGAAGGCAGATGCTCAACGACTGAGCCACCCAGGCGCCCCTACAGCTCTTGGTTTCATTGATTTGTTTCTATTATTTCTTGGTTTTCTATTTTAGATTTTTGTCCTTCATTATTTCCTTTCCTCTATTTAGTCTGTGTTTATTTTCCTCAGAAATTCAGATTATGATTTTAAGACCTTTCTCTTTTTTCTAATAAGCATTAAAAGCTATGAATTTCCCTCTAAGTATAACTTTAGCTCTACTATATAAATTGTGATGTTTTGTATTTCCCTTATGTCTCAATTCAAATATTTCATGAAATAATGGCCGAAATTTTCCCAAATGTAATGGAAGAAATGAATCTACAAATCCATGAAACCTAACGAGTTCAATCAGAATAAATCCAAAGTGACCTATACAAAGATACTTTATAATTAAATTGTCAAAAGATGAAGAGCAAAATAAATAAATAAATGAATAAACAGATGCAAGAGAGAAGCAACTCATCTCACCAAAGGATTCTAAATAAGATCATAAGCTCAGTTCTCATCAGAAAACTCTTATGAGAGGCCAGAAAGCAGTGGCCTCTGCTAAAGAAAAAACTATCAGCCAGGAATTCTATATCTGGCAAAACTGTCCTTCAAAAACGAGGGAGAAGTTATGACATATCAAATAAACAAAAGCTGAAAGAGTTTATTAGGCCTTTTGAAATGAATGGATATAAAACAGTAACTTCAAATGGTATAATGATATAAAGATCTCTAGTAAAGGTAAAAACATGAAAAAAGATAAAGCCACTATTCTTGTAATTTTGGTTTGTGACTCTATTTTTAATTTTCTACAGGATTTAAAAGGTAAATGCATAAAAATTTAGTATAAATTTTTGTTGTTGGACACAATGTATAAAGGAGCACTCTGTGACATCAATAACACAAAGGAGAGATGGAGCTGTTTAAATGTGAAGTTTTTGTACATAAATGAAGTTGATAACAATTCAAATCAGATAGTTACAACTTTAGGATGCTAATAGGTAATCCACATTGTAAGCACAAAGAAAGTATCTATAGGGCGCCTGGGTGGCTCAGTTGGTTAAGCGACTGCCTTCGGCTCAGGTCATGATCCTGGAGTCCCGGGATCGAGTCCCACATCGGGCTTCCTGCTCAGCAGGGAGTCTGCTTCTCCCTCTGACCCTCTTCCGTCTCGTGCTTTCTATCTCTCATTCTCTCTCTCAAATAAATAAATAAAATCTTTAAAAAAAAAAAAAGTATCTATAAAATATACACAAAACAAGAAAGCAAAATGTATAACTATAAGAAATCAACTAAACAAAAAAGAGGTGGTGATGGAGAAAATGAGGAACATAGAAGTTTTGTAAAACATACAGAAAACAAATAAATGGCAAAATGGATTTAAAAAGATGGTTCAACTATATATTGACTACAAGAGATTCACTTTAGATCTAAAGACATGAAGGCTGAAAGTGAAAGGATGGAAAAGCTATTCCACACAAATGGTAATCAAAAGAGAGGTAGGGTGCCATAACTAATATCAGACAGAATAGACTTTAAGTCAAAAACTGTTACAAGGGCCAAAGGATACCAGGTATTGATGATAAAAAGGTCATTTCATGAAAAACATCTAACAACTGTAAACACATGCACCAAAATCGGAGACCCAAAATCTATTAAGCAAACAATGGCAGAATTGAAGGGAGAAAAGATAAACTATACAATAGTTGGAGATATCAGTTACCCACTTTCAATAATGACTAGAAGTTGGATAGAGATAAGAAAGGAAACAGATAACTGGAACAACACTGTAAGCCTGTTGGACCTAATAGGCATTTATAAAATTTCAATCACAACAGACAATACACATTTTTCCAAAATGGACACGGAACAATTTCCCAGAGAGACCATGTTAGTCCACAACACAAGTCTTAATAAATTTAGAAAGACTGTAATCATACATAATATCTTTTCTGGTCACAATAGAATAAAACTAGAATTTCTAACAATAAAAGAAGGAAAACTAGAAAACTCACAAATATAAGGAAATTAAACAACACATATTTTAAACAACAAATAGGTCAAAGAAGAAATCACAAGAGAAATTAGAAAATACCTTGAGAAATATGAAAATGAAAACACAACATACCAAAACTTATAGGATGCAAAGAAAGCAGTGCTAAGAGGGAAATTTATAGCTTTAATGACACACTTATAAAAAGATCTCAAATTGGTAATCTAATTTTATGCATTCGGGAACTAGAAAAATAAGAGCATACTAAATCCAAAACTAGCAGAGAGAAGGAAATAATAAAGATTATAGAAGAGATAAATTAGAGAATAGAAAACAGTAGAGAAAATCAATAAAATCAAAAGTTGGTTCTTTGAAAAGATCAATAAAATTTACAAACATTTAGCTAGATTGACTTTGGGGGGAAAAAAAGACTCAAATTACTAAAACCACAAAAGAAAGAGGGGACATCACTACCAATTTTACAGAAACGAGGATTATAAAAGAATATTATAAACAACTGTATGCCACCGAACTGGATAACCTAGATAAAATGGGCAAATTTGAAGAACACACAATCTACAAATACTGAATCATTAAGAAATAGAAAATCTGAATAGACTTAAAACTAGTAAGGAGATTGAATCAGTAATCAAAACCCTTCCAACAAAGAAAATCCCTGAATCTAGTGGCTTCACTGGTGAATATTACAAATCACTTAAAGATGAATTAACACCAATCCTACTCAAACTCTTCCAAAAAACTGAAGAGTACAGAATATTTACTAACTTATTTTATGAGCCTAGTATTATCCTAAGAGCAAAGACAAAGACAGAAGCAAAAGAAACTACAAATATCTCTTACAAATATTGATGCAAGAATCTTCAACAAATATAAGCAAACCAAATTCAGCAACATACTGAAAAGATTATAAACCATGACCAAGTGGGATTTATTCCCAAAATTAAAGAATGGTTCATCATATGAAAATCAACGTGGGGAGCCTGGGTAACTCAGTTGTTAAGCGTCTGCCTTCGGCTCAGGTCATGATCCCAGGTCATCAAGCCCCGCATCAGGCTCCCTGATCTGCGGGAGGCCTGCTTCTCCTTCTCCCACTCCCCCTGCTTGTGTTCCCTCTCTCGCTATAGCTCTCTGTCAGATAAATAAATAAAATCTTAAAAAAAAAAAATCACTGTAATACAGAGCATTAATAGAATGAAGGACCAAAAAACACATGATTATTCTAAATTGATACAGAAAAAGCATCAATGACAAAAAACAGTCAATAAACTAGAAATAGAAGGAAACTTCTTCAACATTATAAAGCAATATATGGAAAACCCACAGCTAACATCACACTCAATGGAACAAGTCAGGGATGCCAGTTTGTACCACTTCTATTCAACATAGTAGTTTAAGTTCTTAGCCAGAATAATGAGGCAAAAAAAGGAAATAAAAGACATCCAAATTGGAAAGGAAGAACTAAAATGATCTGTTTGCAGATGACATGATCTTTATTAAATAGAAAGTGAAAGATTTCCCACCACCCACCCCCACCAAATATAAAGCAAATAAATTCAGAAGTTTCAGGATACAAAATCAATACAGAAAAATCAATTCCCTTTCCATACAGCAGCAACAAACAACTGGAAAAGGAAGTTAAGAAAACAATCCATTTGCAACAGCATTAAAAAAATACTTAGAAATAAATTTAAACAAGAAGGTTAAATAGTTGTACCCTGAAACTACTAAACATTGCTGAAAACAATTAAAGAAGACATAAATAAATGGAAAGACATCCCATGTTCATAGGTTGGAAGAATATTATTAGAAATACTACCAGAACAGATTCAATGCAATCCCTATGAAAATCCCAACAGCATTCTTTTGCAGAAAAAGAAAAAAATCCATCCTAAAATGCATTAGGAATCCTGAGGAACTCCAAATAGCCAAAACAATCTTGAAAAAGAACAAAATTAGAGGACCTACGCTTCCAGATTTTAAAACTTATTGCAAAGTTAAAGTAACTGAAACAGTAATGGCATAGGGACAGATTTATATACTAAGGAAACAGAATAAAGTCCACACATAAGTCCTTGCATATGTGGTTAGTGGGTTTTCAACAAGGGTACCAAGACCATTCCATGGAGAAAAGACAATCTTTTCAACAAATGATGCTGGGAAAACTGGGTATCCACATGCAAAAAAAATAAAATTCTGATAACAAATATTGGGACAAATATTGTATGATTCCATTTACATGAGGTACCTAGGACAGACAAATTCTTACAGACAGAAAGTAGAATAGAAATTACCAGGGAGGGGATCTGGGGAGCTACTATTTCATAGTCAGAGATTTCCTGTTTGGGATGATGCAAAAGTTGTAGAAACGGACAGTGTTTATGGTTGCATAAATTGTGAATATATGGTTAAAATGATAAATTTTATGTTATGCATGTTTCACCACAATTTTTAAAAAAGAAATAATAAATATCAGAGGAATAGGTCAAAGATTTGAGAAGCCTCTGAGGTATAGAACTGAAAAGTGAGAAATGAGACAGGGGACCAATGTTTGTCATTATAATCATTTTGTATTATTTAATTATGTATAAGAATTGATAACAAATTAAATTTTTAAAGCCTAAAAAATTATAATAATTCAAAAATGAAAAACTGGGTAATTTTTTGATATGTTTTATAGAGAATTAATATCCACGTGATCTATTAAAAGTCCATACAAATCAATAAAGAAAATAAATACAGTATAAAGACAATAAATTAGAAAATAAGAAATAAGCAAAACCCCCAGAGATGGGCGCCTGAGTGGCTCAGTTGGTTAAGCAACTGCCTTCAGCTCAGGTCATGATCCTGGAGTCCCGGGATCGAGTCCCGCATCAGGCTCCCTGCTCAGCAGGGAGTCTGCTTCTCCCTCTGACCCTCTTCCCTCTCATGCTCTCTATCTCTCATTCTCTCTCTCTCTCAAATAAATTAAATCTTTAAAAAAAAAAAACCCAGAGAACTATCAATCCCACTCTTAATAAAATAAATAAACTAAAACTGAAACAAAATACTTTTGAAAGATTATTTTCTGTATCTTCTCATTCCTTTTTAGTTGAAAAGGTAGAAGAAAAATAATCCATTTGTTATGCCAATTTATAAATCTGCTAAAAAGTATAGTTAAATGTTTGTCTCTGTAGTCACCCAATAATCAATCATCAGTTTCAGTAACTATAAAATTAATACTGTGCTAAATTTATTCCAGAAATTAAATTTAGGAGGTAACATTACTTCTACATTTAGAGTAGTTACTTTTCTTCTACCAAGTGATATATTTTACCTAAATTTATTAAGAATTAGAATATATTTTTAAACTACTGAGACTGGCTAACGAAAATTTTACTATTTGAGAAAACTGGTACCAAAAGACATGGTTCATTATTCAACAGTCTGTTTTTTCACTGTAACTTTTTCAATGGCAATTATATTATTGTCAATTTTAATAACTTTATATTAGATTTGGTTTTCCTCTATATACACAAAAAACAGAAAAAAAAAAAAACATACCAGATTGCTTCCTAGCATATAAAGAATCATTCTTACCATGTCTTTGAAGCTTAGCAGAATATGAAATTTTTCATTTACTCAACTGGACATTGCTGGCTCACTTTCTGGGATTGTGACTGAGATTTTACTTTTCTTTGGTTCCAAGCTTAATTATTAGTTTTCCTTAACATAGCTGTTTGGTGTAAATGTACACATTCTGGGATAAATAATGCTTTTTATTAAGAATTTTTAAGATGTTTATGTCCATTTTATTTTCAGATGTTCTTGTGAAAAAAAAAACCTATCTGATTAAATTTCTTCTGAAAGCAATTCTTTCAATTTATCTATAGGAAGACTAACTTACTGTCTCTGCTAACAAAGTACGTCTTCATCCCCCTTCGGGCTGCTATAACAAAATACCTCGAGCTGGACAGCTTTTAAACATAAGAAATTTATCGCATACAGTCCTGGAGGCTGGAAAATCCAAGATCAGATCAGGCACCAGCGTGGTCCCATCTGATGAGGGCCCTCTTCCTGGTTCATAGCTGGCACCTTTTCTCTATGTCCTCACATGGTGGAAGAGGCAAGGTTTCTCTCAGGTCCTCTTTTACAAACATTAATCCTATTCATAACAATTCTGACCTCATGACTTAAGCATCTCCCAAAGGCCCCACTCCTAAGAGCACCATCTTTAGGGGTTAGGATTTCAACATATGAAATTTTGGAGGACACATTCATACACAGCAGTATGTATACAAACGAAAAGATAGAAGAGCCAAAAGTTATCAGTATTACCATTCAAATATATTACTTATTTATGCTACATATATAATTTCCTATGAGAAAAGAAAAGGGAATACCACTTCTCTACATTGGAATTTAGCTTGGGTTTTGATAAAGTACGATTTTACTCTCAGGAATTATATGTGGTTTTAATGCTTTGAATATTAGGACTAAAATACACTATATAACTCAATTTTACACAAGAAAATATTATTAAAAATCAGAATGACTTTAAAAGCAAGAAAAATATCTAGCCAAATACATGAAGTAAAAAAGATGAGTAACAAAGGAAGTCCGACTTTAGATTCAGATTAACGAAACATTCAAAAGTGTAATTTATGAAAGTGAAGAATGTTTTCCTTCAACTATGAAAAAAATCAAGCTGTCCCCAAGAATAAAAATAACGTACATATTAACAGTCCTTATATAACATTGCTTGAAGACTTTTAATCTCTTATAGTTTCAAGTAAAACAGTGATTGAACAATCAATATCTTAATCAATAAATAAGTAGAATTATATATGATGTTTAGAAAACTGTAATTCCTCTGTTGCATCTGAACTCTGGAAGCTTATCATGGTAATCCCATGTGATTCTTTAAAGGCAAAAGAAACAACAAATATTGTCTTACCTTGTAAGATGGCAAGAAACACAAAATTCCTTGGCTCACAGTCTGACACACAGACAACAAAAGTTCGCCTACTTCATCCTGGAACTCAAATGTTTCTGTGTGCTGGAAGGTAGCACAGAGATTACGACCCTTGGGGCCTGACCCAATGGTGCCCACCCAAACCTAGAATATAAATATGTCATATTAGAGTCATGCCTAAACTACACAGGCAAATTAGCATTTAGTTGAGAACTTTAATTATATGTATGTCAAAAGAAGACGAAGCAACAAGTTTAGAGGAAATTTATTTTTAAATTGGTGGTGTTTTTCTATTATCATTAATTAATTATATATAAATCTAATTTATAGAAATTTTACTTTAAGCAGACCAACAGCTTTGCAAAATTAAACATGTAGTAAAATTTTGTGGGATGCGAACAAATGAAATGAGTAAATCAGAAATGATTCCAAACTCTTAGAGATGAAGGCTTATACAATCTGCTGTAGATAAGCCTCTGAGACTCAACTATGACAACAGCTAAGTACATTCAATATGAATATACTTAACAAATTTACAAATTCACTGATGGTCAAAGATCTATAGTCCTAAAATATCAGACCCACCAAATTTTAGTTATTTGCAATTGCTCTACATTCATAAAGACCTAGTTTTAGTATAGTTAATCTGACTAAGAGAAAGAAAAAACTTTATTAGTCATCTTAAGACAATAAAGACTTCAGATTGTTGAAAAATGTAATAGCCCTATATTTTCAAATGATATATGAGATTGAGGTATATTTTCCAAGATGACATCTGATGGACACCAATTTAACCAACTTTTAACTAAATGATTAACTAGTAATAAGACAAACTGATATTAAGTGTTTCCTGACATGAGGCAATGGAAAGTAACAATATCACCTATATAGTAATGTTACCAAACCTTTTAACCTGAATCTATCAAGAAGAAACAACCATATAAAATCCAGATTATAAGACATTCCTCAAGATAACTGGTGACTCAAATTCTATAAAAATGTCATGAAAGATAAACAAAGAGAAAAAAAAGTCAAAAAAAAGTTTTAAGACTAGAAATATGAAAGTCAAGTGTAACATGTAATACTTGATTGGATCTTGGATCAAGAATAAAAATAAAAAGGATAAAGACATTATATTTCTCCAGTTATTTCCAATTTTGGAAATAACTGGAAAAATATAAATATTGACACTATTGTACCAATATTACATTTCTTGGGTATGATCATGGTATTGTAGTTATGTAGGATTATGTACTTGTTCTTTTTTTAAACGATTATTTATTTAAGAAAGGTGGGGGCGGAGAGGCAGAGAGAGAGGGAAAAAATCCCCAAGGCAAGCTTCACATAGGGCTCCGCACTGGTGTGTGGAAGCCTGCTTGGGATTCTCTCTCTTCCTTTCCCTCTGCTCCTCCCCCCTCCCTCTCTAAAATAAATAAAAATAAAAATATTTTTTTATAACAGAAAAACTCAAAAGCCAAGAGTTTACTCTTTAAAAAGATTAATAAAAGCAATAAACTCAAACCGACACTGATAAAAAAAACACAAAACCAGAAAATACAAATTGACAATATCAGGTAGGGATAAGAACACAACTACAGAGCTCACAGATGTTAAAAAGATAATAAAACACTTCACAATAAAAAATAAATTTTTAAAGTTGGGGGCAAATATTGAAATAGAATTCAACTGAAGAATTAGCATTTTTACTATTATAATCCATTGACATTACAGGTTAAATGGGCTTTTGTGTACTAGACTGAGAATATAGAGTTCATAACAACATTCTTATGAGAAAATATGTTAAATTTATTAATAACTTCCCATATTTATTTGAACCTCTAAAAAAGGTAACTTAAAACTACAGAACACATAGGCGCCTGGGTAGCTCAGATGGTTAAGCGTCTGCCTTCGGCTCAGGTCATGATCCCAGAGTCCTGGGATCAAGCCCCGCATCGGGTTCCTGGCTCAGCGAGGAGCTTGCTTCTCCCTCTCCCTCTGCCTCTCTCCCTGCTCATGCTTTCTCTCTCTCTCTCTCTGTATCTCTGTGTCTCAAATGAATAAATAAAATCTTAAAAAAAAAAACAAACTACAGAACATAGAGTGCACTTGTGGTGAGCACCAGGTATTCTATTAAGTCCTGAATCACTAAATTGTACACCTGAAACAAATATTACACTGTATGTTAACTAAATGGAATTTAAATAAAAACTTTTTAAAAATGTGGAACATATATTTTTCCTTTACTATTGTTTATAGCAATGTCTCTAAACAGGAGCACTCTGGCACTATAGAAAGCACAATTCTTAAGTTATACGGGAGCTTAATATTCAAGGCCCCCACCTACTAAATATCAGTAGTTCCTCCCAAGTAATTGTGAAAACTAAAAATGTCCCTACACATACACCTTGGTTGAAAACAACAGCTTTATGGGGTGCCTGGGTGGCCCAGTCAGTTGAGCATCTGACTTCAGCTCAGGTCATGATCTCAGGGTCCTGGAATCAAGCCCAGCATCAGGCTCTGTGCTCAGTAGGGAGTCAGCTTGTCCCTCTCCCTCTCCCTCTGCCCCTTCCCCCACTCATGCTCTCTCTCAAATAAATAAATAAAATCTTAAAAAAAAAACAGTTTTATAAAGAACTAGAACTGTGTTAGGTGCACAGGTGATGCTAAGTATGTAGCTAGCCACTTTAAATTACTTCATAAAAAGAAGCAGAAGGTAGAATGACAAATGACAATTCAAATGTTCCTAGGAAATTAAATAACATTTATATGGTATTATTATAAAACATTAAAAACTTAAATTATAGGACTCATGAGAGTACTTTTATTTTTTTATTTTTATTTTTTTAAAAGATTTTATTTATTTGTCAGAGAGAGAGAGAGAGAGCACGCACACACATGCAGGGGGAGCAGCAGAGAGAGAAGCAGGCTTCCCACTGAGCAGGGAGCCTGATGCAGGACCCGATCCCGGGACTCCAGGATCATGACCTGAACCGAAGGCAGTCGCTTAACCAACTGAGCCATCCAGGCGCCCATGAGAGTACTTTTAATTCGTTTCAGATATTCAAACACATGCTGAACCCTTGCTAATTAACTAATGCCCAGTATTAATCCAGGTGCACTGGAAGAACGGGGACATAAAAAGAATAACGATATACTACTGTCTGTTGGAAAAGAGAAACACATGAACAAATAATTATGCAATAGGAACTATGGTAAAGACATTAAATTTTTGTTTTGTTTTTAATTCTCATTTTTAAAAACCTAAAACATACTTAAATGAAGAAACTGCAATATAAACTTTGCATCTAAAGTGTATATTTTTACTCAATGAACTGAAGGAATGCTATTTATCAGTATTTCCTTTTGTTGACACTACCAAACAGCTGACAGATTTTTCTTTTATTCTAAAGCTAAAATGCTGAATTTCCTATCAGGATCTGTTAGTATTTCAGGTACCTTCTAATTTTCTTCATATAAAATTATATTGAGGTAAAAAGACTGAGAGCCTTCAAAAAACATACTAACCTGTGAGTTATTAATGACATGATTAGCCTCCAGTTGGACAGTGAATGTAACACCAAGTTCTGATGAAAAGGATTTCATTGGTGATAATGTCCCAGATGTCAAAACAATTGTCCAAACTTTGCCATTAATATCTGAAAAGGCCTAAAAGGAAACAATATTAGATACATCTTTACAAGAGTAAAACATATTTATTTAATTGTTGGTATTGAGCAAGATGACAGAATTTTCATTTACAACATGACAGACTTACCACAGCTGGATTTAAGCACCAAAAGTTTAGCACATGAACTGCAATTTTCTGTCTTGAACGTTTCTTATTTTTTGCCAGAGCAAAGAATCCATTTTTATCTGAAGTATCAATCTGATTTATCCAAGAATAAGTCTGTTGAATAGCAACTTTATAATCATCGGCAAATCTGGATGAAAATTAAATGTTAATTAAATGGCAAAACTTTATGAAACACATAATGTCCCAGCTACATACAATATAAAAACTGATTAAACTAAAACTAAATCGAGAGTCCTGGTATCTTCCCACTCAAAGATACCATCTTCCCCACCAACACCCCCCACTGCTAATTAAATTCAGTAATTCTGATAGAAAATGAGCCATTAAATCTTACAATCAACTTCCTCTTACAGAGGTTAGATATTATCTAAATATCCATCCCTTACCATTTCCCATCCCTATGTTCGAACAATATATAAATCATGGCAAAACTAGAATTAAAATCCAGGTCTCCTAACTCCTAGTCTAGAGCTCTTTGCACTCTGTGTTACATTATCAGTCACAAAATAGTAACAGTTTTCCTTAAAGAAGCTAAACAGTGCATTATACTTTTTTATTATACGAGAAAATGGAAAGAATTTTTACTGAAAGTTTTAAAAGTTTAGAAAACGAATTATAAATTTTAAGTTCCTTTAAAATATGGGTTTCAGTCTTCATTAACTTTTAATGAAGGTATTGATCTCTGTGATCCCATCCAACTTATAATTTCTTTCAATAAGAGGCTATGCACACACACATAAAAAAAAGGCTATGCACACTTCAGCTTAAAGAGAATAAAATATGGTAGTCTCCACCATGTCCTCATAATAATATTGACTGTTAACTTCACCCCTAGAGAGATCAGATCTCAAAGTTCAAGGATTACCCTACAATCCTTGGAGAGAATTTTATAAAAGTACTGAGAGCTATAAACTATAAAACAGTTAGAGGAAAACATAGGGGAAAATCCTAATGATACCAGATTTGGCCATATTTCTTGTATATACCAAAAGCACAAGCAACAAAGAAAAAATAAACTGGACTTCATCAAAATTAAAAAACTTTTGTGCATCCAAGGACACTATCAGAGAGTGAGAAGACAACCCACAGAATGGAATATATGTGTAAAACATACATCTGATATAGGATTAATATGCAGAATATATAGGCAACTTTTACAACTCAACAACAACAAAAAACAACCCAATTCAAAAATGAGCATAGGACGTGAATAGACATTACTCCAATGAAGACATGCAAATGGACAATAAGAACATGAAAAGATGCTCAACATCATTAGCCATTAGTGGAGGATGGAGTAAATAAAAACTATAAGCAAATACCACTTTATACCCATTAGGATAGCTATTATCCCAAAAGTGAGAAACAACAAGTACTAGCAAGGATGTCAAGCAACTAGAAATGTTGTGCATAACTATGGGAATTTAAAATGGGAAAATAGTATGTTGATTCCTCAAAAAGTTAAATACAGAATTACCATATGACCCTGAAGTTCCACACTCCAGGTATTTACATGGAGGAATTGAAAGCAGGGACTCAAACAGATATTTGTGTTTTTGTTTTTTTTTTTAAAGGATTTTATTTATTTGACAGAGACAGCGAGAGCAGGAACACAAGCAGCGGGAGTGGGAGAGGGAGAGCAGGCTTCCCGCCAAGGAGGGAGCCTGATGCAGGGCTCGATCCCAGGACCCTGGGATCATGACCTGAGCCGAAGGCAGACGCTTAATGACTGAGCCACCCAGGCGCCCCTCAAACAGATACTTGTATATCAATGTACACTGTAGCATTATTCACAATAGACAAAAGGTGAAAATAATTCAAAAGTCCATCAACATAACAAAGGATAAACAAACTATCGTATATACATACAATGGAATCTGATAATATTCGGCCATAAAACAGAATGGCATTCTGATATATATTACAACATGGATAAACCTTGAAAACATTATACTAAGTTAAATAAGCCAGATGCAAAAGAACAAATATTATATGATTCCACTTTATAGGAGATACCTAAAAGGGGCAAATCCATGGAGATGAAAGAAAAGAGGTTACCAGAGATTGTGAGAAGAGGGAAATGGGAACTATTGTTTCATGGGTATAGAGCTCCTGAAAAAGTTCTGGGAATGGATAGTAGTGATATGAATATACTTAATGCTACTAAATGTACAAAATGGTTAAAAAGAGTAAATTTTATGTTATGTATGTATGTTTTACCATAAAAAAATTGGAACCAGATAGTACTATAATTTAATAAGGGATTGAGTGAGGGGAGTTAACTGTTTCTCATTTTCCACGTTTCACTAAATAGAGGCTTTATGCAATAAGAGACTTTCTGACACTGGAAGAAACATATCTAAAACTGTCCTTAAAACCTAAATGTTTAAGTTCAGTCATATACAATTTAATGTATAATTATAATGTATAATACGTTGTATAAATTACACAATATAAATTATAAAAATAAATTTTTACAAATTTAATACTGCATCAACTAATAAAATGTATTTAAAATATATCTACTTTTTTATTTCAATACTCATTTTCATTAATAAAGACTATTTCAATTGATCTAAGTCTGTACCAACAAGTAAGAACAATATTTATACCACTTCTTTACAATGAACCTAGGTACTCACACAACTTAAACACATACTAGCATCCAATAAAACTAATATTTTTAAGAGGGAAAAGACAAATCATATATATTTACTAACCTGCTATTTTGCCTAAAAAGATAGTCAAACACCATAAAAAGTCCTTTGAGCATTATTTGAGTTGAAGCACTAATAATCGGTACTACTCTTGCCTCCTCTTTACCATGCATTGGTAAGACTTTTTCTTCTTTTTGAAGGACAGCAGAAAAATGTCCCTATAAGAAATTACCATTATTAAGTACATTGCAGGAAATGGGAAGAAGAGGAAAACAAACTTCTTAAAATTATAAAACCCAAATGAAATATACACTGAAATTTTAGGCAAACACTATTAATATACAAGAGCTATGTTTTAAATTCCCACATAGTCCCTAGCACCCTACACAAAAGTACATCTTTAAGTCTCTTAAACCACCAAACATACATTTTACTTACCCATTCTCACAATAGTTATATCATAATTTTTACTAAATCAATATTTATTTTTAACAAAATTGTAATTACATATACCTTGTTATAGCTAACCCATATATAGTATACTATACTTCCTTTCTTTTGTAACATTTACTTTTTATTTACTTTTTCCTAGTGTTTATGCTTAAATCAACCTTTTTAATAAATTATCACTTGTTAAAAATGATAGATAGATAGATAGATAGACAAATTCCCATATATTCCCAAATTCTCTTCAGAATCAAAGACACTTTAACAGTAAGTTATACATTTAGGAGGTTCATTACTTCTTCAGGCAATCAGGGTATCATTTAGTGCCCTTCAAAAGTAATGAACTAGGCACGCCTGGCTGGCTCCTCAGTTGGTACAGCCTGCAACCTTTGATCTCAAGGTTGTGAGTTCAAGCCCTATGTTGGGCATGGAGCTTACTTTTAAAAAACAAACAAAAAACAGTAAAAAGGACTAAATAAAAATGCAACAAATGGTTTTTCCAAAGAGCTTACAAGGGTTGATATGCCACCTAAATGCCTGAATTACTTCCAGGTAGTATTCCAATGATGAGAATAATATGACTGTATGACAAGTAAAAAATTTTAAATGACTCAAGGAAACAATACATGCTAAATACAAAATGTATACTAACTGGCTCATTTGTTTTCATGTGGCTCATAAGTTTTAATAAATATTCTGAAGTCAGATAGCAGTGACAGTTGCATAATTCTGTGACTACACTAAAAACTACAGAATTGTATACTTTAAGAGGGTAAATTTTATGGCATGTGATTATTTCAGTCAAGCTGTTAATAAAAAAATAAAGAATTTTAAAACAACAGACATTACTAAATGATGCAAGACTAGTAATATAGTCTCTTTTAAGTAGCAATAAGACCAGGATGCCTGTTTCACTGCCTGTGATAAACAATGCACTGGAAGTTTAAGCTAACAAAGAAATAAACAGAATGTGATGGAGTTGGAAAGAAAGAAAATAGTCATTACTTATAAACAGTATAATTACACAGAAAATTTAAGAATCCATAGACAAAGCTATAAGATAGTTCAGCAAAGTGGTTGGTTACAAGATAAATAAAAATCCACTACCGTTTTTATACAGCAATAACAACTAGAAAATGCAATTTTTTAAAGTTACCATTTGAAAAAGAAACAGAAACTTTAACTTACTTAGGAATAAATCTATCCAAAACACCTAAGACTTTTAAAAATAAAATCATAAAATTTTATTAACAGATATAGGATATAATAAATGAAGAACTTTATACATCTTGTTTGTGAATGGGAAAACTCCTGTATTATACATACATCAATTCTTCCTAAATTCAGTGAAATTCCAACCAAAATTCCAACAGAATTTTTCATGGAAATTTACAAGCTAATTCTAAAATTCAGCCAAGATCATCCCAAAGGAAAAGAACAAAGTAAGGAGATATGCACTACCATATATCAGCATTTTTCTAATGCTAGAGTAATTAAAAAATATGAGTTTAGGTCACAGAACAAAGTCCAAAAATTCAAAAATAAATGAAAATCAGGTATGTGGCAGAAGTGTCATTACAAATCAGAAAGAAATGAACTATTTAGTAAATGATGCTGAGAAAATGATCCATGCAGGAAATAAAATGGATTCCCAACCTCACAATGTAAACAAAAATGAATCTTCAGCTGATTTTATTAAGAAAAAATAACACTTTTAGAAAATATAGCACAAGATAAGGAAAGACTGCTTAAACTCAAATACAATTCATAAAAGAAAAAACACTAATAACTTTGAATGCACTAAAATAAACTTTCAGAAAAATACTCCATAAATAAGCCACAAAACACAAGAATATATATGCAATGCAATAAGCAACAAAGAATTAGTATTTAGAATACATAAAGGAAAGAGCGAAATATACAAAGATATATTTTCAAGGATGTTCATAACAGAATTGTTTCTTATTCTGGGAAAGCTGGCAACAACCCACATTTCAAGTGCCAGATTCATCAAGTAATTTAGAATATGTGCACTCACAAAAATGCTACACTGCAATTAAAAATCATGTGAAAGGGGCATCTGGGTGGCTCAGTCAGTTAAGGCTCCAATTCTTGGTTTTGGCTCAGGTTGTGATCTCAGGGTCGTAATTTGGGAGTCCTGCATGGGCTCCACGCTCAGTGCACAATCTGCTTAAGATTCTTTCTCCCTCTGCTCTCTCCCCCGCCAGTCCCCGTTCTAATAAATAAATACTTAAAAGAATAAAAATCATGTGAAAGAATCTATTAAAATAGTACTTGTAGGGGCACCGGGGTGGTTTAGTCATTTAAGCATCCCACTCTTGATCTCAGGGTCCTGTGATCAAGCCCCTGACAGGCTTCATGATCAGTGGGGAGTCTGCTTGAAATTCTCTCCCTCTCCCTCTGCCCTTCCCCACCGCTTGCACATGTGCTCTCTCTGAAATAAATAAATCTTAAAAAAAAAGTACTCATAACATTAAATGAAAAGAGGCTGCAAAGAAATATGTGTCATATCAGAAATCTATGTCAAGTAAATATATGCATAAAATAAGATAGGTGGATATAAATCCAAAAGTTAATAACGATCATCTTTAAGTTTATGAGTTTTTTCCTTTGTGTCTTTCGTATTTTCTAAGTTTTTTCCTTTGACATGTATGTATTTGTACATTTTTATTAAATTATAATATATATAATGTACTAAAGTATACAGCTCACCTTTCAAATGTAAAGTTTATGCAAAAAATCATGGAAAGATGTCATAATACGGACAATACTTACAATACTATATTGCATTTTAAAAAATGCAGGGCAAAAATTATAAGTATAATCTGATTAAAACACATTTTTTATATTCATATGCCCAGAAGGCTAGCGGTGATCACGGTAGCCATAGTTCCTATCTGTTTTGGTTCAAAAACCTCTTTAAGTCCACATGAGGAAAATTACAAAACTCTGATAAAAGAAATCAAAGATCCAAACAAATGGAGAGATACTCTCTGTTCATAGATAGGAAGATTCAATATTGTCCAGTTGTTAGTTCTTCCTAGTTTGATCTATAGATTTAATGCCATCTCAATCAAAATTCCAGAAAGTTACTTTGTGGATATTGACAAACTGAGTCTAAAGTTAATCTGGAAGGAAACAAACCAGAATAATCAACACAATACAGAAGAAAGAGAACTGATACTATCCAACTTCAAGACTTACTACAAATCTATAGTAATCAAGATAGTGTGGTATTAATAAAGGAACAGGAAAATCAATCAATGGAAGGGCGCCTGGGTGGCTCAGTTGGTTAAGCGACTGCCTTCGGCTCAGGTCATGATCCTGGAGTCCCGGGATCGAGTCCCGCATTGGGCTCCCTGCTCAGCAGGGAGTCTGCTTCTCCCTCTGACCCTCTTCCCTCTCATGCTCTCTCTCATTCTCTCTCTCTCAAATAAATAAATAAAATCTTTAAATTAAAAAAAAATCAATCAATGGAAAAGAACAAAGAGCCTAAAAATGGACCCACAAGGATATAGTCAACTATCTTTAACAAAGGAGCAAAGACAATCCAATGGAGAAGGATGGTTTTTTCCGACAAATGGTGATAGAATAATTGGACATCTACATGCAAAGAAATGAATCTGGATACAGACCTTCTATCTTTCACAAAAATTAACTAAAAATGTAAAATGAAAACTCTAACACTTTTAGAAGAAAAGACAGAAGAAAATCTAAGTGACTTCAGGTTTGGTGGTGAGTTTTTAGACACAACACCTAAAGCATGGTCCATCAAAAAAAAAAAATTGGTAAGCTGAACTTTGTCAAAACTAAAAACTTATGTTCCATAAAAGACACTGTTAATAGAATGAAATGAAAAGCCACAGACTAGAAGAATATATCTGCAAACACGTATCTGATGAAGGACTTGTATACCAAATATACAGAGAACACTTAAACCTCAACAACAGGAAGACAAAGAACCCAACTGAAGAGTAGGCAAAAGATCTGAAGACACATCTCACAAATAAGATATACAGATGGCAAAAGAGCATGTGAAAAGATGTTCCACATCAAATGTCATTAGGGAATTGTAAATTAAAACAATAAGATACTACTACATATCTATTAGAATGGCTGGTATTCAAAACCCTGACAATTCCAAATGTTGGCAAGGATGGATAATAACAGGAACCCTCATTCACTGACGATGGGAATGTAAAACAGCACAGCCACTTTGGAAGACAGCAGTTTCTTGCACAGCTAAAAACAGTCTTACCATACAATATAATAATTGTACTAAGTATTTACCCAAATAAGAAGAAAGCACAACCACACAAAAATATGCACACAAATGTTTATAACAAATTTATTCAGAATTGCCCAAACTTGGAAGCCACCAGTATGTCCTACAGTAGGTGAAAGGATAAAAAAATGGTGTGCATACATACAATGAATATTGTTTAGCAGTAAAAAGAAACAAGCCATCAAGCCATAAAAAGACATGAGGGAAGCTTAGTATGATTCCAACTAAATGGTATTTTGGAAAAGGCAAAATTATGGAGTCAGGAAAAAAAAAAAAAAATCACTGGTTACCAGAGGTTCAGCAGGGGAAATGAAGTATGGTAAAGGGATGAATTAGTTAAGTGTAGCACAGAAGATTTTTAAGGCAGTGAAAATATTCTGTATGACACTGTAATGGTAAATACATGACTTTGTTTCTATCAAAACTCACAGAATTGTACAAAATAGAGAGTGAACCTTAATGTAAACTATGGACTTTAGTAAACAATAATATAATGATATTGTATCAAATATAACAAATGTACTATATTACTGTAAAATGTTATTAACTGGAGAAACTGTAGTGTGTGTGTGTGTGTGTGTGTGTGTGTGTGTGTGTGTGTGTGTGTGTGTGTGTGTGTGTGTGTGTGTGTGTGTGTGTGTGTAGCTAGGGTTGAGGGTATATGAGAATTCTGTCCTTTCTGCTCAATTTTTCTGTAAACCTAAAACAACCACTCTTAAAAGCAAAGTCTATTGATTTAAATAAGTAATTAAGAACAAAAAAGAAAAGAGGATAGGAGGAGGCAAGAGGGCAGAAGAGTAGGGGCCCTCGTTTCATCTGGTCCCTTGAATTTAGCTGGATAACTATCAAACCATTCTGAACACCCATGAATTCAACCTGAGATGTAAGAAAATATATTTAGAACTCTGCAAGTAGAAAAGCAGCTGCTTTTTGCAAGGTACGAGGTGCAGAGACATGAGTCGGAGGGGAGATATCAGAAGATAAACGGAGGGGGGAGGGAGCCTCCACAAGCCCACTGCCAGAAAGTGATATAGCCCCAGAGGGCAAACTTGGAACCCTTCTGCTCCAGTGAGAGACATCCCTATCTGAAAGGGGCTCAGGGGATGAAAAGGGCAGAATTCAGTGTGGTCTCAGGATCCCAAGAGCCACAGAACTAACAGGAGAGCCTGAGTCAATAGAGTTGCCCAAGCAGTGGAGCAGGAAAACTGGTTACAGTCAGCAAGCCCAGGAGAGAACTCTCAGCTCAGGTGGCCATAAACCGTGAGCTGGACCGATGAGGTGACCACTCTCCACCAGTGCACCCTGAAAAGGACTTGAATGCAGGGACCATCTGCCATCCCTGGGAGGGGTGAAACGGGTGCCCATGACTGGGCAACAGCTCTCAGGGCAGCTCACAACTGCTCTCAGCCCCAGGACACACAAAGGGCAATAATGCAGGTCACTTGGACTCCCCTCCCTGCCCAGGAGGATTGCTGTGGGCATGCACCACAGGAGTCTGTGGAGTTTGGCACACACAAAAGTGAAGACTGTTTGTCTCAGAGGGTTTATTGAAGAGGGGGGACCGTGATCTTTTGGCTCTGGGGCTGGAGATCAGGGCAGGGCCATTTTTATTCTGATCCTCTAAAGAGGCACAGAAAACCTTCAGGGAACAAAAACCACAATCAGGACCAGCTTACACTAAGCCCAGCCCCCTGGCAAGGGGCAGTGCAACTCTGCCCAAGCAAAGACACCTGAGAAGCAGCACAGCAGGCCCCTCCCCCAGAAGACCAACAGGAAGAACAGGTGCACAACTAGTTTATGGATCCCACACGACTGTAAAACTCCAGCACTAGAGGAAAATAGTATACAGAACCTGAGGTTTTTTTCTCATGATTTGCTTATCTTTCTGTCTAAAATTTTCCATTTCTTTTTATTTTCCCCATTTCAACTAGTTTCTTCTTTTATCAATTCTTTGGTTTTAAGTCGCTTTTTAACTATTTTTTACATCTACATTTTATAGATATATGCTTCATTTTTGGCCTTTTTTCACTCTATTCAATTTTATTTTGTATACATATAAGTTTTGCTTTCTTTGCAATTTTGGGATTTAGTGCGTCTAACACACAGACCAAAATTCACTCAGGAACAAGTGGATCACCGTGCTTCGTCCACGCTGTGAGATTATATATAGTCTCTCTTCCCCCACCCCCTTTTCTTCCTTTTTCTTTTTTGTTTTGTTTTTATTTGCTTTTCCGTCTTGATTTCTGACCACTTCGGATTTGTCTAGTGTGTATTTAGCTTGGGTCATGGTTGGTATTTTTGATTCTGCTCACTCACTCACCCATTCTTCTCTGGGCAAAGTGACTTAGAAGGAGGAATTCACAACAAAAGAAAGAACCAGAGGTAATATTCTCTGCCACAGATCTAATTGATACGGATATAAGATGTCAGAGATGGAATTCAGGATAACAATTATAAAGTCAATAGCTGGGCTTGAAAAAACCATAAAGACAGCAGAGAATCTCTCGGTGCAGAAGTAAGATCTAATCAGGTAGAACATAAAAATACTATAACTGAGATGCAGTCTAAATTGGATGCACTAACAGCCAGGGTGAATGAGACAGAAGAGAGAGTAAGTGATCTATAAGCCAGGCTGATGGAAAAGAAGGAAGCTGAAAAAAAGAGAAAAACAACTAATAGCCCATAAACAAAGGCTTCGAGAAATTAATGATGCCATGAAAGGTACCAAAGTCAGAATTATTGGGGTGTCCAAGCGGGAAGAGAGAGAGAGAGAACTTCCCTAATCTGGGAAAACAAGCATTCATGTCCAAGAGGCAGAGAGGACTCCTCCCAAAATCAATAAAAATAGATCAACATCCTGACATATAATAGTGAAGCATGCAAATTTTAGAGAAAAAGAGAGAATCCCGAGAGCAGCTTGAGACAAGAGGCTCCTTACCTACAGAGGGGGGAACATCACACCTATCCACAGAAACCTGGCAGGCCAGAAAGGGCTGGCATGATATATTCAGGGTACCAAATGAGAAGAACATGCACCTAAGAATACTTTATCCAGCAAGGCTGTCATTCAGAATGGAAGGAGAGGGGCGGCTGGGTGGCTCAGATGGTTAAGCATCTGCCTTTGGCTCAGGTCATGATCCCAGGGTCCTAGGATCAAACCCCACATTGGACTCCTGACTCAGCGGGGAGTCTGCTTCTTCCTCTCCCTCTGCCTCTCCCACTGCTCATGCTCTCTCTCTCTCTCTGTATCTCTGTGTCTCAAATGAATAAATAAAATCTTTAAAAAAAAAAAAAGCAGAATGGAAGGAGCGATAAAGAGCTTCCAGGACAGACAGAAACTGAAAGAATATGTGACCACCAAGCCAGCCCTGTAACAAATATTAAGGGGGATTCTGTAAGCGAAGAGAGAAGCCAAGAATAACATAGAGTAGAAAGAAACAGAGACAATCTACAGAAAAGGGGGGGTGCCTGGGTGGCTCAGTTGGTTAAGCGTCTGTCAGCTCAGGTCATGATCTCAGGGTCCTGGAACTGAGCCCCGCGTCGGGCTCCCTGCTCAGTGGGGAGTTTGCTTCTCTCTCTCTCTCTCCCTCTGTCGCTACCCTCCTGCTTGTGCTCTCTCACTATCACTCTCTTTCCAATAAATAAATAAATAAATAAATAAATAAATAAATAAATAAAATCTTTTTAAAAAAATCTGCAGAAACAGGGACTTTACACACAATACAATGGCACTAAATCCATGTCTTTCAATAGTTACTCTGAATGTAAATGGATTAAATACTCCAATCAAAAGACACAGGGTATCAGACTGGATAAAAAGCAAGACCCATCCATATGCTGTCAACAAGAGACCCATTTTAGATCTAAAGACACCACTAACCTGAAAGTGAGGGGGTGGGGAACCATTTACCACGCTAATGGACCTCAAAAGAAAGCTGGGGTAGCAATCCTCATATCAGACAAATTAGATTTTAAACCAAAGACTGTAGTAAGAGATGAAGAAGGACCCTATATCATACTTAAAGGGTCTATCCAACAAGAAGATCTAACAGTTGTAAATATTTATGCCCCCAACCCAATGGGAGCAGCCAATTATATAAACCAATTAATAACCAAAGTAAAGAAACACATTGATAATAATATATTAATAGTAGGGGACTTCAACGCCCCCCACTCACAGCAATGGACAGATCATCTAAGCAGAAGATCAACAAAAAAACAAGGGCTTTGAATGACACACTGGACCAGATGGACTTCATAGATGTGTACAGAACATTCCATTTTAAAACAACAGAATACTCATTCTTCTCATGTGCACATGGAACTTTCTCCAGAACAGATCACATACTGAGTCACAAATCAGGTCTCAGCTGAAACCAAAAGATTGGGATTATCCCCTGCATATTTTCAGACCACAATGCTTTGAAACTTGAATTCAATCACAAGAGGAAATTTGGAAGGAACTCAAACACTTGGAGGTTAAAGAGCATCCTACTAAAGAATGAATGGGTCAACCAGGAAATTTAGGAAGAATTTTAAAAATTCATGGAACTAATGAGAATGAAAACACATCTGTTCAAAACCTTTGGGATATAGCAAAAGCAGTCCTCAGAGGGAAGTACATTGCAATACAAGCCTCTCTCAAAGAATTAGAAAAATCTTAAATACACAAGCTAACCTTACACCTAAAGGAGCTGGAGAAAGAAAAACAAATAAAGCCTAAACCCAGCAGGTGAAGACAAATAATAAAGATTAGAGCAGAAATCAACGAAACAGAAACCAAAAGAGCAGAACAGATCAATGAAACTAGAAGCTGGTTCTTTGAAAGAATCACTTTGATAATCCACTAGCCAGACTTATCCAAAAGAGAAAAGACCCAAATTAATAAAGTCATGAATGAAAGGGGAGAGATCATGACCAACACCAAGGAAATACAGACAATTTTAAGAACATATTATGAGCAACTATATGCCAACAAATTAGGCAATCTGGAAGAAATGGATGCATTCCTGGAAACTCATAAACTACCAAAATTGAAACAGGAAGAAACAGAAAATCTGAACAGACCAATAACCAGTAAGGAAACTGAAGCAGTAACCAAAAAACCTCCCAAAAAACAAGACTGCAGGGCCAGATGGCTTCCCGGGGAATGCTACTAAACATTTAAAAGAGAAATAATACCTATTCTGCTGAAGCTGTTTCAAAAAATAGAAATGGAAGGAAAACTTCCAAACTCATTCTATGAGGCTAGCATTACCTTGATCCCCAAACAGGACAAAGACCCCATCAGAAAGAATTACAGACCAATATCCTTGATGAACATGGATGCCAAATACTCACCAAGATATAGCCAATAGGATCCAACAGTACATTAAAAGGATTATTCACCACGACCAAGTGGGTTTTATTCCTGGATTGCAAAGGTGGTTCAACACTCGCAAATAAATCAACATGATAGATCACATTAATGAAAGACAAGAACCACATGATCCTCTCAATTGATGCAGAAAAAGCATTTGACAAAATACAGCATCCTTTCTTGATTAAAACTCTTCACAATGTAGGGATAAAGGGAACATACCTCACTATCATAAAAGCCATTTATGAAAAGCCCACAGCAAATATCATTCTCAATGGGGAAAACCTGCAAGCTTTTCCCCTAAGATCAGGAACACAGCAGGGATGTTCACTATCACCACTGTTGTTCAATATAGTACTAGACGTCCTAGCCTCAGCAATCAGACAACAAAAAGAAATAAAAGGCATTCAAATTGGCAAAGAAGTCAAACTCTCACTCTTCGCAGATAACATGATACTTTACATGAAAAACCCAAAAGATTCCACCCCAAAATTGCTAGAACTCATACAGTAATTCAGCAATATGGCAGGATACAAAATCAATGCAGAGAAATCAGTTGCATTTCTATACACTAACAATGTGACTGAATAAAGAGAAATTAAGGAGTAGATCCCATTTACAATTGCACCAAAAACTATAAGATACCTAGGAATAAACCTAACCAAAGATGTAAAGGACCTGTACTCTAAAAACTATATAACATTTATGAAAGAAATTGAGGAAGACACAGAGAGATAGAAAAACATTCCATGCTCATGGATTGGAAGAATAAATGTTGTTAAAATGTCTATGCCTCCCAGAGCAATCTACACATTCAATGTACTCCCTATCAAAATAACCATCGACGTTTTTCACAGAGCTGAAACAAATAATCCTACAATTTGCAAGGAACCAGAAAAGACCCTGAATCACCAGAAAATGTTGAAAAAGAAAACCAAAGCTGGGGGGCATCACAATGCCTGATTTCAAGCTACATTACAAACTGTGATTAAGACATGGTACTGGCATAAAAACAGACACATAGATCAATGGAACAGAATAGAGAGCCCAGAAATGGACCCTCAACTCTATGGTCAACTAATCTTCAACAAAGAAGGAAAGAATATCCAATGGAAAAAGAACAGTCTCTTCAATAAATGGTGCTGGGAAAACTGGACAGACACATGCAGAAGAATGAAACTGGACCATTCTCTTACATCACACACCAAGATAAACTCAAAATGGACAAAAGACCTAAATGTGAGACAGGAATCCATCAAAATCCTAGAGGAGAACATAGGCAGCAACCTCTTCAACCTCAGCCACAGCAACTTCTTGCAAGACACGTCTCTAAAGGCAAGGGAAACAAAATAAAAAATGAACTATTGGGACCTCATCAAGATAAAAAGCTTCTGCACAGCAAAGGAAACAGTCAACAAAACTAAAAGGCAACCTATGGAATGGGAGAAGATATTTGCAATGACATATCAGAGAAAGGACTGGTATCCAAGATCTATAAAGAACTTATCAAACTCAACACCCAAAAAAACAAATAATCCAGTCAAGAAATGGGTAGAAGCCATGAACAGACATTTCTTCAAAGACGACGTACAATTGGCCAACAGACACATGAAAAAATGCTCCACATCACTTGTCATCTGGAAAATACAAATCAATACCACAATGAGAAACCACTTGCACCAGTTAGAATGGCTAAAATTAACAAGACAGGAAACAACAAATGTTGGCGAGGATGTGGAGAAAGGGGAACCCTTCTTACACTGCTGGTGGGAATGCAAGTTGGGATAGCCACTCTGGAAAACAGTTCGGAGGTTCCACAAGAAGTTAAAAATAGAGCTACTGAATAACTCAGCAATTGCACTACTGGGTAATTACCCCAAGGATACAGATGTGGTGAAACGAAGGGGCACGTGCCCCAGTGTTCATAGCAGCAATGTCCACAATAGCGAAATTGTGGAAGGAGCCGAGATGTCATTCAACAGATGAATGGATAAAGAAGATGTGGCTTAGATATACAATGGAATATTACGTAGCCATCAAAAAGAATAAATACCTACCATTTACATCGATGTACATGGAACTGGAGGGTATTATGCTAAGTGAAATAAGTCAATCAGAAAAAGACAATTATCATATGGTTTCACTCATATGTGGAATATAAGAAATAGCAAAGAGGATCAGGGGAAGGGAGGGAAAACTGAATAGGAAGAAATCAGAGAGGGAGACAAACCATGAGAGACTCTTGACTCTGGGGAACAAAACGAAGGTTGCAGAAGGGGAGGTGGGTGGGGGGATGGGGTAACTGGGTGATGGGCATTAAGAAGGGCATGTGATGTAATGAGCACTGGGTGTTATACACAACTGATGAATCACTGAACACTACATCTGAAACTAATGATATACTATATGTTGGCTAATTGAATTTAAATAAAAAATAATAAGAAAAGAAAAGAAAAACATTCATCTGAAGGAAGAAAAAAAAAAAACCTTTCACAATATAAGTCAGAAAGCCTCTATTCAGAAAAAGGTACAAAAGTACATACTCATAAAATTTTACATACAATTTCATGAGATTCATAGTAACCTCCAGCCCACTCATGATTTCTATCCACCCAGGTTTATAACGTCTAAGTTAAGGAGAACAAAATTATTTTTTGTTCTCCTTATCTTTTTATCTTCAAATTTTTAATCTTATAACTGACAAAATAATTTTACAACCTAAAAATATTGACTTCTTTTAGATTTGAACAAAGCAATTCATTCCTTTAAGCTGTATTTCTTTCAAACTAAATAATGCTACTTTTTAAATCCATAATTTACACCATTAGTTAAAGATTACCAAACTTACACTGGGTATTATGCACAAACAATAAATCATGCAACACTACATTAAAAACTAATGATGTAATGTATGGTGATTAACATTACCAATAAAAAATTTTTTTAAAAAGATTACCAAACTTAGATAATAAAATTTTAAAATAATTGAATTGTCATTTTTTAAGTCTGCACTAATTTATTCACTGTTAAACCATCTCTGATCCAGTAAATAAATGTCACAGGTAGAAAAAAAATCTTACCTGCAAAATGGGAAAAGTAGCAGTGGTGATGCCCATTTTGTGTAAATTTAAGAGCATTTCACTTCCACTCCATATTTTACAGGATGATTCATAATCCCTTTCCATAAGATGTTCAGAATTTGCTTCTAACCAACTAAAATAAAACAATTCCATCAACCAGTATCATCCTTACATGCACTATTTCAACAAAACAAAGAGAACTGTGATACATTGATCATATTCCTTGAAACTCTTAGTATCCAAATGTGAATTAAGACATTTTAAAATGCATGCACGTTTCATATTGCACAATAAATACTTATATAGCTAAAAAGTAAGCTTTTATTCAGAAAAGAGAAACATGCATGTGATTTCCCAGTTGTGTTTTTTTAGATTCACACTGTTTTATCTTTCCAACTGAGAACCAGGTATAGGAGCTGATCCCAAATGCACATAAAGGAAATATAAAACAATCTAATATAGAAATTAAGGTGTTACATATTAAGACAAAAATGTTACTAGAAAATATATTCATTTTTATGTATACATATACATTTTTACATTCAGTAAGTACTTAAATGCCTATATTATGTCAGACACTAATGGGACTGGGTACTGGAAATACAGCAATAAGTAAAATAGGCAAGATCCTATTCTCATGGAAATTACATTCTACTAAAGGGAAAAATAAACTTAGAAACACATATATGAAGCAAGAAAATATCAGGTAATGAAAAGTCATATAATGAAAATAAATTAGCTTAATGTAGTCTACTTGCTATTTTAATTTGAATGTCAAGGAATTTCTCTGTGAGGTGACATTTATTCTAACAATTGAATGCAAAAAGTACCCCGTCATGAAAGGATCAGGAAAAAAAAAAATTCAAAGCAGAAACAACAGGTAGTGCAAAGATTCTGAAATAGTAAACAAATTTTGCTTATTTAAAGACCTGACAGAAAGCAACTGTCGTTGCAACACAATGGGCAATAAGGAATAACATTATGAACAATGTTAGAACAATATTAGTGTTAAGCAGGAATCAGATCATGTTGAGCCAAGGTAAGGAATCTGGATTCTACTCAAAATGCAAAGGGGAAGATTTTAAATGGAGGGTTGATTGAGAGAACGTGAGCCTGTGAGCAGAGGGGTGGGTAGGACCATAGGGAGAGGGAGAGGGAATCTTGAGCAGGCTCCACACCCAGCATAGAGCCTGATGTGGGGCTCAATCCCATGACCCTGAAATCATGACCTAAGCCCAAGTCGAGTCAGATGCTTAACTGACTGAGCCACCCAGGAACCCCTTAAATGCAGTATTTTAAATAAGAGAGAGACAATCTGGGGCGCCTGGGTGGCTAAGTCTGTTGAGCATTTGACTCTCTTCAGGGTTGTGAGATCAACCCCTGGGTCTGGCTCTGCGCTTGCAGAGTCTGTTTGAGATTCTCTCTCTTCCTTTCCCTCTACCCTTTCCCCAACTAGTGCACTCTCTCTCTAAATAAATACAATCTTAAAAAGAAAGAGAGAGAGAGAGAAAATCCATTTTAAGTTTTAAAAGATGATTCCAGTTTCTAAGCCAGAATGGATTATAGGAGAAAGGCAAGAATGAAAGCAGAGGCCTGCTGGAGGCTGTTACAGAATTCTAGTTGAGAGATGATTCTGGGATAATAGATATGAGATTGAAGGATTTGGGATATACTATACAGGTGGCATTGTGAGGCAGTAATCAAGGATAATAGATTTCTGATTTGAGGAACTGGCTGGTACTGTTTGCTTAGATAAGGAAGACAGAGCATCTGGGCGGAGTAAGTAGGGGAAGGGAAGGAATTTGTTTTGTAAAGTTGAAAATAAAATCCAAACAGACATATATAAAGTACAGTTGGATATATGAAAATAGCATTCCAGAGACAGATTAGAATCTAGATTTATTATTGATTGGGCTAGACAGAGATTCAGGCCTTACTAGTACCACTATGGTACTCAGTTATGTAATTTAGGCAAAGTACAGAGATAGAGAAGAAATGAGGTCCCAGGACCAAGTCCTGAGGCACTTCAACATTTAAACATCAAACAGAATAAGAACTATCAAAAGAAACTGAGAAAGAATGAACTGTGAGGAAGAGGAAAATCAGTTCTCATAGAAGCTGTCTAGGAAAAAGTACTCCTATATGTGTCCTCTTGTCTCACTAGTTCACTTCTGACATATTTGGTCACTAAATATATGTGGGTTTTTTTTTTCCTTGCACTAAGCAATTCTCCAAGACACTAACTGGGTGTCCTATGATTCAATTCAATTCTGACACTAACTGGAGTTAGCATAAACTCCACAGGCTAAGCATTCAGATATCACCAGACTGCCCCCCCCACCTCTTCACCTCAGAGGCCAGCATTTAAGTCCAAAATGTCATCTGTGCTTCTGACCAAGCAATTATAAATCAGAGGTTCCCATGACCCCTCCTCAGGTGTGATCACTTACTAGAACAACCCACAGAACTCCAGGAAACACCTATGTTTACCAATTTATTATATAATAAAGGATACAGATAAATAGCCAGATGAAGAGATAAATGGGGAGAGGTCTGGAAGGGTCTGAGCACAGGAGCTTCTGCCCCTGGAAAGGTGGGATGCTCCAAGCACATAAATATGTTTGCTAATCTGGAAGCTCTCTGAATCCTGGCTTCATCACGTAGGCATGATGAATCTCCACTCCCAATCTCCCCTTTCCAGAGGGAGGGGGGGCTGAAAGTTCTAAGCTTTCCTTCTTTTTTTTAAAGATTTTATTTATTTATTTGACAGAGAGAGAGACAGAGAGAGAGAACACAGCAGGGGGAGTGCAAGAGGGAGAAGCAGGCTTCTTGCAGAGCAGGGAGCCCGATGTGGGGCTCGATCCCAGGACCCTGGGATCATGACCTGAGCCGAAGGCAGATACTTAACGACTGAGCCACCCAGGCGCCCCTGAAAGTTCTAAGCTTCTAATCATGGTTTAGTCTTTCTAGTGACCACCCCCATCCAGGAGCCCACTAAGCATCACCGCATTAGAACAAAAGACAGCCCTAGCACCCAGGAAATCCCAAAGGATTTAGGAGTTCTGTCAGGAACTGGAGTCAAACATGCTCTTAGTGCTCTTATCACTTAGGAAATTACAAAGGTTTTAGGAACTCTGTGCCAGGAACCAGGAACACAGAGCAATGTGTATATATTTTCCATTATTTCACAGAAGGTAAGCCAAAAACATTTTTTATAGAGTGAGGGTCCACAATGCCCAAACAACACTGTTGAGAGGCTGAGTAAGGTAACAGAAAATTAACCTTTGGATCTGGCAACATATGGATCACTGGTGACCTTGATAAGAACAGTTTTAGTAGAATTCTGCAGACAACACAACTGACTTCAGTGAGGAAAGACTGGGAAGTGAGAAAATAGAATTAGCAACTATAGACAACTCTTTCAACAAATTATGCTGTGAAATAAAAATGAAAAACTGCTACATGACAAAAATACCACTAGGAAAGGCACAAAGCACATGGCAAAATAGGGGAAAATGTATTTGCAACTTTTATCACAGACAGGCAAAGGGTTAATTTGCAAAGAGCTTCTACAAATCAGTAACAACCATAACAAAACCAAAGAAAGGACAGAGATGTCAACAGACAGTTGACAGAAAAGGAAATGTAAGTGGCCTTTTAAAATACTTAATATTGGGGCACTTGGGTGGCCCAGTCAGTTAAGTGTCCTACTCTTGGTTTCAGCTCAGGTCGTGAGCTCAGGGTTGTGAGACGAGCCCCACGTTGGATTCCACGCTCAGTGCGGAGTCTGCCTGGGACTCTGTCTCCCTCTCCTTCTGCCTCTCCCCCCGCCCACCCCGCTCTCCCTCTAAAACAATAAATCTTTAAAAAAAAATGCTTAATACCAATCATATTAAGAGAAATGTAAGTAAAAACTGCACTGGAATACCACTTTTCACCCATCAGGCTAGAAAAAAACAACGTTCATTCTCTCATACATTGCTCACAAGAGTATAAATTAGTCCTCCACCTGCTCACTTATTGTGTAAATTTTAGAAATCCTTGTCAGAATTACAGGTAGATCTATGCTTTGACACAACAATCCCATTTCTAGGAATTTTCCTATATACTCCCATACATATGAAATAATTTATGTTCAAAGTTATTCATTACAGCAATGTAACAGCAAAGATTGTAAACCTCAATACCTATTAATTAGAAGCTAGTTAAATTATTGTACATCCATGTAACAGAATTCCAGGCAACTATTTTTTAAAACTGAGAAAGCTTTCTAAATCTTGATATGGAAACATCTCCAAAATATATTAAGTGAAAAAAGGCAAGATACAGGAAAATGTAGGTAAAAGTACAGTGCCAATAATTAACAATACTGTACAGTATACTTAAAAATTTGCAAAGAGGGTAGATCTTACATTAAGTGTTCTTATAAAAAAATAATATAGAGGGCAGAAGGAAACTTTCAGAGGTGATGTTTATGGCATAGATTGTGATGATAGTTTCATGGATGTATACTTATCCACAAACTCATCAAGTTGTATACATTAAATATTTACAGTTTTGTGTATGTCAATCATACCTCAATAAAATGGCTTTAAAAATAACATTTTTATGCTTAAAATAAGATGACAATGGAGCACCGGGGTGGCTCAGTCAGTTAAGCGTCTGACTCTTGATTTTGACTCAGGTCATAATCTCAGGGTTGTGAGATCAAGCCTTGTATTGTCAGGTTCCATGCTCAGCAGGGAGTCTGCTAGAGATTCTCTCTCCCCCTCTCCTTCTGCCCTTCTCCCTCACATGCATACACACTCTCTCTAAAATAAATCTTAAAAAAAAAAAAATGGAGAAGACAAAAAAAAAAAAAATGAAAGTATAGTATGCCATCATTTGGGTAAAAAAGGAGGAATAGGGAAAGTATCTATATTGGCTCATATATGCACTGAATTGCTCATAAATATGCACTGAAGGATAAACTTATTCAGAAGGAGGGGAAACTAAGCAGATGGGGAATGGGGTGGAAAGGAGTTTTTACAACATAAATTTGTATATCTTTTATGTTCAAACATGTGACTATATAACATTCCAAAAAAACTAAGTACACTATGAAGGAAACAGTAAACTGCTACAGTAAATGGAATAGGATGTAGGGTCAAGATCTAAGATAAAGAGATTCTAGATCAACAACCTAACGTCTAATAAAAAGGAATTCAATGTAAACTTTAATAAAACTATTACTAAATCTACTAAAGTAGTGAAATCTTGATTAAAACTCATCAAACCAGAATCCTACTCAAACTGAAAGATAAAGCAATAAGTTAAAGCCATAATCCAAAATTTCAAAATGTTACTTAAAATCTTTAATGTTCAGCCCAATGTCCTATATACATCATACATGGGCTGTTAAATTAGAAATAAGATTCACAATTACCAATTTAAAAATCGATTATTTATTATATTCTTTTGAACAAGACAAAAGTTTGGACTGGCCCATTTCTAAAAGTTTAACAGGTAAGGAATAATCCATTTCCCAAGTTGTCTGATCAAAGTTTACTAATTAAAATACTATGGCATAATAGAACATGATTTTAATACAAAGGCAGCACAAATGACACTGTTAGACAAATGTTCTTACTTAATTAGGCTATAGCACACAGCTCGTAGAGGTTCATGGTCTTTCTTCCTTATATTATTATTGACCATACTATCTAGTTCATCTCGAGCAAACCGAAGCTGAACTTCTGTTACACTGTAACTTGCTGATTCCCGAGCACAGTCTTCAATGTTATGAGCTTCATCTAAAATGACAATCTGTTCTTTTAGATTGATATCCATCTATAAGACAAAAGAATTTTCCTGTAAAACATTCAGTAAAATGGACTTAACAGCAGTAGGCAAGATATTGCATTTAAAACTTCACACTATAGGCCAACATGGCAAGGATTATTATCTAAGTAACTGATTCTAGGTCTAAAACTTTTAAAGCACTAAGGCTAACAAATATCAACATTATAGTTTCCCATTTTTCACTCTCAAAATACTTTGCGAATCTATCAACCAAAATATGAGTTAACTGAGTCTGGATTAAGGTACAACTGGCCACACAAAAGGGTATAAAAATCTCACTATGCAATCTCCAATTTTAAAAGAGGAGTTTAAAAAAAAAACTTTAAAACTAAAATAATTATACAAGATTCAAAAGACTCTCCAAATACTAATATAAATACAGCATGTATCTGTTTCATTTTAGTTGTTGCTACAACCCTTCATTTTGAGAACTGTTCTTCCCCAGCTGCCATGTGATGCTGACAGAACTGTTAATCTGTTAATTAAGGGACATCACCACTCTCACACCATAGACTCAGAACCCAGGCTTGTCAGTTAAAGTATTCCATCCCTCTGTGGTCACAGGTTCAAGAAAGGAGATGAGATTCAAGGTAGGCCAATCAGAGAAATTTGGGTGCTGAATATAAGATCATGTTCTTTTTTCCAGGTTAGGTGGCTGCTTGTGGTTATCTTTGTTCCCACTGGAAAGAAACTGCCTGAGAATAAAGCCTTCACAATGAAGTCAGCCAAGTATTTTTTCTTAAGTTCTAATGAAGCTGGGTTTCTGTCACTTGCAATTGAAAGAGTCCTGGCTTATACAAAGTAATGTAACAAAGCAATTGCCAGTGAGTTATTCTGAGGAAAAAATATACAGAGTTGACAATGACTGAAAAAGAACCATGGAAGAATAGGAAATATATTGGGGTTTAAAAGATGAGTAGAGGGTTGCCTGGGTGGCTTAGTTAAGCGTCCAACTCTTCATTTCAGCTAGAATCATGATCCCAGGGTCGTGAGATCAAGCCCTAAGTCAGGCTCCGCACAGGGCACGGAGCCTGCTTAAGATTCTCTCTCTCTCTCTCCCTCTGTCCCCCCACTTCAAAAATAAATAAATAAAAGGTGAGTAGAATTTGGATTTGGATAGCAAAGGGAGTCGGGGCATTTCAATATAGGCATCATCAGAAGCAGAGATATAGTTAAGAACAAGGTATCCTCAGGGGACTACGAGGTAATTTTTGAAGGGTCCAAGTTGGGAGTTTGAGGCAGAGATATCAGAAAAGGTAGATTCAAGCCAGACTATTGAGCATCTTGAAAGTAAGCTTAAGAGACATGGACTTTAAGCGACAGATGAATTGATAAAGAAGATGTGGTATATATATACACAATGGAATACTACTCAGCCATCAAAAAAATGAAATCTTGCCATTTGCAATGACATCGATGGAACTAGAGAGTATTATACTAAGCAAAATAAGCCAATCAGAAAAAGACAATTATCATATGATCTCATTCATATGTGGAATTTAAGAGACCGAACAGAGGATCATGTGGGAAGGGAGGGAAGAATAAAAGACGAAGTCAGAGAGGGAGACAAACCATAAGAGACTCAGTCATAGGAAACAAACAGGGTTGCTGGAGGGGAGGGGAGGGGAGTAGGGGGGATGGGGTAACTGGGTTATGGACATTAAGGATAGCACATTAAGGATAGCACGTGATGTAATGAGCACTGGGTATTATATAAGACTGATGATTTGCTGAACCCTACCTCTGAAATTAATAATACACTATGTTAATTGAATTTGAATTTTAAAAAATTTTAAAAATTAGATAAAATAAAAAAGAAATATGGACTTTATCCCATGAGCCAAGAGTGCAATAGATTTTGAAGCAGATGAAAGCTGTAATAAAAGTAATATTAGGAAGACTGACCTGGCATTAATATGTACAGTGGCTCAAATGAAAGGGGCCTAGCTAAGAGGCAACCAAATAAGAGGTAGGACAGTAGAAATAGTAAACATAATAATGCCTATTAATTTTAAGTTTAAATAGAAAGCTAATGAGAGTTGTGCAGTAAGATCTAAAGAGAGGAATAAGAGGTGAATATACCAAGTTATTCGCTTTTTTTTTTTTTAAGTAAGCTCCACGCCCAGTGGGGGGCCCAAAATGGAGCCCAAACTCATAACCCTGAGATCAAGACCTGAGCAGAGATCAAGAGTCGGACGACTAACTGAATGAGCCACCCAGGCTCCCCCAAGTTATTCATTTTTTCTCTTATGCTGTAACAACTGGATGGTTTTAAGACGAACCATGCAAATAAACACAAATGCTATATCCGAACTTCATTTCTCAAAATCTCACAAAGCATAATTTGCATAGTATATTCTCCCCACAAAGTTCTTCAAACTATAGATTCTTCAGATGAATGTTTTAAAATAATTCTGACCATTCATAAGTAGAAGGAGTGATACTTACTACTAGGTCTCAACTGGGGGTAATTTTGCACCCCCAGGTTATATTTGGCAATGTCTGGAGACATTTTTGATTGTGACAGCTGTAAGGGTGCTACTGGTGTCTAGTGGATAAAACCAGAGATGCTGCTCAGCATCCTACAGTACACAAGATATCACCACAACAAAGAATTGTCAAGCCCAAAATGTCATTATTATAGGCTGAAAAAACCCCATCAAAATCCCACTCAGGGCAGGCGCCTGGGTGGCTCAGATGGTTAAGCGTCTGCCTTCGGCTCAGGTCATGATCCCAGGGTCCTGGGATCGAGTCCCACATCGGGCTCCTTGCTCCTTGGGAGACTGCTTCTCCCTCTGCTTCTCTCTCTCTCTCTCTCTCCCTCTGTCTCTCATGAATAAATAAATAAAATCTTTAAAAAAAAAAATCCCACTCAGTACTAGGTCCTTAAAAGTATTAATTACTTTGGACATTAAGGTGATAAGATCTAAAATTCGGTTTTTAATACACCTCAGTATATGTTTTCAGGACTCTAATCTGCTTATACATTTACATAAATTAAATATAAAGCAAAAAATAAAGTAAAAAGTAAAACATCTAAAAGCTTTCACATTGATCATTTACATTCCAGTAAGTAGGAGAAAAGTTCTAATTTTCACATAGTTACTCACACTTTCCCTTATTTGTGCATCTAGAAGATAGTTGTAAGGACAAAATATTATGTGAGCATCTTCTATTAGTTCTCGTGCTGTGTAATATGGACATGCCTTTAGTTTTTTTCCCAAACTGACAAGTTCTTCTATATCCCAGGCTTTGCACATTCCTTGAAGAGTCTGTAATGTGTGTTGATCACTAATTTTATGTAAACCATGATAAAAATAGCAGGATTTGCCCTAAAAACAAACATGCGTTACTGAAATGTGAATCAACAAAGGAATAAAACAAGTTTATCTCATAATTTTCAGAACATCATTAAAACCATAAGGCAAAGATTTTACAGGAGAGAAATTATACCATAACCATAATCACAGCCATTTTAAAGAAACTCTATTAGTTGACTCAGATAGAGCTCCAGATCAGTATAGCTCTAATACTCTAAACTAACCTGAAAAAAATGTTTTTAATTATGTTTGTTGTGCCATTGTTCTGATTAAAGTGATATTAGGCAAAAAACATTTCTTGAAGGATACACAAGAAAATGGTTGCTTTCAAAGATGACAACTAAGTGACTTGGGGACAGGAGTGAGAGAGATTTTTCTCTATAAACACTTTTTACATTTTTGTACAGTTTGAGCCATGAGACAGTATTACTTAATCAAATATAAAGAAGTAAAACGAAAGGAAGAAAGGAGAAAGGGAGAAAGGGATGTCTTAGGGGAAAAAAATAGAAGTGTTCACTATAAAATATCTGGAAGATACAATGGAGTACTAAAAATCCCACTAAATTATCTATAATTCTATCACAGAAAGAATGTACTAGTAACATTTTGATGTATTTCATTTATACTTCTTCTATAACTATGTACATATGGATACATCTCTAAAATGTGACCCAATATTAAAATAATGAGAACATGATTATTAACTGTTAAATCTCATCTTCACAAAAAATTCTTCCAAATCTAAAATAATTTTTTAGAATTATTTCCGGGGCTAGTTAAGATTAGTTTTTCTTACTTGAAACAAAAATTAACTTTTAGCAGGTAAGTGCATTGCTTTTCCAGTATAGGACGACTACCGTAAAAGAAACAGTGAACAAAAACACATGTGCCTTTGGATCAAGCCAAAAAATCGGAAAGTTTAGACTTTAAGGGCACTTAGAATGACACTCCTGTGCAGGCTGATAGCAAAACTAGAATGGCTCATCCATTTTAGCCGTGTAACACAACCCTGAGGGGAGTCTGTCAATTGAAGTGTTATCACACTTTAAGCTCTTTTTCACTCAAACTGTCAGTTATCTATTTATCATTTCGCTTTGGTAATTCAGCCATAGTAAACATAGACACCTATAGTGACTTTGTAATTGGCCATCATTACAATACCAAATTACCCTAAGGACTTGAGAACAAGAAAAAGAATGTTCATGTATGGCTATGAGCTAAGCATTCTGAGGCAGAATTAGGTCCAGACAACCAAAAGCAGGTATCTTCAATTATTTATAACCAATGAGAAAGAAATGCATAATATAAAATAATATATTCACATTACATGGTAGAAGGTGATATATCAATTAAATTAAACTCTAGGGTCTATGGCTCATAGCCTTTTGTGTAGAACCAACTCTGTTCGACAAAATACTAGTGAAAGATAGAACAACTTTCAAAATATATTAATTTACCATTGGTCATTTCAGACTATCAATTTATGGTTCATGAATAATTTCTGAGTATATTCCAGACTTGTAACTTCAGTTTCAGACTAAATGAGTTATTAAACTGTACACAGACTATCAAACTAATACTGCCAAAAAAATTATTGGTTTTACTAAAGAAGACTTCTCAATTCCACCTTGACCAAATTCATATTATTCAAGATTTCCCTTGAAAACTTCAAAACCACCAATGACATATTTTTAAAGTTAATAATTTAATATAACTTTTTTTTAAAGAGAAGTTTGTACTAATCAGAATTACAAGATAGGATAATCATTATATTTCTTTCAATTAAAAAGCATTTAAAAATTTACTCAGAGAGCCTAAATAAACTATCTTCTCATGAAGTTTTAAAATATACAAAATATATTAATTAGATCGAATTAGGCTAAATTATTTAAATACTTTTATCTCCTCCTATGACATCATCCATATTTGACTACTTTTGGTAGCGGGATTTCAAAGAGGTACTAGGAAATTAATTTCAAGGAATTAAATATCCCCAAGCTTTAGAACCAAAACCTATCATTTTAAACTTGAAGAAAGATTTTATGGTAAAATTATTTTTCAAAAAATAGCAATACTAGGGACACCTGGGTGGCTCAATGGTTAAGTGTCTGCCTTCGGCTCAGATCATGATCCCAGGGTCCTGGGATCAAGCCCCGCATTGGGCTCCCTGCTCCGTGGGAAGCCTGCTTCTCCCTCTCCCACTCGCTCTGCTTGTGTTCCCTCTCTCACTGTCTCTCTCTATGTCAAATAAATAAATAAAAATCTTTAAAAAAAATAGCAATACTAGCAATTCATTTGGTTTTCATAAGTTATTTGATTATCACTGGAAATATACATATAAAATAGAAAATGAACATGTAAAAAATTGAGTAAATTGAATCTTTTCAGCTTATTTTTTTCTCTAAAACAAAATAACTTTACTCACGTTTCTTCCATCCCGCAATTCCATGCACTTTTCATTTCTGTTGAAGTTACCTACTACTTCAGGATGGACACAAGTATGATCCCTGCTGGAAAGAATAGTCATTGGGACCCCTGAGTACGCTGTCCTCCGGAGCTCTCTAGTAATCTGAGCTATCTGTTTGTGTGTGCGTGTCCCAAAATATATTTTGGGTATCTTGGATTTCCCCCCATGATCCTTCTTAGTCGTACTGGAGGAATCTTGACTGCTTCCTTGTTTAGTAGAACAACACCTGGAACAGTGACCAGGGGGCTATAACAAAGGAAAGAAAAGAGAACTTATGCCTGGTTACCACAAAAAATGTTATTAAACCCCTCAGAGAATCAGAATCTATAAGTAATAAATCACAACTGTCAAATAAAGAGAAATGTCAAGATATTACATCATCTAAAACTTGCCATTAAAGAAAAAACTACAAATTCCATTTCAAATTGCTTTTCTTGCACTCTTAAAAGTTACAATGTTTCCATATTTGCATGGCTTTCTAACATATCATTCCGACTCTCAAATTCCAAATGTTTTAAGAGGTTTTAATTATAAAAATAAGACAAAATGGAGGACAATTTTCATTTTTGCTTAGGCTTCAAGTGAACTCGTAATAATACAGTTTAGAGTTGATAGTGCTATTTTTGTTCACAGTGTAGCCCATTCAAATATTCTATACCAACACTTTAAAGAGCATTTTAAATACAGCTTACAAAAAAATAGAAATATCAAGTTGAATCTAAAATAGCATTAAAAACAAGAAAACTATCCTCTAGCAAAGGGATGCAAATGAATGCAAATTATCAATATTTAATAATGAGGCAGGTTGCTTGTGTGGAACAAATACATCTGAAATTTGATTACCTGTCATGGAATTCAAATCCATCAGTAAAATTTTTCAGGATAGCTTTTTCTGGACAATTTTACTCATAATTCAGTTCCACAATTAAAATAATTAGATAAATGTCTCCTAAACGCAACATATGGAAGAGCAGGAATATAGTCTGTTATTTACCTGATTTTTCTCTTGTTTCCAAACTCAAAAATAAAATAAAAAGTTCAACGCTCTATATTAGAACCATGAGTTGTTAATAACTATTCCCTCCTCAACTTCAATTACTATACAAATGAGACAAAATGCAGCCTCATTTAAGAGAAATACTGTGAAATGGTTATAGAAGTGGTCACTGATGGGGAAAAAAAGCTAAATAGCACAGTAGGTTAAGAGAATTTGTTCAATAGAACAAAGACACCTTTTAACTGAAGTTTTTTCTTGTTTTTTTTTTTAATTATAATCAGTAAGAGTAGCCTTCATAAACAAATGCTAAGTCATAGCATGTTACACCACAATACTGGGGATCAAGCTGTCTTTTAGCCTCAACTCAGTGGAAAAGAAGTTCAAATTACTCCCAGTCTCGCTCAACCTTGTCCGCCATTAAATATTACAATACATGATAGAATGGATGTAAATGTGACCCTTCTGGAGCTGTCACTCACTGGGATAAAAGGTTCACTGATGTGCCAAATAAACAGTCAGTCAAAGCAGATAAAGTTACAGCCATGCTGGAATTGTTACATTCCCCTCTCAGGTTGCCAGTAGCAGCAGATTTCATTACAGAGTGCTGCCACATTAAATAGCCAGTTCCAAATATCCTGCCTTCTATATTGAATAATTACTTATTCACTGAAAGGATAAAAAGAAGAGTTATGAATGGGGCTCTTGTCAACAGTGGGGCGGAAACAGCTGACATGTGGTTTATGTTACATATGTTGCAATATCTAACAATTTATGGTCACACAGAAAATGGAATGCAAATTATATCATGGTATTTCTGACTGAATTCTTTTTTGGCCTTTGCAATGATCACATTAATTAACCTGGTAAATGAATTAAGATAACTCTAGGTAGAATTAGTTTACTTTTCTGTACCTTTAATCTTTTCACTCATTATACTATTTCTCTTCCTTTGATACAATAAATTAAATACTGAATATTAAATTGAATACTGAAATGTTATATACCATATAGCTATATCATGTCCAAGCATAAAAGTAATCCAATAAAGTGGTCTTCTCTCAAGGCTTAGAAAACCTCCTTTTTGATGAAACACTTTCAACATCAATTTCAGTTAAAGCTTTATCACCTACACCTTTTATTTTAATTCCACTTTTTTCTAACCAAAAGTCCAAACAATACTGAAATAAAAATAAGTCAACCACCTCTGACAAATAATTTAATATATAACTTAAATACCTTCATACATATATATCTCCCATATTTTTCCAAATAAAAAGGGATGCTATTATATAGTTTTATAACTTGCTGTTCTGTATTAAAACTTTTTACTTTTTAAAAGGGACGAATTTGGCATTAATAATTTTAAAAAAGGATCTCCCTATCTTAAAATGCTATGATAGTAGCTGTAACTAACAAAAATAAAAGATCGAGAACTAGTTTCAGAAAACTTTTCCCAGGCACCTGCGTGGCGCAGTTGGTTAAGCGACTGCCTTCGGCTCAGGTCATGATCCTGGAGTCCTGGAATCGAGTCCCCCATCAGGCTCCTTGCTCGGCAGGGAGTCTGCTTCTCACTCTGACCCTACCCCCTCTTGTGCTCTCTCTCTCAAATAAATAAATAAAATAAAATCTTTAAAAAAAAAAACTTTTCCCATTAGAGCAGCTTTATTTAGGTACCTTAAATCTGTTTTTCACTCCATAACTGATAAAATTATAAACTATGGCTAATTTTATATTAAACATATTTTTGTTCATTATGTTTTATAGTGGTCTGAAGTAATTATATCATCTACGAATTTGAGGCCGACTCTCAAGAATATGGTTTTTCAGTGGGTGGTTGAGCAAGTATTGTAGAAGATGGAAATTAAGAAAGAAAGCTGTTTCTTTTTCCTTTGCAATATTAAAGAAGAATTATTTCTTCAGAAGTGATCTTCTATTGAAGTTTCCATTTAATGGATTTGGTACAATCATATTTAATATAGAAAAAAACAGAATGTGGCAGGAGAACAGAGGCTTCAAAAAGACATTTATTTAACAACAAAAGAGAATTATTTGTACCAAAATCACCTACTTCCAATTCTGTAAGAAAACCAGAGAAAGAATACTAAAAACAGTCATGGCAGGAAGTCATAATATCCTCCAATCCAATTAATAGGCTAACACTTTATGGCCTCTCTCTGAAAACACTTTGACCTAGCCGTCTTGAAACAATAAATGAACAAAATAAAATAATGTTGTACCTTTCATTAAGTATTTCTCCTGCTAACAAGCTATCAGGTTTGTCTTTCAAAAGGATATTTTCCTTTTGCTCTTGACCTTTGAATTTACAGAGATTGCATTAGGAAATGGAAAATAAATTTAAAAAAGTGTTCACTTTCATCCAACGTATCTGCATGTCAAGAAAGATAAAACATATAGGCTCCCCAAAACCTGTAATCTCTAAGACCTGAAAGTAGCTACACTGGGTGGCAGAGCCAAGCCCTTTAAGAGATGGCTGCTTTTCCTATAGAAACTGCCTAGAGTCCTTTTACTTCAACAAAAGACAAGAAATAACACTAAATCAACCCAAATAACACCAAAATTCCATTATCATTTAAAGAGAAAAAACAAACCAAACAAAAAAAAAAAAACTATAAGGGCGCCTAGCTGGTTCAATCAGTGGAGCATGTGACTTGATTTCAGGGTCATGAGTTGGGCATGAAGCCTACATACATAAGAAGAAACACAAGAGATGCATGTCGGCGTGACACTATATTCTTTCCATATGTAGGAGTCAATTGTTTAAAATACATTTCAAATCTACAATAGTCAAACTGTTCTTAGGTCAGCAACCAAGGATTTTAGAAAATTCTCTTCATGTCTAACAATTTCTATCTATTCTCCCTCTTGTCCTATGATATAGAAATATATATCTAAATTTCTGAAAGAATGAAGAAAGATTTTAAGATTTGATCTTGAAAGAAAGACCAAATTCTGAGTCCTTGTCACTATTTTCAGAAATAGTTCTTTCAGAAAGTTATAAGTTCAAGTAGAATAAGATAAAATGTCAAGGTCTAAAGTTTCATAATTTTCTCCAACCTTTCCCCACAAAAACAACAACCTAAAAATTTCTATGCCTAGGGGCGCCTGGATGGCTCAGTTGGCTAAGCGCCTGCCTTCTGTTCGGGTCATGATCCTGGAGTCCAGAGATCGAGCCCTGCATCGAGCCCTGCATCGAGCCCTGCCATGCCCCTCACCCCACTCGCTCGCTCTCTCTCTCTCAAATAAATAAATAAAATCTTTAAAAAATACATTAAAAAATTACTATGCCTAAATAGTTGAAAAATAAAAATGAGCATGGTGACTAAATACATTTAAAAATGGAAAATAACAAAGGATGTTGTTGTATCGTCAGAGAAGTTATTTTGCTAAGTCAAAAATCAGGTAACCTTCTAAAAGGAGGCTCTGAATTGAATTCTACACACAGACATAAAAGGGTATATTTATGTGAAAAGTAAGTATATAAAAAAAGTAAAGAGGAAAAAAGACCAAAAGAAGTTAATTTGTAGGAAATAAAGGATAAACTAGGTCCATGAAATAATTACATACTTTTCTGAAACTTTCCACATGTGCATGTACTGTCTTTCAACCACACTGCAAATTCCTTGAGGACAGAAACTATGTCTTACATTTCTTTATATAACTCATTCAGAAACATGGTGTTTTGCACATGACTATAACTTAAACTTTTTTTAACTGAAGGACTGTGACTTATGTCCCCAAGCCAAGTACTGTACATGTACAACATTGTATTTATCCAACAGATGCATAATTGATGTCCTAATTTGAAGTTCTTCACATATCAAAAAGTTACTTCAAAATAAAGAGGTTAGCTTTTAAAAGAAAAAGTGCAGGGCAATCTGTTATTTTCAAGGCCAAGAAGAAAAATCATCTTGTTATGCTAATATCTGGGCCACTTTATAGTTGTGAGCAACAAACCCATATCCTGATATAGTCATTGTTAATTATAGTGATCATTTATTAAGACTGTCCCTGTGCTAAACACTTTATATGTTCTATCCCATTCATTCATTCAAGAAATATTAGAATTCCTGATAGATCAAGCCAAGCAGAAGATAATGACAAGTGTCACCTTATCTCATTGACAATGCTTCACTCTTGTTCTACAAAGCAGTTTTTGGAGCTTATCAATACCAGTTTCACTCATGAGTTACAGAACTGTTTAAAGTTAGTACTCCAAGTACATTATTTACTGAATGCAATTACAAAATATTCCTAAAAGTAAAGTATAAAATTTAGTTCAAAAAAACTATTTTAACTTATTATTAGCTGATATTTAAATCAAATATTTTCTAACAAGATTTACATTATGTTCCTCAAGGAAAAAAAAAACCAAAACTCTCAATTAAGAGACTGTTAAAGCACACATCAACAAACTTTTTCCGTAAAGGGCCAGAAAGTAAATATTTTATGTTTTGTGATAAATAAGGTCTCTGGCACTTATTAGGAAAATATGTTTATGATTCCAATGTGGGGAAGGATTTCTTAAACAATACACCAAAAACACAATGACTGAAAACACAATCTTGTTAAAGACATAAAATTTCTATTTAAAATGGCACTCCCCTTCATTTAAAACAGAAAAAAAAAGGAAAAAAGGAAAAAGGCAGCAGCACAGACTAAGTGAAGATAGCATATAACCAAAGACCAGTATCTGTAACATATGAAGAATTCCAACAAATCAATTTTAAAAGACAAATCCAATAGATGGCCCAGAACAAGAAAATCACAGAAGAGAAAAGCTGAAAAGCCAATAAACATCAGAAAAGATATATAATTTAATGCTCAACCTCATTACTAAGTAGGAAAATGCAAATGTAAAATCATAATTCAATTCTGTTTCCCATCCATCAGACAGGGTGTCAGAGAAGATATGAAGCAACTCTCACACACTGCTGACCCAAGTAGAAAGTGGCACATCCACTTCGTAGAGGAAACTGTCGATCTAGTGAATCAAAGATACGTAGACATTCTGACCCAGCGTGACTCTGTAAAGTATACGTACCAAAGAAACTCTTGCACATTAAGACAGATACAATAGGGATGTTCTTTGTAGCACTGTTTTAATAGTGAGGAAAACAAGCTAAATGTATCAAAAAAAGAATGGAGAAATAAATTGTGGGTTTTTTTCTCAATCAAGAGAATGCTACCCATAATGAAAAAAATAAAAACCGGAGTTGCATGCATTAACATAAACATCAAAAAAACAATGTTGAGCAGACCGAGTGTAACTTAAATAAAATTTTATTCTCCCCATAAAATTCCAAACAAACTGATGATACAAATAAAACTATAAAACTTTAGGTACAGAAATAGGAACGCCCACTGTAGCAGATAATCTTTGGAGCTAAGGATTGTAGTGGACAATATATCTGAAAAATGCTAAAAAGTACTTCAAAAGAAACCTAGCACAGCAAATACAGTCTATTCTGGTTCTTCCTCAGCTGCTTATGAAAGCAGATAGCTTTCATCTTAATACCTCTTGACCAAAATGTTTCAACCTAATTTATTAGGAAATATGTTCTTAATTTAGGGTCCATGAACTATTACAGAAGAGAGGGTTTGAGATCACCCAGAATCTACAGACACAATTTTGTGTGCATTTCCAGAAAGTAAGTCCAAACTTTCCTCAGGTGCTCGAGAAGACTGGACTGTGACTTACTGGGTGAGGGCTTTCTTCCAGAATTTATGTCTGATTTTATAACGAAAATCAAATAGAAACAGTATTTTCTTTACAACCAACTTGGCCAGACACATTTGTTCTGTAGAGGAATAAACAAGTTCAGAATCCAAAGAAGACAATTTTATAAAGTTCCTCCACTGCTTATAAATTCATTTCTCTTTTGTTAATTACCTAATATTAACATAATTCTAAAACACCTAGTTTATTGCCATTGTTTATTTTTAACTCCATTTTACAGATAAAAAAATAAAATCTAAAAGAATTCCTCAAGTTGTTATAAAATACATGATAACTTTGTGGAAAAGTTGGAATTCATAAACTTAAACCTCAAAACAAAGACTGCTTAACAGGCTCATTTTCATCTACCATTTAATTTGGCAAAAAAGCAAAATATTACCCTTTTTAATTTCAGAATGCCATGTACATAAAAAGCTAGTGGTAAAAAGCCAATGAAGGTAGAATTATACTCTGATCTTTGAGACATAAAAAAGAGGGTTTATTGTTAATCTTTATCAACCAAGTGCTGTTGTCTAAGCCATCTAAACAGGTACTGAATGCCTGTTGTGCAAAATCTCACATAAGCACACACTCTAGTACGATTGCAAAAGTGACATAACTATACCTTCTCAACTGTTCTTTTTAAAAAATTCAAACAGTAGTACTCTACTGCCAGTTTCATGATTAAACTGCACAAAGCAGCTGTTTATCCACTCACAGCAACCAGCAGGTGAACCTGATTCAATATTTATCACAGGCTTTCACAGATCACTGCTAACCAAGCAAACGTTTTAATTAAGCTGGAACTTGCTTCAAAGAGCTCATTCAAGATGTCAATCAGCAGGTAAGGGATCAGATACAGTGTCAGGTGAGAGTGTGTAATACAAATCCACAACTTTCTTCATCCCATCGCTGTAAATTAGCCTGCTCTAAAGTTCAGACTCTGATTGTAACAGACTGCCAGTCTCCTGGAATGTGTAACTGAAGTCACTCAAATTCTATTGTGAAGGTTGTAAGCAATATGTTAAACTGCAATGGGCTAGCACATTAAGACAGATCCTTTTCACGGTTGTTTTTTGATACCATAAGTGTTTGTTACCCTACTCTTCACTTACTGTTTACTTTCTTGCCTGGTGTAAATGGGAATTCCTTAACACAGTTGCCCCAGTTTCTGAAAAGTTTATGTTTCAGTAGAATTAATCAAAAAAGATCCAAAGCAGTATAACTTTTTACCTAATTCATAACAATTATATTCTATAAAAATTCTCATTTTAAGAATAAACACATGTTAAAAATGACCAAACCTATAAAGCAAAAATTCTCTTGGTTTAACAGCACTTTACACAGAAGTGCCTATAGCAACAAGTCTCAAAGTATAGTAAGTCACACTGGCCAACTTCATGAGACATACCTAGGGTGTTTATAACAAAAAAAAAGAAAAGAAAAAATAAATCAAAGAATATGAGGGGAAAAGGGAAAGCTCTTCCTTAAAGAATATCAGCTAAAAGTTGTATGTAAACAGAAAGAATTTTTAAAATCACCACTTTGCAACTCTCATGTAATAACTGATTCCTGAAAGCTACCTAAATGGATGCTAAAATCATTGAGTGTAAAGTTGTTGGGGAACAAGATATTCACACAGCCTCCAAATATCACCCCACAGATTACTTATTAATGGCAAAAGAAAAATGTGCCTTTATCATGGACACCAGTTTAACCAAATGGTCAAACGATACAGTGGTCAGACAAACTGGTATCAACGTACCTCTTGATGTGGTATTAGAAAAATACTTATCTGCTCTTCTTGAACAAAACTACATGATTATGAAATCCAAATAATCAGACATGAATCAAATAGAACCCAGGAATAAAGGAAATGTGGTTTCCTTTATATACATCTTTTATGTATTATTTGGTTGGTGAAAATTAATCCAACTGCACACTTACATATTTTTCAAACTTCCTTCAATGAACTTTTTAAAATGAGAAAACAAAGCTATCCTGTGACATCACCTTCTCCTACATAATTGACCAAAATGTTACAAGCAAAACCCACACAAAATAGATTTTTGACTCTTTCATGAGCATTAAAAAAGGGATAACTTATTATCATTATACAAACCTCTAAAGCAGCAGTACCCGATAGAACTTTCTACGATAGAATGCTCTGTATCTGCACTATTCAGTACACTTGCCACTAACTACTATACAGGGCTAGTGAGTACTTGAAATGTGCTTAGTGCAACTAAGGAACTACATTTTAATTAACTGAAATAGTTACATGTGGCTAACGGCTACCATATCAATGTAGATTTAAAATACTACAACAGGTCCTAAATTTAATCTGAAAAATAAACTAGTGAGAATAACCAAAAAGTATTTGGAAAGGAAGATAGGCAAGAATGGTATTTTTATATATGTAAGAATTTAGTATACGTGATAATGTTGTGCTAGGCACCTCTTTAGACATGTGTCCAACCCTATATTCTTTTTTTTCTTTTTTTAGATTTTATTTATTTATTTGAAAGAGAGAGAGGGCAGGCAGGGGGAGGGAGAGTGACAAGCGGACTGCACTGAGTGCTCAGCCGATGGGGGCTCCATCTTACAACCCCAGCCAAAATCAAGAGTCAGACACTTAACCAACTGAGCCACCCAGGTGCCCCAACCCTATATTCTTAAAAGAGTTTATCATCTATAGCCCCTGCTAAAAAGGTGGACCTAATAACACATGACCACACCCAAAATACTCCCAGGCATAGCAAGACCAGTAAGATTCATTTTCCGAGAACTTGTATTTGGGGCATTTAGATTAACGAGAGTAGACAAGAACATTTCGTAAGACTTCAAGGTTTCCATTCTGAGACGTCATGGTAAATTCATATGACAGAGAAAAAAACTGAGAGAATTCTGCAGAGAGAGGCAGAGAAGACAAACTTGAGGCCCCAAAGAGAACCTAAGAACTTTTGAGTTCCATTAAGGGCAACTGTATTTCTTGCTTGACCTTATTTTGAATGGGCTTCCTCTTCTTCAAAAGAAATCATTCTTTTTATTTTTTTTTAAAGATTTATTTATTTATTATTTGACAGAGAGAGACACAGCGAGAGAGGGAACACAAGCAGGGGAGTGGGAGAGGGAGAAGCAGGCCTCCCGCCGAGCAGGGAGCCCGATGTGGGGCTCGATCCCAGGACCGTGGGATCATGACCTGAGCCGAAGGCAGATGCTTAACGACTGAGCCACCCAGGCGCCCCTCAAAAGAAATTATTCTTGATTGACGGTTGAAATGATCAAAGTAATAACACAAGACGTTCCCTAAGTTAAAGAAGTCTCTGAGTCTTCAATATAATAAAACCCACTAATAACTAGCATAAAGACAATGACTCTCACCTAAATATCCAGACACAGACTATAAACATAAATTATAGACCAGCCACTCAACAAAATGCAATGTAGTCATTAAAAGTGATGCAGAAGAATATTAAGTGACATGAAAACATGATCCTGATCCATTATTATAAAGAAAGATAATTGAGGATGCCTGGGTAACTCAGTCGGTTAAGTGACTGACTCTTGGTTTCAGCTCAGGTCATGATCTCAGGGTCCTGAGATCAAGCCCCACTTTGGGCTCTGCACTAAGTGGGGAGTATGCTTGAGAATTCTCTCTCTCTCTCCCTCTTCTTCTGCCCCTCCTCCTACTCACACACTCGCACGTGCTCTCTCTCTCCCTAAATAAATAAATAAATAAATAAATAAATAAATAAATCTTTTAAAAAAGAGAAAGAAATAATTGGACACTATTTGTCTCCTGAAGGATGTAACAGTAAGCATATATCACTTTGTGTTAGTCTTGAAAAACAAAATACATGGGCAAAATCAAACCTGAATCTAATTCAACCTCTAAATCTAACTACCATTACTAGAAATCTGGGGATAAAGCACTATCTTAAATGATACCATGAGGATAAATTCAAACAAATCCTGAATATAAGAAATCCTACAAGACAAATGATGCAGTTTTTTTCAACAAATAAATGGCATCTGTCTTAAAAGAAATGTCATGCAACTTCCTTGTTTAGATTCTCATTTTTAAAAAGCCAATTCTAAAACATTTTTTAAACTATGAAAAACAATTGTTAACAGACTGGGTATTAGACAAACAATTACTGTTAATTTTCTAAACCATAGTAATATTATCTTTAAAATGTCATTGCTATATTTTTAAAAGTCAATAGCTGTTAGAAATAAAAGGTAAATTATGCATGGGTAAATATATGTAAAGTCTAATAGTTGCTTTAAAATATTCCAGTCCCTCAGTCCCTCAGCCCCAAATTGGGTATAGAGATTATTTTTAAAAATAATGTTGCTGGAGTGGTGGGGGGTGGGAGGGATGGGGTGGCTGGGTGATAGACATTGGGGAGGGCATGTGCTGTGGTGAGCACTGTGAATTGTGTAAGACTGTTGAATCACAGACCTGTACCTCTGAAATAAATAATACATTATATGTTTAGAAAAAAAAATGAAGAAGATAGTAGGAAGGGAAAAATGAAGGGGGGAAAATTGGAGGGGGAGACAAACCATGAGAGACTATGGACTCAGAAACAAACTGAGGGTTCTAGAGGGGAAGGGGGTAAGGGGATGGGTTAGCCTGGTGATGGGTATTAAAGAGGGCATGTATTACATGGAGCACTGGGTGTTATATGCAAACAATGAATCATGGAACACTACATCAAAAAGTAACAATGTAATGGATGGCGATTAACATAACATAATAAAATTTTAAAAAATTAAATTTAAAAAAATAATTAATTAATTAAAAAAATAAAATGAAAGCAGCCCCTTTTGGGGCCCCTGGCTGGCTCCGTTGGTAGAGCATGTAACTTTTGATCTTGGGGTTGTAAGTTCAAGCCCCATGTTAGATGCAGAGATTACTTAAAAATAAAACTTTAAAAAAAAAGTTCCAGTTCCTCACTCTTTCCTCTTCTCATCCCTCTCAAAAAAAAAAAAAAAAAAGGCAAAGGGTAAATAAAACAAATAGGGGAGGTAAAATGGCAAAATATTGATAATTATAAAAGCTGAGTAATGGGCACAAGGAGGTTCATTATACGGTCCTCTGCTTTGCGTATGAAATTTCCATAATATTTTTAAAGTAAGGAAAATTTACAAATTCTTTTTCTTTAAGATTTATTTATTTGAGAGAGAGAGAGAGAGAGCGACAGAGAGGATGAACGGGGGGAGAGCTCCCAGCTCAACTCCCAGCTGAGCAGGGAGCCTGACACGGGGCTCAATCCCAGGACCCTGGAATCATGACCTGAGCTGAAGGCAGACATTTAACTGACTGAGCCACCCAGGTGCCCCTACAAATTCCTTTTTATAAAACAAGTACAACATTGATCCTAAAGCAAATCTGGATAAACTTTTCTAACCGAAAATATGAAGAGATCAAGATCATTGATACATGAATATTGTTAACAATGAATTCTAAATGTAATAGGAAATAGGATTCTTATGATTCTTATACGTGTATACACACACACACACACACACACACACACACACACACACACCAAAAAGCCAAGAACAAAAGGATAATTCAGTGTTAAGATCTATTAATGTAGTTAACATATTAAAAAATAAAATGTGAAAAATTATATTCATATCCATAGTTTAATATTCATTTTTTTAAGATTTTATTTATTTGACAGAGAGATAGAGAGAGAGTACAAGCAGGCAGAGAGGCAGGCAGAGGGAGAGGGAGAAGCAGGCTCTCTGCTGAGCAGGGAACCCAATGCAGGGCTCGATCCCAGGACCCTGGGATCATGACCTGAGCTGAAGGCAGCCGCCCAACCCACTGAGCCACCCAGGCGCCCCTTAATATTCATTCTTGATGAAAATGCTGAATAAAATAGGAATAAAATGATTCTTCTCAACTATAACAAAAATTATATGTAAAATTAATATATAATTAAATCTATAATTTACATATAAATATATAATTTGTATAATTTAACATATTTATATATTTACAGATATGACTTACATATAATTTTCAAAAGCCACTCTCATGCTTAATGAAGAAACTCTAGAAGCATTCCCATTAATGTCTCAAAGAAGACAATGATGACCATTACTTCCCATTGTACCTGGGACAATCTCAGTTTATATCTGTTGTTTCAGCTTCATTATTAATAATGCCCCCCACCACCTTGATTCCCAAAAGTGTCCTATTCTGGACAATAAATATGATTCTTCTGTTACTACTATTACACTTAACACTGGGAATATTATATAAAATTGCAAAGGAAATAAAATGATCACTACAGAAAATATGATTATATAGTTGGAAAACCTGAGAAAATTTATTGCAACTATTAAAAGAATTCATTGATGTGGCTTGGTAAAAAAACATAGTAAATGTAGTTCAGTAAAAAGAAAGACAGAAATCAGTAATCTTCATATAAAACCATAACAAATTAGAAAATGTAACTGAAGAACAAAATCCCAATTATATAGAAATAAAAGATAAATTCCCCAGGAATCAACTTAAAAATATATCGAAGTAGTAACAGGATGTATTAATTAGATGGGGCAAATCTTTCACAACCTGTATGTTTATCAAATCAAGATGTATACTTTACCTTAGAATTTTATTTATCAATTACACCTCATTAAACCTGAAAAAAAAAGTTATTAAGAAAACTTTAAACACTATTGAAGGGAATTAAAAAAAAAAAACCAACAAAGCAAATGGATACAGAGCATGGTCTTAAATAGAAAGACAACATCATAAAGAACACAACTCTCTTCCAAATAACCTATAAAATATACCAAAAATTTATTATTAGCTATAGACAGTCTAATTCCAAAATACATCTGTAATTATAAACAAGAATAGATAAATAGGTAATAAGGAGGAACTAGACACATAAAATATTAATGAGTACAATAATCAAAACAGTGTGGAGGGATGGAAAAGAAAATAGAAAGTCCAGAAGGAGAACCAGATACATTAAGGAATCTAGAACATCATAAAGTCATATAAGTTGCATTTCAAATTAGTAGGGAAAAGAACTATCAATAAATGATGTTGGAATAACTGGGTAGCAATCCAAGGGAAAGAAAAAGTTGTGTTCATATCCCATACTATTCACCAGATAAACTTCAGATTTAAATAAAGCAATTTTTTTGAAAAAAAAAAATTTTTTTTAAGATTTTATTTATTTATTTCACAGAAGAGAGACAGCGAGAGCAGGAACACAAGCAGCGGGAGTGAGAGAGGGAGAAGCAGGCTTCCCGCCGAGCAGGTAGCCCGATGTGGGGCTCGATCCCAGGACCCTGGGATCATGACCTGAGCCGAAGGCAGACGCTTAACGACTGAGCCACCCAGGCGCCCCCAAAAATGTTTAAATCACCTGAGTGAGAAAGGTCTAAGTGTGACCAAAACCCAAAGACCATAAAAGACTGATAAATTCAACTACATAAAATAAAAATTTCCTGCATGATAAAAATCATTATAAAAAAGTCAAAAGACCAATAACTACTAAAAAAAAAAGATCTTTGCAATTCAAAACACAAAGGTCTAATTTAATACTGAAGAACCCTGTAAAATAGTAAGAAAAAGACGAAAAACCTAACTGACAAAAGGAATAATTTGGTATAAAAAAAGATACTCAACCTCACTCATAACTCATTTGCAAGAGTGGTTAACATGTATACGTATGTGCATGAGTATTATGTGTAATTTACCTTTATAATATATATATATATATATACACACACTACCTAAATATATATACTTTTATAATACTAAAATATATATTACATATATATATATTTGCTTTTAGTATTCTGGTAGGACTCATAAAAAAACAGTAACAACTGCCTCTGGGGTGGGAAACAAAATGGCTGAGAAATCGGGTGTGGGAGACTTTTTAATATACACCCTTTTGTTCTTCTTCAATTTTATACCATAGGCATATATGCTTCTCAAGGATAGATAAATAAAATGTAAATTAAAAAATTAAAATACCAAATTGTCTTCCTCTGGCACTACAGACACAGCTCCTCCCTATAATGTTGAAACAATGTATAGAGAAGTGGGATATACTGACATCACCATTTCACTCTTAACAGAGAATGAAGACTTAATAATCATTACTTGTAGAAATAACAACAACAAAACATCTCACACTGGCTAAAACAGCACAAGATAAAACTTACTATTGACTAAAACTTAAGAAGCAATTATTTTACAAAATTATGACTAGCGAAACATCACCTATAAATACTGAATGTTAGAAATCAACAGCCTAAAAAAAGGAACTAAGTGGCAGAAGCCATAATCAATAAAAAGTTGACAAAGCTGAAAAAAATTTGATGAATGAAATGTCTTCCCCTGTAAACATTTAAAATAGTAAATTATAAAAAAAAGAAAAGACAGGGGCGCCTGGGTAGCTCAGTCGTTAAGCGTCTGCCTTCGGCTCGGGTCATGATCCCAGGGTCCTGGGATCGAGCCCCGCATCGGGCTCCCTGCTCTACGGGAAGCCTGCTTCTCCCTCTCCCACTCCCCCTGCTTGTGTTCCCTCTCTCACTGTGTATCTCTCTGTCAAATAAATAAAATCTTTAAAAGAAAAGAAAAGATAGTAACAGAAGAAATATTATTAATTAACAACTAGACTATGATAATGGCAGTCTGATTTTTTTTTCCCTTGCTTCTTTATACTCTGGTGTTTCTTGAATTGTTTATAATGAATAAATATCATTTTTACAAAAAGATTTTTGAAAAATACACATAAAAGAAAAAAATACTGAGCAGAGAGACTACCAAAGAGAATGGTCTCCAACTATATTATTATTCACTATTTCTCCTTGCAATTCTATTAGTTTTTGCCTCATATAGTTTGATGCTACTATTTCTTCTCGGAGAACTGGACGCTTTATCACTATGCAATGCCCTTCTTTATCTCTGATAATTTTCCTTTCTTTAAAGTCTCCTTTGTCTGATATTAATATAGCTACTCCTGCTTACTTTTGATTAGTTATTAGCATGGCATATTTTCCTCTATCCATTTACTCTTAGTCTATATGTATCTTTATATTTAAAGTTGAGCTTCTTGTACACAACATAGAGTTTTATGATTCCCTCTGTCAATATCTTGGGTATGGCTTTAGATACAACACCAACAGCACAATCCATTAAAGAAATAACTGATAAACTGGACTAGGAGAAATATTTGCAAAAGATACATCTGATAAACAACTATTAGTCAAAATATACAAACAACTCTTAAAACTTAAGAAAAAGGCAAACAACCCAATTAAAAATGAGTTTTTTTAACCTTTTTTTTTTTTTAAAGATTTTATTTATTTGAGAGAGAGAGAGAGCACAAGCAGAGGGGAGGGGCAGTGGGAGAGGGAGAAGCAGACTCCCCATTGAGCAGGGAGCCTGATGAGGGGCTAAATCCCAGGACCCCAAGATTATAACCTGAGATAGAAGGGAGACGCTTAACCGAATGAGTCACCCAGGTGCCCCTAACCCTTTAGACCTCATTAGACACTTCACCAAAGAAAATACACAGATGGAAAAATAAGGACATGAAGATATGCTTGACATCATATATCAGGGAAATGCAAATTAAAATGAGATACCACTACACACATAATTAGAATGGCCAAATCCAGAACACTGCCAATACCAAATGCTGATGAGAATATGGAGCAATAGGTACTCTCATTTATTGCTGATGAAATACAAAATGGTATAGCCACAATGGAAGACAATTTGGCAATTTCTTACAAAGCTAAACATACTCTTACCATAAGATCCAGCCATCATACTCCCTGGTATTTACCTGGAAGAGCTGAAAACATGTCCACACAAAACCTGCACAAAGATGTTTATAGCCACTTTATTCATACAAAACTTGGAAGCAACCAAGATATCCTTCAGCAGGTGAATGAATAAGCAAACTGTGGCACATCCAGACAATGGAACATCATTCAGCACTAAAAAGAAATGAGCTTTCAGGCCATGAAAAAACAGAAGAACCTTAAAAGCATATTACTAAGAAGAAGCCAAACCAAAGGCTACATACTATATGACTCCAACTATATATAACATTCTGGGAAAGGTAAAACTATGGAGACAGGAAAAAGATCAGGGGTTGCCAGGAGTTTTCAGGGAAGATAGGAAGTGATGAATAGGTGGACCACAAAAGACTGTAAAAATACTCAGTATGACCTCATAATGACGGATACATGTTAATACATTTGTCCAAACCCACTTAATATACAACACCAAGAGTGAACTGTAAATAAACTATGGACTTTGGGTGATTAGGATGTGCTGATGTAGTTTCATTAACTGTAATAAATGCACCATTCTGGTGGGGGATGTTGATAAAGGGGTGGCCATGCATGTTGGCAGGGGTAGGGCATATATGGGAAATCTCTGTATTTTCTCTTCAATTTTGCTGTGATCCTTAAACTGCCCTACAAAAACAAATTCTCAATAAAAATACTAAAATTTAAAAAATATAACTGGGGGTGCCTGGGTGGCACAGTTAAACATCCGTCTCTTGGTTTCAGCTCAGGTTGTGATTGCAGAGTTGTGAGATCAAGCCCCATGTCAGGCTCTGTGCTCAGTGTGGAGTCTACTTGAGATTCTCCCTCCCTCCCCCTCTGTCCCTCCCGCTTATGCTCTCTCTCCTCTAAAATTAATAAATAAATATTTTAAAAATATAACTGATGATTTGAAAAAAGTAATAAAATACTGTGTGGTTCAAGTAAAATATATAACAAAAGTTACACAAAAGATGAGGGTGGAAATGAAAGTATAGTGGTAGAAGGTTCTTATACATTATATGTGAAATAAAAATTTTAAAGTACATTGATAAATTTAAGATGTAAATTATAAACCTGAGAGTAACACCAAAACAGATATAATTAAGAAAGCAATGGTAGAGAAAAGATGGAATCCTAAAACATGTTCAATTAGTTAAAAAGAAAGCAGAAAAGAAAGAAAAGGAGAATAAAAAACAGATGGGGCAAATAGAAAACATACAGTAACCATACTGATAATTACATTAAATGTAAATCATGTAAACATTCCAATTAAAAGGCAGAGGTTGTCAAATTGGGGGAAAAAAGGAAAATTCAACTGTGTATAAGAAATCCATTTGAAATGTAAAGACACACATGGGTTAAAAATAGAAGGATGAAAAAATACTTAAGCATGAAAAACTAGAGTGGCAGGGCGCCTGGGTGGCTCAGTCCTTAAGCGTCTGCCTTCAGCTTGGGTGATGATCTCAGGGTCCTGGGATCGAGCCCCACATCGGGCTCCCTGCTCCGCAGGAAGCCTGCTTCTCTCTCTCCCACTCCCCCTGCTTGTGTTCCCTCTCTCGCTGTGTCTCTCTGTCAAATAAATAAAATCTTTAAAAAAAAAAAAAAAGCTAGAGTGGCTATATTAATATTAAACAAAGCAGATTTCAGAACAGACTTTCCTAATGACAGATGGGTTAACTCATGAGGAAGACATAATCTTTCTTTTTTAAGATTTTTATTTATTTATTTATTTATTTATCTGAGAGAGAGAGAATGAGAGAGAGAGCACATGAGAGGGGGGAGGGTCAGAGGGAGAAGCTGACTCCCTGCTGAGCAGGGAACCCGATGTGGAACTCGATCCAGGGACTCCAGGATCATGACCTGAGCCGAAAGCAGTCACTTAACCAACTGAGCCACCCAGGAGCCCCAGGAAGACATAATCTTAAATGTATATACCACTAATAACAAAACTTAAAATCTAAGACGTAAGAATTGATAGAATTGAAAGCAGCAGCAAATACACAATTATAAGGCCTTCAGCACTCTTCTCTAATTTACAAATAGACCAAAAAAATCAGGAATACAGAAGACATAAACATAATCAGCCAGACTGACCTGACATTTATAGACGACTACAATGAATAAGTGAGCAGTAGTCTATAAATGAATACATACTCTCACCAAGAACTCAGAGCATTTACCAATAGATCATTAAAACTAAAAACATATAGAATATGTTCTCTAAACCCACAAAATTAAATTAGAAATCAATTAAGAGAAAAATATCTGTGGAAAAAACACCTACTTAGTATGTTTATTTAGACTTGTAAATGAATCTCGGGTCAGAGAAGAAATCACAAGGAAAATAAGAAAAAAAAAAAAGTAACCTAACATCAAAATCTGTGTGACACAGATAAGGTAGTGCTTAGAGGGAAATGTATAACTTTCAATGGCTGCCTTAGAAGGGAAAAAAAAAAAAGGTCCAAAATCAATTAAGCTTAAACCTCAAGAAATTAGAAAAAGGGCAAACTAAATCCAAAATAAAACAAAGGAAATAAAGATAAAAGCAGAAATCAACCTAGTAGATGGAAAAACAGAGAAAATGGAGAAGACAAAGTTGTGTTTTAGATAATAAAACTTATAATGTCTGCCTACGTTGATCATAAAAGAGAAACACAAATTATGAATATCAGAAAGGAAGAGGCATATCACTACAGATCCTGCAAACATTTTTTAAAGAGAATATTTTGAGCAGTATGCCAATAAACTAAAAAACTTGAATGAAATGGACAAATTTCTTGAAAAATACTAATTACCAATTCAAGAAGCAAGAGAAAATCTGAATATTTATTTTAAGAATTAAATGTGTAAAAGAATTAAATAGTTTTTTAAAAAAAAACTGAGCCTGGATGGCTCAGTCAGTTAAGTGTTCGACTCTTGATTTCAGCTCAGGTCGTGATCTCAGGGTCCTGGGATCGAGTTCTGCTTCAGGCTCCATGCTCAGTGTGGAGCCTGCTTAGGATTCTCTCTCTCCTTCTCCCTCTGCCCCTCCCCCCGACCCCCACTCCTCTTCTCTCCCTGGCTCTCTAAAATAAAAATTTTTTTATTTATTTGACAGCGAGAGAGACACAGCGAGAGAGGGTACACAAGCAGGAGGAGTGGGAGAGGGAGAAACAGGCTTCCCGCCAAGCAGGGAGCCCGACGCGGGGCTCAATCCCAGGACCCTGGGATCATGACCGGAGCTGAAGGCATACGCTTAACGAATGAGCCACCCAGGCATCCCCATAGAAAAAAACTTTCTTAACCTGATAAAAGATGTATATAAAACATCAATGACAAATGTCCTATTTAATGGTGAAAGAGTGAATGAATGCTTTCCCTCCAAGATGTGAACAAGGCAACGATATCCACTCTCAATACTCCAATTCAACTTTGTACTATATATCCTAGCCACTGCAATAAGGCAAGAAAATATATTAAGAGCCAAACATTATAAAAGTAAAATATTTACCAGAGAATATAAATGTACAATTCTGTGTACTTACAAAGTTCCACAAAATTTCCAACATCAAGTAGAACCAAAAAGTCATCTAGCAAAGTTGCAGGTTACATGGTCAATACACAAAAATGAACTCTATTTCTATAATAAAAACACATAACTGGAAAATAAATTCAAAGTGGAATCATACAATATTTGTTCTTTTGTGTCTGGCTTGTTTCTCTTAGCATAATCTCTTCAGTGTTCATCTATGTGGCAGCACATGTCAGAAATTCCTTCCTTTTTAAGGCTAAATATTCCATAGTATGCATATACCACATTTGTTTATCCACTCATCTCTCAAAGGACACCTAAGTTGTTTCTACTATTTGGCTATTATGAATAATGCTGCTATGAATATTGGTGTACAAGTATATATTTCAGTATCTGCTTTCAATTCTTTTGGATATATACCAAGAAATGAAACTGTTGGAACATATGGTAATTCCATTTTCAACTTTCTGAAAAACGGGAACAAGGTTTTTCCGTTAAAAATATGAAAAGGGAGAAACTTAGAATGAACCCTCTGGTGTTGAAATGGAATTAGATGTATTGATAGGAACATGTAATTTTCAACATACAGGTAGAAAAAATATAAATACATATGAGTGTGTATTTGCACACACACACACGTAATTCCTAGCTCTATCTGCTGAAAGGACCTGGAAGAGCAATCCCAACAGCAATAAAGAAAGCTAACACCCAGAACTTGGCTTCTAAATATTATTTGCCAAAAGGAACCAGGGCTCTCTGGAAAAATGGCTGAAGCCAGGACAGGGGCACAGAAAAGATAATAGAAGCCTGGAACATCTTGTGCCAGAAAGTAAGGAAATGCTCCAAGAATAATGGATATGTGTCAGAAATACAAAAGCAACTTTAAATAAACTCCCACTTGAATATGTAAACAAATCATATAATGGATTAGCACTCACTGAATAAAATGGGAAATCAGGAGTCCATAAAGATATAATACAAATAAAGTGAATGTTTAGTGAGGACATGCTGTTTATAAAGTTTCAGAGTTCCTCTCCACAAAGTCCTCTTTAATTATAAAAGGAAAAAAATAACTTTACAATGATGCCTACCAGTCATCAAATTAATCAAATTATCAAAGTAATCGCCACTAATGAAACAAAATGAAACTATTTGCCACCTCACAGAATGCAATGGGTAGAATGGCAGAATGGGAAGCACCGCTTCTGTGACATTCCTGCCAAAGATACATAACCTTAATCTAATTATGATAAAACCCAAAATTGAGAGACATTCTACAAAGGCTGTATTCTTCTGAAGTATCAAGGTCATGAAAGTCAAGGAAAGACTAAGGAACTGTTCCAGACTGAAGACAGCAAAATGACAACTAAATGCAATGCATGATTCTGAACTGGATCCTCCTGCTATAAAAGCTTTATTGAGATAACTGACAAAATTTGACCTGGTTCTGAGTATTAAATAATAGAAATGAATTAGTTTTAAATTCCTGATTTTTATGGTTTTATTGTAGTTATATAGAAGAATGTCTTTGCTTATAGAAAATAGAGACATAAGTATTCCAGAGTGATGGAGTATCGGGTCATCAACTTACTCACAAATGGTTCCAGAGAAAAAAAGATATATTTGTATTGTACTTCCAATTTTTGGAGAATGTTGTAGCTATGTCAGATCTTAAAAAAGCTAAAATAAAGAAACAAATAAGTAAATCTACTGGCCAGAAAATATGTCAATTAACAAAGCAGTGTTCTAAAGTAATCTTTCTATACCCACTATCCATGAGTGAAAAGTTTCTGTATGGCAATTGTAGATTCTATTGTCACTAAACACATACACATGTAGGCTGGACTGGTATAGATATTTCATTAAGTATACATATCAAGAAAAATAATTGTCAATCTTTCTAAAACATGCACCAAGTTCACTCAACATGATAAAAAAGATTTGAAATTTTTGACTTTTCCGTTGTATTTCCACTATAGAGGTCACTATGTTTTTATGTTTTCTATAAATGTTCAAAAAAATCATAATTATTGGAGCTGAATGAAATTCATTCAAGCAATTACTAATCAATTCTACCATCCTGTCCTTAGGTAAATTTGCAGATAAAGCAACAAATTCACACTAATTCCCCTAACTTCTGGCCTCACTTACCAAGATTAAAATAGCATAGGACAAAGGTTAGTAAACTATCTTTAAAGGGTCAGAGAGTAGGTATTTTAGGTTTTATGAGCCATATGATTGCTCTCCAACCACTCAACTCTAAAGCTGTACCAAAAAAGCAGCCACAGACAATATGAAATGAATGTAAACTATGTTCCCCCAAATTTATAAAAACAAGCAGCAGGTCTTAGTCAGCCCATGAGTTATAGTTTGCCAATTCCTGGCATAGAAAAAATGTTGCATCAAAAAAGTATGTATCGGGGCTCCTGGGTGGCTCAGTCATTAAGTGTCTCTCTTCAGCTCAGGTCATGATCCCAGGGTCCTGGGATTGAGCCCTGCATCAGGCTCCCTGCTCAGCAGGGAGCCTGCTTCTCTCTCTCCCACTCCCCCTGCTTATATTCCCTCTCTTGCTATATCTCTCTCTGTCAAATAAATAAATAAAATCTTTACAAAAAAAAAGTATGTATCAAAATAGACCAGTTATCATTTGGATTTTTAAAAGCCTTTTCTATGACCATGATATATTAGGTGAAAAGTAAAAGCTATATACACTATAATCCAAATTTTTAACAAAAATTAAAAATGCAATATATCCATAATACATATTATATGTGTGTTTTCTACATATATGTGATATAACAAATATGGCCACAAATTCTTCCCATCTCTATATGTAAGCCCCTTTGCAAGGTCATTTTGTAGGTCTTCCCACCAAAAAGTGAGCTTTAACACTTGAATCTGGGTTTGGCCATGTGACTTGCTTTGGTGACTAAGACATTAGCAAATGTGACACAATCAGAGGCTCAAAGGTATTTGCACATTGGGGTCTGCTCTCTTGTTGCTACTTGAACCCTCAGTCACTATATATAATATATGCTAGGATTAGATGATGAGAAATACCCACCAGTTCCAGCCAATTGCCAACCAAGCCCCTGAAACACAGCCGCTTTGTTGACCTGCAGCTGACCATAGACACATGAGTGGCCCAGTTGAGATCAGCAGAACTGCCCAGCTGAGCCCAGCCTAAATTGCTGATCCCCAGAATAGTAAGCTAAATAAATGGTTGGTTTGTTACACAGTAATGGGTAATTGTGTATGTGTGCGTGTGTGTTAAGAACAGACAGCAAGCAAAATATCAGCGTTGATACTAAGGAAAATAGTTGAATTAAAGATTAATATTAGTAACTTAAGTACACATTTTGGTGCTTTCCAAATTTTCACTAAAAGACAGATAATGCCTTTGTATCCAAAAAATTCAATGTCAGGGGCGCCTAGGTGGCTCAGTCGGTTGAACATCCAACTCTTGACTTCGGCTGAGGTCATGATCTTGGGGTTATGGGATCAAGCCCCACATCAGGCTCTGCGCTGGGTGTGGAGCCTGCTTGGGATTCTCCCTCTCCCCCTCCCCCCAACTTGCGCACACTCTAGCTCTCTAAAAAGAAAAAACAAAAAAAAAACCTCAACATCATCAAAAAACACATAACATAATTCAATATTAAAAAGTATTTTTCATTATTTTAGTGAAATACCGAGAGTCTAAAAATATGGACATTCTTGACCTGATGCATTTGAATGAGCTGAAAGATTTTACATTCTATCAAAGTTTGAGGATAGTTACAGTTATATAGAAAACTAAACAGGGGTGCCCGGATGGCTCATTTGGTTGAGTGCAGGACTACTGACTTCAGCTCAGGTCATGATCTCAGTGTCCTGAGACTGAGCCCCAAGGCAGGCTCTTCACTCAGCACGGAGTCCGCTTAAGATGTTCTCTCTCCTTCTGCCCCTTCCCCCACTCACATGCGTACTCTCTCTCTTAAATAAAGAAAATCTAAAAAAAAAAAAAAGAAAAAAAGAAAGAAAACTAAACAAATGAATAAAACCTGGTTTGGGGAAAGAACATAATGACAGAATATTTAGCTCTGTTTTTAATGATATTTATATAATTACAATAATGTAAACACCAAATGTTGTGAGGTTTAAGACAGAGAAGTAATGGGACAATTAGAAAGGATACTAGGAAGGCAAGAGAAGGTATCTAAAACCAAAAATTCAATGGGTGCCTGGGTGGCTCAATCAGTTAAGTGTCTGCCTTTGGCTCAGGTCATGATCCCACAGTTCTGGGATCGAGCCTCGCATCGGGCTCCCCCTGCTCAGCGGAAAGCCTGTTTCTCCCTCTCCTACTCCCCCTGCTTGTGCTCTCTCTGTCTCTCTCTGTCAAATAAATAAAATCTAAAAAACTAAAACTAAAAATATAAAACCAAAAATTCAAGAGCAAAGCAATATGTATACGTTACTCCTGAATAAATAAATACCAAAATAAATAAGTAAAATGATTAAAAATTATTGACTTCAGATAATAGGAATTGGAGAATGGAACTAGGGCAAAGGTCTACTGATGTTTGTTCAAAGCCATGTAGAATTCTCTGACTCTATTTACATATATACTTTGAAAATAATAAAAATTTAAAAAGATAAACAGTCTAGGAACCAACCCAAATATATACAACAATTTAGTGTATGAAAATAGCAAAACTTCAAATCAGGAAAAATTATTCTCTGACACTGGGACAACTAATTATCTACTTGGAAAGGCATACAATCAGAGCTTGAACTCATACATATACTAAAATAAATCCTTTAAATAAAAGGGTTAAATGTTTAAAAAAATTTTTTTTAACTATACTGAACTATGAAAAATATCTGTTGCAAATTTCTACAAAAGGATCCAGAAAGATTCTCATGGAAGTGTTCATCTTGTTTACTTTTGGGAAGCAGAAAGGGGGATGGGAATAATGTTTTAAGGGAGAATATTTTAATTTTTACTCTGTACACTTTTACACTATTAAAGGTTTTTCAAACGATGTGTATTACTCATAATTTTTAAATTTTAGTTTAAAACTCTTTAGTAGATAAAATACACAAAATGTTTAAGATAATTTAATCTTTCCCCAACTACACATTAACTGTTTAAAAGTAGATATTAAAAAAATAAGTAAAATAAAATAAAGTAGTTCTTTAATGCCACATATACTGAATAATAAAATCTATTTTCTCTAGCATAGTGATTTGGTTTTTTCCTCACCAGCCAACAAGAGAAAAAAAAAGTTTCCCAGCCATTCCTTTCTCTCCTTTCTCCCCATTTATAATCCATGAATCTATATACACTCAATTTTAGAGCTAGGCTCAAATCGTGGTTCCACCATTTACTTGTAGTATGATCATAGTCAAATAATCTAATATCTTTGGACTTCAATTTTCTTACTTGTAAAATGAGTCTAAAGAGTGCTCAATTTTCTTCACAGTGCTGATACAAGGATTAAATAAGAGAACATATAAATTGCCTGGCACAAGTATATATTCTAAAAAGCTATCATCATATCATTATTAACCCCTTAAGAAATATACGTTATTGTTTTTAAGTGTCTGGCATGTAATAGGCTTCAAAAATTTTGCTGCCTTGAATAAATTATACTTCAATTAGTTGGTAAAATTATTTAACAACCTATTCCTATAGTGGCTACAGAAATCAAAAGGTGTTTCTAATCTTTTGTTTATATTAAGCATCAATTTACCTCTTACCCCCTGAAATCACTGTTTGGTATTTTATTTCTGTGTGCCACCAAATAAAAACTACTTCCACAATGTACTGCAAAAGAAAAAAAATTTTAAACCTGCTTTAAGTCTCCTCTATTTAACAGTACTGTTACACCTCCTTTAGAATAAGGATCTGAGTAAAAGTTGTAAGCTACAATAGTAAATCCTGCATTTTCTCAACTTTGGCCATTTTCTCATTCATTTATTAAACAAATATGTCAGTGCCTTACTAGGTGCAGGTCCTGTGCCAGATGCTGGTTATTAAAAAGGCAACAAGAGGAGCGCCTGGGTGGCTCAGGTCATGATCCCGGGATCCTGAGATCAAGCCCCGCATCGGGCTCCCTGCTCAGCGGAGAGCCTGCTTCTCCCTCTCCCTCTGCCTGCCGCTCTGCCTACTTGTGCTATCTCTCTGTCAAATAAATAAATAAAATTTAAAAAAACAAAAAAACAACAAAAAAAAAGGCAACGAGAGAGACATAACACTTGTCCTTATGGACAGCCTGACAAGGAGTCAAACAAAACAGTTAAACCTACAAATAAGGGGTGCCTGGGTGGCTCAGTTGGTTAGGCAACTGCCTTCGGCTCAGGTCATGATCCTGGAGTCCCGGGATTGAGTCCCGCATCGGGCTCCCTGCTCAGTGGGGAGTCTGCTTCTCCCTCTGACCTTCTTCCCTCTCATGCTCTCTCTCTACCATTCTCTCTCTCTCAATAAATAAATAAAAATTAAAAAAAAAACCTACAAATAAATATATAATTATAAACTTTGGTAAGCATTGTAAAGAACAGGGTGTTGAGAGAAAGACTAAAAGAGGAACGAATCTTAATTATCTATATGGTACTGAATATAATATGGCCTGTAACAGTACAAAAAAGAACTTTCATCCAAGGTCATCTGGAAGAGTTTATTCACAGGCAGAATAGTGAGGTGGTTGAGAGAATCAATTCTAGAGCCAGATTGCCTGGGTTTTAAACTAGCCTCTACTTACCAGTTTTGTCAAATGAACAAGCTACTTAAATTCTCGTGCCTCAATTTCCACATATGTCATTGGGGAAAATACTAATACCTTTCTCAAAGGGCTATAATAGGATTGAGTTAAATTCTTTCATTTTATTTGGAAAACTGTCAAATCCACAGAAAAGTTAAAAGAACTTGCAACAGGTGTTAACTCCTAAGAACCTGTATTTACCAGATGAATTAATGTTTCTAGAATATTTAGAAGAGTTTCTGGCACATAGTAAGCATCATATCACTATACAAGCAGTAATATTAAATGCAAGTAAATTAAACTATGAGAAAATGACTTACAAAATAATTTCAGAGAAAACTCATCATTTTCTCTTGAAATCCTAGAGAACATCTTAAATATTGATGGGAGGGAAAGGAAGAAAGGGGAAGAGAAAGAGGGAAAGACAAAGAAAAGAAAGAAAGGGACATGTAAGAGGAAGAAAAGGGAGAAAAACCCCAAGGTTTGCCCATCAACACTTTATCGAAGGCCAACAGCGCACTCTACTGGACCCACATCTCTTCTACACACTAGGCAAAAGTAATGAAGGCCCCTGCCGTACTAAATCAAAAAAAAATAGAACTACTTTTACAAAAGTATATGGTCAATGTTAGAACTTATCTAATGAATGAATAAAAATCAGGTATAAGCATAAGAGTGAGTCTATAACAACACCTCACCTGTTCTGAAGATTTACTAAAAGAGTGAAAAGAATAGAAATAAATTCTAGAGAAAATGATTATGCATAGAGGAACAAGTAAAATCAGAATGGTAACACTATGAAAAAACAATGTTTCTCTTAACTATATTTTGACATGGAGACTAATGCCTTACTAGATCTTTGACATTTGAATTATCAGTGAAAAGGAGAATTTAAAATGTAAAGAAAGAGAATAGCATGGACAAGGAAGGTAATTATGTAAGGAGGAGGTATTGACAATATTTTCTGACTTGAAGAGACAGCAAGAACATTTGAGATGATAGGATGGTAAAAAGACAACTATCCAATTCTCCAACTGACAGGCTGGAAACTAAATTATTTTAATGAAAACTAAGAAAATTATAAAGAAAAACTTAAAAAGTTTAATGTTGAATTTAGAGGAAAAGAGAAATCATTACACTAATTTATCATTTCCTTTACGAAGGAAAATTTTTCCGAAGAAATAATACAACTATGGATTTTAAATGTATAAAGACTGCAACATTTGTATTTTTGTAGGAATAAGAGAACTAAACCATTAATTTATTAATCCAAATAACTATTCTTCCAAAAATAAATTCTATCTTCCCTCTATCATCTTATAAGAACCAAAATACAGGGGTGGCTGGGTGGCTCAGTCGGTTAAATGGCTACCTTCGGTTCAGGTCATAATCCCAGGGTTCTGGGATCAAGCCCTGCATTGGGCTCCCTGCTCAGCTGGGAGCCTGTTTCTCCGTCCCCCTCTGCTTGCTGCACCCCCTGCTTGTGCTCTCTCTTTCAAATAAATAGATATTTAAAAAAAAAAAAAGAAAGAAAGAAAAAGAAAAAGTTTAGGTTATGATCCCAGGTCCTGGGATGGAGCCTTGCATCAGGCTCTGTGCTCAGCGGGGAGTCTCCTTGTCCCTCTGCCCCTCCCGCTGCTCATGCTCACTCTCTCAAATAAATGAAATAAAATAACAATAGCTGAGATATGGAAACAATCTAAGTGTCCATCAATGGATGAATAAAGAAAATGTATATATATACAACGGAATATTATTCAGCCATAAATAAGAATGAAATCTTGCCATCTGCAACAACATGTATAGATAGACTTCAAGGACATTATGCTAAGTTAGTAAGTCTGACAGAGAAAGATAAATATGGCATGATCTTGCTTATACATAAAATCTAAAAAAACAAAAACATACACACAAAAAAGCTCATAGAGAACAGATTGGTAGTTGCCAGAGGCAGGGGGGTGGGGTGGGAGACATGGGTGAAGGGAGTAAAAGGCACAAACTTCCAGTTATAAAATAAGTAAGTCATGAAGATGTAATGCACAGCATGGTGACCACAGTTAACACTATATTTTATATTTGAAAGTTGCTAAGGGAGTAAATCTTGAAAGTTCTCACCACAAGAAAAAAAAGCTCTGTAACTATAAAAGGTGTACAAATATCAAATCATTATGTTATACACTTGAAAATGGCAATTACACCTCTATTCAAAAGAAAAAAAAAAGAGAGAAGAAAAATGTTATACCAGTAGCAAAGTGAGTTTCTAGTGGTGAAAAAATAGTTCTATACTCAAAGATTCCTTTCTTTAAATAAATTACCTCTACTCATATCCCCATTATTCTTTCTTATATCCATGGAAATGATCAGTCCTGGTTCTTTGAAAAACTAGAGGTATTACTTAGCGCTAAATGTCCACGAGATTTACACTAAAAATGCCACTATCCACTTTTAAAATTAAGATGACAGTCAAAACACACAAATCTACACTGGGGCACCTAGGTGGCTCAGTCAGTTAAATGTCTGACTCTCGGTTTTGACTCTGGTCATGATCTCAAGATCATAAGATAGAATCCCGTATCAGGCTCCATGCTCAGCTTAGAGTCTGCTTGGGATTCTCTCTCCCCATCTCCCCCTGCCCCTCCCCCTGCTCTCACAAGCATGCTCTCTCTCTAAAATAAATAAATAAAATCTGGGATGCCTGGGTGGCTTCGTCGTTAAGCGTCTGCCTTCAGCTCAGGTCATGATTCCAAGGTTCTGGGATTGAGTCCCATGTCAGTCTCCCCACTCAGCGGAGAATCTCCTTCTCCCTCTGCCTGCCACTCCCCCGCTTGTGTGTGTGCGTGCTCTGACAAATAAATAAATTAAATCTTTAAATAAATAAATTAAATCTTTAAAATACACACACACAAATCTATAGGTTTTCTTAACAATTTACTAAAATTTACCAATTTACTAAAATATGAAAATATTAACTACAATTTTATATTTTGTACTGATCATGTTTCTATTTTAACTGCTTATTCTAATTTGGTATGGAAGAAAAAAATAACATTGAAAATATACATCACTTTACCTATTTGTGAGTTTTTCCCTAACCATTCAGAAAGTACCTAAAAGTACTTCATATATTCATGTTTTTGACTACAGACTACAAAAAAAAAAAAAAAAGAACAAATATTAGAGCTCAACCATATGGTTTTTCTGTCATTGCAAAAGTACTCTGGGGATGATAAATGTACTTTATATATGTTGAATTAGTATGGCATATACCACTTACATCTTTTTATAAATAAAAGCTCTATGTCACACTAGTGAAATGTTATCATTTGAGTTACTAGGTTGAATTGAGAAATTTAGTTTAACAATCTTCAAACTTATGAGGAAATTATCAGAAACCAATGCCTTTAATATTATAAATAATAAATCACCCACCCAAATACTGCATTTCTACAGCAATATTGTTATACCACCTATAGCCAAGGAAACAAAACTTATAAATTCTGGTTTAAAAATATAACCAATATAAAGATATGGATATACAGTTATAAATACAATTATACCTAACCAATAAGACCATAATAAATGATTAACATAGTACATAACCAAAAGGAGAAATCAATCAAAGCACTTGGCTTAAAATTAAGGTACCTAGTGAGGAACTCTGCTTACAAGTGGTCTAGACTCTAAACAGGTTCAGCCATAGACATCCTTAACAGATATTAAAATTTGTTACTTAATTATAAACCTAATTCCTCAAAATTAGTATCAATACTACAGAATACATTTTAGCAGCATTTAAAGATAACTACAGATATGTAACATTAATCAATATTAATATAATATCTTTATTAGCAGCACACAAATGTAACAACCATTTGCTGTTACTCCTATCACTACTTCTACTACCACTTACCACTTAATATGCCCTAAAATATGCCAGGTATACTCTAATCACTTTATAAATATTAACCTGCTTAATCTTCATAACAGCCCTGTGAGATAGGTACTATTACTATCCCCACTTAACAAACGGGGAAACTGAAGTAGCAACAGTTTAAAAACTTCAGAGAGGTTACACAGTTAGTAAAGAGCAGAGCTATGATTAAAACCCAGGCATTCTGATTCAAGTTCATTCTCTTAACCAATAAAAACAAAACAAAATTTAAAAATCCACTTCTCTAGGGGTGCCTGGGTGGCTCAGTCAGTTCAGCATCTGACTCTTGATTTTGGCTCAGGTCATAATCTCACGGTCATGAGATCAAGCCCCAGGTGAAGCCTGCTTAGGATTCTCTCTCCCCCTCTCCCCCTGCCTCTCCCCCTACCCACTGGCTTGCATGCACATGCTCTAAATAAATAAATACATAAATACATAAATACATAAGATTTATCTGGGTTCCACTTACTTAAAAAAAAAATCTACTTCTCTTATTTTAGCTATTATTAATCACAGCTTATTCTATGCTTTATTTCTTTATTCTGGAGGCTTCTACATAGTATTTCTTTCCTTTATGTTGGTATGAGAATCCTGCTTAGATGACTCCAGGATTTGAGAGGCATTTTAGAGATAATGTACAATAAAGTGATTAGAGCATTTGCCAGAGCATCATACTACTTAGGTAAGATTTAGCTCTGATATCTGCCAGCTTTGTGACCTTAAGCAAATTACTTACTTCTCAGAGTATCCTTATCTGTAAAATGGGAACAACAATATTACCTGCCTGTGTCATTGTAAGAATTCAAGAAGATTCTACTAACAAATATTTATTGGGCAACTAATATACACTATATGTTATTCTAGGTACTAGAGATACGTGTGAAAAAGACTGACGTTCTATTCTAACAGAGCAGATAGATAATAAAAAGGTAGATAAATTCAAATACTAAGGGCTATTAAAATAAGGCACTGTTAAGGGAAATGAGGGAGAAAACACTGGCAGAGGCAAACATATAGCATATATTATTACTGACAATTTAATATTAAAAGCTCCTAAAATGACTTCTCCAACTATATGCCTTCTATGAAGATAACCAACAACTTTCCCCCCATTTAGCATTTTTAAGAATTTAAAGGAAGACTCTTTGAGGGCAGGGAATATAGTTTTCATTCACTCAGCCTTTACTAGGCTCCTAGCACAATGCTAGGTGCCTGGAACATAAAAATGAGTAAAACAGTCACAGCCTTCAAGGAGGTCTCAATATACTAGAGAACCTGGTGTTTCCTTAATGGAACTTAAAAGCCTTGCAGAGAAGATAATAAGGGTAAATGTTAAAATTCTAGTAGAAGGAACATTCCAGATGGGAATCTAACTCAAAATTGGGGATGTCAAGAAAGGCTTTCTGAAGAATTAGCAGAAGTTTATCAAAAAAAAAAAAAAAAAAAGAGGGAGGAGGAGCAGAAAGGGCAAAAGAAAACAGTAAGTTTATAAAGGTCTTATGACTGTACAGATAAACAATTGCCTCCATAGTCAATGAGTTTGTTCATCTCCCACCTGAAAAACTAAAAGTACAGACAGAATATATGAAGCAATAGTTTTTAAGATATGGGATATCAGGTAAGAGTGATCCCTGAGAGATAGGATATAAATGAGATAGGCCCTATGATTGCCTAGGCTTACTGTCTTGAGAGTTTCTAGGTTGTGCCATGGGGAAGGGGAACACAGATACAGCCCAGTAAACCTGAGCTGAAGAGACATTGCTCTTCAGTCCAGGAAGTCAGAGAAGACTAAAGTTCACAGGGAAGAATATGAAAGTAGAAAGAGCTGTACAAAGAATGAATTTCACAGATCTGTAGAGGAACCTCTCAAATATCTAGCCGAGTATTGATCAACATATGTGAGTTAACAATCCAAGATAATGTAAAGAACCACCTGAAATGATGAGACACTCATACAGGGCATGGAATAGTGCCTGTTCCCACCAGCCCGACTGAAAAACCTAACAATTCATAGAGCATTAGAGGACTCAGAAGGAGTTAGCCTCTATTAAAGTAACCTACAACTATATTAAGCTCAGGTCCCATCTAACAAATTCTAAAAGCAGACCCAAAAAGATCAAGTTGATTCCAATTAAATTAACTGCATCTCAGAACAAAACTCAAGTATTTATAGAAATATAATAACATCCAGGGTGCCTCAGTGGCTCAATCGGTTAAGTGTCTGCCTTCGGCTAAGGTCATGATCCCGGGGTCTTGGGATCAAGCCTTGCATCAGGCTCCGTGCTCAGCGGGGAGTCTGCTTCTCTCTCTCCCTCTGCTCCTCCCCCAGCTCATGCTCTCACTCTCCCTCTCAAATAAATAAGTAAAATCTTAAAATATATATACATATATATAACAACATTCAACACCCAGCAATTAAAATTCACATCTGAAATTTAATTTTAAAAAACTAGGCATGATTCCATTTATATAAAACTATGGAAATGAAAACTATAGTTTCATCAGTCACTATAGTGACTGAAAAAAAAAGTCTAAGGATGCCTGGGGATGGGGGGATAGGGCAAAAGAAAAAAAATCCACTCGTCTATCTGGCACTTAGGATGGATCTTTTCCAGGCATTATCTTGTAATATCATGTACAAACCATTCAGAAAATATTTGGTTCCCTGATTTTACAGATCTTATAAATGTTAACACAGTTCATTATATAATATCAAAAAAGTCACATTCTATAATATTACCACCACTGTCGTCAGGAAAGTCTTTAAGTATCATAAAACTGCCAAGCTCACAGTGGCATATAGTTTTTCAAAATTCTGATTTTCACTCAAATTTTATCAGGCTTACTTTAAGAATTACCATAGTTCATCTGTCAGTCATTCTTTCAAGTAAAAATGATGTTCCGTGAAAAAAAGTGGCTAGTTCAGCTAACAATCCAAACTATCTTATAAGTGCTTTTCCTCAAGACAATCATCCTATTCCTATGCAAAACATTTTGAGTACTACTCACTCCTTCACACAGAATGTTAAAACAGCTTAAGGGCTGAGATTTAATAAAATTAGTCATTTTTACTACTTCATCAAGGACATTCTTAAGTGAAACTGGCTTTTTTTAACTGCATTAATGATGGTGAAGAAAACCACTATTAAAACAGGTCGGTACCACTATCTTGATTGTGCTAAGGCACTGACAATTTTACCCATTGTTGCTTTTGCACCATCAATGAAAAAGTCAAGACAGTTTTTAAAAAGGCAAATAACATCTTCTTATTACTATAAAAATACTTTTGAGCACACACACTTGCCTGAGAAAAAAATACCAGTCATCTCTAGAGCTCCCTGGACTACTCCTTGAAAACTATTTGCTCTAAGGACACTGAAAAGAACTGTAGGAAAGAAGAGTCCACAACATTAGAATGTACAAGAGGAAAAAACATTTCAGATTTCTTTCTAGCCCAATTCCTTTCATTTTACAAATGAGGAAACTGGAGCTCAAAGAAAATAGCATTTCCCATCTCACATATTAGTAGCAGAGATGTGATAGCACTTAGAGGACTTCTGAATTGTTTTCTACTATTCTTTGCATTATACTATTCCTTTTTTTTTTTAATAAGTTTAGCAAATTCCACATTTTCCTTCTTTAAACTGAACAATGGCATAAATACATACATTTTGTGGAGAAAAGGAGTTTATCTTTCCTAATGGAGAGTTGAGTTTTGTGGTCTTTCCTGAAGCAACTTTTGAATCCAAATGATGTACCTCCTTTTCAAAACAATGACGCTTTCTAATCTGTAAACACAGAACCAAAATGAAGTTTAATGTAAACAAAAGTCTGAGCAGGCCAGTTATTCTTGAAGGTCAAAATAGTTTTCGATATGTTTTCAGCATTAAAAAAAAGATGACTTTTTCTAACTGGCAATAATCAAATAATTTTTATTTTTATTTTTGTTAAAGATTTTTTATTTATTTATTTGAGAGAGAGAGAGAGAAACAGCATGAGAGGGGAGAAGGTCAGAGGGAGAAGCAGGCTCCCCGCTGAGCTGGGACCCCGATGTGGGACTTGATCTCAGGACTCAGGGATCATGACTTGAGCCGAAGGCAGTCGCTTAACCAACTGAGCCACCCAGGCGCTCTAATCAAATAATTTTTAAAAATACAAATGAGCACCTTTTTTTTTAAAAAAAGATTTTATTTATTTGACAGAGACAGACACAGTGAGAGAGGGAACACAAGCAGGGGGAGTGGGAGAGGGAGAAGCAGGCTTCCCGCTGAGCAGGGAGCCCGATGCAGGGCTCGATCCCAGGACCCTGGGATCATGACCTGAGCCTAAGGCAGACACTTAACGACTGAGCCACCCAGGCGCCCCACAAATGAGCACCTTATATCTCTCAAATCCTAACCAAAATAGCTTTAATTAGTCATGTGTCAAAACTATAGTATTCTAAAATGATCTTCCCATAAAGAGTCCTACCATATGAATATCAAGTATAGTATTATAGCAAAGTTCAATTACATATCTAATTGGATAGTAAAAGTAAATAAAAATAAAACTTCATTCTAAATTACAAAAACTCAGGGTGGCTGGTGGGGGCTCATTTGGTTGAGTGTCCAACTCTTGGTTTTGGCTTGGGTCATGATCTCGGGGTTGTGGGATAGAGCCCTGTGTGGGGCTCCACACTGGCCTGCTTGGGATTCTCTCTCTCCCTCTCTCTTTACCCTTCCCCGCCCCCAAACTCTATATCTTTCTCAACTAAATAAATCTTTAAAAAATAATTTGAAAAAACTCAGAATAAAAATTTTAAATGTAAATAGTTATGATTTCCTACATGATAAAATAAATTATTTGACTATTAGTATTATTACTTACTAGACATTTGATAATTCAAATTGTACTTGACTAAATTTCTTCTATAAATACCGCTAAGTTTTCTTTCCAAACTGTCTATGCCTTTTCCTACTTGCCAAAAACCTATTTACTTAAATTATGAAGGGGAAAAAAAAAGCATTTCTACTGATAATCCCATTCCTATCAAAAAAGAAATGAGAGTCAATTAAGTCAGAGAATAAATGTTATTTGTTGAGCCCTATCACACAATATCCAACTCTATGTACACATTGTGAAGAAGAATATCTATACAGATTCATACTTCATTTGTAATCACTACTTTTCCAAAAATAAACTAGTTCATTCTATTTCTAAAATCAAGGTTTAACTATGGAAGTTAATAAAGATTGTAAGTAGAGTAAACTACAGAAGAATGCAAACACTTTTTGAGTATATTCAATTAGAAATATGTAATTATCTACAAAGGACATGCTAATTAATTATAATAATCTCTTTATTTGTAACTAAGTCTATCAAAGTCCCAGCCTATCTCCCTACCTCACTGCCATCAACTCTATGACAAAACATTGTATTCACGGGCGGCTGGGTGCCTCAGTCGTTAAGCGTTCTGCCTTTGGCTCAGGCCATGGTCCCAGGGCCCTGGGATTGAGTCCCACATCGGGCTCCCTGCTCGGCAGGAAGCCTGCTTCTCCCTCTCCCACTCCCCACTGCTTGTGTTCCCTCTCTCACTGTGTCTCTGTCAAATAAATAAATAAAATCTTAAAAACAAAAACAAAAACATTGTATTCATGTATGAAAAACACATTTCATATAAAATATTTAGTAATTCAGGTCTTTCAGCAATTTTTAGAAATAAACATTTTATCGAGGCACCTGGGTGGCTCAGTCATTAATCGTCTGCATTTAGCTCAGGTCATGATCCCAGAGTCCTGGGATTGAGCCCTGCATCAGGGTCCCTGCTCAGCGGGAAGCCTGCTTCTCCCTCTCCTACTCCCCCTGCTTGTATTCCCTCTCTCGCCGTCAAGTGAATAAATAAAATCTTAAAAAAAAAAAATTTATCATGTATTGATATTAAAACTCAATAAATAAGACTAAACCTTGTCATTATGCTAAAACTATCAACAAAAATATTCATATCAAAGATACTTTGGCCAAAAGAAAATGCCATCATTAGGTAAAAACAACAGAGGACTTAAAAAGTACAAAGTATCTGTATTACCAATATATGCCTTAAGTAAATATTTTACCATCAAATTCTTCATATATAGAAAAGCACCATGCTGTTTCACTTTAAAGACATGTTATTATGAGTAATCTACTATAATAACAAACTCCTTTGTAATGAATAACTATACAAAATGAACTTACAATAATTTACCATTTATGTCTATGATACAACCCAATTAAATTGTACAAGTGCCACTGAAAACTTGATTGATACTTAACTCCCGTGTACAGCAATAACGGTATTATTTCACTGCCAATAAACTGTTTACCTGCTGTGTGGTTTCTAAGGGTCGAATTCTTTTCTTCTCTACTTGAAAATCATCATTTTCATCTCTTTTTATGGAAGCCTGTTTCTTGGCAGATAGCTTTGCAGCCAGCGTAGTTTTTTCAGGAGAGTCTTATATAAGAAGTCATAAAAAATTAGCATAAAAAACTTAGGCAATCTTTCTAGGAAAAATCAGAATCAAGATGTTAAGACTTCTCAAAATTTCAAAACATACTTTAAAACATGAAAAGCTCAACATGTTTAAAAGCATTTCTTTACTACTGAGTTTACTTAAAAAAGATGTAACATTTTGAGAAATATGCTTTCAATAGGAAAGTCCAATTCTGATTTAATAGGTTTATGTTTTTGTAAATGACTCCAGATAATGTGGTTTAAAAAATATAACTGTAAGGGTCTCACAAGAAAACATATTTCATTTATATAAAAATCTTTCTTTACAGTGTCTCAATGTTTTTCCCCACTAAGCTTCTATATGTTCTTTAGGCTTCAAAATACAGCAGAATCAAGCTCCTAAAATCTGTCCTTTAATCCCACTACCTTGAAGGTCATCAGTGACCTCTTAATCACCTAATATTAACACACTTAATAAATGTGAACACTAGGTTTTTAAGAAGTCAAGTTAATATGCCCAATATCATATAGCTAGTAAGAGGCAGAGCATGGATATGAGTGACTCCTACTGTCTGACTCCAAAATCCATCAGCATAACTTCTAGGGATACAGCCAAACATAACACTGTCTTCTTGAAATACAACACACACATTTCCTTTTTCCTTAATTTCTGTAACTCTTTTCTTAACTGTTCCTATACATGGGTTTCTCCTTTCCCTGAATGTGAGTGCTCTTAAAAGTACCTTCCTTCCTCTCAGCTCTCCACTCCCAGGGCTTGAATTCATTTAACAAGCTTTTACTGAGTCCATACAATTCCAGACATCATGGAAAACAGTGAAAAAGAAACAGCCTCTGGCCTTAATAGATTTACAGACTATTAGGGAAGAAAGCCCTGAAAGCAGGTCCAATACTATTTTCAAAAACCAAGTTTGAGTCTGTAAAAACACACGTAAATCTATGCCACACAGCATTGATTTTCAAGTTTTTTCCGAGAGGACTATATATCTTAAAGAAATATTGCTTAAAATTTCCAAAGTAGAATAAAAGACCCAGAACTTCCCTGACTCATTGCCCCCCACCCCCACAGGCCATATTTTTTTCCTATGACTCTTAGGAACATAGTTTAAATACCACTGTATTCTAGGGGCACCTGGGTGACTCAGTCAGTTGGGTGACCGACTCTTGATTTCAGCTCAGGTCATGATCTCAGGGTCATGAGACCAAGCCCTGCATCAGGCTCTGTGCTGGGCATGGAGCCTGCATAAGATTCTCTCTCAGGGGTGCCTGGGTGGCTCAGTCGGTTAAGCATCGGTCTTCAGCTCAGGTCATGGTGCCAGGGTCCTGGAATAGAGCCCCACATCCAGCTCCCTGCTCAGCAGGGAGTCTGCTTCTCCCTCTCCTTCTGCCCCTCACCCACTCACGCTCGCTCTCTCTCTCAAAGTAAATAAAATCTTAAAAAAAAAAAGATTCTCTCTACTCTGCACCCCCCCACCGACCACTCACACTCGAGTGCTCTAAATAAATACATAAACAAATATCACTATATTCTAAAATCTTAATGGTCTTGTCTTTCATACTTAGGGTTTTTTTTCTTTTTTTGACCTATACAATTCAATTTTATTAGTATCAGGCAGTGGGCTAAAAGTTTTACACAGATCAGCTCCTTCTATTATCCCATGAAGTAGCAATTATTATTTTACAGTACATAGAAAAATGGAGTAAGTGCCCAAGGTAAACAATGGAATTGATTCCAAACCTGTTTCCAACATAATCCAAAACCTTTTTGTTAAGATTTTATTTTTAAGTAATCTCTACACCAAACATAGGGCCAGAACTCATAACCCAGAGATCAAGAATCGCATGCTCTACTGACTAACCCAGCCAGATGCCCCTTTTTAACTTTTTTTTTTTTTTAAAGTAAGCCCTATGCCCAACATGGGGCTTGAACTCACAACCCTGAGACCAAGAGTTCCATGCTCTACCCACTGAGCCAGACAGGTGCCCTCAATAGCTTTAAGTTTTAAAAAGTTACCAACTAATATAAGCTCACTGTAAAAGATTTAAGCAAATTAGGGCGCCTGGGTGGCTCAGATGGTTAAGCATCTGCCTTCGGCTCAGGTCATGATCCCAGGGTCCTGGGATTGAGTCCCGCATCGGGCTCCCTGCTCCTCGGGAGCCTGCTTCTCCCTCTGCTTCTCTCTCTCTCTCTCTCCCTCTCTCTCCCTCTGTCTCTCATGAATTAATAAATAAAATCTTTAAAAAAAAAGATTTAAGCAAATTAGAAGTATAAATAAGAAATAGTAAAATGCCATCCACTTCCCTCCCTCCCTCCCCAACTTGCTCATTTCGAATTCTTCCTCTCTGAACTAATCACTACTTATCTTTCAGAATGAATCCTTCCAGATGACTTTTTTTCATCATCATAAGTGTACTCTTTTATCGCCATCCTATAAATCCCCCATCCCCCACTCACTTCCCCTCTGGTAACCATCAGTTTGTTCTCTATAGTTAAGAGTCTGTTTCTTGGTTTGTCTCTGCTTTTTTTCCCTTGGCTCATTTGTTTTGTTTCTTAAATCCCACACATGAGTGAAATCATATGGTATTTGTCTTTCTCTGACTGGCCTAACATTATACTTTCTAGTTCTATGTTGTTGGAAATGACAAGATTTCATTCTTTTTATGACTGAATAATATTCCGTTGTATATATATATATATATCACATCTTCCTTATCCATTCATCTATCAATGGATACTTGGGCTGCTATCAATGGATACAAAGTCATAGTTTGGCTATTCAATTAATGCTGCAATAAATATAAGAGTGCATGTATCCCTTTGAATTAGTGTTTTTGTATTTTGGGGGGTAAATACCCAATAGTGCAATTCCTAGATTGTAGGGTAGTTGTTTTTTTTCTTCCTTTGTTTTTAAAGATTTTATTTATTTATTTGACAGACAGAAAGAGAGTATAAGCAGGGGTGAAGGGGCAGAGGGAGAGGGACAAGCAGACCCCACTGAGCGGGGAGCCCAATGCAGGGCTCGATCCCAGGACCCCAAGATTATGACCTGAGCTGAACTCAAACATATAACTGAGTCACCCAGGTACCCCAGGATAGTCCTATGTTTAATTTTTTGAGGAACCTGCATACTATTTTCTACAGTGGCTATACCAGTTTGCATTCCCACCAACAGTGCAAGAGGGTTCCTTTATCTCCACATCCTTGTTTTCTTATGTTTTTGATTTTAGCCATTCTAACAGGTATGAGGTAGTATCTTGTGTGGTTTTGATTTGCAGTTCCTTGATGATGAGTGATGTTGACCATCTTTTCATGTGTGTTGGCCATCTGTATGTCTTCTTCAGAGAAATATCTGCTCATGTCTTCTGTCCATTTTTTAATTGAATTATTTTTTTGGGTATTGAGTTGTATCAGTTCTTTACACATTTTGGATACTAACCTTTTCAGATATTTCATTTGCAAATATCTTTTCCCATTCAGGAGGCTGCCTTTTAGTTTTGTTGGTTGCTTTCTTTGCTGCACAGAAGCTTTTTATTTTGATGTATTCAGGGTAATTTGTTTTTGCTTTTATTTCCCTTGCCTTAGAAGACATATCTAGAAAAATGTTGCTATAGCCAATGTCAGAGATTACTGCCTGTGCTTTCTTCAAGGATTTTTATGGTTTCAGGTCTTACATTTAGGTCTTTGATCCATTTTGAGTTTATTTTTATGTATGGTGAAAGAAAGTGGCCCAGTTTCATTCTTTGGCATGTGGCTGTCCAGTTTTCCCAACACCATTTTTTTAAGAGATTCTTTTCTCCATTGTATACTCATTCCTCCTTTGTCAAAGACTAATTGACCATGTAATTGTGGGTTTATTTCTGGGTTTTCTTGATATGTGGATCTTGATATGTGGGTCTGTTTTTGGCCAGTATCATACTATTTTAATTACTACTGCTTTACACTATAATTTGAACTGTGGAATTGTGGTACCTCTAGTTTTGTTTTTCTTTTTCAAGACTGCTTTGGCTATTGAAGCAAAACAAAGTCATATGTCACATCAATAAGAAAGGATAAAAGCCATATGATCATTTCAATAGATGCAAAAAAAGCATTTGACAAAGTACAACATCCATTCATGATAAAAACCCTCTGCAGTGCAGGTCTAAGGGAACATATCTCAACATAATAAAGGCCTTATATGAAAAACCCACAACCAACATTATATTTAATGGTGAAAAACTGAGAGCCTAAGGTCAGGAACAAGACAAGGATGTCCACTCTCATCACTTTAATCCATATAGTACTGGAAGACCTAGCCACAGCGATTAGACAACCTAAAGAAATAAAAGGCATCCAAATTGGTAAGGAAGAAGTAAAACTTTCCCTATTTGTAGATGACATGATACTATATACAGAAAACCCTAAACACTCCACCAAAAAACTACTAGAGCTGATAAATGAATATGGTAAATTTTCAGGATACAATATCAAAGTACAGAAATCTGTCGCATTCCTATACACTTATAATGAAGCAGCAAAAAGAGAAAATAAGAAAATGATCCCATTTACAACTGTACCAAAAACAATAAAATACCTAGGAATAAACTTAACCAAAGAGGTGAAAGACCTGTACTCTGAAAACTATAAAACACTGATGAAAGAAATTCAAGGCAACTCAAAGAAATGGAAAGACATTCCATGCTCATGGGCTGGAAGAACAAAGATTGTTAAAAATGCCTAAACTACTGAAAGCAATCTACAGATTTAATGCAATCCCTATCAAAATACCAACAGCATTTTTCACAGAACTAGAACAAACAATCCTAAAATTTGTATGGAACCACAAAAGGCCTTTCATACCTCAATCTTTAATCTGCCTGGAATGAATTTTTGTGTATGGCATAAAGTAGGACTCCAACTTAAATTTTTTCATAAGGATATCTAAGTACCGCTTATAAAAAAAAAAAAAGTCCCTACTCAGTCCTCTGCTCATAAACATGCTTTTTTTTGTTTTGTTTTAAAGTAGGCTCCACACCAGCATGGAGCCCAATGCAGAGCTTAAACTCACAACCCTGAGATCAAGACCTGAGCTGAGATCAAGAGTCAGACACTTACCCAACTGAGCCACCCGGGCACCCCTAGACATTACTTCTATAAATAATCAAGTTTCTAGATAGATGTGGAACTGAATTTGGGTTCTCTATTGTTTTCCACTGGTCTAACACTGTGCTAATATAAAACTGTTCTAATTACTATAGCTTTATACATAAAAAATCAGGATATCTCATAGATCAAGTCCTCTCACCTTGACCTGGTTCCTGAAGAATGTCTTAGTCCTTTGTGTTTCCATATATATTTTAGAAAAGACATGTAACTTTGAGCTCTGTGATTTTTTTGTCAAACTGGTAAAATACCCACAAAATGAATCTAGATCTTGGTTCTCAACTGGGGCACTTTTAACACCCCAAGTCCCAACCCAAGGGACATTGGGCATAGACATTTCTGTTTGTCAAGAAATACAGGAATACTACTGGCATCTAGTGGGTTGAGACCTAGGAGATGCAGCTAAACATCCCACAATGCATAGGACAGCCCCCATAACAAAGAATTACACCATTCAAAATATAATAGTGTCTTTGTTGAGAAACTCTGCTCCAAATAAATCAAGGGGCAAATTTGTATGGCCCACTAAAGGGTAAGAAATATCCACTCAAAACAATAATTTAGTTTTAGAAAAACTGAATTGCCATGTGCCAAAATTAGATTAATCCCAAATCATTTTTTAAAAATCACATTATAGGGGCGCCTGGGTGGCTCAGTTGGTTAAGCGACTGCCTTTGGCTCAGGTCATGATCCTGGAGTCCCGGGATCGAGTCCCACATCGGGCTTCCTGCTAAGCAGGGAGTCTGCTTCTCCCTCAGACCCTCTTTCCCTCTCGTGCTTTCTATCTCTCATTCTCTCTCTCTCTCTCAAATAAATAAATAAAATCTTAAAAAAAAATCACATTATATGCATATAAAAAAAGGCTTATCTTCTTGTTCTTTATATTTACAGCAGGGGAGTTTGTAGGAAGTTTATCAAAGTCTTTAAAATATAATGTATAAAGAAACAAGATCTATCTAGAATATATTAAAAAAAAAAACCTCCTAGAAATTAGTTAAGAAACAACCTAATAGAAAAATGGACAAACAACTTAAATAGGCAATTCACTAAAGGGGATATTCAAATAACCAATAAACATATAAAAAGATGCTCAACCTCATCAGTCACCAGAGAAATACCAATTAAAACTCGGGAGAACACCACAGATGCACCCAAACAGCTAAAATTTTAAACAACTGGAAATATTAAGTGTTAACAGGAATGTTGAACGATGTAACTTTCAAATACTGTTAGATGTAGGGCAGAAGGGTAAATAAATTGGTTCAACCACTTTGGAAAATGTTAGCAATATCTATTATAGCTGAACATAAGCACACACTATGACCAGCAATTCCATTTCTAGGTATATATCTAGTAAAAAATATCCATTTGCACTAGAATGAACAAGAATGTTGATAATATAAGACTGTTGAATCTCAGACCTGTACCTCTGAAACAAATTCATTATATGTTAAAAAAGAAAAAGAAGATAGCAGGAGGGGAAGAATGAAGGGGGGGAAATCGGAGGGGAACACTATGGACTCTGAGAGACTATGGACTCTGAGAAACTGAGGGTTCTAGAGGGGAGGGGGTGGGGGGATGGGTTAGCCTGGTGATGGGTATTAAAGAGGGCACGTTCTGCATGGAGCACTGGGTGTTATATGCAAACAATGAATCATGGAACACTACATGAAAAACTAATGATGTAATGTATGGTGATTAACATAACAATAAATTTAAAAAATTAAAAAAATAAAATCTCTATAATCCCCCCAAAAAAGAATGTTGATAATAGCATTAATGACCAAAAATAAAAACCACTCAAATGCCTAACAGCTGTAGAGCAGATTAATAAACGGTAGAAATAATATACAAAAACTAGTACTATATGCAACAACACCAATGAATCTCAGAAATACAATGTTAAGCAAAAGCAGACAGGCAGCACAATGTGCAAGAGTACACATGTAATACCATTTCTTTGGATATAAAAACCATCAATGGTGACGGGAGGATAGCAATTAGGGAGGGCCTCTACTAAGATATAGGTTACGTCCCATGTTTTTCATCTAGGTGGTAGTTACATGACTGTTTACTTTGTGAAAATTCATCAAGCTTATACACTTACAATCCCTGAACTTTTCTGTATTTAGGTTATATTATATTAAAGAACTTACTTAAAAATACAGAGTATCAAAATATAACCCTGATTCCATCTGATTCTTCAAGAGACTATTCTAAACAACTTCAACTCACAGTCACATTAAAATGCAGGTTGCATATATATTGACAACTGATTTTTTACAAAGGCACAAAGGCAAAGCAGTGGATAAAATAGCTTTTTCAATAAATGGTGCCAAACAATTAAATATCCATATGCAAAATAAATGAACTTGGATCTATACCTCACACGATCTACAAAATTAACTTGAAATAGATCTCAAACTAAAAGTAAAAGCTAAAATCATATTTGATAAAAAAAATTTGTACTCAAAATATATAAAGAACTCTCAAAACTTAACAGGAAGAAAAAATAAACAAAAAACAAGCAGAAGATTTGAACAGACACTTCATCAAAGATACAGATGGCTAATAAGCACATGAAAAGATGCTCAACTGTCATAAGTGACTAGGGAAATGCATATTAAAACCACAATGAGATACCACTACATACCTATTAGAATGGTAAAAGACTGACCATACAAAGTATTGACAAGGATATAAAGAAATGGGAACTCCCAACCATTGCTGGTGGTAATGTAAAATGGTAAAACCACTTTGGGAAACAGTTTGGAAGTTTCTTACAAAGTTAAACATAAGTGATCTGGTTATTTCTAGTATTTACTCTAAAAAAATGAAAGCATATGTCCATCACAAAGACTCATACAGAGATATTCACAGTAGCTTTATATGTAGTAGCTTAAAACTAGAAATAATTCAAATATACATCAGTTGGTGACTGGATAAACAATTTGTAGTATATCCATACGATAGAATATTACTCAACAATAAAAATTAACAAACTGCAAACTGTCGATACATGCAACATGGATAAATTTCAAAAGAATTATGTTTCACAACAAACACAACAAAAGAATTATGTTAAGTGAAAGAAGCTAGACAAATAAGTGTACAAACTACGATTCCATGTAAATACTCTTAAAAAATGCAAACTAATCTAAAGCAAATCAGTGGTTGTTTGGAAAGAGTGAGTCATGGAGGCTTGGGAAGGAGGGATAACAAAGGGGCAACAGAAAACTTTTGAAAGTGATGGACATGTTCACTATCTTGATGCTTTAATGGAGGTACACCTATGTCAAAACTTATCAAAGTGTACCATTTATATGTATAGTTATGTCAAGTATATTTCAATAAGGCTGTTTTAAAAAAAAAATACAGGTTGTAGGGGCACCTGGGTGGCTTAGTCAGTTAAGCGTCTGCCTTTGGCTCGGGTCATGATCCCAGAGTCCTGGGATCAGACCCCCAGTTGGGGTCCCTGCTTGGTGGTGAGCCTGCTTCTCCCTCTCCCTCTGCTGCTCCCCCTGCTTGTGCTCTCTCTCTCTTTCAAATAAATAAATAAAATCTTAAAAAAGACCAGTTTGTATATAAACATAAACCAGAATTCCTTTAATTATCTCAAAGTCAATTCCATTCATTCATACAACAAATATTTATCTAGCACCTACCATATGCCAGGCACTCTGTTAGGTACTAAAAATACAATGATAAGGGGCGCCTGGGAGGCCCAGATGGTTAAGCATCTGCCTTTGGCAAAGGTCATGATCCCAGGGTCCTGGGATCGAGCCCCACATCGGGCTCCTGGCTCAGCAGGGAGCCTGCTTCTCCCTCTCCCCTCTGCCTCTCCCCCTCCTCATGCTCTCTCTCTCTCTCTCTATCTCTGTGTCTCAAAGGAATAAATAAAATCTTAAAAAAAAATGCTTTAAAAAAAATAAAAATACAATGATAAGCAAACTGACATGGTCCCTGACCTCAAGGAGTATATAGTCTGCTACAGGAAGCAGAGCTTGATAAATGATGTACACAGGCATATGGATAATACAAACTGTGACAAGTGCTATGAAGGAGAGGCACAGTGAGAGGACAGAGTATAATAGGGAAACCAAATCTAATCTGACAGAAAGGTCAGTATGGCTCCTTCAAGGAAATGACATTTAAGCTGAGACCTAAAGGAAATGCAGGATAACAAATGGAAGATGGGCCTTTCCTCAGAAGAAACACTAATATAAACAAAGGCTCTGAGGCAGGCGAAAGCATGATCCTCTTAAGGAACGGAAAGAAAGCCAAAAGGGCTAAGCGTCAAAACAGTATAGACAACACTACTGGTCACCTCTCCAGCATATATTCAACCACCTCTTCCTCATTCCTAACAGAATCATACTTTAGTTCAAGCAGCTACCCTCCTCCACACATGGTCATGTGTTTTAGAAGATAACTCCATCCTTCGTTTTAGAAGTGGATACTATTTAGGGGCACCAGGGTGGCTCAGTTGGTTAAGTGCTTGACTTTTGATTTCGGCTCAGGTCGTGATCTCAGGGTCATGAGATGGAGCCCCACATGGGGCTCCATGCTCATCAGGAGTCTGCTTGAGATTTTCTCCCTCTCCCTCTGCTCTTCCCTCTGTCTCTCTCCCCGCAACCAACCAACCAACCAACCAACCAACCAACCAACCAACCAACCAAATAAATAAATAAATAAATAAATAAATAAATAAATAAAAAGAAGAAGTGGATACTCTTTAGACTTAAGTCAATCATGGCAACCTCTTTTCTTCCTGCCAGTGATTAAAGGATGGCATGAGTGAAAGCAGGAAAAGAAGTTATCACATACTCTAACCAAGAGATGGCACTTTGGACTAAGGAGGTATCAATGGAGATAGAAGTTTGCATGGAGAAATAAGGAAGAACAAAGTGTACAGGATGTCTCCTCAGTTTTTGGCTTAGGTAAATAATGGTTGTTAATCCTTTCCATATACTCAAAGCCAAAGAAATATTTTTAAAAATTAATAATCTTGTGATATTCTTAGTACACCTCTCTTTAAAAAATCTAGTAAGAACTGTTTAAGGATCATATTTAAAACATACCTGATTCTCTACTCAGCCATAAAAAAGGATGAAATATTGGCATTTGTGACAACATGGATGGACCTAGGGGGTATTATGCTAAGTAAAGTAAGTCAGAGAAAGACAAATACCATGATTTCACTTATGTGGGGAATCTAAAAAACAAATGAATAAACAAACAAAAAGCAGAAATAGACCCATAAATACAGAGAACAAAGTGATGGTTGCCAGAAAGAAATGGAAGATACATGCTTCCAGTTACAGAATAAATAAGTCACAGGGATAAAAGGTACAGCATAGGGAATACAGTCAATGGCACTGTAATAGCATAAGGTGATGGATGGTAGACAACACTTGTGGTGAGCACAGAATAACACCTAGACTTGTTGAATCACTATGTTGTACACCTGAAACTAATGTATGTAATACAGTATGTCAACTATACTTCAATTAAAAAAACTAATATATGTTAAAAAGAAAAAAGCCTCATATAAGATATACTGTCCTCAGAAGTTCAGGCAAACTCATAAGGATGAATAAATGAGGCTAATTGCATTTTGTCTTATAAATCAGTGTTTTTTTAGGGGCACCTGGGTGGCTCAGTCATTAAGCGTCTGCCTTCGGCTCAGGTCATGATCCCAGGGTCCTGGGATCAAGCCCCGCATCGGGCTCCTTGCTCCGCGGGAAGCCTGCTTCTCCCTCTCCCACTCCCCCTGCTTGTGCTCCCTCTCTCACTGTGTCTCTCTCTGTCAAATAAATAAATAAAATCTTAAAAAAAAAAAATCAGTGTGTTTTTAAATTCTAACATAATTTTTTTTTTAAGATTTTATTTATTTATTTGAGAGAGAGAGGGAGGCACGGGTGCATGCAAATGGAGGGAGGAACAGAGGGAGAGGAAAGGGCGAATTCCAAGCAGTCTCCCCAGCCAGCAGTCCCCCCACCTAGTGCAGAGCCCAACCAGGGGCTCAACCCCCAACCCCGAGATCACCACCTGAGTGGAAACCAAGAGTTGGATGCCCAACTGACTAAGCCATTCAGGCGCCCCAAAAATTCTAACATATAATTAACAATACTGCCTACAAATAAGATCAATTTCTAAATATCATTTATTGTGCATTGCCTTCTTCAAAAAATGATTTAAGCTAGCAAAGTGTCTGAATAAATTAAAAGTCAAGCCAATAAAACAGTCCAAGGATATCTGACTATCCTATGTGTTATCTAAACATAATTCCAGAGAAATTAGGTGGAGATAGTCAATTATGCTAAACAAATTTAAGTCTCACAACAGCAATAATTAAGGCTACTACAGATACCAACAGAGCCAGGCAAAATATAAACTACCTTGACAAGTTGATGAAGTGTCATTTCTTTCAGAAGGTGGTGTACTTGGACTGTTGAAATGATGTGAAGTTCCTTGGCTCAAGTCAATGTTTATAAAATTCTTTGAATGGCATACACAACAACATGATGATGGTACTTCAGCTTTTTTATTTAAGCTTTCATCCACTGGCTTCCCTAAAAAAAATGAAAGAACCCAAGTTGTAATATTTCTCTGTAAAAAACATTAATCTTCCTTTGCAACTACGGTGAGCGACCACCCAGTTTGCACGAGATTGGGAGGTTTCCTAAGATACAAGATTTTCAGCGCTAAAACTGGAGGAAAACTGGAAAAGTACCTGGCAGATATAAGCAAGTCGGTCACCCTATCTCCAGCAACAAATCACAAGAGAGAAACACTTATACCAGAAACACTTATAGAGAAATTATCATCAATTTACATAATTTGTAAAAATCTGATAATAGTCAAAGAATAATAATGTTAACCACTTGGGTATTCATTTATATTTTTATTAAAATATCAAGCAGGGAAGATTAAAATAAAGACCTAAAGTATATTCTTAATTACTACTATTTTCCTGAAGAAACAAAGCTCAATACATTAAATAATGTAAATATATAAGGGTTAAATCATTCCCACTTTATGTAACTATTTCAAATAGAAACATGTTTCATGATTTATCAGTTCTGATACATGTATCAAAATATATTTTAAGGTCAATATTGAAATAAAACAGATAATTTTTAATACTTAAATAGACTACATAATTTTAATAGAGGTCTACATTGTGTGCCTACATGTATACTACACTTGATCTTAGCCAAAAGGCCAAGAAGCAATGGCCTACATGTATAAATACACAGTTCACAGATACTAAAAAAAGTGAATAATCTATTTTCTATGAACAGTATTGACATTATTTTCCCATCTGTACTACATGAATACTACTAATTCTATTTTTCAGTCTCCCATTAAAATGTTAAGTTATTAACAGATTATCTCACTTTTCCCCAAAAAGTAACATCATTAACAATCAAAATGAACAAAAGTTATAAAATATTTACTTTTTAATAGTCTTATCAGTAGCACATTTCCTTTTAAAAAACATATATATATATACACACACACACATAAAAATACATATGTACATACCTACATACACTCACAGTTAACTTTAAATTCTCCTAAAACTTTAGGTCAAAATCCATCTAATTATGTAACTAAAATATATCCAATACTGTATTTCAGATTCATTAGGTATGTTAGCTAGTCTTTCATAAAAGTGAATGTTACTAGGCCTTTGTTAGCAAATAAAGTAAAAGTAATACAAAATAATATGTATTTATGAAAACAATATTATAATAAACTTTTCCTTATCCGGCATCCAAACAAGTAGAAAAATCAATTAGAATATTTCCTTTATATATCCTATGGTCTGATGTTATAAAGAAGGGACAGATAAGGAAATATATTAAAGGATTTATTCAAAGCAATTATTTGTGTATGTTATAGCATCATGACAGGCCCATCTCTTGCATCTTTCACATACAAAATATCATAATCATTTTCATAATAACTAAGCATCCAAGATTCTTATTAGACTCTGAATCATCAAATAAAGGACGATATTATGTTCAAAACTGTTTTAGAATTAACAACATATTTTGCTCTGTAACTTGGGGCAACTGGATCGCTCAGTTGGTTAAGCATCTGCCTTCTGCTCAGGTCATGATCTCAGGGTCCTGAGATCAAGCCCCGCATCGGGCTCCCTGTTCAAGCGGGGAGTTTGTGCTTCTCCCTCTCCCTCTGCTCTTCTCCCTGCTCCCTTGCTCACTCACTCTCTCTCAAATAAATAAATAAAATAATATAAAATAAAAAAAGGAAGATATACAACTTATAAAGAAATACCTTAAAAGAGAATCTGTACTTAAATTAGCTAGCTAGAACATGGTTGAGTCATTTTGGATAAAAAGTAGTTTATTAAAATATTTTTTTCTGGTCCCACTAAGGAACCTAAAGGTATCAACCAACTACTTACCACTAAGAGACTGTTGCCATGCTAAAGCAGAACAAAGTAAGGCTAAGCTTTTCCCACTTCCTGTAGGGCTCTCCAACAAACAATGTTGCTTACTATTTAATCCTCTGACAATCTATGGAAACAAAAACAATAAAAATATCAATAAACAATTTACTTCATTAGGGTCTCTCCATCAGAAGTACAAACAGAATGAGAAGTAAGGTTGCACTTCCAGGAGCACAGCAATAGCAGAAGGGAGAACCAGTATTTAGCTAAACCTAAACTTTATTCCTTTATACCTCTCCCTAAAATTATTATGGCCTTAAAAGCATATCAAGCAAAAAAGAAATGAAAAAAGTAATTTGTGCCTTAATCATTTCTGTAAAACTAGAATGTAGCCACATGAATATTTTTGATGAAAACTTAACGGAGGATACTGCTCGTTGGAGTGTAAACTGTTAAAACCACTCTGTACAGAAATTAACAATTCCTAGGAAAGGTGAAGATCCCCAACTCTAACAAGTCCAGTCCTATGTATATACTCCAAACTTTTCCCACATGAACACAAGGAAACCTGTATAAGAAAGTCCATAGCAGCATTGTTTATAATTGCTAAAGAATGTAAACTACTTAAAAGTCTAACAAAAGAAAATGGACAAAAAAATTCTGGTACATTCATATAATGGAATACTATACAGCAAGTAAAATGGATTAACAATCAACAGGCCTCTTAAAAATTTTAAGCGAAAAAAGTCAACTTCTGCAGGTAGGTATAGTATCATATCATTATGCAACATTTAAATTATGTGAAATACTCTTGCTCACAAACAAGATATAAAGTAAATATGGTAAAATATTCAGATTTAACAAAGTTGGAAAGTTGGCTTACTTAAGTTTGTATATTAATTTTCTATATGACAACTATCTCAAAAAATTATGGTGAGAAATACACTGTTCTGTGTAATGTACAGCAAATATTTTGTAGAAAGCACTAATTCTGCAAAGTAAATAGAAGTTCCAACTGAGATGAGAACATTTTTCAGAATGTTCTCCTTTGTCTCCATTATAACAATGGACAGATACAGTTTAGCAGTGATCAGTATTATTTTTCCAAGTTTAGATGTTCTTCAATGAACCCAGCAAATATTTTCAATCCATTTACTATCTGGAAAAGTGAATGCAGTCTCATGAATTATAAGCACCTGTATCTTAATAAAGATTTAAAATAACTATTGAAAAATACTTACAGAATTCATCATAGCAAGCTGTGATGGGTAAGCTTTATAAGGAAAGGTAATCTTCACCCCACCAATTGTATATTCAGACCAAACTGAAGACATCATACTTTACTATTTACTTCAGATTCCTAACTGCAACAGAAATGAAAATCAATATTGAAACAGTACCAAAGAAAACCAGATATCCAACACTAGGACAGATGTCTGGAAATAAAAATTGGAACAAGTGTTTAAGCAAAACAAATGGGAAAGTAAAAGAATTTCCTAGTCTTATAAATCACAGTGGTTGACAGCATGTCTTGGAATGTGACAAATGTGGATTTGTATTCCTGCTGTGCCAAAGCTGTGGACTAGAAGTGAGACAGTATAAGATCTAGACCAGGTTCTGAAAACAACTCATATATGTTATCACTTCTCTAAACTAAGATCCTTATCTGTAGTAACCCCTAACTTAAAAACTGTTATGAGGGAGAAAATGCCTTGGCACTAAGCAGGTACCCAATAATTCTAATTTAAAGATCAGTGGGGAGGCGCCTGGGTGGCTCAGTCATTAGGCGTCTGCCTTTGGCTCAGGTCATGATCCCAGGGTCTGGGATCGAGCCCTGCATCAGGCTCCCTGCTCAGCAGGAAGCCTGCTTCTCCCTCTCCCACTCCCCCTGCTTGTGTTCCCTCTCTCGCTGTGTCTCTCTCTGTCAAATAAATAAATAAAATCGTAAAAAAAAAAAAAAAAAACTTCTCACTTCTCCACAGGTCAAGATCTCAGAGTCCTGGGATCAAGCCCCGCATGGGCTCCCGGCTCAGCAGGGAGTCTGCTTGTCCCTCTGCCTCTACCTCCCCCCCCCCGCCCCCCGCTAGTGCTCACTCTCTAATAAATAAAATCTTTAAAAAACAATAAAGTAGAGGGGCACCTGGGTGGCTCAGCTGGTTAAGAGTCTGCCTTCAGCTCAGGCCATGATCCCAGGGCTCAGGGATGGAGCCCCTTATCTGGCTCCTTGCTCAGCTGGGACCCTGTTTCTCCCTCTGTACAGAAATGTGCGGAAAAACTCCAGGATCTAAAACAGAAGTGATCTACTTTAATCCCCCCACCCTTCTAAACCACCTTTTCTTAACCTAAGATACATAGATATAATTCAGCAACTGTGATCTCTTGTTATTGCATGTGGAAGTTTCTGTGCACGACTGCATTCTTCTGAAAAGAGAGTCCATAGATTTCTCATTCCCAGAAATATACACTAAAGAAAAAAAACTGAAAAGGGGGGGTAAATGATATACACTGGTATCACTGCAAAAGTGAAAAAAAATTATAAACTCAATCTGGGGATGGAGGGATGGTTGAAATACCAATGCAACTGATTAGAAAGCCAGTAATAACCTTAACCAAAGCCTATGTGTTCCAAAAGAAACACTATTCTAACGTATTTTCCAGTTCTAATATTTTGTGATTCTGAGAATGAGATTTGGTGGAATCCAACCCTTTAATCTAAACCAACAACTCAACGCTGGCCTAGTTACTCGGATATAACCCGGAAATCAATCCAACCCCAGCCCCAGTTGTGGCAACAGGCATCTCAAAATGGGGTAGCTTCCCCCTTACAATGGAATAAAGCAAACAAAAACAAAAACACACCACGGTTATCTGCCTCCCGCCGTCGCCCACAGCCGCCAAGAGTTAGCGCCAGGCCCCGGGCTATATTAACAGGCCTCCGCTCCCGGGGCGGGGAGGAGCAGGCTCCCTTCTCCCCAGGTTTTCGTCCTCACACTTCCCTCCTCCCTCAGCCCGTGGAGATCCCAGAGTCCCTAGTGATCCAGTCCACACCGAGGGGCCAGCGGGGAGTTTGGGCGAAAGCAGAAAGCAGTCTTCCCGCAGGCTTCGCGCTCTCCCCCGGGGAGACAGACTTGCCTGTCCTGAGGAAAACTGAAGCACCGCGGACTGGACTCCGACTCACGGGAGAAAAGAAAACATATCCGCAAGCAAATACAGTGGAGCTCTGGCAAAGAGGGTCACAGGCCTCTCTCTCTTCCTCAGCGGGCTGCTACTACCCGGGCCTGGTCGCAGGGTCGCGGGTGCTGAGCCTTCCCCCGCCAGTTCTCATCAGTCCTCTCAACAACGCTCTCCCGGATGAATTCCCGCCTCCCACCCCTTCGACTCCCGGCATCCAATCGCCGGACGAGCTCAGACAACCAATCACCTGCCAAGACCAGATATCAAGCAACCAATCCTGGCGCAAGGCTAGGGGACGAGAACTCTGGCACCCAATGGAAGCCTTCGTAATAAGAATGGGCCCGAGGTACTTGGCGGCACCGGAAGGCGAACAGCCGAAGAGGGAAAAAGTCGTCCAAATCTTAGGGGTTTAAAGGGAGAGTTCTCTCCGTTTGACTTCTTGCAACCGGTTATTTAACCCGTGCATAGATTTCTTGGAAATTCGAAGTCTCTATTCGTAAAGTCTGTAGAAGCCTTGCCGAGTTCTCCGAGCATTCATCAGTACCACTCAATTCAAATTCGAACTTACAAGTAGGCAGGCTATCGAAAAGATTGAGGCGGGAATTGCCAGAATGAGCCAAACCAGGCGAAAAGGTTCGATGACAACCGTCTACAGGACCTCATAATATTTAAGTCTTTCCCAGATACCAAATTAAACCAGACAAACGCTCGCGAGGTCTTCCAGCACCAGATGACTTCTACCTCTCTTAAGGCTCAGCCACCTCTGTCCCTCCCGAGACCAGTTCATTCTTTGCCAAGAAGTACACTTAAATTTCCTCAAAACTAGGTTAATCGTGATCTCGCTGAATTGTTATTTTTAAAGAGTTCCGTATAGCCTAAACTTGGCTAAAATACTAGTGTCCTGAGACATTTTCTCAGATTCGAGAAACTGATTTGGGAGAGAGGTTTGCGGCAAGAGGATGCAGCAGGAGGGGAGCTGATTTGTTTGCCTCACTTTAATTTTACTACATTGTCCCCAAATGACAAAACATAGTCATGAAAATAAGTTCTGCCCTTTACTCAGACTCAGAAATTTATCCTAAATAAGTAATCTAAAAGAAAGAAAAAGAAAAGTAGTAATACCTCAATTTTTAAGGGTGCCTAATATTGGAAAAAAAAAAAAACTTCCCAGTATAGTAACAGGGGAGATGGTTATATTAATTCAATCATCATGAAGCCATGATGATTGATGATTTTATAATAAAATTATAAAAAATAAATTACTATAAACCATAATTATAAAAATTAAACAACTTGCAAAAACAATTTCATATGAAATTAAATGAAAAAAAGCAGACTCCAAATGGATACTATGAATTCCATTATGTGACAATATGTGTGCATAAGCAAAGATGAACAGAAAGTACTAAAAATGTAACTTTTTAGACAGTGAAGGGTAATTTATAAAAGTCCTCAAAAACACCTTCCAAATTGTTATTCTGCATTTATAAATTTTTTAAATATCTAATCTTTTAAGTAACTGCTCCAGGGTAACTATTCTGATTTTCCTCTCCTAAATTCCTAAGGCTCTCAACTGACTCCAACCTTGTATTGCCATTTGATGTATGTGGCATAACAACAGAAAGGGACACAGACTCTGGAGCCAGTCCTGGATACCAGTCCCTTGAAATGTCCCTTTCAAGTTAGTAGCAGTGAAATAAAACACAAAAAACTACAAGTTCATTTGAATAAAGAATATGAATGTTTATAAACCAATATTCAAAATAGCTGCACACATCTGTTTTCACTTGAATAAAAAAAATCACATTGTGACAAATCTTATAAGCTTAACTTAAAATACATGAATATTAACATTTACTAATATATTTACATTTTATTTACATCATCAACAAATCTGATGAAAAACAGCATATGTTATTTTAACACAGCAGGTTTTGACCAGTCTTTGAAAAGTGATCCAGGAATGTGCACTGCATTTAGTTAGAAAACATATTTCAACCTTTTCTGATTTCCTAGAGGTTACCTACTCACACAAAATATTCCAAAGTCTCAGTTTAAAAACTAAACAAAACAAACAGGAGCAGTTGTATTTAATCTTAAAAGACTTATAAAACTGCCTTGTTTAAAAATATGAAAATTCTTATGGTATTTTTTAAGTGGATGCTTTTACTTTTTGCATCAAAATTAGTTAATTGAACAGTAAGCATCTAATAAAAGTTATAAATATTCTATCATCTAGGATACTGTGTACTTCATGATTTGAAACAGCTACAAATTAGTTCTTATATAATACCCTTATGAGGTAGGGCCAGTAGTAATCCCATTTTACAAAGGAGGAAAATGACATGTGCCTATATGCTAGTGAGAAGATTGAAAAATTCCTTTTCTTAAAAACCACACTTCCTTATGCCTACCTAATTTCTTTTACAAGTGGTCTGTTTCAAGGCAGGGGACTGAAGGGGTTGGGAAGAGTGTGTCATTCAGGTATATCTCAGAAAGCAAGGAGAAGTAACTTCTATGTTAGATACTTAATTGAAGGGAAAAAATAAGGACTACGGTTTACCTGAATGCATCCACCTAATCAATGGAAGTTACTAACAGAGGACTGCAAAATCCTTCAGCAACATGGTACTTTATGCTTTTTAATTTTTCCTGAGGTCCAAACACTGTATATATTTTCTTACTCAGAGATCTTCTAAAATTATGACATGAATTATAAATCTGATGGCACAGCAAGGGCTCTTTAATCTGGTGTGTTTCACTGCTCTGAACTTTAATTAGATACCAATGCATTTCCTTCCACTGACCATTAGGTAAGTCAGTAAAATATTATAAAAATAAATCTTAAAAAAAAAATAAATGAGATCTCCTTTCAGGTTCTTCTCTGCACAAAGATGTTTCTGTAAACACTTCTAAATTATTATCTTAAAATTCCAAATTATTCAAGTATCTCTTTAAACATGTCTCCATATTAGTAAAAATTGAAGCAAATATGTAAAATCTTAAAATTCTCACCTGTAATTCCATGGAAATCATTTACAAAAAGCTACCTGCCGTTTTTAAAGCCTTCTCAATACTATTTCTTGAGAAGCAGAATTCCAACTTGCATTACTATTACTTGCATTGCAAGTTTTAGCGATTTCTATTGGGTACTTAAAACTCTTAATTTTTCCTGAATTCTCCCTTCCCTTTTTCTCCCTCTCATCATTGCTTCACTGTCACACTGTTACTAGCTGACATTAAACAGTAGGGCTACCGACAGATGCATTTTTATAAGAAATTAAAAGCATGGCACTGTTTCTTCATTGCAAAAACTAAATACAAGGCCAAATTCACTTTCTAGTAATGAGTTTCTTAAATGTGCTCCCAATAGGAAAAAACAAAGCTCTGCTGCTATACTATAAACATACCAGCAAAGCAGATTCAAAGAACTATCAATCAAATACAAGCAAGCATAATTCTTAAAGAGAGTTCTAAATTATATTCATGTTGAACTGAATTGTTTAATGATTCCAAGATGTTACTGTTCCCATTCAATTTAGAGTTGTTTTAAGATGCAAATTCGTATTGAGTATATGCAGCAAACAGCTTCATTTTTTTTAAATTCCACTAACACTCATGTTTATTATTTCAATTATTGTGCTTTCAATACAATGACAGAGCTGCACATCAGGATCCGTACTTCCAGTGTCCCCAGACCCATTTTTATAAGATGGATCTTTACAGATACCAGACCATCCACTTGGTTTCTCCTTTATTTGTTGAAGACCTAAAAACATAAGGAAAAAAAATAAGGCAAGGAATCTGGAAAGGAGTTTGGCCTTTATGTTTGAGATATTAAAGCAAGTTTGAAAATCAGTTCCTACTTACGTGTGATAATTGGATCGATGTCTCTTGTCTGAGTAGCAACATCAGAGGCACAGACTTGCCCGATCTGGATCAGCAAAGACATAATATCCTCATACAGTGGAGGAAAGGCTCGACAGAAAGAGACCAAACTCGGCAGAGTTGGCATGAAAAAAGCATACCGCTTAGCCTGTGTTAAAACTGTTGGAAAGAAGTTAAACAATTTTTTACTTTACAGATATAAATTCAACGTACATGGCCTATTAAATATATTAAGCACTATGCTCTGTGCTGAGATTACTAAGTTGTCTGATATATCTGATCCCTGCCTTCAGGGAGTTTACAATCTAATAGTCAGCCATCATTCAACCTATAAATTCTTATTCTGAAGCACTGTGGTAAGTGTATTACATGCATTATTTAATTTAATTAATTCTCACAGTTTTATAAATGAGGAAAGTATTATTATGACACCTCTTTTATAGAGGAGAAAAACTCTTAAATAAACCATACATTAAGAAACTTGTTCAAGGGGGCGCCAGGGTGGCTCAGTCAGTTAAGCATCTGCCTTTGGCTCAGGACATGATCCCAGAGTCCTGGGATCGAGTCCTGCATCCCTGCATCGGGCTCCCTGCTCAGAGGGGAGTCTGCTTCTCCCTTTCTCTCTCCCCTGCCCCGCTCATTCTCTCTCTCTCAAATGAATAAATGAAATCTTTAAAAAAAAGAAAGAAAGAAAGAAAGAAACTTGTTCAAGGCTACACAGCCAGTTAGTAGTAGAGTTGGGATTGAACTCAGGCAGTTAAAGCTCTTAACCACTAAAAATAATAACATGATCTATATATGATGAAAAGAAAAATGAGCAAAGCATTATGGGAGCACAACAAAAGAATATGAAATTAAGTCATAACTTTAAAAGAATGAATTATAGTTCTATCTTTTAAAGTAGTTTATTTTCATACTGTTTTACTCTACAAACCAGACAGCGATTAAAACATTAGGGTATGTTTTAGAACTTAAGGAAACAACTAATATATTTATCTCTTATTTACACATCATGATTTTTCTGGAACTCTAAGCCCTTGTAATAAATTGTAATTTGCCTTCTACTGACCTAATGACATTCAGAAAGCAGATCTGATTTTCATTTGTAAAATATGGAAAGCTTTTTTTTCCCTTAAAATTTTATTTATTTATTTATTTAGAGAGAGCGAGCATGCACGTGTGCGAGCAGGGGAAAGGGCAGAGGGAGAGAGAATCTGGAGCAGACTCTGCATGAGCACAGAGCCCAATGTGGGGCTCAATCCCACGACCATGATATCTTGACCTGAGCCAAAGTCAAGAGTCGGATGCTCAACTAACTGAGCCATCCAAGCCCCCCTGGAAAGCTTATTTTATTTACTTAAATCTATATATAATTATTCACAAAATGAAAGATACAATTTGCCTACCTATTCATCTCCTCTACACTATAAATCACATTTGTAATAAAAAAATTTTCAAAAGAATAATTGAAAAGATGGTGTAAATTAAACTATTAGTGACACAGAAACATCATACTCCTAAATTCAGTAAAAATATGTACTACTTTATGTTAGAAGTTTTTGTTACTGATGTTGGTTGGCTACACACCTGTTAGCAAAGTTCCCATGACATTCACAGCTAAGCGAGCCACACTGAGTGACTTTGGTAATGCATACTGGATACACAAATGAGAAAGCAACTGGATAGCAAATATCTGCAATACAAAATCAAAATGTTACATGTTTCTGAAGAATCCTTAAGTATTAAATTTTTTTAAATATTTGATAACTAGCAAGACTGGAGGGAGATTAAAATTTTCCTAAACCTCCAAAATGCTCATTACCTGTTTTTCAAGTTCTGGCTGTGCAATAAGCTCAGGTATGAAATCCAGACAGATGTGCATAGATGGAATACCTGCGACGGTCAGAGGTAAAAGCTCACATGGATAACCCTATCTCAACAAGAAAAGGGGGGGAAGAGTTAGAAAAAAAAAAAAAACAACTGTAAGTCAAATACAGACAAAAATACACAGGGAGATTTTCTTCCCTTTTTTTTTTTTTAAGATTTTATTTATTTATTTGACAGAGAGAGAGACAGCGAGAGAGGGAATACAAGCAGGGGGAGTGGGAGAGGGAGAAGCAGGCTTCCCGCCAAGCAGGGAGCCCGATGCAGGGTTCAATCCCTGGACCCTGGGATCATGACCTGAGCCGAAGGCAGACGCTTAACAACTGAGCCACCCAGGCGCCCCGAGATTTTCTTCCTTTATGTAAAAGTTGCTCAGAAGGCTACAGTGCCCTACATGTTTCCTGGCGTTTCACCTTTCTGGTGCACCAGAATAAAAGTAAATTATCTGAATCTATTAGTGTGAAATAAAATCTAAAAACTCTGGATTTGGGGCCATATTGCAAAGGACTATGATCATTTGTGTGATCTCTGATTGCTAACTGATCCCCATTAATATAGTAATCAAAGCACTCCCCCTCTCAAAAACCAAGGTCAACCATATAAGCATTGTTCTTTGAAAACACACCTGAAAGTGAACAAGTTTAGCAATGTTGGGATCAGCAATGTACATCTGGTGCAACAGACAACAGATAAGGCACTGAACTTCTCGAAGGTTACAGAGCAAATTGTCTTCTCCTTCCTCCATTCCCTTATTTGAAGCACTGGTAGTAATAACACTTTGAACATTCCTTAGCAAGCTGTCTGGATTGACACCCTTTGCTTTCTCTTCTTCAGTAGGTAAGCAAATCTCCAAGAGAATTTGGACAGCTGCACTATCCTACAAGCAAATAAAACAGTAAATTTAAGAAGTTTCTGAGAATTTTGTTTGAAAACCAAATCTAATTTTGTTCTCACATGAACAAAAGTGGTAAAATAACTGTTTCTTAAATTTAAAAAAAAGGAGGTACTTTTAAGAGCAAATGTGAGCAATCTATAGGGCAGTGGTTCTTACCTTGTTTAGGGTCATGAAAACTTTTAAGTCTCTAAAGAAAACTACATACCTTCTCCGTATAAAAATTAACATACAAACAAATATATTGCATAATTTCAGGGTAGTCACATATCACTAAAGCAGATCCAGTTTAAAATCATGTACTAGAAGAGTATTCTGATTCAGTGACATCCTAAACAGGGCCTAAGCAAAAAAATGACTTCTACCAGAATCTTCTTTCTTTCCTCTTAAATTCCTACATCTCCCAAGATCCTTTCCTGTATTCTCCTCTTTTTCTCACCTGGCTTTTTTTTCTCACCAATTAACTAATTCCTCTGAAGATGGTGATTAATAATTAATGCCTAAACGTCACTTCCTAAAGCTTTTCTCCCTTTTTAATTTGAAGATGGGCTCTTTATGGCCCTGGTTTTGCAAAGAAAAATTCTGCCTTACCATCTATTCCACCTGTACAACTCACTGTTGTTCAGTCTACAAGCTTGAGTGTCATTTCATAGAACAGTAATTTCCTGAGGGGTGATCCACCTTTAAATGTAGCAGCTCCTACATTTAAAGGAGAGCTGTAATCACTCTTATCTAGCAGGAAAAGGTAACAAAAAAATGAATATATGACATGTATCTCTGGAAGACAGCCACTGCCTGGAATAGAAGAAAACAATTACTTCATCTAATTGTTTGATGGATTTGATTATAAAGTAAGGTTAGCTTTATTTTATAATTATCATTCTTGGGTCAAAGGGTTTTTGGTTTGGGGTTGTTGATTTGTTGTTTTTGTTTGTAGAATCTGGCGCCAGGCTACCCAGGCTTGAATACTAGCTCTGCCACTTATTAATGCGTAGCCTTGAGCAAGGGACTTAACCTCCCTAAGTCTCATTTTCCTAATCTGTAAAAATGGATGATAATACTCCCTACCTCATCAGTTGGCTGTAAAGAATAAATGAGTTAATAAAAAAAAGAATTTACAATACACTCAGCATGCAGTAAGCATTATATAAATGGTAGCTATTATGATCCTCAGTCCCTTATCTGAAATTCTCAGGGCCAGACTTATTTAGAACTCAGAAGTCTTTTTTCATGTAATATTATATAATATCTCCAGCAGAGACTAGGATAGCACACAGTACAGTCAAACATATTCACATTTCTACAGCAAAACAACATTCACAATAAGTGGGATAAGGCCATAAATAGCTTCATATCAATTCAGGTCAAGTTTTGTCACAAATGAGATCACATCAGGTCAGGTCTTTCTGCCAACTGAATTACCAAAAAAATGCTTCAGTTTTCATTTTTGATCTCTGTATCATAGATAAGGGATTGTGGATATATATAATTGCTCTAATTCCCCTTATTGCCAATGAAAACATTTCAAAAGGTATATTTCAAATTAAGAAAACATTTCTACTTTGAAGACCTCAAACTGCTTAACATTTAATCATCTCACATCTCCTGCCTTATTCAAAAATTACTAAAGGCTTCAGTAAAATTCTACATTGTTATAAAACTTTTCTAAATATAAAAGTGAACACTTTATGTTGCCATACTACTTACCACTACCTGACATTTTATTATATACACTTCTTGTTCTGTTTGTCTCCACCATTTGATTTTAAAAAACAAAAGTTTTATATTTTGTTAAAATATAAATCTCATTTAAATAGCTATTAAACTAATATCATGAAGATTATTCCTAATTTAAGTAATATAGTCCATCTGATCTTCAGAAGCAAAGGAAACAGCATTATAATACATTCTGTAATGAAAGACGCACAATATGTCACCATTGTACATAAAGGGCTATCATATGCCATCTATGTAACTAATTATATTAACGGGGAAACCCATGCATTTCTTGACTAAATTTTATTACCTGAGCAGCCAGTAATGCATTTTTCAATTCTTCTCTGGTAACTTCTGGGCCATCAGTTTGCCCAACTAAACCTATTGTATTATTCTGGGAAGGCCTATCTTGCTCTGCCGTTTCCTTCAGATGAGCACTAAGGTAGGCTTTGGATGCAAGAAGATATCCATTCAACATGTGTAGAGTAATATCCATCAGTGGGGGGCATCTAACACAGAAAGAAGAAAAATACATGAGAAAGAATATATATTTATAAATTAGTCAGAATATGATCAATCAGTCCTGAACAGTACCTGAAAAACCTAAGAGTAGTAACACTCTTCCACTGAAATATTTATTCTAAAAATAAAAGTTTAATATTTGTCTTATCCTCTATATTTCAAGATTATATTGAATATTGAATATATATTAAATATTATCTATATCATCTTATCAGCTAAAACCAAATATAATGAATGCCCTAGGGAAAAGATTCCTTTTTTGCAAAAAAATGGCACTACCAGGAAGTCTCTTAAATAGGAACCTGCAAAGCAGCTGTCCTAAGAAGAGAAATATTCTATTATTGATAAGATGAAGGAGACTAGAACAGAATATTTATTCTTTCTACTCCTGTTTCTTCTTTGGAGCAAGACAACTTGCTATTCCAAAAGTACTTCATCCACTTGATCTGGGATAAGTTATTTACTGAGCCTCAGTTTCCTCATCTATAAAAAGAGTAGTTTTTCATACCTCAAAGATTGTTACAGATTAAATGAGATAAGAACAAATATAAGAATTAAATATAAAAAAGGAAAAAAATGATAAATTAGTAACCACTAAAATTTAAAAAGCCAAGCCCTGGGGCGACTGGGTGGCTCAGTCATTTAAGCATCTGCCTTTGACTCAAGTCACGATCTCAGGGTCCTGGGATCCAGCCCTCACTGCACTCTGGGCTCAGTGGGGAGTCTGTTTCTCCCTCTGTCCCTCCCTGAACTTCTGCGTGTGTGTGCACATGCACACTCTTTAATAAATAAATAAAATCTTTTAAAAAAAGCCAAGCCCTTAGAATAACCTGATAATGCCACGTCTCAGTCTATCACAGAAGGAACTAGCATGCATGAACAGGCAGTATAGCTGTGTTTATAACCATGTAACGATGGAAAGAGCTTAAATGTTCATCAATGGTTTTTCTGAAATGTCCATATTTTCTACAATAAACATCTATGTATTTATAGTGAAAAAAAAATATGTGTCAGTATTAAAAAACTGGCAATGTTTCCAAAAATCTCAAGCTCCACTCCAAAATTCTGAATCAGAGTCTCTGGATGATAAGCCTAGTAATTTACATATGGGTTACTATGCACCAGTTAAAAAAAAAATGAGTTAGAATTATGCATATCATACGGAAAACATATGAACAACAGTAAGTTTTTTAAAAAAAGAACAAAATAGGGGCGCCTGGGTGGCTCAGTCATTAAGTGTCTGCCTTCGACTCAGGTCATGATCCCAGGGTCCTGGGATCGAGCCCCACATCAGGCTCCTTGCTCAGCAGGAAGCCTGCTTCTTCCTCTCCCACTCCCCCTGCTTGTGTTCCCTCTCTCGCTTTGTCTCTGTCAAACAAATAAATAAAATCTTAAAAAAAAAGAACAAAATAATGCCTACAATATAATACTACTTATGTTTTTTTTAAACCACTGAAAGAAAAAGTAAGTATTTCTATTTATAAATTTGTAAATACATAGAAAGTAAAGCTACATACACACTAGTATGACAACAAAGTTTCCTCTGGAGATGGAACAGGGATTGGTCAAGAGGTCACAGAGCAACTTTGCTTTAGCCATAGCAACATGATAGATATGAGAGAGAACAACAAGACTTTTCACTGTACACCTTTTTCTTACTGTTGATCTTCTTGTTTTTTCACTTACTAATGTATATAATGAAAACTTTCATACATACATAACAAAGGAAATATGATATTGGATCTCCAAGAAATTATCACCTACCTTCAACAGTTATCGACACATGGCCAGTCATTTCCTCTACACCCCCATCCACTTTCCCATCACCACCAGTGGGTTAATTCAAAGCAAATCCTAAACATTATATATGTGTATATCTTCTTATATTGTTTCATATTTTTAAAAATCATGTGGATGATCACTTGGTAAAAAAACTAAATTTTAAAAAATTAACAAAATTAAAAGGCAAAACAGAACAAAGGAAAAAACTGTAATATAAAGAGCTAATGTCCTTTATGAAGAACTCTTTCCAAATCAAAAAGATAAACATTTCAATAGAAAACTAAACTAAAATATAAAGAAGAGATATCAATAGTGAATAAGCATATTAATATTCAATCTAAAATAGAAATTAAACTGAGAATCAAATTTTCACTTATCAAATTGGAAAATATTATATAAAGTAGTGAAGTACAATATCAAACATTGCTTTGGGAATGTAAACTGGTTCAGCCTTTCTAGATGGCAGAATGAAAAAAATGAATATGAATCAAAATATCAATATGAAAAATATGCATCAAAAGTCTTAAAAAATGAGCATGTTACTTTTGCCCCCATAATTCCATTTTTAAGAATCTGCTCTGGGGCACCTGGCTGGCTCAGTTGGAAGATCATGCAACTTTTGATTTCAGGGTCCTGAGTTCGAGCCCCACGTTGGGTGTAGAGATTACTTCAATAAATAAACTTTAAAAAAATATATTTAAAAAAAAAAGAATCTGTTCTAAGGAAATAGTACATAGAATAGTCACCACAGTACTATTGATAATAACAAAAAACAGAAATAAACAAAATGTCCAACAATAGGGATTGGGCTAGGCAAAGATATCTATGTGGAATACTATGCAGCCAATTAATATCAGAATATCTATTACTGAGGGGAAAAGTTGGCAAGTTAAGAGAAAAGCCAGGGTACAAAAACATATACATTATGATAGCAAAATTTAACAACTTCCTGAATAACTGGAGGCAATTCAGGTGAAAGGTTACTTACTTAAACAGATTTTTAACACTGATAAATTGTTTTAGAAGTTGCTCTTTTCTGGAAGTGTTACTTAATGTTATTTTTCTTTTACTAGATACTTAATGTCATTTAAACTGTTCATTCTCCTGACTCCTATTTCCTATGAGACCTTGATCTCACCAAACCATACATAGCTGATTCTGCAAATTTTGTCACTTCATGAATGTCATCCCTTGGGTTGAGGACAGATGACTACATTCATAGAGTGTGTATCCTAGTTAAGTCTTCTTTAATTCCAATTTCTTTCTCCCCTAAGCCATCTAATGCAAAGCTTCTCTTAAGTTACCACCTAAATGACCTCTTCAGCCTAACATTCAAGGCCCTCCATAGTCTGACCCCTACCTTGAGATTCCAATTCTAAAGTGTGCTCCTCTCAACAAATTATCCCTCCCTTCCAAGCCTTTTTCATTTGTGCTTCTATACTTTTGCTCACACTTCCTTTTCCCCCACAATGCCTTCCTTAACCCCTTACCCCCATCATTATAGTGTCTGTTCATCCAAACCCCATTTCTATCCTTTAAAAACTACTCAGGTCCCCACTTCCTCTATATCTTTCCTGAACCTTTAATAGCATCCACTTACTAAACCATTCATCTGCATATGACCATATTATTTAACTTTTCATGTATTTGCCTTATTTCTCCATACAGGTGATAATCACTTTAACCTATGTATCATTGACATTACTTAGCACAGCAATAGGAAATTCAAATATTAATGATGTGAATTAATTAAATCAGCCTCTTGAGGTGAAGCCACTTCAAAGCAATTGATTAAGTTCAGCAATTGGCAAGGAATTACAGACAAATGTGAAATCAATGAAGCTAATATCAAAACTGAGGATGTGGAAAAGATCACAGTTTTAATGCATGTAATGGTTCATAATAAGCTAATTTTTAAAAGCCTTTTTAAAAAATGCTAGCAACAAGGCTAGATTTTACTAATCACATATTAAATATTAAACTGAAGAGTTCTTGGATGTAGACAAAACAAAAACAAAAAACCTCAGAGCACACACTACCAATCACCTGCAAGAACACTAAGACAGATGTTTAAACTGAATTTCTTCAATTTCTTTTGGCTCGCCAAAGTATAACTCCAGAATAAAAATGAAACTCAAATGACACATACCTGTGTACCCTCTGATCACATCTTAGGACAATGAGAGGATCTATCATCAGGTCATTCTGAGTATACTTTTGTTGTCGTACAAACTTTATTGAAGGCTGAAGTGCATTAACTGTCATTACCCACAGCCTGACGAGAAAATAATCACATGTTCAAAAACAGCTATATTATAGTTGAAACCTGCAGCCATCCAGTACTAACTCAGAAGGATATATTCAGAAAAAAATTAAAAAACAGGTGTGAATGAACTTGGAAAAATTAAGAATTATAGAAATCTACCTTATTATGATGTCTCTAAAACAAATGAAGATAAAACTGTAAACACAAAGTAGTTTCAAAAATCCTCACAGTTGTAATGGAATAGTCATGGCATATAAAATGAAAGTACGAATTAAAACCTTAGCACTTTGAAACTGTATCTGGCCCCATAAATAAGCCATGGATCTGTTATCATCACAAAATCTCAATGTGAGAAGCCACTTTGAGATTAGACATCAATAAACTCTAAAAGTGATTATTAACCTGACTGCACATCAGAATTACTAAGGGATATGCCAACAGGAAGGGTACCTGATCTCTTTCAGTGAAGCCCAGGAGTCCATCAGCCCCACTTGCACACAGAGCTTGCCCACTCTTTAAATATGAGTGGTCAGCCAAGAGTCATCAGACATTTAAGGAAAGCATCTAGTTTGAAAAAGATTAAAATATGCAAATAGAAACTCTAAAGAAACAGAGAATGTAGGGATGAGAAACTTTTTTAAAGTCTATAATTAATATCCTTAAAGGATAGAATATTGTACATATGAAACAAGAACAGGAGGCATTTAAAAATATTCAGGTAAGGGACACTTGGGTAGCTCAGTCAGTTAAGCATCTGACTCTTTATCTCAGGGTCATGAGTTCAAGCTCCATGTTGGATTCCATGCTGGCATGGAGCCTACTTAAAAAAAAAAAAAGATGGGGCGCCTGGGTGGCTCAGTCGGTTCAGTATCTGCCTTCAGCTCAGGTCATGATCTCGGGATCCTGGAATCAAGCCCCACATTGGGCTCTCTGCCCAGCAGGGAGTCTGCTTCTCCCTCTCACTCTCCCTCTGTGCCCTCCCTCTCTCTCTCTCAAATAAATAAATAAAATAAAATAAAATTTAAAAAAAAGAAAAAACTAAAAATATCAGTTAAGAAAGAACTCTTAGAGATTAAGAATATAATAAACTTTTAAATTCAAAAGAAAGATCAGAAGATAACATTGAAGAATACTCAAAGTATATTCAAAAGACAAATTTAAAAAGAAGAGAAAAAATTGGAAAATCTGGGGTTTTTAAATAAGAGGTTTAAAAACTAAATTACAAAAAATTACAGAAAACAAAGGGAAAGAGATCACTGAAGAAAAAAAAAACATAAGAAAATGTTCTCAGAAATTAAGGCATTGGTGCCCAGACTAAAAAAAGGCCAAGCACCCAACACTATGAATAAAAAAAAAAACACACCAAAATACAACATCATGAAATTCCAGAAAACAGTGAAAGGAAAAAACCCTACAATTTAAGAGAGAAAAAACAATGGTCACATACCAAGGAGTGGGAATTGACATATCATTGGATTAATTAATAGCAACAAGGGAAGCTTAAATCATTCAGTAGAATGACAAATAAATAAGTTCCCTAAACACCCTTTCTCAGGAAGCAACTTAAGTGTGAGTTCCACTCACTAAAATGAGGAACTACACTAAGAGAAAAACATGGAATTCAACAAAGAAGAGAGACAAAACCAACTCCAGGATGGCTACTGCGCATGTCCCAAATTAAAACATGAGGACGGAAAGCTATGAAAGGAATGTTTCCAAGAAAAAAATGTTACTGATATGTTACCTGATGTGTTGTAACAATTATAACATAAATGTCCCCTCAATAACAGAGTTTAGGGATGAATTAGTTATTGATACCAAATGAACACAAAAACAGAACAACAACAAAAAAAACCCCAAAGTAAATGGAAGAGGGAAGTATGAACTCAGGGTTTGTGTGTGAGGCAGGAAGGAAGGCAGCTGTATAAGAAAGAAATTGTAATCAAAGGATATTGCATGTGTCAACTATAAAAACAGCACTGTTGTAGTCATAATAATAGGCACACTGAATATGCTTTGACCAAAAATTGTGGTATTACTCTGTTGGGAGAAAGGGAGGAATGGAAAGTGTGTGTTGGGGGAAGAGGGACTCACAGGGGAGGAAAACCGGTAAGAGGGCCAACACTTCATCTTATATAGTGCAAAGTCACAGACGATTTCTAAACTGGAAAGTCAGGAAATCACAGTCATTATAGGTATGTTATTGAGATAGACGGGGGGATATAAATGCCAGAATAAAAAGGTTAAAGAGCTGAAAACAGCTGTCTCTGGGGAGCAACAATCTTAAAATGGAAAGGAATATACTATTTAAGTTCTTAAGTTATATGCATTAATTTATTTGATAGAAGTAAAAATTAAATTTAAAAAGCATAAATATGGGAAGCCTGGGTGGCTCAGTCAGTTAAGGGTCTGCCTTCAGCTCAGGTCATAATCCCAGGGTCCTGGGACTGAGCCTCGCATCAGGCTCCCTGCTCAGCAGGAAATCCGCTTCTCCCTCTCCCTCTGCCCCTTTCCCCCTCCCCCACTTGTGCAGCTCTGTCTCTCTCAAATAAATAAATAAAATCTGTAAAAAAATTTTTAAAAATAAAAATAAAAAGCATAAATATTCCCAGACTTATTGAATCAAAATCTCAGTTAAGTCCAGCCCAGTATTCTGGGTTTTTTTAGAGCAGACTGGTGTTTTTTGTTTGTTTTTCTATTTAAAGGGTTTTTTTGTTATTTTTATTTAAATTCCAGTTAGTTAACATACTGTGTAATACTAGTTTCAGGTGTACAATTTAGTGACTCACCCCTTACATACAACTCCCTGTGCTCATCACAAGTATACTCCTTAATCCCATCACCTATTTAGAACAGGTGTTTTTGATGCAATATATGGGAACAGGAGAGACTCATCTTCCTAAAGGCAAAATAATTAACCTAGTGTTCTCTAAATTTTATGTGTACTAGAATCACTCAGGAAATCCTTAAAAAAAACAAAAAAAAACTAATGGCTAACTCCCACCAACAGACATTCTGATTTAATTAGCATGGGTTACAACTTGCAGATCAGGAGTTTTAAAAGCTCTCCAGGTGATTTTAATGTGCAGCAAAATTTGAAGCCACCACAAGGATTGCAAGACACATGGTGATCTAAGTCACAATTAGACACAAATGACTTATGTGAGAACTCATTTTTAAAGAACTTTCTCAAGTTGGAAATACTTTAAGGTTTCTCTGCTTCTTAAAGTTTATTCTTTTCCTTAGAGTTATAACAGCTCTTTAATTAGTGGTCTTCAGAATTGCCTTATATTGTCAGATAATCAACAATTTTTTCAACATTTAAGTTTAGGTTATCGTATACAATCACTGCTATATGCTTATTTATTACATGAAACAATACACTGAAATTACCTTCTAGGCATCACAGTATTAAGAACCATCCACAGTTTATTGACGGTTTGAAGAATTCGCCGTGGAACCCCTGAATTCAATAGCTGGTTCATATTGGATGTTAATACTTCTGCATAAGGTATAAGTTCACTGGCAGAGAGTAGAGTCAAGTGTTCTAGAATCTGCATCACTTGTGTGTGACTTACTGGGACGGCTGAAAATGCTAAAAGGAAAACTTAAGCAGTCATGATCTAAATTCTATACAACTTACCAAATAATATTTGGTAATACTTTCCTATCAGACTACATACCACACAAATCAAGGAAACATTGTTGCTGAAAAAGAGTAAAACTTTCAATGCTGGCCACAAGTTTTGGCTACACTTAAAATAAGGGCCTAAGAAAAATTCATGTTAAGTATACTTATATTATAAAGATAAGAATAATCATAAAGACCAAAGTAATAAAAATCCCATTTTAAAAAACACATTAGTGACCCAAAGACAAATGTCATTTCCTTGGTGATTCAGACTAATTTTAAAAATTGACTGAAACATGAAAATATACCCAAGTAGTGCTTTTAGTAGTAACATTCAATAAGATTCAAACTTCTTGATATTTTCTGTCTGGATGGCCCCCTTTATAGCATGTAAGTATCCAGCAGACTGCTGTTAGTAAAAAATTTCTAGAACTGTGATTTTCAATAGAATAGTCACTAACCACATCTGGCTGCTGAACACTTAAGAAATGTAGCTAGTGCAAACTGAGATGTGCTGTGAGGATAAAATATATACCAGATTGCAAAGACTTTCTGTGGAAAAACAATAAAATATTTCAGTAATATTTTTATATTAATTACATGAAATGATAATATATTGATATATTGGGTTAAATAAAATAATTAAAACTACTTTTGCCTGTGTTTTACTTTTTTTTAAATAATGTTTTTTTAAAGATTTATTTATTTATTTGAGAGAGACAGAGACAGAGAAGAGTACAAGCATGGAGAGAAGCAAAGACAAAGGGAGAGGAAGTAGCAGATTCCCCGCTGAGCTGGGAGCCGGACGTGGGACTCGATCCCAGGACCTGGAGATCATGACCTGAGCCGAAGGCAGATGCCCAACCATCTGAGCCATCCAGGTGCCCCGATTTTACTTTTTTAATGTGGCTATAAAAAGTTTAAAATTTTATGTGTGTCTCGTATCATATTTCTATTTGATAGGGCTTGAACTTTATCCATTAACGCAAGTACATTGCTCTATTCCACAGCATTTATTTCTGACCAGTTTAGGACCTTCCTAAAACTACATGACCATATAATGCAGAAATTATGATAAAACAGACACAATCAAGTCAGAAAGAAAAGGTTAAAATTACTGGGCACCTGGGTGGCTCAGTCAGTTAAGTGTCCAACTCTTGATTTCCACTCAGGTCACAATTTCAGGGTCGTGAGATCAAGCCCCGAGTAGGACTCCCCTCCCCGGCCTCAGTGCATAGTCTGCTTGTCCCTCTCCCTCTGCTCCTTCCCCGACACATGTGCTTTCTCTCTCTCTCAAATAAATAAAATAAATAATTTTTTTGAAAAGGTTAAAACTCCTTAAACTCAAAGAAAATTACTTAAAATATATTGACCAAACATTGTTACATACCCAGGAAAATTCCACATGATTTTAAGATTTCAATATATTGACCAAACATTGTTACATACCCAGGAAAATTCCACATGTTTTTAACACTTCAATGAGCCTAACATCTCTTTGTACTACTAAAGGGGTAAAAGGAGTATCCAATTTACTGTACCTTCTTGGAGTTGTTTAGGAGAGTGGTTTTTGGCATTATTAGTCAGTAGCATTCGCCTTAACAAGGCATCAGTCCCTGTGATTTCTTCTTCACAGATCCAATCATCCACAATGCATAAATGTGGGTAGTTAGTTGCAAGGAGACGTAGTAAAGCAGAATGCAGCCCTTGAAAATTTACAAGAAGTCAACTGGATTCTTCATTCTCAAATACCAAAATCTCTCCTCACTTCCCCTCTCCCTTGTCCCTTTCATTTACAGCAAACCAAAGGAACGTGCGCATCTTGTGCATGCACACTACCCTTTGAGGACTTCTGTTTGGTAATTCAGCCAGAGAATCTGCTTAAATAAAGATCCCCAAATGATTTGATACACAAATAGGTGGAAACTACTAGTTTTATCAAAAGTTCTCAAACTTTCTTCCACCCTATCCCAACATAAAAGTCTCCAATCGGGAAACGTTGTTTTACATAGCAGTAGTTCAAGAGTTGACTGGGGAGGAAAGAAAAAAAGGAGAAAAGAATGTCCATTTGAGAGAGATCATATATGGTCTGAGAAAGGCCTTACTCAGAAATTCTGATAGGCTTCTACAAAAGAACACGTGTTCCCTTCCAACCCAGTTCAGAATCACTGCTACAGACGGGTAAAATCAAAGTTGCCACCTTGAGTGCTTAAAAAGATCTCAGGCACTCTATGTACAGCTTTCCATTTCTCCCTAACATCCCTTCAAGGTAAGCAATATTGTCTCCATTCTACTGCAAGGAAACAGACTGAAAGGCATTTATTAAATTTCCCAGTCACACAGCTAAGTATGTCAGCCAACCAAAGCAAGTATGGATGTTACCTACAAGACAGTGCTTTTAGCACAGTTTGACTATTCATGACTATTATTTTTAATGATAAATGGTTCTGTAAAAAATGTCTACTTAGATATATGAAGTACCACTATGCTAAGTGTTTAGCACATAAATACCTAATAAATATTGTTGTTACTATATTATCATCCTCGTCAGAGTTGTAAGAGTAGTAGTAACAGTATTAGTTGTAATAAAAGTACTTTTCATCCAAAAATCTCCTTATTATGCAACTTAGATCAAATCATACCACTTAGTCACAGTAGGGAGAGTATCTGCTTCCTTTGTCATAGAAACTGATTAAAATTAATATTTCTGTTTGAAAAAATGCTGCAACAAGCAAAAGTAGTATTACACATTTAAATATCTAAAAGCAGCAACTACATGTATAGTTAAGACTATCTCAAAACAGTCACAAAATGACTCCTTACCATAGTGAAAACTAATCTACATTTCATAATCTCTTCAGTAAAATGTTAGTTGCCAAACGTTGCCAAATATAACATTAGTTTATGCAAAGACATAAGTAAATAAATGCATACAACTGATTAAAGGTGACCAAAGAAGGTCATCTTTGTTCCTGCTTGAAATCAACCGTAACAAAGAAAGAAAACGAAAACTCCAACTTCATAGAAACAAACAAAAAACCCATACTCAAACATTATAAAAAGAGCTGTCAAATTAAGAAAACTTAATTTCCAAAAAATATTACTATATATCTACTTGACAATTTTACAGTAAAAAATATAGTAATTCCACGCTATGGAATACTGTGGAGGAATTAAAAGCAGTAAGGTAGATCTACACGTAATGGCATAAAAAGATTTCTAAGACTTGAAGAGGAAAAAACAAGTCTCAGAAGAAATAGGGTAGGGCGCCTGGGTGGCTCAGTTGGTTAAGCAACTGCCTTCGGCTCAGGTCATGATCCTGGAGTCCCGGGATCGAGTCCCACATCAGGCTCCCTGCTCAGCAGGGAGTCTGCTTCTCCCTCTGACCCTCTTCCCTCTCGTGCTCTCTATCTCTCATTCTCTCTCAAATAAATAAAATCTTTAAAAAAAAAAAAAAAGAAGAAATAGGGTATAATGCCATTCATAGTTTAAAAAAACAATTTTTTACTCATGTGTGTATCTATTAGCTTCAACCATATGAAACTGTATTTTTGTGGGTCAAAAAAAGTTGAATACCTGCAATTTCATATGGTTCAACTTAATAGGAAAAAAGTCTAAAATTCCATACCAAAATAAAACTGGGTTTTGGGGAAGGAGGAATGCAAGTAGTAAGATAGTGAGGGGGGTAAAGAGGAATTTCACACCTGAATGGTTTTTTTTTTTTAACCACTGAGCACATATTACACTTCATAACACTATAAAGTAAGGTATTTTTTAACAATAAATGCTAGCAGTAAAAAACAAGGAAAACAAATACCTCCCAACTCCTGCTGCAGCCCTTGAGCCTGTCGAATAAGGAATTTGATAGGAATCTGATCCATTAAAGATGACGAATAGGACTTGGGCTTTCTTTGCATGGCGGCTGTCAAAGATACAAAGTGTAAAGTAAGAACAGGGTAATGAACAACAGAAATCTTAACCTTCAACCTAAATGGAACAAAAACAACATTAGGTGACTTTTAATTCACTTAACCTGTGAATATACTTCACAAAAAAATGAAGAAATAGTGGATACACAGGAAAAGCAAGAACATATCTAAAGGCAGGATCTGGAAAATGCCCCCAAATTGAAACTAGTGAGGAGAAAAATCGTAAGTGAGAGAAGCCATCTGCAGACGTGCCCTACACTAAAACACAAAAACAAACAAAACAAAATGAAACAAAACCCCTGATAAGTAAGTCAAGACTCTCCCAAATCTAATTAGAAGACTAAATTCAGTCATGGCCATATGGCTTAAAGCTTCATGACTCCAACAGTCTTAATTTAATTACATGTTATAGTGGTGACTCTTTTTAAAGGAAGTTGGGCAATATGAATTTGACTCCCTTCTCTCACAACTTCCATCTTCAGCCAGCAAACAATTCCTTTTTTAAAAAGACAAGTCCATCTTATGGGCGCCTGGCTGGCTCAGTTGGTGGAGCATGCAACTCTTGATCTCAGAAGTCTGAGCCCCACATTGGCTGTAGAGATTACTTAAAAATAAAAAAACCTCATGTTCAAAAACCTTCAGTGTATTCCTATATCCTACAGAGTAAAGGTAGATGCCAATCAACACTATCTCTCTCTGTCTCATCTCCATCATATTCTTTTCTTCAAGATTTTATTTATTTTTCAGAGAGAGAGAGCACACAAGCAGGGGGAGCAGCAGGCAGAGGGAGAAGCAGGCTCTCCGCTGAGCAGGGAGCCCGATGCGGGACTCTTTTCCAGGACCCCGGAATCATGACCTGAGCCGAAGGCAGAAGCTTAACCAACTGAGCCACCCAGGAGTCCCTCACCTCCATCACAGTCTATATGCATGGCACCCTCATCTCATTCCAAGGTATTTTATTTGTATACCATAGGACTATATGAGAATTTCAACAAGGATGTTCATAGTTTGAAAAAGCATATGCAATATACTTATTCTTTTTCAAATACAAACCACAAAATGACTCAATTTTTTTTTCTTTGGTTGAAGACAAGAAGTACATAAGTGCAAGTGTTAAAATAAAGGTTGAGAACTGGGGTGCTTGGGTGGCTCAGTCGGTTAAGCATCTGCCTTCGGCTCAGGTCATGATCTCAGGGTCCTGGGACAGAGCCCCATGGCAGGCTCCCTGCTCAGCGAGGAGTCTGCTTTTCCCTCTCCCTCTGCCCCTCCCCCTGCTCATGCTCTCTCTCTCTCTCTCTAATAAATAAAATCTAAAATAAATAAATAAAGGTTGAGAATCATTGCCTATACAGACCATATACCTTTTTTTTTTAAAGATTTATTATTTATTTGAGAGAGAGAGAGTGAGAGTCAAGCACAAGCAGGGGGAAGGAGCAGAGGGAGGGGGAGAAGCAGACTCTCTGCTAAGCAGGGAGCCTGACATGGGGCTCGATCCCAGGACCCTGGGATCATAACCTGAGCCGAAGGCAGGGAATTAAATGACAGAGCCACCCAGGCGCCCCAAAGACCATATACCTTTTGACTAAACATAACCCCCTCTTGAAAATTAATAAATTAGCATCCTAGTTTTCCACACCAATTTTGTATGAATTCTGTAAGAACATGTTTCAGAAGGCAGTTAAACAAAATAGGTTCCAATGATAGTCAAATCCTGGTTCCAACACTTACTATTGAGGGAAATAGTCTTAAAGTAACTAGGAAAGAAAAAGAAATAAAAGGCATCCAAATTGGAAAGGAAGAAGTAAAAGTGTCACACTCTACAGATGACATATGTAGAAAACCCTAAAGACTCCATCAAAAAACTGTTAGAATAAACGAATTCAGTAAAAATGCAGGATATAAAATCAATACACAAAAACTTGTTGCATTTATATACACTAATTATAAACTATGAGAAAAAGAAATTAAGAAAACAATCCCATTTATAATTACATCAAAAATAAAATACCTAAGAATAAATTAAACCAAGGAGGTGAAAGACCAGAATACTGAAAACTATAAGACATTAATGAAGGAAATTGAAGACGACACAAACTAATATTTCATGTTCATGGATTGTTAGAATCAATATTGTTAAAATGCCCATACCACCCAAAGCAATCTACAGATTCAATGCAATCCTTATCAAAAATCCAATGGCATTTATCACAGAACTAGAACAAATAATACTAAAATTTGTATGAAACTACAAAAGACTCCAAAGCAACCATGAGAAAGAAAAACAAAGCTAGAGGCATTATGGTCCCTGATTTCAAACTGTAATACAAAGCTATAGTGATTAAAACAGTATGGTATTAGCATAAAAACAGACACATCAATGGAACAAAGGAGAAAGCCCAGAAATAAATCCCTGCATGGTCGACTGATCCACAACAAAGGAGCCAAGAATATATAAAGAGTAAAAGGACAGTGTTGAAAAAGTTTCAACGGTGTTAAAAAAAACTTGACAGCCACATGCAAAAGAATGAAACTCAACCACTATCTAACACAACACACAATGATTAACTCAAAATGGATTAAAGACTTGAACACAAGACCTAAAACTATATGACTATTAAAAGAAAACATAGGGGTGCCTGGGTGGCTCAGTCATTAAGCGTCTGCCTTCGGCTCAGGTCATGATCCCAGGGTCCTGGGATCGAGCCCCGCATCTGGCTCCCTGCTCTGCGGGAAGCCTGCTTCTCCCTCTGCCACTCCCCCTGCTTGTGTTCCCTCTCTCGCTGTGTCTCTCTCTGTCAAATAAATAAATAAAATCTTTAAAAAAAAAAAAAAGAAAGAAAACATAGATGGTAACTCCTTGATTAGGTCTTGGCAGTGATTTTTTTTTTTAATCTGACACCAAAAACAAAAGCAAAAATAAACAAGTGAGACTACATCAAACTAAAAAGCTTCTGCACTGGAAAGAAAACCATCAACAAAATGAAAAGGTAGGGGCGCCTGGGTGGCTCAGTTGGTAAAGAATCTGACTCTTGGTTTCAGCTCGGGTCATGATCTCAGGGTCGTGGGACTGAGCCCCCCAGGGGGCTCTGTGCTCAGCAAGTAGGACCCATTCCAGGAATAGAAAGATATTAATTATATAACTAATTATATAAATAGACCAAACAAAATCATCTCAATAATTGCCAAAAAAAAAATATTTACTGAGATCATGACCAGTGCTAAAACCAAGAGCCAGACGTTCAACCAACTGTACCACCTAGATGCCCCAAAGCTTACATTTTAATAATTTTAAAAAATTATTTCATGTATCTAGATGGGAAGGTTTAATACTGTAAAGATGTAAATTGTCTCCAAATCTTTGTTTAACATAATTCTGATCAAAATCCTAATTTGATAATCTTCTTTGAAATTTGACAAAATTATTAAGTTCATGTGAAAGATTAAATATATGAGAATAGACAGAAATACTGAATAAGATTGGTTATGATGAAGGCACTGGAAATGTCTGACTTAAGAAAGAAAATCCAAAATCAGACATAGGTTTGTAATAAAACTTCAGTATACATCAAAGCAACTTTCCAAAATAATAGGAAAATAATAGATTATTCACTTTGTGATGTTGACAAATAACCAATTATAAAAAAATAAAACTGGATCTGTACTCCATACTTTACAGCAAAATTAAAGGCATACTTAAATTTTAAAAATAAAATAATAATGTCCTAAAATAATATATAGGTGATGAGTTATATTAACGTTAGTACCTTGCTTTGGAAGATTTTCCTCCCCATAAAATTCTATAATTAAAAAACACCATAAATAAATGATAACAGTCAATATTATAAAAAGGCACTCACATCTTATACAAATGTGGGAGTCTATAATGGTATAACCTATCTGGAAAGCAATATGGCAATTCATTTTTTAAATCTTGTAATTTTTCAAAATCTTAGACTTAGTATTTCTATATCCAGGAATCTCTCCTAAGGACAGAAATAATCATACCTATATACAAAGTTCGCCCTAAGGATATTCATTCCTCCACTGTTTATAACAGCAAAATTTGGAAATAATTTCAATGTCCAACAATAAGGACATAATACATTAAGTAGACATATTTATAAAGAAATATTATACAGCTATTTAGAGATGTCTTTAAAAATTTACTATAATAGGCAAATGTTTAAAATGTGCTATTAAGGAGAAAGGGTAGATTAAAAACATGTATTCTGGGAGTGCCTGGCTTGCTCAGTAGATAGAACAGGTGACTCTTAAACTCGGGGTTGTGAATTCGAGCCCCACATTGGATGTAGAGATTACTTAAAAATAAAATCTTGGGGCACCTGGGTGACTCACTCCGTTGAGCACCTGACTCCTAGTTTCCACTTAGGTCATGATCTCATTGGTCACGAGATCGAGCCCTGTGTCAGGCTAGTGCTCAATGGGGAGTCTGTTTGAAGATTCTTTCCCTCTGCCACTTCCCCTGGTAGCACACGTGCTCTCAATCTCTAAAATAATTAAATAAATCTTTTAAAAAAATAAATAAAAATAAAATCTTTAAAAAAAGGTATTATGATTCTGACTTTGTAAAAGCTATCATCTGTTCAAAGATTGAAGGGTTTTCTAGCAAAATTCTAATGGTGATTAGCAGTAGAATTATGGGTGGTTTATACTTCGATCTTTTTACTTTTCTCATTTCCTAGATATTTTTCCAGTAAACACACCTTCTAATACATGTTTTTATCTTAAAAACCAGTTCCTTTGGATTGAGCAAGATATAATTAGGTAAATAATGAAATAAGTTTTTAAAATTCTTATACTGTTACTCTAAAATATGGTCATATAACTATTAGAATCGCTTTTTGTCAAAACTTTATTTTAAAGCTCTGAAACTTGAAGCTGCCAAAAAATAACATTGGTCAATGTTTGCTTAAAAGTTACTGCATTTTGAAAGAGGCAGACGGAGTTAACTTTCTTCTGGAAAGAAAATAATTAACTGTAAAGTGCAAAGAAAATTTTCAAGTTCAAGGAATTTAAAGCCAGAGAACATTACAGTTTCCCAAGTACCATGGGATGTGTCATCTACAGGTGACCAAGAAGGAAATTTAGGAAATTTTACATGTAACAGACAAAAGCAGGAAAAAAAGGCCAAACTGTTTTTAAATGAAGTTAAGCTTGAGGGAAAGAGTTAAGCAAGTAGTACTTTTAGCTATTTCAGAATGAGATTGCATTTAGAATCCATTGGCTCCCTTAGGAACAGATAAATAGTCTACTCATATGTTCAATATTAATTACTACTGTCTTTATCTTCAAAACTATCTAAAAATAAACTGTTATACCTAATAATAAAATCTTCAGATGTAATAAACAGGCAACACGTTTTAAGTCTAAACACTGGAAATATAATGGTAATGCTCACATTTTAATTGGTATTAGTACACTAGAATTTATTATAGTACTCTATTTCTTATACATATTCTTTTGGATCAATATAATATTTAACTAAAATTGACATAATATAAATATAAATATTTTTAAACCAAAAATATATGTGCATATGAAAATACATATATGTAAACAAATACACACTTTTTTTTTTAAATGACTATGACATTCTAATACTTGGCTCTAACTCAAATTTTAGAATTCCATATGTGAACATCTACAGCTACCTGGTGGCTGCTAATAATTTTTATTCTAAGGCCAAAACCACAGAATACTTAACAATGTACCGAAACTACAACACAATTTCACATATAAGAACAAATGTGAGGCAGAATAATCACCTTTTTTGACTGTGAAAGAGCAAAGTTCTCTCATGTTGTGACATATTCTGCAGTCATTTATTCTCCTTGGGGATGAGAAACTAGACTAAGAAAAGGTCTCCTCAACCAGGGGAAAAAATTCTCCAAGGAAAGGCCAATCTCTCCATTTGTCTTCTACATCCCATTGCCTCCCAAGGACATCAGTTCAGGGAGTCTCCCTTAAGCATTATCAACCTTACCTCTCCAGTAAGTTACTCCCAACAACACATATTCTCTCAGCTATTTCACTTAAAAAAAAAAAAGCCCTCTCCTGACCTCATTTCCCTCTCAGATTACCACATTCATTGCTTTCCTTTCTTTACAACTCCTCCAAAGAGCTGTCTCTACTCATTGTCTTCAGTATATCTCCTCTAATTTTTTCAATTCACTACAATCGAGCTTTCTCCTACCACTTTACTAGTAAAACTGTAAAGGTCAAATGACCTCCAGCAAGCAATATGCAGTCATCAGCTAAGCCTGTCCTAACCTTAACTGATCTAGCAACATCATTTGACATAGGTGATCACTGTATCCTCCGAAACATTCTTCTTCCCTTGGCATCCAAACATCATATTCTCCTGATTCTCCCAAACGCCCGTCCTTGGTGATCCAAATTAATGTCGTGATTTTAAATATATATATATATATATATATATATATATATATATATATGCACTATTATATACTAAAGACTCTCAAAGTTTCAGTCCAGGTATCTCCCCTGAATTCCAGGCCAGTATATATATGTATATAACAGTGTATATATGTATATAGATATATATAACTGTCTCTTTAACATTGCCACTTGAAAGTCTTTCAGACATCTCAAACTTAACATGTCTAAAACTGAGCTCCTGATCCCCCACAAGTCTGCTCCTTCCCCAGGCTCTTTTATTTTAGTTGACAGCCATTCTGTCCTTAGGCTCAGGCCAAAAGCCTCCACATCAACCTTGGCTCATGTCTCTCAAACCTCATGAGTCCATTAGCAAACCTCTCAACTCTACCTTCAAAACGCATATACCCTGCTACCAGTCCAAACCACACCTCCTTTCGCCTAGAATCTTACAAAAACCTACTAACTACTTCCTCTAACCCCTCAGTTCTTTTCCCAAGATTCAATCTAGGCTGAGTTGTACTCCTAACCTAAAATCTTTAACTTTCCCACTGAGATCCATCAGACTGTTACATAAAGAACAGCAGCTTCACAGGAGGGGCATCCAGGTGGCTCAGTCAGTTAAGGGTCTGCCTTCAGCTCAGGTCATGGCCTCAGGGTCCTGGGATCAAGTCCCCACAGCAGGCTCCCTGCTCAGCGGGGAGTCTGCTTCTCCCTCTGCCTCTGCCCCTCTGCCTGCTCATGCGCTCTCTCTCTCGCTCTCTCAAATAAATAAATAAAATCTTAAAAAATAAAAAATAAAAAAAAATAAAAAGGACAGCAGCAACCAGGAACACTGGGTTGAACTAAGCATGTCACTGGGGACTGGAAAACATAATCTTTAAAGACTCTTCCAGCCCTAAAAAACTCTGAGTCCTTGTTATTTCCTCATGGTATAGACACAAGGGTTGGCTATACTACTCTTTGTACTTTCCTGTGTTAAAAAACAAATTTTGCTAGATATTCATGTATGTAAAAAAATAAGGGTGTATCTTGGTCCCTGCTACAGTATTCATGGTCTGAATTCTTCCCCAAAACACCTCCTTGTAATTTATTCTTCCACTATCTGTGTCATATTCTTTAACAGAATTCATTACAAGAGGATAAAAGTGAGAGACTATCATCTAATGCTTATTATTAGCCCATCTTTTGGCTAATACAACAAAGACTATAATTATAGTTATGAGATATCATCTGTATAACTCTAACAATTATAGTCAGAAAAGAAAGCAGCTGAGAAATTCACAGTATATTTAAAACATAATACTTCAGATCAATAAAAGAAACTGATCTGCCAAACACTGAAAAGTAACTTCTGATTTATAGCTTTCAAGAAGTAAAATAACTCAGCTGTGGCAAAATAACAACCCTTTGAAGAATTTTTCCTGCATGTACATAGTCAGTGCCTACAGCTTTCTGACATTTTTGTTCAAATACGGAACTACATGCATTTAGCAAGCCTAAAAGACAAGTGAGTTTTCTTTTCCAAATATAGAAAAACACACTGCTTTATACTGATATCTTCTATGTTAAATCTGATCTTCTGATATTACATTTTATTTTTATTATTTTTAAAAGATTTTATTTATTTGACAGAGAGAGAGACACAGAGAGAGAGGGAACACAAGCAGGGGGAGTGGGAGAGGGAGAAGCAGGCTTCCCCTCAAGCAGGGAGCCCGACGCGGGGCTCAATCCCAGGACCCTGGGATCATGACCTGAGCCGAAGGCAGATGCTTAACGACTGAGCCACCCAGGCGCCCATGACCTTCTGATATTATAGAAAGTAGCTGTGTTTGAAAGCCCAGTTCAATGATAATTTTAATGTCAAAATGAAACTGTTATTTTTTTCTACTGTTTTTGACTAGATTGTTATTCTTTACCTAATGGAAGGGAGGCAGGGCAAAGAATGAAATCAAGCAAAACAATTTTCAGTTATACTTCCTTCAGGTTTATCTCTTAATTTATCAGCACTTAGTAAGGTCCCTAAAATTATTAAAATACAGACAATTCAGTTATTAATTTAGCCTACTAAGAAAAGGGCTGAGAGCCTCAAGGGGTGGTTATGTGCCCACACATATATGTATTTACACATCAGAGTATATAATGCCTAGACTACAAAGATTACAGAATGATACTGGAGCTTGTTAGAATATCTGACCTTATTTTCTCACATGACAGCTTGGAAAGTAACAAAATGTAAACAAATAAAATGAACTATCACTAGAAACACTCCCCCATGTATATGTACAACTTACCTAAAGTCTTTGTGTTTGCTAGGAGAGCTTCCTCATAAGACAGTATATAATAAAGCACCAAAAGCTGTGCTGTGATACTGAACCGTTGATTAAGGCGGATGTTATCACCCTGGAAGTAATATTATAAATACTTTAAAATACTGTTAAATTTCATGAGTGCTTTCTTGATGGTAAATGCACTTAAATTAGACTATTCAGTGTCACTGTTCCCAAGCTCAGATAAAATGGGAGAAACACTGCCATGTTTGCATTAAACTCAAAGAGACAACTTGAAGTTTAAATTTGAGATGGCATGGGAGATCAAAGGCAACATGCTTAACAGTCCTTATGATTAAAAAAAAGACTTCAGCTGTTCCTTAACAGCAATTCCATCAGGCTGCTTCTGAAAAAGGTTTACAGGAGTCTCAAGTATTACCTGGAATGAAGAAAATAACTCCTAAAAAAAAGAGTGTACATTTGAATACATTTGTGAAAAATATAACCATTTTTTCCTTCTTAAAAGGTGGAGAGAGAAAGATTTTCTTCAAATTTCCCATTTGAATCTAAGTATACCTTAGATTCTCAAGAAGCTAAACAAAGCTCTGTTGACCGTGTTGAAATGTCACATAATCCTTTGTTAAGCACACGCTCTCCGGGGCACTCTTTAGACTTTAAAATGGAGCTCTTTTAAAGAATTCCTCAGAAAGTGCCTCTTCAGCAAACTACTTGGAACTAATACCATACTTGTAAATTTCATAAGTGATCTGAAGAAATGTAATCCCATTTCAGATTCAGAACCACCTAGAAGCCCTCTAATAATCAAAGAAAAAATATGGAACAAGTCAGAAGAATAAAAGAAAAATCAGCTAATAAATGTACAGGAACTACTATTTTACCCCAATGACGCCTTGGAAAATACTGAGAATCTCCTGTTCTGTGACTGGTTGATTTGTGGCTTCTGGATTAGATTTAGATGCAGGAGTAAGTATGGAATTTATGTACACATCAATCAGAGGAAGCAATTGAGGATGAAGTGGAGTAGAGGTCTCACACAGCTGTCTATAAATCCAGTCCTAAAAAAGACAGTTATAGGCACTAAGTCAATTATGGCAATAAGAAAAAGTGAAATTTAGTAAAAACAAAATTTACATAATTTATGAATCAGTGAAACTATTAACTTCTAGCCGCTACAAATACATTACCCTGTTTCACAACTGTCTTTGATCTAAAAATATATGAATTACTTTTATATCCTAATCAAGACTATTGTCCAGTGGAAGATAAATCTATAATGATGAATTTGGGTTTTGAATTTGGACTTTGGGTTTTTAATCTCTTAGTTTTTAAGGAGTAGGGAAAAATATTTTAAGTCCCTACTGTATCTCTATTTAGAGCACCATCTGTGTTGTAGAAGACCCCACAGCACAGAGGAATTGAGGGAGAGGGATAGTTCTTCACAGCAAATCCTCAGATAGATTAAGAAAGTGGCCTTAGCAACCTCTTATGGGAGACCATCACTTAACTATACATGGATAGAGGATATGTGGATACATTGGGTGTGCATTCAGACTCTTAACTCTTATCTATTTCACTTACTAAAAACATAAAGAAGTAGAAGACACAATCTACCTGGAAAATAACTTCACTAAATCATGAAAACAAGGATAGTTAAAGGTGATATATCAATGCATATATTGTTCATTGTTCTTTATAAATAGAAGAGCCTCTAGAAAAGGCTCATATCTCTTTACCTTCCAGGACTTATCTTTCTCTTTAGAAGGCCTTTTAACTGTTTGATATAGCCAACTATAACTAATGGAAAATATGTCAAAATATGTATATAAGTGTTAGCTGTCCTTGTGACAAAAGTACAAATACTGGTCATGGCTGACAAGCAACTTTCTCAGTTTGGTGAACAAAACCAAAGTATAGAAAATGGCAATTTCTTACCAAGTTTTAATGAAATAGCCCCATGATATTACTGAAATTTTAAATGGATTAGTAATACTGTACATTTTGTCAATAACTTAAGAGTTATATTGTTTAAAAAAATCTGAAATTAATTATAGTCCTAGTTACTATATATCAATGATTAGTAATTAGACATATTTCATACACAAAATCCATAGTAGAAGCCTATAAACTGAAACAGAACTAGAAAAAAAAAAACATAAACTTGGGTTGTAGCTTGAAATATAAATGTAAGATCATACTTTTATTGACACTTTGTGCTTGGTAAAGGAACGACTCCTGAGAAGCTGGTAAATACAATGAATAGGCAAAAATCCAGTAATGTTGGCACTCAGGTTGCTGGTGACAGGGACCCGAACAGCATGAGCTGTGACAACCTAAAAGGGAAAAATAGTATGAATACATATGACAGAACCAAATATAAAATTATTCTGAAAGAAAGAGGATTAGCAGGTAGTGTCAATACTTAATACAAATGTAGTCCCTAGGAATGAATGAGAAAAACTAATTATTACATGATTTAATTTTTTCTAGATGATAAGGCAGCATACATTTAGGGATTTGTAAAACACTCTAATTTTTTAAATTTGTTTTTTAAACATAGATATGTTGACAGTAATGTAGTAAGGTAAAAAAATATAAAATTTGGAATCATAAAATCTGGACTCAGTGATTTTTAGATAAGTCACTTTATCTTCTGGGCCTATTTTCACATTTACAAAATGGGACAATACAGTCTTATCTGCCTCAAAAGGTTTCTGTGAGGGGAAAAAAACTGAAAAATATGTTTGAAAAACATATGTGAATTATAAAGTATCAAATCTTTATATGTGACATAAATACTCTGTGATAGAGAATTTTTATTGTGATTCTCATTGTGTCATGCACAGACTTCTAATGGTTTTCAAAGACCCTCCCCAAAGTTGTCCAGTGAGTTCAAATAAAAACATAAAAAATAACTTACAAGTCTCCTATGTACTATTTGTGTCTGTTTTGTGGGAGTGCATGTATATTGAGGGGAGAAAGGAGAGCGTGGTAAAGGGATGAGAATATTATCCTAAAAGAAGCAACAATTATGCATCCATGAGCATTTTCAAATATGTCATTTTTTCAGAAATAATTGTTTTTTTAATCTGAAGTTTAAATTGACAAATTAATCTGGGAATTAATCTTAAATTTCAGAATTGTCTCTTTGGCTGAAAAAATAAAATATCCTTAGGTTTACCCATGGACAAAAGTGCTGGGGCCAAATAAGAACATGTAAATACAAGAATACAGAATTTAGGCGTGCCTAGGTGGCTCAGTCGGTTAAGCATCCAACTCTTGATCTCAGCTCAGGTCTTGATCTCAGGGTCATGAGTTCAAGCCCCTGGTTAGGCTTCATGCCCAGCGTACTTAAAAAAATTTTTTTAAAGAATAAAAAATTTAGACTGTAGCTTATAATTTAGTTAGAAATGAATGTTACAGCCTAAAAGTTTTAACAGGTCTCAATTTTATTTTTCTCCTGACAAACCCAAATGATCACCCCATGTGAGATCCCTACCATCAGTACTGAAGACCATATTCTTAAGCATTTATTTAACATCTCCAAAATATATAAATTTAAAACATGCGTTTGTATGTAGTAAGTACATGGGATTATTCTTTACAGATATTTTAAAGATTAAATAAACTGGGGCGCCTGGGTGGCTCAGTCAGTTAAACGTCTGCCTTGGGCTCAGGTCATGATCTCGGGGTCCTGGGATCGGCCCCCCGCATCAGGCTCCCTGCTCGGTGGGGAGTCTCCTTGTCCCTCTCCTTCTACTTGGGCACTCTCTCTCTCTTCCTCAGATAAGTAAATAAAATCTTTAAAATAAAATAATATTTAATAAAAAATAAAGATTAAAGAAACCATCACTGGAAACTAAAAAGGAATAGAAAAAGACCATAGTATTCTCTTAAACTGAGATATACAAGTTTTCCCCCAAAGAATGTTGTAAAAGAAAGTTAAAGAAATACCTAAGAATAACGTGAAAAGAAGTACCTGCTCAGTAAAAATTTCCTGTGTGAAGATAGTCTTCATCCTGCTCAAGGAGCTTGGCTTAATTACAATCTAAAACAACCAAAAAAATTCTAACAGCATGCAAAAATATATGAAGCACATTTTTCTCTGATAAATGTATTATCTAACAGGACTGTGATATGTAACATTAATGTTCAAATACTCTATTTCAAAAGTAGCTTCTCAAACCCAACATTTAAGTGTGCTTTTGCTCAGACACTGAACCAACATACAAAAGTACTTAGTAAATATTACTATCAGCCTTTCAAGTCAGTGGGAAGAAGTGGATTATTCAATAAATGAAGGTGAAATAGCTACCTTTCTGGGGAATAAATAAATAAACAAATATATACATACAGATATATATATATACCTGCACACATGATACTATATCCAAAATGAACTCTAAGCGTACTGAAGATTTAAATGTGAAACACAAAGCCACAAAAACATTGGAGGAAAATATAGGTAACTGTTTCTTTAAACCTGAAGAAAAACATTTTTTTCATTTAAAAAAAAATTTTTTTAAAGTAATCTCTAGGGACGCCTGGGTGGCTCAGTCGTTAAGCGTCCGCCTTCGGCTCAGGTCATGATCCCAGAGTCCTGGGATCCAGCCCCGCATCGGGCTCCCTGCTCCGTGGGAAGCCTGCTTCTCCCTCTCCCACTCCCCCTGCTTGTGTTCCCTATCTCACTGTGTCTCTCTCTGTCAAATAAATAAATAAAATCTTAAAAAAAAAAAGTAATCTCTATGTCCAACATGGGGCTCAAACTCACCACCCCGAGATCCAGAGTCATATGCTCTACCAACTGAGCCAGCCAGGTACCACTTTTTTTTTTTAAAATAAACATTTCTAAGTGTAACAGCAAAGTAGGAACCATAAAGGAAATACTAAATACACATAAAAATAATTTCCACATAGCCAAAAAGACTCAGAGGAATCAACTGCAACATTTGTATACTTCTCACTTTTAAAGACACTAAGGACTATAATATATGCTGATTTAATAGTAACATTTCAAGAGGCGCCTCGGTGGCTCGGCTGGTTAAGCGGCTGCCTTCGGCTCAGGTCATGATCTCAGTCAGGGTCCTGAGATCGAGCCCAGTATCAGGCTCCCTGCTCAGTGGGAAGTCTGCTGCTCCCCCCATTTATGCTCTCTTGCTCATACTCTCTCTCTCAAATAAATAAATAAAATCTTAAAAAAAAATAGTAACTTTTCAAGAAAAAAAATCGGGGGGAGGGAATACAACCATATTACATTATAAGTCAACTATAAAATAAAGCCCCATTTCAATATTGGATAAAATGTGTGTCTTGAAATCAATGAAATATGATCTGGGATCAAGCCCCACAATGGGCTCCCTGCTCAGCAGGGAGTCTACTTCTCCCTCTCCCTCTGCTCCTCCCCCTGCTCACGCTCTCTCTCTCTCAAATAAATAAATAAAAAATCTTAAAAAAAAAAAAACAGCCAAAACAGATTTTTAAAACTACCAAAAAAACCCCACTATAAACTATAACTAAAAAAGAATAATAATTAAAACTACAGTTTCCCTAGTAATGGATGAAATGCAAAATAAGTGAGATCATCTTTCATCAATCAAAATTGTAAAGATTAAAAAGAATGGTAATGCCCAGTGATGGTGAGAGTCCAGTTAATTGGCACTCTCATTCACTGATGAGAACAGTTAAACTGGTATAATCTTTCTTAAAGGTATATGGCAATACTCATTAAACACCTTAATATCATTATATTTTTTTTTACTTAGTAACTGCCTTCTAGAACTGTTTCCTAAGGAGCTAATCCAAAAACTGTTTAAAGGAAGCGCCCGCCTGGCTCAGTTGGTAGAGCATGCAACTCTTGATCTCGGGGTCCTGAGTTCAAGGCCTACGTTGGGTGTAGAGATTACTTAAAAAAAAAAAAAAACTGTTTAAAGATAAACATATGTGAGTGCCTCTGTATATATTTATGTAAATAAGGATAACCATCTAAGCACCATTCAAAAACTAGAAAATTTACATAGCAAATAAGAAAGGATCCATTAAGAAAGTCATGATTGGTGCATAAGACGGACTACGATACAATCAATGAGAATTATATTGTATTAGAACATTTAATCAGGCTCCCTGCTCCGTGCTGAGTCTGCTTCTCCCTCTGCCCCTCACCCTGCTCGTGCTCTCTCTCTCTTGCTCTCTTTCTCAAATAAATAAAAATCTTTAAAGAACATTTACTGAGGAAATGTCATCATATATTAGTTAAGTTCTTTAAATATATACAAAATATATATACCAGTGTAAAGGAAGAACAGACACAAGAATGTTAACAGTAGTATACTTGATATCTGGAACAATGAACAATGAAATAATATTCTTCCTTTCTTTTGTGTTATCCAAGCTTTCTATATTTTGGGTTTTCACAACTTTCTATATTGAACATCTTTTATTCTTGTAAATAAATGTTTTCATAATATATATTTTTTCTAAGAGCTCCTGACAAAATTTTAAACTGTTAAACTAAAATTACTTCAAAATGGAAACAAAATGTACTGTACACTACAAAAAAAAACCACCCAGCTTAGAACTACCTTCCTTAGAAAGAAGATAAAAGAAAATTACCTTCATCCCCAAAGTGGAACAGACCAAGTCAATGATAGCACTAAGTTGGTTGCTATGAAAGTACATAGCAACCAATAACAACATCTCCCCAAAAGAAGCAGAGACACCAGAAGTACTGTTGAAACAAAAAAGAAAATATGAATTTCCAAAGAGGATAAGAAACACTAACTGCAACAAATTAAGTCATCTTACCTTTCAAAATATGCTTCTTCTTTTATCATCCAACTTAGCCACACTACCATTAGCTGCTCCTGTTCAGGTGTACTATATAAAACATACAAAAAAGTCACTGGCTTAAACCAGGTATACTAGCATAAGAATGAGAAAACATTCTGGAATTATTTTTAGCAGAAATTATTTTTTCCTTCCTATTTTGAAATATCAATTCAAATTAATTGCTTGTTGAAGTGGCCATTAACTGTCAATGAAATATGAAGTAGTTCCAGAGATGAAGAATAAGGGCCTTTTGCTTTTCTTTATGAATGTGAACAGTAAAACCCTCTCAAAGGCTTAATTACTGCATCTGCAAGTTGGAGTGAAATTCCTCTCATTTTTTAGAAAAGCAAAGACCTTCTGGGATTAAAATGGTAGAAGAACTGTATTAACGGTTAATATTTCATATGAAAAAAATCTAGAGTTAAAGCAGTCATCAAGAAGTCACAAACTGAGTAGTAGAGCAGTTCCAAGGAAAATATATTTAAAAAAAAAAATTTTTTTTTATTCATTTGAGACAGAGAGATAGAGAGAGAGAGCATGAGCAGGGGGAGTTGCAGAGGGAGAGGAGAAGCAGGCTCTCCGCTGAGAAGGGAGCCAGATGTGGGACTCAATCCCAGGACTCTGGGATCATGACCTGAGCTGAAGGCAGAGGCTTAACCATCTGAGACACCCAGGCACCCAAGGAAAATAAAATTTAATTTACAGAAACATTTTTTTAAGTTTTTTTTTTAATTTATTTGACAGAGAGACACAGCGGTAGAGGGAACCCAAGCAGGGGGAGTGGGAGAGGGAGAAGCAGGCTTCCCGCTGAGCACCTGCTGAGCAGGGAGCCCGATGCGGGCCTTGATCCCAGGACCCTGGGATCATGACCTGAGCCGAAGGCAGATGCTTAACAACTGAGCCACCCGGGAGCCCCTTACAGAAACATTTTGAGCAGAACTCAAAATTATAGAGAAGTAAGTGATCACTATTCAAAGAACAAGAAAAAAGATCTATGGGTTCATGAGACATAAAAAATGATTAACAATGTTTTTAAAAGGAATTCCAAGACTTACATTAAAAGGTACAAGTCAACTTTGACTTGTGAAAATAATTTTGATTTTCTTCTACTTCACTGCAGTGTAAATGGGTAAAACAAAAAGCAACTGAAAAGCCTGCTATCCCATGCTAAGAAAATTTAAAAGGTCATTCTCAACTATAGCTAAACCATTCCACTAATAAAAGACAGCATTACATAATAGAAAGATAACAGCCTTTAGAGCAAGGCAGAGCTCAGGAGGAATCCTAACTCTATTAATTATTGGTAATGAGATCTCAAACAAGAAATTTAAATGATCCTTCTAAACTTTAACTCTCCTATCCAAAAATACAGATAGAAATACCCACCTTCTAGAAGTAATGAAGATTAAAGATAATGTTTAGCAATTACTTCAGGTAAAGAGAAAGGAAAGCACTTGATTCTATTACCTAATTTCACACCCTCCTAGAACTCCAAACTACATTAAAGGGATTTTCCCAAAAGGCATAAATGCATAAGATGATACTGAGGAACGACAACACAAACTACTAGGAGCGAGAGCACATTCTGAAGAGTGGTAACTAACTCAGCAGACTCAAGAAAGCAGAATACTAAACTAACATGAGGGAAAAGCTAATCCACTTTATACCACAGCATCCCCAAAGAGCTCAGGAACTGACAGCTCCAGGCATTTCTGGGAGGGAGAGTGAAAACAGACTAAATTAAAAAGATCAACAGTCTATATAGGAGTAGACCTCCAGATCACCTCCTCCATTTGACACAATTAGATGAATCCCCATCCCCCAGCAGAGAGAAGACTGGAGATTTGTGCTCTGGAGATGGTGAAAGAGGATGTCTCTGAACTGAGGATCAACCAGGGATATCTGGGACACCATTCTAAAAGTAGAATTAAGTGAATGATTATACTGCAGGTTTAGATCCCTAGCCCTTAACCCTCACTTTTTAACTTTGCTTATGGGTTTCTTTTCAGGGCTTTACTCCCCAGGCAAGACAAAAGTCTTCTCTAAGAATGTAATAAGCCCAAGAGTTTCCGAAAGAGCCACCTATGCATTAAAAGATTCAATCTGCTTTTTAGTTCCTTACTCTTTTTTTTTTTTTTAAGATTTATTTATTTATTTGAGAGAGAGAAAGCACACAGGAATGAGGGGGAGGCACAGGGGAAAGAATCTCAAGCTGACTCCCCGCTGAGCGCAAAGCCTGATGTGAGGCTGGATTTCACAACCCTGAGATCATGACCTGAGCTGAAATCAAGAGCCGGACCCTCAACTGCCTGAGCCACCCAGGCACCCCTCCTACTCTTAAATATAAACAATCAAGAATGATCAAAGCCCTGAAAAAAAATTTCTAACTTGAAAAATAGAGACCAAAAAAAGCAGGAAAAAAAAAAAAACTTAGAGAAAAGCAACAATACTAATAAAACTTCAATCATCATGATTAATATCAGAAAAATCATGCCACCATGAAGCAACAGCTACCGTACAGAAGAAATAACCAGAAAACAAAAAAGAGCTCTTAGATATCAGAAGTGACAGAGGATTAGAAGTTGAAAACAAATCCTTGAAGGTAGAATGAGCAGTATCTTTTCAGAGTGATAAAAATGTTCTAAAATCAGATTGTGGTAATGGTTGTACAACTTTGTAGATATACTTAAAACTACTGAATTGTACATTTTAAAATGGGCAAATTGTATGGTATGTAAATGGTCTCTCAACTAAGCTGTTTCTTAAAAAGTAGAACAAGACAAAGATAAGGAAAAGAGGAAAGGGTAAGAAAATAAGATAATCATTTCAGAAAGTCCAATATCCAAGTAAGAGATGGTTTTGGAGGGGCCCCTCGGTGGCTCAGTCGGTTGAGCGGCTGCCTTCGGCTCAGGTCATGATCCCAGGGTCCTGGGATCGAGCCCCGCATCGGGCTCCCTGCTCAGCGGGGAGCCTGCTTTTCCCGCTCCCACTCCCCCTGCTTGTGTTCCCTCTCTCGCTGTGTCTCTCTCTGTCAAATAAATAAAATCTTAAAAAAAAAAAAAAAGAAGAAGAAGGAGCCTGAATATCTTGAGAGGAGGGTCAGATTGGCAGAGCTTGAAGTTGCATCAAAGTAAGTACACAGAATAAAGAGCAAATGAAAACCAAACAAACAAAACACAGGATAATTATTAAGACAAAAAACAAGTTTTGCAGAAGAAAAGTTATCATCTACTGTGTGGCTGAGCCCCCAGGAGAGACAATCTGAACAACTATATATTTGTCAAAGCAAACTTGCAATATAACCGTACTGGGACAATGGGAAGATGGAAAGGATATGTAGATACTCTGGGGGGAAGACAAGAAGGAGACAACTAATTCCTCATCTCTCATTGTAGGAAATCAACGATTACTCCTAAAATCGAAAAATCAAAAACATGGCAAATACGAACATGTTATTTAAAGATGTGGAAATAAAAACCAAAAGAATCAGCTAAAAGAACTGAAGAAAGTTGAAAGAAGTCGCCTTGAGGGAAGGGCAACAGGATGGAAGGGAATAGGGACTGCTCTTCGCATTACCAAATCTTGAAGAACCAGAATGACTCCTTCAACTGGCATACAGCAGATGCTACTGAGGCCATTTACTAAAAGATAATACCACCTACCATTCCTAGACCAATTTTTCTAGTAAGCTCTCAATTAATGCTATACGTGCATTTCAATAAACAAAAGCAGACCCTCAGAAAACAGCAACCTATATAGAAAGGTACCTGACAAGTGTAGAAAAGGCCAGCAGCATACAAAAGGAAAGCGAAACGAAGCGAACTCCAGCTGGCGTAGCAGGAGGACGGCTTGTCATCAACTGCAGCAATTGCTCAGCTTCTTCTTCAGTTGGTCTAAAAAAGGGATATATTATTAGGCTTTACTTTTGTTAGTTGAGAGAGGAAGGGAGAAAAAGGAACTTCCCAAGAGTTTAACTTTTCAGATATAAATTCTGAGCTTTATAATGATACCTTCCTATTTATAAAATCTTTAATACTTTAAATCATTAAAAGCAGAACTGTTGAGCTTACAACGAGGGCTTTTCCTCAGACACAAATACACGCAATCCTCACTTGGCACAGTAGTGTGGGACCATAAAAATAACTATGCAAGCTGAAACTATGCATCTTGATTGAAATAACCAATGGGGAAAGTTAAATGTTCATGACCTTTAAAATTTGCCAAAACGTCAAAAACTCTGTCAGTCATAATGCATAGGGAAGTGAAAAAAAAACAGCAAATATTTATATAGTGCTCTATAGTTGAAAATATTACAAACACTGGGAATTAAAGTGGTTTTTTTCTTAATTTATCAAGAATAGTTTGAAAAGCCCTTGCTTTGTTCTCATTGTATATCTTTTTTTTTTTTAAGATATTTTTTATTTATTTATTTGACAGAAAGACAGAGAGCACAGGTAGGCAGAGGGGCAGGCAGAGGGAAAGGGAGAAGCAGGCTTTCTGCTAAGCAGGGAGCCCGATGCGGGGCTCAATCCCAGGACCCTGGGATCATGACCTGAGCCGAAGGCAGCCACCTAACCGACTGAGCCACCCAGGCGCCCCTCTCATTGTATATCTTATAATGTGGAGTGAACCTCTTTCTCACGCCTTGATGAACTGTCATCTCCCTTTCTAAGTTCAGATCTAATTCCAACATTTTATCCTTTGTTATGTTCAGTCATGGAATATCTAAGAGTTCCTTTAATGTGAAGATTTTTGCCAGAATCACCTCCTCTGGGGCGTCATCCTTTTTTTCACAATGACTTTCCTCAATCATGTTGACAAGGGCACCTTCACTAAGTTCTTCTGCTATGTATCTAGGGTTTCTCAAATGGCAGCTGCATCGACATTGTCATGATCAGCTATTCCATTTATGTTTGGTTCAAATGCCACTTCCAGTGTTACCACCCTCGTTTCTTTGCTACACATTCATCTTTCTTGGCCAATTTCTTCTTTCAATTATTTTTGTCAAATGACACATGGGTCTATCACTGAGACAAGGCAACAGTACAACTCTGCACTTTCCTGTCTGTTCATCAGCTGAGTAATAGATTGGCAGTGACTGGTCCCCAACAACTTTAAAAGAAATGAGGTGCGTCTGCTATTCACAGACCGTCTTGTGGCTTGAAGAGCTCTCGGCAAAATTTGTATATCATACAATTATTTCGTCAATGTATCACGGTAACTGATATATTAGCTGTTGAGGGAACAGTGTTATTTAACTAAGCCAACGCTAAGTTTAAGTTAGTGAAATTCAGAGACATGCAAAGTGAGGACTGTATGTATAACGGTTGAGATCATTATTCAAAAGGATGTAGTGCAGTGACTCCATAAGAAACCTTGTGCTTAATAATCACTACATATCAATTTTAAATAATCTGTGATCTCAGTTGTGAAAGGAAACAGGAGAGATTTACTTCAACTAGCTGCATGGGCTCAATAAAGTATCACTCACATATCATTCACTTTAGTCATGTCAAGCTGTGGTAAAGTCACAGGTTTTCTTAAACTGCTCTGGCCCCTCCCATATCCACATAATTCTATTTACAATCCGACAAAAATAGATGGATACATCCCCCCTGGGAACGTTTTTGCCTTAGGACTTTATTCTTAATATAGGCCAGCCCACTGCCTAAGCCCAACAGAAAACCCAAATCCTCAGAATAAAAGGCCTTTGGCTCACTTTCTTGGGATTAGAAACAAGAAAGTAAAATGATAAAAAGGTAAAATATCAAATTATTGAATACTTGAGTCCAGCGATCCCCATCAAAGCACAGTACAGACGTAAGAGCGCACTGGCTTTCACAACATGCTCTTCTTTCAGCCCCGAATACACAGACACACTGGGCTCCATCTCCACATCAGCTTCTTCCACAATGCGGGTACTTCTTACTGTGGGAAGAATGCCCATCAACTCCAGAAGAAGCTGCCTTCTCATTTGCCAAAGGACAGAACTACTGGTCTCTCTTTTTCTCTGTAAAAAATATGGACCACAAAAGGAAGGAAGCATGGAGCACTTAAGGATGCTCAAACGAAACTCCCCCGTTAAACATTTAAAACCGACCCATTTGAAGAGGCTGTCAGAACTGCAGAATCTCATTTTAACCAAATGAGCAAACTCAAAATTCACTGATTCCTTTGAAGAATACTCACCTTAATCTGGATTGGCTGCACAGAAAACACTAAATTAATGACAATTTGAACTGTAAACTATCATTTAAATGGTTAAACATTAAACTTGCAAATACATAATGACTAAAGGAGTCATCTCTGATACAGTAGAAAGTGCTCAGATTTTGGAGACAGAACATCTTGGGTTTAAACAATAACTTAGCCATTGATTATGTATGCTTACCTCTCTGAACCCCACTTTCCTTAATGACAAGGAAGTGAGTATTTTATTAATAATATTTAACTCCCAAGGGTGTTGTAATTAGGAGTTTACAAATCTATCACCCTCACAGTTCTTCAAGCAAGGATGTCTTAGTCATCTATTACTTGGCAGGGCCTACCACTGTGCCTTACACATAGCAAGCACTCAGTATCTTTTATACTGATGAATGAACAAAAAAATACATATGAAAGCAGTTCTAAACTGTAAAAAACCAGGCAAACATTAGTCATTTTTAGAATGTTTCTAAGTAAAATATAATAAGCCTGCATTTTTAATAGGATTAGGTATAAATAAGAGAAATTTACTGCACACAAAGGACAATTACAAACAAGATGAACATACCAAAGTGCTTAACACAGTGCCTGACATATAGAAAGCGTACAATAAATGTTCACTTCCCTTAAGCAAAGCTTAAATTAGTTCTCAAAAAAAAAAAAATTGTTCTCAAATGGGCTAGAAATAAAGTAGAATTTGGAATATAGAAAAGTATGGTGAGCCAGTAGCATAAAAAAATGACTGGAGGACCAGGCAGTACTGTCTAATTCACTGATTTCAACAAGATAAAAATCAGTCTGCACAGAGTCCTTCATAGAAACTCTATTTACAGAGTTACCATGAAATGTTTTTTTTTTTTTAAGATTTTATTTGTTTATTTTGAGAGACAGAGGGACAGAGGGAGACGGAGAAGCAGACACCCTGCTAAACTGGGAGTCCAATGTGGGGCTCGATCCTAGGACCCTGAGATCATGACCTGAGCCAAAGGCAGACGCTTAACTGACTGAGCCACCCAGGTGCTCCACCACGAAATGTTCTTTGAAAAAGTAAAATTTCTTATAATTTAAAAACTGTTGCAAAATAATACATATTCATCAATAGATGAATAAACAAATAATATTTGTATATACATACAATGGAATAATATTCAGCCTTGAAAAAGAAAGAAATTCTGATATATGGTACAACATGCATGGACTTTGAAAACATTATGATAGGGTGCCTGGGTGGCTCAGTCAGTTAAGCGTCTGCCTTCAGCCCGGGTCATGATCCCAGGGTCCTGAGATCGAGGCCCGCATCGGGCTCCCTGCTCTGTGGGGAAGCCTGGTTCTCCCTCTCCCACTCCCCCTGCTTGTGTTCCCTTTCTCGCTGTGTCTCTCTCTGTCAAATAAGTAAATAAAATTTAAAAAAAAAAAGAAAACATTATGATAACTAAAACAAGCCAAACTCAAAAAGAGAAATACTGTGTGATTCCACTTATATGAGGTACCTAGAACAGTCAAATTCATAGAGATAAAAAGTAGAAAAAAGTTACCAGGGGCTGGAAGAAAGGAGGAATGGGGAATTATTATTCAATGGGTACAGAGTTTCTGTTTGAGATGATGAAAAAGTTCTGAAAATGAAGAGTGATGATGGTTGCAAGATATTGTGAATGCCACTGAACCACAGACTTAGAAAGGATTAAAACAGTAAATTTCATGTCATGTGTATTTTACAATAAAAAATATCTATTAAAATTACAGACTATAATAACTTATTCTGATGACAAATCTAACCCAGAACCCTAGAGATTCCCAAAACTCTTTCAGAGGGTCCAGAGGTCAAAAACATTTCCTTAAACATTATTGGCCGCTTCTATTCTCATTTTCTCACAAGCGTACAATATAGCTTTCCAAAGGTTCTATTAAGCCAGACATTAAAGAGATTTGCAAAAATGTAAAACAATACTACTCTTCTCACTAAATTTTTGGAAAATATGGTTATTTTTCATTAAAAATATGTTCATATTTAATACAGTTATTATTTTTAAATGAATTAAGTAGAGGTGCCTGGGTGGTTCAGTTGGTTAAGTGTCTGCCTTTGGCTCAGGTCATGATCCCGGAGTTCTGGGGTCAAGCCCCACATCGGGCTCCCTGCTCAGCAGAGAGTCTGCTTCTCCCTCTCCCTCCTCCCTGCTCCTTCTCACTCTCTCTCTTTCAAATAAATAAATAAAATCTTTAAAAATAAAAAAATAAAAATAAGTGAATTAAGTAAATATTTCAAAGTTTTCAGTTTTCATTTCTTTTTTTTTTTTAAGATTTTTATTTATTTATTTGACAGAGACACAGTGAGAGAGGGAACACAAGCAGGGGAAGTGGGAGAGGGAGAAGCAGGCTTCCCGCTAAGCAGGGAGCCCCATGTGGGGCTCGATCCCAAGCTGAAGGCAGATGCCTAATGCTGAGCCACCCAGGAGCCCTCAGTTTTCGTTCCTAATATGTTAAATATCAACAGATAAAAGCACATAAACAAAAGCTCTTTAGTAACCCCCAGGATTTAAAAAGTCAGGAGTTCCTGAGACTAGAAGTATTGAGAACCACTGCTCTAATGACATCATTCTAAAAGTGTTTCTTTCTCTTTTACTAGTTGCCAAAATATCCTGATTCTTAGCCTATAAGATCTTTAAACCCTCACCTGCTGTCCATTTCGGATAAAAGTTCCAAACCAAGTCCGGACTTTCGCATTTATTCCAAGAAGCAAACCGCTAACAAAACAAACCAAGTCACTCACTCCATCTTCACTAGCTTCATTTTTAGTATGATCCAACGTCAAAGCCACTCCAAGCCCTGGCAAGTGACATTCTTCCACCTAACACAGCAAAGAAAACAAACTGAACTGAGAATCATAAGGAAAGGGGCCAGGACACTTCAGTGTTTAGATGTTTTAAAGCTTCTAAAGTTTAGAAGAAGGCATATCCCAAAACATAAAAACCCAGAGAGGATGGTAATAATATATCCAGTATATAATTCCAAATTGCTACAAGACTCTAAAACCACCCTGGGAAAATTTCTGATCATAATACAAAGGCTTTTGTGTCATAAAAATAATAAGATCTCCTACCACCATCCCTCGAACTTTGAGGGCCTGAGAGGGATTCATTTTACATAAGAAGCGTAGTGCATCTGTCCTGCGCCTTCCTCCAAGACTTTCTTCATCTTGTCGTTCTCCATTTTTTATCAGACCCCTGCAAACTGAACATTTAATAGCCACTATTACTTTAAGCTTTCAAGTAAGATGTTAGAAACAATTTCTTCAGCCTTTGAATTAATCATTTATGTGGAATAGACACTATAGAAGAAAATGATCAGGGAATTTGAAAGCACAGCAATAGAAACTGGCTAAAATAAAGCACAGAATGAAAAGAGACTTAAAAAATGAACAGTGACCTGTGGGGCAATATCAAGTAGTCAAATATAATTACAGTCTCAAAGAAAAAGAAAATGGAAAATGGAGGACAAAAATATATTTGAAGAAATTTTTTTCAAAGTTGATGAAAACTAGGGCGCCTGGGTGGCTCAGTCGGTTAAGCGACTGCCTTCGGCTCAGGTCATGATCCTGGAGTCCTGGGATCGAGTCCCGCATCGGGCTCCCTGCTCAGCAGGGAGTCTGCTTCTCCCTCTGACCCTCTTCCCTCTCATGCTTTCTATCTCTCATTCTCTCTCTCTCAAATAAATAAATAAAATCTTTAAAAAAAAAAAAAAAAAAAGTTGATGAAAACTATAATCACAGAAGCTCAAGCAGGATAAATACAAAGAAAATCATATTGAGACCAATCATAATCAAAATTCTGAAAATCAGTGGAAAAGAGAAAATCTTAAAAGTAGACAGAAAGAAAAAATAAATAAAAGCAGCCAGAGAAAAAAAACAAACATTATACACAGAGAAGCAGAAATCAAAACTACCACAGACAACAGAATGACATCTTTAAAGAGCTAAAAGAAAATGTCAACCTAAAATTTTATACCCAGTGAAAAATATCTTTGAAGAATGAAGACAAAATCAGGTTTGTTTTTTTCAGATTAAAAAAAAAACTGGAAAGAAGCACCTGGCTGGCTCAACCAGTAAAGCATGTGACTCTTAATTTCCAGGTTAAGGGGCACCTGGGTGGCTCAGTTGGTTAGGCGACTGCCTTCAGCTCAGGTCATGATCCTGGAGTCCCGCATCGGGTTCCCTGCTCAGCAGGGAGTCTGCTTCTCCCTCTGACCCTCCCCCCTCTCATGTGCGCTCTCTCTCTCTCTCTCTCAAATAAATAAATAAAATCTTTAAGAAAAAAAAAATTTCCAGGTTAAGTTCAAGCCCCTCTTTGGGTGTAGAGATTACTTAAAAATAAAATCTTTTAAAAAGTAAAAATAAAACTTGAAAAGCTGGAAAAATTTGTTGCCAACAAACCTGACCTGCAAGACATGTTAAAGGGAAATTATACCAGATGGAAATGTGAAGCTATAAAAAGGAATGAAGTGGGGCACTTGGGTGGCTCAGTCTATGAAGCGTCAGACCTGATTTTGGCTCAGTCCATGATCTCAGGGTCATGACACTGAGCCCCATGTCAGGTTCCTCGTTGAGCGTGGAGCCTACTTAGGATCCTCTCTCTCCTTCTCACTCTCACTCTCCCTCTGTCCTTTTCCCCTCACTCACACTCTCACTCTAAAATAAAATTTTATACATATATATAATTAATCGCTAAAGCAAAAGTAGTAACTATGTATTCTGAGTCTTGTAACACATGTCAAAGTAAAATCTATGACAACAGTAGCATAAAGGACAGGAGGGGGAAATAGAAGTATATTACATTATATGTAAAGAGGTAGAAAATCACTGAAAGTAGACTGCCATAAATTAAAGATGCATACTTTTTTTTTTTTATTTATTTTTTCTTAAGTAGGCTCCATGTCCAGCGTGGAGCTCAACACAAGGCTTAAACTCATGAGCCTGAGATCAAGACCTGAACTGAGGTCAAGAGTCGGTCGCTTGGGGCACCTGGGTGGCTCAGTCAATTGAGTGACCGGCTCTTGATTTCAGCTCAGGCATGATCTCAGGGTTGTGGGATCAAACCCCACCTTGGGCTCCACACTCAGCTCAGAGTCTGCTTCTCCCTCTCCCTCTGCTCCTCTCCCCACTCACACTCTCTCTCAAATCAATAAATAATCTTAAAAAAAAAAAAAAGTCAGACACTTAACTGACTGAGCCACCCAGGTGCTCCAAAGATGCAGACTTTAAACCTGACAACAACAAATGAAGAAATAAAAATGAAAAGAAAAAATTAAGCAAAGACGTATAGCTAATATGACAATAGTGGAGATAAAATGGAATCCTAAAAATTTCAATCCAAATGAAGAAAGGAAAAAGAAACAAATAGAAAATAGCAATATGATATACTTAAATCCAACCATCACAACAATCACATTAAATGGTCTATGTAAAGGGTCTAAACTCTCCAATTAAAAAGCAGAGACTATAACTAAATTAAAAAAAAAAAAAGATTCAACTATACTTGTCTACAGGAAACCCACCTTAAAGATACAGATTTTTCAAAGAGATGGATATATACCATGTAAACAGTAATTGTAAGCTGCTATGGCTGTATTAATAAAGCAGACTTCAAAAGAAGGTATATTACCAGGGATAAGGAAGGACATATCATAATGAAAAAGAAAAAGGCTCAACTCATCATAAAGATATAACAATCCTAAATGTACATGGACCCAAACACAGCTCCAAAATTAATGAAGCAAAAACTGACAAAATGAAAGGAGATTTTGTTTGGAGGAAATTGTTTGGAGACATCAACACTCCTCTCTCAGTAACTGACAAAACACATAGACAGAAAATCAGCACTAGCACAGTTTTTACAAAAAACTTTTATATATCTTGTGATATTCAATAAATCTCTTAGAAATGTAAGGGAAACGTTATTATTAATATCTCATTTTATATATGATAAGTATCTTGATGATTACCCAAAAAGGGAGTGACAAAACTAGAAATTATGACTGCCACATCCAGTGTTTTTTTTCCTCTTTAGCTCCCAATTCACAACCTTGCTCAAAAATGCTTTTATTTTTATATCACACAGACCCAAACAACAATCTCCAATCAGTAGTAGTTTGAAATAGAGGTGAAAATTTTAGTTGATTTTTCTCAATTTCAACTTTTCTGCAAACTGACAGCAATAAGGCTAAAACACAAAGGGTTTGATTGCTGCTATTTCTGATTACATGCTATCTTGCATTGCACTCTGGATGTTTCACAGATATATGTCTTCTTCCCTTTGCTCCATGAACATAGATTTATAGCTTCTAGTTCTTTAATATTTTTACTGTCCTATTATAGTACTGGTGTCTAGTGACAAAAAAATTTTCTTGCACACTCACCGTACTTAAATTTGTAATCTCAAAACAATTTTGAAATCTTCTCAACATTTCTACAATGAATAATCACTAATAAATTTTCCAAAGATAAAACCTCAAATAAAAGCACATAAATATTTCTTCTTAGCTCAAAAAGCAGGTCCTGTATCTGCCCAAAAAAATTTCTTCAATATCCTATTTTAAAGTAATATTTACCTTCATTAAAACTATCAGGAACATTGGCCACCAACAGACATAAGAACCAGGCACCATTTCTAACATGTAGCAAGGCTTCAGCTACATCTACTATAGGAAGCAGGGAAGGGAGCTCTACAAGAAAATAAAGTCAATGTTACTACTAAGGAGTGATATTTCATTGTATTATACATAAGCATTTTTTGGACATTTCACAGATGTCATCTAAAAGCAATTAAGGTACTTTCTTTTCATAGTCTAGAGCTGAATTGTCCAGTAGGATAGCCACCAGCCACATGTGGCTATTTAAACTAACTGAGGTGCCTGGCTGGCACAGTGGATGGAGCATGCAACTCCTGGTCTTAAGGGTTGTAAATTCAAATTCGAGCCCCACCCTGGGTGTAGAGATAACTTAAAGATTTTTTTTTTTTTTTTAATTTATTTGACAGAGAGAGAGAGACACACAGCGAGAGAGGGAATCCAAGCAGGGGGAGTGGGAGAGGGAGGGAGAAGCAGGCTTCCCGAGGGGCAGGGAACCCAATGCAGGACTCGATCCCAGGACCCCGGTTCATGACCTGAGCCGAAGGCAGACGCTTAACAACTGAGCCACCCAGGTGCCCCGAGATAACTTAAAAATAAAATCTTCTGGGCGCCTGGGTGGCTCAGATGGTTAAGCGTCTGCCTTTGGCTCAGGTCATGATCCCAGGGTCCTGGGATCGAGTCCCGCATCGGGCTCCCTGCTCAGTGGGGAGCCTGCTTCTCCCTCTGCTTCTCCCTCTGCTTCTCTCTCTCTGTCTCTCATGAATAAATAAATAAAATCTTTAAAAAAAATAAAATTTAAAAAAATAAAATCTTTAAATTAATTCAAATTAAATTTAAAAAAAATAGTCAATCCCACTAGCCATATTTCAAGCAATCCGTAACCACATGTGGCTAGTGGCTACTACTACAATGGAAAGCACAACACGCACCACTGCCACTGTGACACTGGACAGTGTGGGCAAGAGGGATTTTCATGAAAATCTTTGCATTTTTATGTCCTCTTTCTAATCCAATCATTCAAAGTTAATAATTTGAAATATTTCAATCCCCTCACAGGTTTTGTCTTAACTTTAAACAAAATTGGGATTATATTCTACTTATCATTTTACCTTTTGTTTTTTTCACTTACAGATTATGACCATTTTCCAAAAGATCATTAAATTCCTTCAAACACACTATGTTAATGGCTATTTAACATGCCATACTATGGGAATAGTATAATTCACTTAATCATTGTCACACTACTAGCCATTTTTGTCTTAACATTTTAAGGTGCATTTTTATAAAATATATATTTACATAAAATAACACAATTTCCAAGTTAAGAAGTTACACAGTACCATTTAACAAGAAACTATGAAGGTAATGTATCTTAGCAGTCATTACAGTACCTGCTTGTAAAATACAAAGTACATCTGCAGCTTCCTCCAAATACACTGGACTCTCAAACAGCTCAGATGACTTAAAAAAAAATTCTCCACTGGACTCAGACACCTTAAAAAAGAAAAAAAGAAAAAGAAAAAAGAAATGATGAACTCTATTAATTTCAGATAATGTACTAAATCCCTTACTATTTTTATAATTATTTATTGAGCTTACAGACGTTTCTAAATATGTTATTAATATACTGCAGCAGAATATGCAGTATTTCATAAATTTGAGCCGCTTTAATCACAGTCACATTAATTATTATTCAGACATGGCAATATGGGTCTCAATAATTTATTTCTATATAAATATTTGGAGATATCTGGAATTAAAGATAAGACAAACCAAACAAATGAACCAGGAATGCTACCTACAAAACTTACAGCTCGGGATGCCCGGGTGGCTCAGTCAGTTAAGCGTCTGCCTTCGGCTCAGGTCATAATCTCAGGGTCCTGGGATCAAGTCCCACATCAGGGTCCCTGCTCAGCAAGGAGTCTGCTTCTCCATCTCCCTGCTCCCCCCCTTTGCTTGTACTCTCTCTCTCTCACAAATAAATTAAAATTAAAAAAAAATTTTTTTTTTAAGTTATAGCTCAAAAAAAGGCAAGAAATGGTAAACTTAAAGCAGTATAACAGATATAAATTATGTTCAATTGCAAATGAACTGTAGGAAAAACAAAAAATAAACATGTAGATCAACAGAAGTAGCTACTAACTTTTTTAAAAATTTCCTACAGCAGCTTCATCACACTTCCCATTTGAAGAGTTCTGAACCAAAATACTGGAAACCTCCCAGGGGAGAAAGGTCACTTATTTTACAAGATCCATCAAGTTAGATATTAAGAAAAAGGTGTTGGAAAAATATTGACTGAAATTAAGGCTATCAACATAGTAGAAAAGAATAGAAAGAAATAACTGTTTGTAATACAAAAACCTTTTTTAAAAGATATTAACATATATATTTGAATTAAAAAAACAAATAAATAGGGGCGACTGAGTGGTCCAGTCGGTTAAGCAACTGCCTTCGGCTCAGATCATGCCCCACATCAGGCTCCCTGCTCAGCGGGAAGCCTGCGTCTCCCTCTCCCACTACCCCTGCTTGTGTTCCCTCTCTCGCTGTCTCTCTCTCTAATAAAAAAATAAAATCTTTAAAATAAATAAATAAATAAATTTTTAAAAATAAAGATTTCTAACATATCTTAAAGACTGCACTAACTGCACCCCCCAACCACCACCAGTATTTTCCTTGGAAACAGAATTTAGAGTTGTTCAGTCTGCAGTTTATAAAACTAAACTTTATTTATTATAAAGTAACTGACCTTGAAATTCTAAGAGTAAATAATTTTTGCCTCCGAAACTCTGGGCTTAATATATAAGCCATCTTAATATGAAGATCCAGCTTAATTATTTTTATAGTAGAACCCCGACATGCACAAATTAAAATTCAGAGTTTCAATTAATCATAATTACCCAAAAGTCCATGAACTAAGTAATCTATCATTTTGCTGACATTCAAAGTTGAATAGCTTTCAATAGTGTATAGCTGCAATTCAGTCATATAGTGAGTAAGCCTAGCCAATGATCCCACATCCAATTCAGCTTTGATATTCCCTATTCATTGATTATGTGAGATAATGAATGCTCATTCAGTGTCTAAAGGAATCACATACATTTTTCAGTTATGTTTTATAATATTTTATGAGGAAAATCATACCCTATAAAGATATTATCAAATTTGGTAATTTGTAGAAGTCTTGAGCTATATACCCTTCTAAATATCAAAAAGCCATTGTATGGAGTCCATGCAGAAAAAAAATCTCTACAATAGAAAATGCAGAATAGGTATAAATGAGAGAAAATAGTAGAGAAAGATAGGCATTTAACAGCCTTTTAAGCCTTTCACAGAAAACACGTTCAAAACAAATAGAAATACGTGTAAAGGAGGATGCAACTTGCCTGCCTTCTAGCCTGTTTCTACTTTTTTTTTTCTTAAGATTTTATGTATTTATTTGTCAGAGACAGAGGACAAGCAGGGGGAGTGGCAGGCAGAGGGAGAAGCAGGCTCCCCACTGAGCAAGGAGCCCCATGCAGAACTCGATCCCAGCTCCCGGGGATCATGACCTGAGGCGAAGGCAAGTGCTTAACACACTGAGTCACCCCGGCGTCCCCTGTTTCTACTTTCTATGTGCAGACATCAAATCATGCATATTCTGATGTGTGATTAAAATAAATGCACCTTGTTCATAATTGCCAGCAGTTCACTAAGCACAAGACGCAATCGACGAGGCGAATCACTGTGTTCAAACTCCAACGTCAATCCATGCTGAAGCTGTGATACCAGGATGCTCTCTCCACTGCCTCCTCCAAGTTTATGCCTAATAAAGTACAAATGTGTAAAACAACTATCATGAGAACACTGACACAGAAATAAAATTATCTTTTGTTGAAATAATCTACAAAAGAATGTGTGAATTCTTTTCATACATTTCATGAATGTAATACTTCTGAAATACTATTTAGTTTGCCTATTTCAGGGATTCACAACCTATATAAAGACTCCAACTGATAGTTAACACTTACTTCGATGAACAACAATGGCTTGCTATTGGGATTCACAATGGGTAGGGAAGAACCAACCAAACAACTGCCCAGATTTTTGGGAAATCAATGTAAGCTCAAAAAGCCTGCCGGGTGATTCCAATAAATACTTCTATTCTAGGGGAACTTACCCTACCCACTTCCCACTGAGAGTAATTGATCTAATCAGTTTAGCATGAATACAACAGTATATGTCGCCAAACTTCTCTCTACACATTTTAGAATACAGAACTCAAAAGATCCTAAAATTTTAACTATAAATAGAAAAGAACTAGGTAAAATGCTCTCCAAAGTTTAGATTCTCAGTCTTTTCTGGGAAAGTGCATCCAATAAAAAGTCCTAAAAGCTCCAAAGAAATATTTGATTCCCTGTTCTTTGATAAATCTAAGTAAATCCCAATCCACATATTATATAACACATTACCTAAGCTGCTGTTCTTTGCTGGCATCCTGTTCTAAGGCATGAAAGTCCACAGACAACAACGCAACAATGGAATTGACAGCTTCCACTCCAGAGAGAAGACGAAGGATCAGTTTTTTATCCTGAGCCCAGCTCTGGCTCTGGTCAGCAGGCGCACAGAGCGCCATCCGCACCAAGCAGGGCAGGAGAAGTCTTAATTCCGGATCACTTAAAGATGCTAACCGAACAACATCCACCTTCTGCATTGCCTCAAAAGCAAAAGGGCTGACAAACTGAAGACTTGTACACTCAGCCATTATCACTGTTGATCCTAATGATAAAAAAAAAAGAAAGCAGGTATAATTCCTACATGTATGAACGCCCCTCTTTTTAAAAACTCAGAGAAACGTGGTTTATCTTTAATAGGTCCCTATGCTGGCTAGGTTTCTGGCACAATTAAAGGCTCCCTGTGTTTTTACTCCCACCTAAAAATTGAGAAAGAAAACAGAGTACATTAATATCTCCTCCAGCCCTAGGGATCTTCTATTCTAATACTTATTTTGCAAAGAAATATGAAGCCCAGAGAGATTAAATAAGAGGCATATAGTGATGACTAACTAGTGGCAAAATCCAACGCTGAATCCCCATCTGCTTAATCTCAGTCCAAGACTTTCTCCACTGCATCAATCATCTGAGCACCACAATGCAAATAAAAATGAGTAGTAAAGAATGTTCTTCTTCCGCACCTCTTTAGTTTTTTATGCCTACTCAACAAATGTAAAGAATTGTTAGGCTTCTCTTTCCCACCCTCCACGAGTCAATGGAAGCTAAAATCTCCTCACTAACCAAAAGCAATGCCAGAATCAACGTTCTGGAGGCCATAACACTATCCTAATGTCCCTTGTGTTGCTTGGGGAAAAAGAAAAACAGCTGTGGAGGTGCAATTAGCTATGGGAGAAAGATGAGTTCCGCTTGAGCATTTGTCTTCACTAGTAATCAGAAGCCACCCCCTCCAAAAAAAAAAAAAAGGCAGGGAGTAGGTGGCAAAGCCATCCCCTCTAAAACCCACAGACTAGCAAAATCGTGGGTTAACAGAGTCGTGGTCAGAAACGTTACTTTGTTTTTAAGCAAGAGGCGCTGGCCTTTTAACAGAGGGGCGGGCTGAGGGAGCGGAGGCACCAAGCCTGTGTGTGCTCACAGATTTCGCCCTCAGCCTAACGAGAACCAACCAGTCCCTCTGGCAGAGAAATGTAAAGCCAGTGACCGACGTGGACCGGGAAACGCGCTAAAGCCTGAGAGGCGGAAGCTTCATACCTTAAGATTTGCCCTCCAACCTCCCGGGACCCAACACGGATTCCACGCCCTAGAGGCGGGACGCGGTAGAAATCTAGAGCGCGATCCGAAGTTGGGCCTAGGCGAAAAATCCCGATTCGCCAACCCTAGCTGTGCCTTGAGTCGTCCCAGGCACCAAAAACCCAGACGCCGGGACCAATGGGGTTGGCAGTGCGATAGACTGTATGGGGACACCGCACAAGCACAAAGGAAGAACCCGCGCTGAAGGGAGGGGAAAGCGGAGGGGGCTGTTTCAACCTGCAGCCAGCACCTTCATTCATCCCCAGCCTCTGGCTCCCGTCGGCCACCGTACTGAACTGAAAGGACGGCTGGCTGCGAAAGGAAACCCAGAGACGTCTGCGTTGATGCAACGGTGCGCGTGCGCGGCCCCACCCCTTCCTCCCCGCAGTTGCCCAGCCTAACTACACCACCCTCGACCCGGAGATTTAGAATGGTGCTTCTCCAGAGGGTACTTAGTACCTGTGTCCTTTTCGATTAAGTCCTTAAGCCTCTCCGAGCTACAGTTTCATCGTCACAGGATTTTTGTGGCGCTTGAATGAAGTAACGTATGTAAAAGAAATGTTAAAGTTGTTTCCACTATTCTTTGACCGGAACACTTAATGGAATCAGACAGTACTATCTCCATCTCTGCCTCTGCCCTCCTAGCACCAAAGTTCTAGAATCCTAGGATTTCTGGGTGAATTGAAAAACTAATATTTTCCTGAGCTTTCTTCCGCTCTTGACCTCACACCCTCAAGGTCGGGAGTTAAACATCTTACTTTCAGGGTTCTGTACTTTATGGTCAAGGGTTAGGGGATGGGAAAAATGGGTGAGGGGGGAGTGGGAGGTACAGGCTTCTAGTTATGGATGAGTAACTCCCTCACAACATAGAAATTATAGTCAGTGGTATTGTAATAGCTATCAGATGGTAGCTACCTTGTCGTGAGCATATAGCATAACAGAGTTGTCCAATCACTATATTGTACACCTGAAACTAATGTAACATTGTATGTCAACTTTACTTCCATTTTAAAAACAAAAACCAAAAACTTAGGGTCCATAGATCCTTAGAAAGTGATGGATGGAGTTTCAGGAATTCCCTAGAATCTGCAAAATTGTGAGTGCTTGGCACTTCTGGAAGGAGAGTCCAAAACTTTCAACAACCTCTCAAAGGGAGTCTAAGCACCCAGAAAAGATTAAGAACTACTAATCTCTATATATTTTCATACTATTTCTAGTTCCTGGTACAAGCAGCGTGCATTTAGCACCTTCTCTTTACCAGCTATTGTGCTACAAGCTGGAAGCAAAAATATTTTACAGAGCTGCAACTTCATACTGTATAGTTTTCAAGGCTTGCATAGAGTGATAATCTAATAAAGTCTGCTTTCAACATTAAAAATAAATCAGCAAAGGAAGAAAAGAATTAATGTGTGTTGCAGTGTTTCTCAAAACTTTTTTCCACCTGACCTACAGTAATACATTTCCTATTGTGACCCAGGTCACACATGTGCATATATACCCACATTTTTTTTAAGATTTTATTTTTTTTAAGATTTTATTTATTTATTTGACAGAGAGAGACACAGTGAGAGACACAGAGAGAGACACAGTGAGAGAGGGAACCCAAGCAGGAGAAGCAGGCTTCCCGCCAAGCAGGGAGCCCGATGTGGGGCTTGATCCCAGGACCCTGGGATCATGATCTGAGCCACCCAGGTGACCCAAGATTTTATTTTCTTAAGTAATCTCTACACCCAACACGGGGTCTGAACTCACAATCCCGAGGTCAAGAGTTGCATGCTTCACCAACTGAGCCAGCCAGGCACCCCTATACCCACATTTAAATGGAACAAAATTTTTATGGAGTAATACACATTCCACATGTTACATGTTCTATTTCTTTTTCTTTTTAAGATTTTATTTATTTATCTGAGAGTGACAGAGAGCATGAGCAGGGGGAGAGGCAGAGGGAGAGGGAGAAGCAGACTCCCCAACACAGGGCTGAACAGGGAGCCCAACACAGGGCTAGATCCCAGGACCCTGGGATCATGACCTGAGCCCAAGGCAGATGCTTAACCAACTGAGCCACCCAGGCGCCCCTAAAAATTTTTTTTTAAATTGCTGGTCACTACACACTAAAACTGATTTCATAGTCAAGAGACTTACAAATTGTAAATTGTCATTTTTAAGCAGATATTTAATAAGAACATTTATTGAACAGTTGCTAGGCACTAGTATTTTATATCTATTATCTGATTTAATTCTCTGAGGTAGGTAATAGTCTCTATTTTATAATTGTGGGGAAATTAAGACTGAGAGCAGTTTAACAATTTAATCTCCCTGGATGATCATTTCACAGGGGGAGAATGAAGAGAAATCAAAGACTGTTTTGAGGGGTGAAAGAGGAGAAAGGGGTTGTGAACTAAGTGATTTTTAAGATCTCTTCCAACTCTAGTTTATGATCCTGTAATCATTAATGGAGAAACAACATGCAGATACATCTCAGTCTATGATCAGCAGATCAATTTTCCCAACACCATTGGTTGAAGTGACTTTTTTCCATTGGATATTCTTTCCTGCTTTGCCTAAGATTAGTTGAGGGTCCATTTCTGGGCTCTCTATTCTGTTCCATTGATCTCTGTGTCTGTTTTTGTGCCAGTACCATACTGTCTTGATGATGACAGCTTTGTAGTAGAGCTTGAGGTCCGGAATTGTGATGCTGCAGAAGCAGTTAGCCAACTGAGCCACCCAGTCATCCTGTTCTTCTCCTCCAGTTCTTACTCTCAGTGAGTGTCATCCACTACCCGGAATTGCTCAGAGCCAGAAACCTGGAAGTCATCCCAAACTCCAGCCTCTCCCCACTCATATCCATGTAGTCAGAGTATTTCAAATCTACATTGTAATGTTTGCCAGTGAAGTCATTTTGACAATCATATAGAACTTAGTGAAAAAAGATTTACTCATGAACTTCTGAGTTTTAGATCAGCTTCCTCTGAGGCTCATTCCCAAACATACTAAAATCAATTTTTAAAGACTTTGCAGCTCTGGTCTTTAGACAGATTAAGAACTTACAGAAGGGTAAAGTAGTCCTAACATTTAGTTGCCTATAAACCACAAAAACTTTGATTATTAAAGGAGTATAAACCACAAAACTTTTTTAAAGGAGTATCTTATATAATTATGGTGTACCCTTTGTGATATAAAATGTTTGAGGGAATAACCCCCTTTTAAGACCAATGTGGTACTGAGGCTCATGACCATTTCTATCTGAAGATCTATCTTCATTAATTTTATGGATAAAATATTGAATAGAATTGGGTCCAGCCAAGATTCTATAGCACAAGATTAGAGACACCCCTCTGGGTTGATATAGCCCCATTAATCAAGACTTTTTTGGTATGATTGTTCAATTAATTATGAATAATCCCAACTACTATAACACTTCCCTGCTTTAGGATAAAGTTCATTTTCCCTAAGGTGGCACTCAAAATTAAGAGTTTTTCATGGTCTGACTTCTTAATTCTGTCTTGAACTCCTGCATTATCTATCCCACCATAAGCACCTCTGTTTTAGTCTGTTGGAACTGCTTGTTTTCCAAATCCTTCATGCTACTCATGGGCCTTCTCCACCCCCACCCCCCGTTCCTTCTGTCTGAATTCCTTTATTCTCTTTATGTAGTACCTATGTATACTTTAAGTCTCACTTCCAGTGTTTCCTTGCTAAGAAATCTTTCCTTGACAAACCACCTGTATCTTCATTAGATTTAAGTATGTCTCATTGATGCTCCCAAGACACCCTTTACTTCCTTCCATCATAGTACTTCACATATTGCACTATACTGTTAAAACTTGTCTCCCCTAAACAAAAAAACACCAACCAACCAACCAAAAAAACAAAAACCCCTTGTTGGAGGGCAGGACCTATATTTTATTTCTTTGCCCTTGGCACAGTATGGTACTTAATACTGGTTTGAATTAATGATTTAAGTGTAATGATCTCATGAGACCTTATTAAATAACCTGAATATGCATCTCTATACTCTATCAGTTTGTTAATGCTGTCAAAATGAAATGTGGAGATTGATTTCAACTATTCTATTCTCTCTATTCTACACTATATGAATAAGTGTAGTATATGTACTACACTTATTCATATCACTCTAGAAGTCTTATGGTACTAATTATGTATATACAAGTATGTTTCTCAGTAGACTAGGGCTAAAGGTCAAAGGTTTGTATCTCATAACTAGTTTATGGTAGTCTATTAAAACAGTGCTTTAGTAAAACTATGATGGTTTCTAAAGATCTTGTCATAAAAGTGAGGTAAATTTGTTAGTAGTTTCTAACTTTTTTTAAAATAAAAAACCGGGGAAGTTGCACATTTCCACTCCTCTGGCATCTTCTAGTTTTCTACAGTATTTCTGAAATCATTATCTAGAAGTTCTGTTAGCACCAAGGTTGTAACTCATTTGGACCTGGCACCTTTAAATCCTTTAAGTCAGTTAACTATCTCAGATTTTAATTTCATCATAGACAAGTTATTTTACACTTTAGAGCTTTAAGACCCTTCAAGCTGGCTTTTTTAGTTGGGAGTAGGTTAGGAGAGAAAGGAGATAAAGAAGGTGCCTGGGTGGCTCAGTTGGTTAAGCGACTGCCTTCAGCTCAGGTCATGAAGCAGGAGTCCCTGGATCGAGTCCTGCATCGGGCTCCCCGCTCAGCGAAAGAGTCTGCTTCTCCCTCTGACCCTCCCCCCTCTCATGTGCTCTCTGTCTCAAATAAATAAATAAATCTTAAAAAAAAGAGAGATAAAGTATTAAATACTTGATTCTTTGCATTTTTTCCATCCTTGATCTTGCTAGAAGCATATTTTAAGATTTTATTTGAGAGAGAGGGCCATTTAGAGGGAGAGTGAGAGGGAGATTTAGAGGGAGAGTGAGAGGGAGGAGGCTCCCCACTGAGAGCCCGAAGCAGGACTTGGTTCCAGGACCCCAAGATCATGACCTGAGCTGAAGGCAGACAACCAACTGAGCCACCCAGGCACCCAGAGCATATTTTAAAAGTCCTGTTGCAGGGGCGCCTGGGTGGCTCAGCTGGTTGAGCGTCTGCCTTCGGCTCGGGTCATGATCCCAGGGTCCTGGGATCGAGCCCCACATCGGGCTCCCTGCTCCGCAGGAAGCCTGCTTCTCCCTCTCCCACTCCCCCTGCTTGTGTTCCGTCTCTCTCTGTGTCTCTGTCAAATAAAGAAATAAAATCTTTAAAAAATAAATAAATAAAAATAAAAGTCCTGTTGTAGCCTTTAAGCATTTTTCCCCTCTGGCAAGGCTTAATTATTCTGGATTTGACTCTTCTAGAGAACACAGGTATTAATCATCCCTCACATTTGTATTTTACAAATTTCTAAATTTTTGTAATCCTTTGAGGTTCCCAAAGCTAATGTTAGGAAGGTATGGTTACTATGGAGTTCACGTACAAATGAACAAACTGACATCTCAAGAGGTTCCAATGTTTTCTCTGTAGTCACCAGTTAGAAGGTAGCAAACCTAAGAGCACAAGAATCCTAATCTAGTGATCCTAAACTATTTCTACTAATGTGAAAATAGTCCTAATTAGAATTGTACAAGTTCATTTAAATTATTTGCAAAACTCACGCTTCAACTAAGTACTGTAGTTTGAGGTACTTATCACAAGAAGTCTATTCAAGTTTTTCAGTGCCTTACTAATGTGCTAGATGTTGTGTTGGATTCTAGATGCAGGAGTAAGCAAAATAGACCCATTTTCTGCCCTCATAGGGTTGTTTGGTAGGAGACATATACAAACTGTGAAAAACACTTATGAAGGCTCCATATAGAATATTACAATAAAGAAATATAACTTGGGGACCTAGTATGAAGCAAGGGTGTGTATGTGGAAAGTGGGGGAAGTCTTAAGGCAAAAATAACCATAGGGCTTTCAAAGAACTCATATGCCTAAGAGACTGGGAGGAAAACAAAGGAAAGCCCATTCTGAGGCCTGTGGAAAAGAAGGTAGGGGACAGACCATGTAAGACTTTTGATATTTAGAGCAAGAAGCACCCATAAAGGGTTTTTAAGCTACCAAGAAAAAAAAAAAATCACAGAAAATATAAACTGTGAGACAAAGAATAACTTAAGTACAAGTTCCAACCACATATATCCCCTTTAAAAGGCTTATTTTAATATTTTTGTTGGCACAAACTATTTCAAAATGAACACAACGATTTTGGGGTTTGTCCTTACTCAGCTTAAGTTTGTACAAAAATATTTAAAATGGGTGCTTATACAAAATATTTTTAATGGATTGTTCATATCTGAACCCCTTTATGTTTCAAAAACATTTATGTGATCAAAAAAATAGGATTGAACTAAGCTTTAAATATTTGAAAGTAGCTTGTTTAGACTAGAAAATGGATACCAAACTGATCAGCCTAACAGGAGTATGTACATACATATATAATTTTCCTGTATATTAATCACTGAAACAGTTAAAATCTTTTTTTAAATAAAATACCACAGATGGAGAAATGAAAAGTCCCATCAATTAATTTTTAGGTTACCCCTTTCCACTTACGATGAAAAAAAATACTAATTTTTACGTAAGTTTAAGATGGAAATATTTTGAACAGAATGAGACACCACAATGAAGGCTTCATGAATAATTTATTCCATTTGAAGTTTTTTTTTTTTTTAAAAAGTATAAACCTTTTCATTTCCTCAATCACAATTTGTACAACTCAGTGTTATGGCATTCGGCAGCAATAGTGTTTGTTCCTTATTCTTTTTTTTGTTACATTAAAAAAAAAAAGCAATTGGACCATATTAAATGTCACTGCTAAACAACAACTTTAAAACGCCCCTTCATAAAGTGACCAAGCTATTTTGAGAGAGTTGATGCTGACATGTCCAGTAATGACGTTACAATTTGTAGTTTAAACTCAGTAACTTTAAGGTCCACAAATCCAGTTACTTTGAAAACTAAAGCTATTTTAAAACTTCATGAATACATCAACCTGAGGAGTATTTTAGGTCCCAAATCCAGTTTTTTAATTAATACTCCACAAAAGAGAAAACACATATGAAAATTTAAACCACAGTTCTGGGCCCATTAAAACACCAAGAAAAACCAGAAGGTTAAGATTTCCAGCTGATTGGGGGATTGGGGGGAGAGTGGGGGAGGGGGAGAGCAGGGCCAAAAAAAAAAATGTGTGTCAAAAACATTTTTCCTTAATTTAGACAAACTAAAATCTTAAGAGGAAACCCAGACCAAAACATTACTCATGCAACATTAAATGTATTAATAGACTGATATGCGATGCCATAGTGGATGAATAGCAACTTATATGATGCGACAGCATTTAAAAACTTTTAATGTATTCAATTTGAACATTTTAAATAATGCAACATAGTATTTTGATATTACAGTATTAACATAGTGCTTGATTAAAGATCTGCAAATCTTTGTAGTAACACATTAAGTTAAAAAATTACCTCAGAAGGTAAATATGAAGACGAAAGGAGAATATTTTCATACAGTAATCTGTGCCATACTGACAATTGAGTACGAATACAGCTGAGGATAGTTGACTAAGTAGTAAGAGCTTAATTTTAGTGGTTTAAGAAAAGTTTAGAAAGATTTAAAAATTACAGCTACTTTAAAATTTAAGGATTACATATAAGTACACTTGGTGGCCTTCTGGCCAAACAATAAGGTGTACAGAAATTTATTCATACAGTGTTAATTCACAGTCCTGAAAACTGAATGGCTTGCATAAGAAAGTATGGCTAGATGTTTCTCACTGGTTGGAAGCAGACATTATGTAACTAATCTTTTTAAATGCCAAAATACTGAACTTCCACCCTGCTTGGTAATGGATAACTGCACAAAAAATAGACATTAGCACTGTAACAAAGAAGTCAAGGTGTTGGTGATCAACTGGTATAAAGAATGTATTATTTTGCTTACCATTTAAACAAACAAAAAAATACTACCCATACTTGTCTGTGACAGTACATTAGTAAGTCAGATCCATCATCCTGCACAAAAGGTTAATTTTTTTTTTCTGAAATAAGTCTCCTGACCTTTTCTAATGACTATTTAGTAATTTTCTATTTAAGTGTGAATTTATATGTGAAGGGAAGAAAAAAAAAGTCTTATCAGTAAATCCTGTATATTTGGGAACTACTCCCTGACTCCCAGATAAAAAGGAATTGTACACTGCGTTCCTTCCTTATGGCTCCATATAAAAGAAACTGTCAGGGAATAATTTTTTAAAAATCTATTTTCAAAACTGAGGTGTGGTTACTATAAGCTAGTGATATTAAACAACTGAGAATATAGTTTTTATTTTTAGAAGTCACTACTGGGCTAAGTATATTTTAAAAAGGATACTTTTTATAGAAATTCCAAATAAGCATCTTTTCCCTCAAATCTCAGACAAGTTTTTTTTTAAGTACAGAACAAAACATGCCAACATAATCTGTAGTGTGCTAGCATAATTTAAAAATGAATGCAGAGATGTGATCTTTAAATTTTAATTTCAAAAATGCTGACCACTGGAATTGCATTGTAATTTTGAAGAAGTGATTGAAAACCTTCGTCACCAGTTGTGTTCTTCATAGAAAAAACAAGACTTGCTAATGTTTTAATATACACAATTTGAAGTTATACTGTTTATAAGAAAGTGATATTTAAGCTAAGCATATAGTATTTACAAAACAAGTTTCAGTAAAAACAAAACAAAACATACCGAATTACAGTTTTGTAAATACAATTGATTTTGTCTTTGTGGAGAATTAGTGAATGTACAAATTCCAAATTTTGCTAGACTGCTTCCAAGAAAGATAGGTAGACTTGGTGACTGTGAATTCAAGTCAGCAACAAAGGTAGGAGGCTAACTTGGACTCTCCTGTGAGCAGCACTGTAGAAACAACATTTTAAGGGGGTAAAGCCTGCATAAAAGCATTTCTCTTGGCATGTGCAAACAAGAAGGGGGAAAGCTGTGTTGAAGGAAGGGGTGAATTAAAGTCCCTAAAATTCAAGTCCCTTCTTTAGGGAGGTGAGAACCTCCTTGGCATATGCCCTGCCTTAATCTGAGCTGTGTAATAGAAAAGTACAGACTCTGGTGTTTGGGACTGCCATCTCCAAACCAAGAAAATTAAATAAATAAAAAAGGCAAAAGGAAACAGGTTAAGTTTAGAAAATGGTTTTTTAACTAGTGGAATAGAGTATGAATACCAGAATTCACTGAGAATCTATTTACACCACAGTTTGATTGCACACACACACCCATACATATGCATACTCTCACACACATTCCCAATCTTTAATTTAAAAAACAAAAAAAGTCAAACAGAGTGACTGTTCTTAAAATAATTTGTAAAATGCCTAGAGCTGGGCTAAATTTCAACCTTATAGCAGATCCTGAAGATAATTTTCATAATTAATAATATTCCCATGCCTAGATGTGCCACTGTCAAAACTGAAAAAAAAAAACCAAAACCAAAAACATTTAAGCATGTAACATTAAACACCAAAATTAGTTTAAGCATTCAGTAGCAAATGTTTTTCTTGTAAAACTAAGTTTCTTTCACTGGAAATGGCCTGAAATATTAGTCATAGCCCTAAACCATAGTACAAAATATAACTGAAGAATTCTCATTTTATTCTAAGTTAAACCACCCAACAATATCACTTGTATATTGCCATCATGTTATTCTGTAAAGGTGTGATATATAAAATGCTGTAAGACCCAGTACCTTTTCAATTTATAAACACAGTGAACTTCATTACTGTACATGTACTCTGCAACTACAGCTTAGCTGTAAATCCTCCACACACAATGGTATGGACATTATTCTCCCTCTATCCCCATTAAACTGTACATTGAGACAATACAAATTTACTGTCCCACCCACCCCCTTACAAAAAAATAATACTCTAAAAGCAACCCTACTGCAACTTTTTAATTAAGACGATTACATATATTTTAGACCAATTGCTTTAAAGCAAGAAGGCAGTATAAACCTTCTAGGAAAATTTTTATAAAAGAGGTTAAGAAATATAAGACAATTTATACATTTAAAAACTTACAATAAATAAGAGATGCAGGCATTTTTGAATACTAGATACTATAATCCAATATAAGAACATCTTGATGTTCTGAAGCCGTATGTTGAAATTCATTGTTCCTCATGTTTCCTCTCCATGCTTTTAATATTCATTTAATATGACTGGGTACTATGGCTCATTACTTTTCACAAATACTGTGACTGGAAAAAAAAGGTTAATTTTGCTACGAAAATGTTATAATACGTTTTGTATGATCAGTCATCATCCTAAAGAGTTCAGTATAGTCAATGAAAAATAGCAGGGTTATAGCCCCTCCCCCCAAGTCAAAACAATATTTGTTGAAGTAATAAGAATTAGACCCCATCACAGATGACTTTCACTGAGAAGATAACTGTAACTTAATCTTGCAGCGAAATATCTTTTTTCCTTGTTCTTTTCTTGCACAGTTCCATCGAATGAAGATCACAGCATATTCATGATAAAGTTATATAACTGATTCAGCACCACAAAATGAATTGGGAGACATGAGCGTCTGTCCTGGATTGCAGGGTCACAGGTTAGCCAGGAGAGTGCATTGTACTGTTCCAAAACAAACCTGGAAAGTGTAAGTCATGTATTTACTTTCACTGTAGATTTTGGAAACAGTTCCCAATTATAGCATCTAAGATTCAAAGCTACTTTATTTTTTATTTCAATTTTTAAAGATTTTATTTATTTGACAGAGAGACACAGCGAGAGAGGGAACACAAGCAGGGGGAGTGGGAGAGGGAGAAGCAGGCTTCCCGCGGAGCAGGGAGCCCGATGCGGGGCTTGATCCCAGGACCCTGGGATCATGACCTGAGCCGAAGGCAGACGCTTAACGACTGAGCCACCAAGGCGCCCCTTTTTATTTTTTTGAAGACTTTACTTATTCATTTGACAGAGAGAGAGTGCACAAGGAGGGGGAGCCCCAGAGGGAGAGGGAGAAGCAGACTCCCTGCTTAGCAAGGATCCCAGGACCCTGGGATCATGAGGAGCCGAAGGCAGACGCTTAACCAACTGAGCCACCCAGGCGCCCCTCAAAGCTACTTTAAAAAATGGTGGAAGGTATGGAATAAAGAGTCCTTGGGGAGATTAAAGATTAACTAATTTTCATAAAAAGAACTCTCAAAAGTAGATTACACATGCTAGAAAGAAAAGCACTCATTCTGAATGATGTACTTCATCTAGAGATCCAAGGGTACACAACTGTTAATTATTGTCAAATATGAGAGAAATATGTAAGAATCAACATTATATTCTTTCAAAGATGTAATGGAGAACCTTTAACGGTAAAAAGAGTTATACCTGAGGACATCTGAAGTCTGATTTGAGTCAAGTGGGTGGGAGTGTTTACTGTGAAGCAGCTCGTCAGATTGCACTGAAGGCACGTGGAGGTGCAAAGAGGCCTAAAAAAAACAGGAAATCAGTCAGCTAAATGGAAAAGTTGTTGGTTTTACCTTATTTTCCCAAAGTCTCGTCCTTGATGAAATACATTTTAGACCTATGTAATGAATGGGCACCACTATAAAGATGCTTGTTCTCCTTGTTTAACCAATTTATTACAGAATTTTTAAGTGCATAACTTATACTGAATCTTACTTTATTTTTGTCAGCTCTATTGCTTTTGAGACCACATAATAATCCTTAAAAAGGTTATTGAAAAGTTATTTTAAAAGTCATTTAAAGGCATCTATTTTCTGAGTGTAACATGCTTAGTTGCGTAAATGTTTAAAGAAGCACTAAGCTGATAAACCTGAAGTCTGTCTACAGGTTACATAGAACTTTATGCACATACACGTAGGTCTAGCACTGAAAAATGTTAAGAGGAGTAAGTATATGCAAATATACTGCTTACAAAGGTATAAATTTTAAACAAAATTACCTATGGTGGAATTGTGAGCACTCTAGTACAGTGCATAGTGCCTTCTTTGCCCATGCAATTTCGTAACGGAGGCTTGGTGACAACTGTCACACCCATTTCGGTATGACAATGAAGAGTGGAAGAAAGGAATTTCAATTAAAGTGAATAATTTTTTGTTTATTGAGTCAATATATGTAAAGTGTTAAAAAAAAAACTATGAGAGATGGAGAAACTCTTAGCAGATCTCATTCTGTATACTGTAAAAGATACTATTTTATATTTAGGTCATCTCTTCTCCCCAACTGTTATATATATACACATATATATATAAACTCTTGTGTTATATATTCAAGAATATAACCAAAGATAGGTGTTTTTTTAACTGCCCATAAACTCTTGATTTATAAGGTATAAACAAAAGTCTCATATGGCATATCACTACAAATTAGATGAATATAGTCAGTACCAGATATTACCATTTAATTTCTATGATAAAAAGATTTTTTAATCATCTAGGTAACAATTTATTATTTTTCCAAGTAAAGAGAAACACATCAGGTGGTTTTATTGCCTATGGTATAGGAAATAAAATGGAATGTATGAAAACAAAAGGTGAACAAAATTATGGTAAATTATGCCTTACCTGGTAATTCAGACCAGAAGTCCTAATCTTGTTACACTGTATCTGAGGGTGAATGCCCACTTTACACTATCCTCTCTGCAAATAAATATTGAGTAGAAAAGAATCTGGATAGTCCCTTGGACTTTTTGTAAAGTGGTGTTTCCTAAAAAAATGTTCCGTGAAACACTAAGGTCATGAACTATTCATTGGTGTTACACAATCGCTTTCTGGTGTATTAAAGTAAGTTTGGGAAATAGTAGGTATACAATGTTATTTACTGCTGTTTTTCCAGAAACTTTAATGTGCATACATGTATTATAACAAGAAAAGGGGGGCAGAAAGCATGTGCAACATTTCCCAAAGGACCAAAGAACCCTTTGTTTTGAAGAAACACCGACAACTACTATTTTGCAGAAACACACTGGGAATATGTTCTTGTAATGAGATCTGTATAGACCACTGTACATATACTGGAAGAGGAAGAAAAGTCATATGATAAAACTTCATTACCTTGACTGCCACTCCCTAAATATATTATTGCATCAATAGTCAATTCAGATCAACAGTTGTTGTATTCTTTATGAATGTGCTACTGAAGTTCAATGCTTAGTCTCAAATGTCACTGACTCAATGGTATGTGGGCCAAGGGTATCAAGATTTAATAGCAACAGGCTTAAGAGAGGACAAGCCTATTGGTTCAGGTACCTACTAAACTATAACCCCCCAAAACTAAAGCACAGTATCCAACTTTTATCCTACATGTAAAAAGCAACTGGCAAGAAGTGAGGTTAGCATGACTTCTGGAATAAAACAGTCAACTTCTGGTGCGTGTTATGTAAGAATAAATGAATCAGATCTGAATTTCCTATTCTGGAATAGTAGTAAGCAACAGCAGTAACAAACTCTGGATAGGGCTTTCACATCTCATTTTACCATTTTATAATGTATCTCAACCTCGTTATGTCACTTGCTAATGAACTTGTTTGGATAAATAAGTCACTATGGGTCTGAGAAGCTTAGCACTTGAAAACCACTTAATAGTCTAACACAGCAATTTACAAAGCTAGAAAAAAAATTTTAAGGAGGTAGTAAATGGACCTAAATATCAAATATTCTTAACAAAACTATGAATCCTTTAATCCCCAAAATATTATGGCATAATAGCAGTATGATGTAATTCAAAGAGTAACAGTATAATCATGAAAGGATCCAGACTGTAGTCCTGGGTCTACTACCAATTTATGACTTTGGACAAATGAGTTTTTCTGAACTTTAATATGCTCACCTAGAAAATGAGAAGGTTAGATTAAAAGTAATATAAGGTTCACCCAGATTTAAACTTCCACATGTGCAGCTGCAAATAATAAGAGCAAGGGTCCCAGAAATATAACTTAAGATTAATTAAAAGTTCAAACTTAAGTTTCAATTTAAAAAGTATAGAGCTGTTTCATAATTAGGTAACTTCCTTGTGATCTTGTCATATTTCAAAATGCATTTAATAAGACCTTAGACACTTCTATTTCTTAGGAATTAAGCCATCAATTAGCATTATTTAGGAACTGGCATAGAAATGGAAATACCTTAAGAAAAAGGGGACACTGATATTGTGCTTGAGGACATGCTGACCAGAACCAGTCAGGTAACGGACCCGCTTTGGCAGTTGATACAAAGTAACCAAGGGCCAATGGTTGCTGAAGAATATTAGTTACTTCATCATGAGATTCTGTTGAAAGTAGCCGATCAGTACCCTGGCCCTTAAATAGAGAAAATTAAAAGTGTGTTAGTTCACTTGATATACCTTGGCACTAGATATACAGAATGGTTTATGGCAATCAGTCTATCTTATGACACCCATTTAAAAAAATACTAAAGGATATTGAAAAAAATCAGTTGCTATATACTTAGTAAGATCATAATTTAAAGAATGAGTTTTAAGAGTTATATGAAGAAATTAATATACCAACTGTTTAAGTTTGTATTATTATGCCAAGCCCATGTTCAGTGAATGTGTGCATAAACCTTTCCAGCCAATTGAAAAATACAAAATGTTCAATGAAATTTCTAACTTACTTCCTAATACTCCCTCAACTAATTCCTGACCACCACATCTCAATCCAAAAGGTAAATTAAATTTAGCTTTGTTCATCTAACACTATAAAATGCAGTTATTAGTTTTTTGGAAAGCATTATGGCAATAGGAAGGGACAACTATTAAGTGAGGCTCATATCCTTCAGATTTAGTCCATGTATTTCTTGGTATTTATGTTAAGGAAATAGATAAAAAGAAGAAAATGATATGCATGGAAATGTTCATTGCAATACTGTCTTGTAACAGAAAAAAATAAAATACTTAAATGTCCAACATTTTGGGAATGATATAACAAATTACGGGAAAACAATGATGTTAAAAGGTGATTATACTTATTTATATGTATTGAAAGCCACAATATAAATACATGTGAAAGGAAGGTAATCTGCTAAAAGTAAAAACGATTTTATTAAAGTGGTGAGATTACTGGTGCTTTTCTATATACATATATATTTTTTCAATAATCTCACTTTTTTCCAAGGTTTTTTTTTTATTTTTATGTAATCTCTACACCCAACATGGGGCTCGAACTTAAAACCCCGAAATCAAGAGTTGCATACTTTACCAACTGAGCCAGCCAGGCACCCTAATAATCTCACTTCTTTCCAGTTTAAAAAAAAAAGGAAAGATGTAAGGTAAAACTGGAGAAAGATCCTTATTTTATTAAGATTTTATCCATTTACTTGTCAGAGAGAGAGTGAGCGCGCAGAAGCAGGGAGAGCAGCAGGAAGAGGGAGAAGCAGGCTCCCTGCTGAGCAAGGAGACAGATGCATGACTTGATCCCAGGACTCTGGGATCATGACCTGAGCCAAAGGCAGGCGCTTAACTGAGCCACCCAGGCATCCTGAAAGATCCTTATTTTATTTTTTTAAAAAGATTTTATTTATTTGACAGAGAGAGAGAGACAGCGAGAGGGAACACAAGCAGGGGGAGTGGGGGAGGGAGAAGCAGGCTTCCCACGGAGCAGGGAGCCCAATGTGGGGCTCGATCCCAGGACCCTGGGATCAGGACCTGAGCTGAAGGCAGAAGCTTAACCGACTGAGCTACCCAGGCACCCCAAGATCCTTATTTTAAAAGGGCAGATTCTAAACATATGCATACTATAACAATCAAATAACCACTATATATAATTTCACTCAAATAAAGATGTTATTCAAATGAAGCCCAATTAGTTGTGAGTTCAAATAGAAGGACAAGACAGCCTGCTTCCCAAATGCTAAAAATTAAGACAGAGGGAAGCCCTGATTGAGTGGCATCTCTTAGAGCATATACTAATTCTCAGATAATCTGATCCTATACCTGATTAGGAGCAATGGTAAAAAGGCAGGAAAACTACAAAAGGACTAAAGCCAAGTAGTCTAGAAAAACATGAAGTCAGGGACAGCAGACCCTTAGATATTCTTTTTATTATTCACAATTCAAAGTTGTAACATCTGTAAGACAGGATGCAAGAATGTACTATTAATCTCACTTCTTGTTAATTTCCCAGGAAAAAAATGTTTTATTTCATATATCAATCCATTAATAAGTTAATGAATGACATTTAGATTAAGCTTTTATAACACAGTTACCTTGCCAGCATCACCTCCATGGGGGTAATGAGATCCTGGAGAATGTACAGGAGACCCCGTTGGAGAGGCAGGAAGAATATTAATAATATCAGGGTCAAGATCATCTCCTGTGTCTAATAAATCAAAGATACCCATTCCATCTGCTCCATCTATACAGAAGAAAGAAAAATAAATAAATCCTCCATTTTTCACATCCCGCGGTCATTTTCAGGAGAGGGTTAAAATAAATTAATGAATTTTAACCAAAATGGGTTAATTTAATTAACATCTATTGAATGTCTACCATGTGCCAAGTATTGTTTTAGGAGCCATATAAACAATTATACATTATAAACAAGCATGTGGTAGTGTGAATAATGCCCTCCCCCAAGATGTCCACATCCTAATCCCAGGAATGTGTGAATATGTTACCATAAAGAACTTTGCAGATGTGATCAAGCTAAGGATCTTGAGATGGGGAGATTATTCTGGATTATCCAGGTGGGTCCAATGTAATCACAGGGGTCCTAATAAGAGGGAGGCAGTAGGGTTAGAGTCAGTGATGGAGATGTGATGATGCTACACTGCTGCTGCTGAAAATGGAAGAAGGGGCCATGAGCAAGAGGTGCAGGCGAGCTCTAGAAGCTGGCAAAAGGCAAAGGAACAGATTCTCCCGTAGAGCTTCCAGAAAGAACCAACCCTGCAGACACACTGACTTCAGCCCAGGTAAGACTGGTTTAAACTTTTGATCTCCAGAACTGTAAGATAATAAATGTGTGTTGTTTAAGCTACTAAGCATGTGTCAATTTGCTACAGCAGCAACAGAAAACTAATACAAAACAAACATAGTATGCTGGAAATGAAAATGTATTTAAAATGGACTATGCACAATTAATACTCTAATTCTTTATTAGTATATAAAATACATTCAAGTTATTGTATAACGCACTGAAAGAAGAAAATAATAAATACTCCTTGTGATTTTGTTTCTTTTTTTTTTTTTTTAAGATTTATTTATTTGGGGGGTGGGCGGCAGAGGGATAGAAACTCAAGCAGACTCCATGCTGAGCAAAGAGCCTGACATGGGGCTTGATCCCAGGACCCTGAGATCATGACCTGAGCCAAAATCAAGAGCGGGACGCTCAAACGACTGAGGCACCCAGGTGCCCCTTGTGACTTTAGAGATGTGCCATTTTCTAAGGTACCTCAGAGCAACAATGGAATATCATTTTCTCTTCTACTAAAATGTAATCTGTAAGTTTATCTATAAGAGTTATTCCCTACTATGGCAGTTTATATAAATTATTTTGGCAAATCAATTTAGAAAGGAATATAAAATATGCTGCAAAGTCTATGATTTATGTACAGGTAGCGAGCAGCACAGGCAAAAACTTGTGCATTTTATGATCAATGTTGCCTTTTAAAATAAGTAAATATTTATGAGATAATTCACAGCACTAGTTCCAATATCAATAAGGTAGAAGAATGGTTGTATTAGTTTCCTATTGCATTTTTAACCAATTACCACAAACTTGTTGACTCAAAACAACATGCCTTCATTCTCTTACAGTTCTGGGGTCCAAAAGTCCAAAATCAGTTTTACTGGGCTGAAATCAAAGTACTGGTCATTAGAGGTCAACATCAGGAACCAGGAGGCCTATGCTCTTTCTGGAGCCTCCAGGGGAAATCCGTTTTCATCTCTTTTCCAGCATCTAGAACTACACTCCTTGCGTTCCTTGGCTCCATGGCCCCCCTTCCTCCATCTTCAAAGTCAGCAGCACAGGATTATTTCTCTGTGACTTTCCTTCCCTCCATTTCCATCACATGACCTTCTCCTCTTTTGGGCATCATCAAATTTCCCTTTGCTTCCCTCTTATAAGGATACATGTGATTGCATTTAGTGCCCACCTGCATAACCCAGGATAACCTCTCCATCTCAAGATCTTTAACTTAATCACATATGCCAAGTCTTTTTTGGTCATATAAGGTTAACACTGATAGGTTTCAGAAACATTTACCGGATAAGGATAGGTTTGGGGAGGCACTCGTCAGCCTAAAATCAGCCACAATCATCCAAGACTTATTTTATATTTGCAAACCTTTAAAGAACAATTCACCTACCATTGTTGGGATTAAAGGCTAAGTCCAAATTTTCAGTGGTATAAGTAGCTGAAGCTACTTGCACAGAAGCAGAAGTAGGGAACACAAGTATATGAGTACATGATGTATCCTGTGGGGTATTTAGCATCTGAGATGTCTGCATATTTAGAGTGGTGCTTCTTCCAAACACAGAACCAGTTGACACAGAATCTGGAAATAAAGAGAATTTATTTTTTCTTTCAATAAAAGAAGAATCAATTTTACATAATATTAGAAACACAAGCACATGAAAAATTAAATCTGATATAAACTAAGGATAGCTAACCTGGCATAATAACAAAAGAGCCTTGGGGTTCCATTGCTACCAAGCAAGCACTGAGAATGCTGGGAGAGTCTGCAGCAGATATACCACACATTCTACACATGTCTTTGAGCCTTTTACTTAGAGACTGCAAGTTTCGACGACTCAGCAAACTGCTCCAATCTGTGGGTATCAATAGTAAAAAAAAAAAAAAAACAATATCCAAAGTAACAGCACTGTTAACGCCCTCTAGAGCCAAAGTTAAAACATAATGGTCTTAAAACTAGTGAATTCCTCCAATAGGAGTCATCATCAAGCCAAATATATTGCTGATGTTACTCAACGTCCTTTATCTACCTAACTTTAATGTATGTCAACATCAATTAGTATTTGCTAAACAGGGGATGAACTGAATAATAAGCAGAAAGAGGAAAAAATAGAAGACAATAAATAAGAATAGTAGTAATAACACTGGTGGTATAGTCAAAATATAAAATGTCCTTTTAAAATTGGAATTAGGCCATTTGTGACCTAGACATATGTAATTCCTCTTTGAAAACAAAACAAAAAACTAGTTTTTATAATGTCTGCATTTTACTCAGAACATATACCCAGATGTGTCCTGACAGTATATTAAGTAACACAAAACAGAAGTTGAAGTACTTAACAATCAAAGCACAATTTTACCTTTCAATTCTCCATGACCAATCCTTCCTAAGCGGCCAATTACAACTCTCCAGGGTAATGAACTCATTTGTACAAGTCCTAAGCACCACTCCCAAAGTTTCTGTAGACCAAATCTTCTAGCAGATCCTTTTTTCCGACGAGCCCTGTTGTACAGAATAAAGAGACAATTAAATATTTCTAAAAATCATACGAGAACATTTTAAAAGAGCTCAAATTTGTGAAAAACTAGTCCCTCAGTTTTAATGCCTGACACTTTTTACATAAGTCATAAGCAAGAATATACATAAAACCACAGTGTTTAGCATGCTACTTTATGTTTTTCATAATACACATTAAAATAGATTCTTAACTTAAAAGAAAAATTGTCCATGAACCACCAAAATTCATCAGAAACACTGTTCTACACCAGAGATTGCAAACTTTTTCTTTAAAGGGCCAATATATTAAGCTTTGCAGGCCATCAAGATTCTGTTGCAATAATAACTCTGCTGCTACAGCATGAAAGCAGCCACAGATAATACTTAAACAAACGCATGTAGCCAGATTTGGCACACGGGCTGTGGTGTGCCAACCCTTGCTCTATACTTTAAGTTGAAGAATATTAAACAAAAGACTACACTTCTCAGACCAAACAACACTGTTGTGTTTTCTGCATGCATGTCCTTTATTAGGCAAGTACATGACATAAGCACTCTGTGGCTGAGCCATGGCAGCTATGATTTACTGAGCACTTAATACATAGCAAGCATTATGCCCAGTCAATTTACATGTGATACCTCATTTCAGCCTAACAAACCCTAGGAGGGAGATAAAATTATTCTCCCGGTTTTATTTATTTATTTTATTTATTCTCACAGTGGAAGCTCAGCTAGCTAAAGTAATTTTCCCAAGATCATATAACCAGTACGTAGGAGAGTTGGGATTTGAACCCACGTCACCATGACTCTGGAGTTGGACCTTTTTACCATTATCTCACTTCTACTTTCAGTAAAATGGCAATACTATCTTTGTATTGGAAAGGTGGTATTATTCTTTCTCTACTCTTTCTCATCCTTCACAGATAAGCACACTATTTCCAAAACTCACTTCATGACCATTTTAAAAAATCAAAATTGTGTCAAGGAAATAAGGTATGAAGTATTTCTCTAAGAATTATAAAAAATGGTCAATAAATCTTTATAACCAATAATGTTTCTATATTCCACTTCTTCAGCACCACTATAACCTAATATTCATTAAACATTTCTGCACATAATCAATTTCTGAGCTTAAAGAAACTGATCTTTATATAATAAAAAAATAAAGGATACAACCAAACCTCAAAATTGAACATTACTTCATCGACCTGCCTTTCAGGTTCTCTTATGCCATGTTCACTAGCCTTGAAACTAGTGTCTTGAAAATGTCTATTAGGTTATAACTTAATATGAGGCTTACCTGTTGTGATCTATTAGTTACAGCCTTGATAAATAACTGAGCATGATATCTAATTACTACCAAGAAGAATTCTAAAAATAAGGCCACCATTTTCAGAAGACATTCCAACACTTAAAAGGAAAATTTTCAGTCAACAATTTTAGTAAAGGTAGTAAACTCAGTTAATTAGGGACTATATTTTAGATGGTACCTGAGAGAAGTAAATGCTATATAGGATGCTCTTTTTTAATTGCAGAGGGCTCTCTCATTCCATTCTTTAAAATTTCTTAGGCTGAAATCATTGCCTCAAGCTTTATTACATAGAATTTAGGGACTTTAATCTCTTTTGTCTGTATAACAAAGATCACTCAAAATTATTTCTAATTATACAATATATTCACTACCCAAAAAAGTGAAAAGCACGCACAATCCCAAAACTTAATGTCCATGACCTTCCAAACAGTTTTCTATTCATTAAAAATGAAACAGTGTGTGTATTTGTGTGTGAGAGAGAATTTTTTAAAATGGATGATATAATGATACACTTAAGGAAACAGAGGTACCTATTTGGGACATCGATGTTAATGATACAAGTCTCTAAAAGTTCTCCATATAGATCTGTGCAAGATGCAAGAATCCATCTTTGATCATGTGATAAACAGTAGCCCACGAAAAGAACATTATATTTCTGTCCAGCTTCTCCAAATGTTTCTCCTAGCTCTGTCTGTTTATCCTTCACTGGAGCCAGAATAAAAGGTGGTGTATAAAGTCGAATACACTCTGGTCTCTGTAAAATAAAAAATAAAGGTACTATGGTACTAGACAATTATAGAAAAATCTTTTATTGAAAATGTGATATATTATCAATATCCAATTATAAGATAATCAGAAAATGAGAACTAAACAAAGAACTGCACTTAGTTTTGTATAAAATCATAAAATGTACAGTTATTCAATAACTTTGGTCACGGAAAACATACTTACATCAGGACTTTTAAGAGCAGTTTCCATGGCTAAGCCTGGACCAAAGCCAGTCAATGTTTTCACGTTGGTTGATGTTGGAAGTGGTCTCCGACATTGGGTAAAGGCCGAAAAAGCCAGGGATTTTAAATGCTGGGTATAGATTTGTCTATCTTCATGTTTCACAGGTTGCAACAGGTACTGACAAGGAACAATCTAAGAATTATAGGCAAATATTACAAAGGTTAAACTTCCAAAACTAAAAATAAAAAGAACCATGGGTCTAAAACTCTAAAAACATTTACTAGAGAATTTAAACAAAACCTAATTAAAACTATGTTCTAAAGAATTATATTTTATTATACAGGTTTTTAATAATCAGTTTTACTAACAGGTTATGTAAAAACCTTTTAAAATTTCTACACAGCAGTTAATCAATACTGCCACTGATTAGTCCTACTATATATAGTCTATAAAGAAATAATTCAATCTCTGCAAACAAGTTAATATCACTAATTTCTTTAATTTTTTGTTTTTTTAAAGAGTTATTTATTTTGAGAGAGTGAGAGAGTACGTGTGCGAGTTGGGGGGGGGAGGCAGAGGGAGAGGGAGAGAGAGAGAGAGAGAGAATCCTCAAGCAGATTTCCCACTGAGCATGGAGTCTGACAAGGAGCTCAATTCCAGCACCCTGAGATCATAACCTGAGCCAAAATCAACAGTAAGACTCTTAACCAACTAAGCTACCCAGCAGCCCACTCCTTTAAAATGTAGGCCCCATGCCCAGTGTGGAGCTCAATGTAGGGCTTGAACTCATGACCCTGAGATCAAGACATGAGCTAATAAGATCAAAAGTCAGAAGCTTAACGTACTGAGCCACCCCGGCACCCCCAATATCATTAATTTCTTACTTTTACTTGCAATCTATCTTATTTAGAACTCTAGTTTAGTTTATATAGATCCATGCTCTGGTCTTCTATTTAAGCTTATCAATTTAAAAACTGGTTTATAACACAAGAGAAATATTTAATGTACTTAAATGCAACCTTTTTATTCTCCATTATTATTGTGGTATGATTGTAAAGTTTATCTTTTATAAAATCCCTAGGGATTCTATTATAATATCACTTAAAGTAAAATATAATAGAACCTGGCTTTAACTTCTGTCTACATCAAACTGTTTAACTTGCAAAAATTATTCTTACCTGTACAGAAACAGTACTCTTAATATGAGGAGGAAGAGTCTGGACCATTTCCAGAAAGCATCGAAGTAGCCCCAAAGTCCATACATTAGAAGAATTAGTGCTCTCCTCTTTATTTTCATAAGTAAAAGGATCAATTATATAAACAACAATTGCAGGTGGATAAGTGATTGCATGTGAATCACCATCTGTGGGGATACCCACTTTATCCCGATCCATTGTGCTAAAATTTAAGGTAGAAATATACAGTTAGGAAAAAAGTTGTACCATACTTTTTGAGGTAATATCAAAAAGCAGGTTCTTAGTAACCTCTCCCCTTCTTCCGGTGGGGGGTGTCGGAGAGCTTCTCTAAAAATTAAGGGACATCTCTTTCTCTCCAAATAGAATAGTAAACACTGTGCACACAATTTCATGGTATACAAATACCCTTACGTTAAGAGGGCTTGCATTAAAAAAGGGAATAGAATTTTTAAAACCACAGAATATCCAAAAACACTAGAGAGCTTAATGCTTAAGTGATAAAACTGAGACAAAGATAGTTCGCTGAGCTGCTAAAGATGACAAAGCAGAGCCAGACCAGAAAGACACCAGGTTTTCAGACTTAGTCAATGTTCTACTACATTAATAGCCTATACATATTCATTTCACACTTCATAACTTTAATAGTGCACAAGCTTCATTCTTTGATGGTGATATTTTTTTAAAACTCCAAATCTCTTTAGATGTTCAAGATGAATGCATCAACCTGGGTAAATTAATAGTTTGTTTTTACTCACATAAATAAGTTTAACTTTGAGCAAAGTGCATCTGGGTAACTGAAAGATATTACTAAGCTCATGTTAACCTAACCTGTAAGTCAAAAGGGAAGCTCACTCAATACCTTCATCATAAAAGGAATAGAGAACTGCAATTATCATTGCTGTCATAAATAACTCACGTGTTTGGAAGCACTGTATAAAGCACTTAATGTACATTATATCCTACTGCTCCCATTTTACAAATAACATGCTCAGAGAAGTCAGACAACTTTCCTAAAGTCACATAGCCAGTAAATGGCAGAGCTGAGATCCAAATCTCTGTATGGCTCTTAATAAGCTCTGAACAGACTGGTTCAGTAGTGACTTCTAAATCATTGTAGTGATTTGCAAAGGCTAATTTACTTAACAGTTATGTCACAGAAGAGATTCAAACATCACAGGATAGTTGAACTAAATGGTTTTAAAGGTCTTAATTCCATGAGATTTTACGATTCTATGCTAAAGAATTTATGAAGAGTGTGCATTATAATTTTAGAGATAAAATAATCAACATTACAAAAACTAAAATTTCAAGGATAAGATCAAAAAACTTTCCATGTTCATTCACAAGGACTATCTTAGACAGAAAGAAGCATAATGTATTTACATTTCTGCAAAGAATAGTAAAGGTACCTTTCAGACACATCAGGATGAGGCTGAGTGGGAAGTGAAGATGATTCTCCAGAAATCCCTGCTGTTGGTAGAGCTGATGACTGTTGCCCTCCTAGCTGGCCATTCTGAACTGTACTTGCTTGTGTAGACATGGATCCTGTGGCATTACTGTTCATACTGCCAAAGGGTGGAAATGAGGGCAGTTTATTTGATGATACTCCACTATTCAAGTTGGAGGATGATGAAGATGAAGTTGCAGTTGTGGTCAAAGTTGAATTAGCTGTGGCAACTGAAGAAGACATGGTAACACCTGAAGTCATTGTCATAGTGCTGCTTGCTGCAGATGCTAGGGTGGCAGATGGAGTATTAGCGTTTCCAGTACTTGTCATCTGAGGTGGAGTAATCAAAGATTGACTTGTAGGGGCAACTAAATTTGGCTGGGAAAGTAGAGAGCTGTCCAAAGGCTGGGAAGCAAGATAAGGACCTAAAGGTAATAAAAACAGGCAGGATATTTAATTCTTTACTTCACTGATTGGTTCTTTTTTTATTCTATGTGAATAATAATCTATTGATGCCTTTTGGTAATTACCCTCCCTTAGCTGCATGCTAACAATGTAGGAGATAAAGCTTTTTCTTTTGCCCAGAAACTGAAGAAACAAATTTTAAATGGAACTTCATACAAAATAAAGAAATGGTTCCCATGAAAGTATAACAAAATTATATTTACTAGTTATAATTAATTGAATGAAAACAATCTAGCAAATTTTCATCAAACCATTCAAAGGGTTCCTAAATCACAAGTTGAATAAACACTGACTAAACTGAGAGCTAACTAGATATAAAATAAAAAATGTTATCATGGGGTTCATATATAGAGATGCCTAATGAGGGTCAATATTTTGGTTGTGTTTCCTTAGATTAAGTCTAAAGTCCACTGATATTTAATCCAATGTTAATTCAAGAGTGTTAAAACCAAGTCTTAAATAGTTATTTTCTTAGTTCCAACAAAGAACTGTTTTCTTGGTGTTGTAGAGGTAATACAAGTTATTTTATCTCTAAACCATTAACAAATCAAGAATCTTAATGTTAATAAGCGTAAATAAAAACACAAATTCATCAGATCCTACAGAAGCAAAGGAAATTGTTTATACCCACAATTTCTTCTTACCTGATAGGATCCCTATTTTAGGGATCAGCAAACTTTTTCTGTAAAGGGTCAGACAGTAAATATTTTGGGTTTTGGGGGTCACACAGTCTGTCTCAACTATTCAGCTCAGATCTTGTAGCACAAAAGCAGCCACAGACAATATGTAAATAGATGAGCAGAGCTGGGTTCCAATAAAATTTTATTTACAAAAACAGCAGATACATTGGGCCATACTTTGCAACCGTTGGTTTTATAAAATAAACACAAATTTAATACCTAGATCATATCTGCAGACTTGTGCATAAAGCTTGAGTTTAGAAAATGCTTCATTGTTACCATCAGCTGCCTGAGAAAACCATTCTGCTACCAACTTTTCTGATAGTTTCTTTGATGCAGTAGATCCAACTCTCATGATCCCATCCGTCAATAGTCGAGAAATAGGTCTATGCTGACCTAATCGACAGGACTACAGATATACATACAGAAAGGAGAATTAGTGAATTTATTATAGTATGAGTACACACTATAAAATAAAGCATTGAAGTTATTTATTTTTTAAAAGATATATTTCTAAGTAATCTTTACACCCAACACGGGACTCGAACTCACAACCCTGAGATCAAGCGCTCCATGCTCTACCAACTGAGCCAGCCAGGTGCCCCAAGCATTTAAGTTATTTAAATTAAGCTTTATAATTTATAATTAACATTTGGGATAAAAATATCAAGTGAAGTAGTACATCTTTTTCTTTTTTACATTAGAAATCCATTACTTTTTTTTTTTTTTTTTAAATTAAACTATCTCCAATGAAATAAAACACCTAGATAATAACGGCACAAGAACTATGTGGTTTGAATAATGAAAACTTGTAGAATACAGATAGTGAGCATAAAAATGCACATATAGCCAAGTCAAATAAAAATAAAAATTGGTATATAAATATACCATGTATTTGTCACCTTTCCCTCCAATTCTGTGGGCCGCTGATGTTTGTTACAAGTCCAATATCAAGTAAGTTTGTAATACTAAATTAAGAAAATCTAGAGGATTTTTTTTTTTTAAGTAGGCTCCACACCCAGTGTGGGGCTTGACTTTACAATCCTGAGATCAAGAGTCACACTTCCACCAAATGAGTCAGCTAGGCACCCCTAGAGAGAGGATTTCTTTACTGTTAAAGACTTTAAAAAGCTTAAAAAAAAAAAAAAAAAACCCAACTTTCAAAAGCTTTAATAATCTAATATGAATAGTGACTCTCTTAAAAAGTAAAATAATATGTAATGTTTCCCCAAACCTGTTTAATTATGGAACTTTTTTCTGGAAAGATTTTGCAGAACTAGTGTTCCAAGTAATACTCCTTGGGAAATATTTATTTCCAAAATCCACAGGACAGATACCTTGTAATTAAGTGGAACATTTAAAAGGAGCTAAGTAAGCACAAACAACTCAGACTGTAGAAGAAATTAAATTTTAAAGACTGGATTTCTAAGCATTTATGGGGAAAGGAAAGTAAAATGAAGTTAAGACTTTATGTCCTGTAGCACTTAAAATTTGTAATCACTGCACTCAGTGATGGATACAACATGAGAATTATAAGATCAGTTAAGAATTTAAAAAATCACTCAAGAATTTCAGAAATGGGGCGCCTGGGTGGCTCAGTTGGTTAAGCGACTGCCTTCGGCTCAGGTCATGATCCTGGAGTCCCGGGATCGAGTCCCACATCGGACTCCCTGCTCGGCAGGGAGTCTGCTTCTCCCTCTGACCCTCTTCCCTCTCATGCTCTTTATCTCTCATTCTCTCTCTCTCTCTCAAATAAATAAATAATATCTTAAAAAAAAAAAAAAAAAGAATTTCAGAAATGATATAGATCATAGAGAAATCTAATACAACTTTACTTTATGAAAGTGAGGCCTAGTGTCAGCACCTGAGGTCTAGAGAATCAGGACTAGAATTTTTTTTTTTTAAAGATTTTATTTATTTGAGAGAGAGAGAGAATGAGAGAAAGCACATGAGATGGGGGGAGGGTCAGAGGGAGAAGCAGACTCCCTGCCGAGCAGGGAGCCCGACGCGGGACTCAATCCAGGGACTCCAGGATCATGACCTGAGCCGAAGGCAGTCACTTAACCAACTGAGCCACCCAGGCGCCCAGGACTAGAATTTTTATAAATGTAATTTTTTTCCTGGTTATTTAATAATGCAACCATTTAAAAAAAAAAAAAACATCTTAAATGGCATACATATGTCCTCAATGGTTTTTCCCCAATACAGTGATTTCACCGAGACCCATGGCACACACATCAGACAGTCCAGGTCAAATGCTGTAAAGAACATAACTGGCTAGCATGAGAACTATACAACTAGTTTCACATCATTATTACTCTGTCCCAATCAACTGAATTGCCCAGTATATTTCATATATAAATATACAAATTATAGTTATAAAATGCCACCTCTTTTTTTTTAAAGATCTTTATTTATTTAAGAGAGAAGAGAGCGTGAGAGAGCGCGCACGCACGCAAGAGTCAGGCAGAGGAGCAGAGGAAGAGGGAGAAGCTGACTCCCCCCACCACCCCCGAATACCTCTTTTTAAACACCTACCTCATATATCGCAGTGAGGTCTCTAAAAAAGCTTTTGGCTCCATTTAACAAGGCTTCATTTTCTGGACATAATACAACATAGGCTATATCTCTTTGAGATCCATAGGGTTCCAGCATAAGTCTCTCCCAATAAGGGAGCGCAAATGGAGAAAGCACCAGAAAATCATAATCATAACCCAACAAAAATGTAGGGATTGGCAGTGGTTCTGGGGATTCATCAGTTCCTAAACAGGAAAAAACATATTTTAATATTAAAAAAAAAAAAAGGAAATACTTTAAAGCAGTTACATGTCTTCCTTTCATTTAAATGTCAAAGTTACTGAAGTCATTAGCAAAAATATTTGATTAAAGATAAAAATATCTAAAGTCAATCCATGATTGAGACTTTTCCACAGTTAGGAATTTGCTAAATGGTCTTTAGGAAACATGACTTACATTAATTTAATTTATTTAATCCTTAAAATTGTTTTAATTGTTTAAAAAATTCAAATGAAAAAAACTTAGAAGTACAAAAGAAAACATGGGAGGGGAGTTTTATTTTATTTTTTATAAATTTGGATTGGGGAAAGCCTTTCTAAGCATAACATAAAACCTGTCCATTTAAAAGCTGATCAATCTGACTATATAAATTTTAAAATTTGGCATAAAAAACATTACAAAAAAGCCAAATGATTAACAACAAATTGGAAAAAAGATTTGTAATGCAGATGACAAAAGGTTAAACTCCTTACCATATAAAGGGGACTTATAAATCCCTAAGAAAATGATCAACAACCTAACAGAAAAATAGGTAAAGTGTATGAACTAAGTTCACAGAAAAGGAAATATCTTATACATAAAAAGCTGCTCAATCTCATTAAGAGAAAGCAATTTAAAATAATTATTGGTGAAAAACTGTAACATTTACTATGTGCTAGGTACTGTTCAAGGATCTTTACACATACTAACTTTACACATATTAACTCATTTAATCCTCACAAAACCTTATAAGGCAGATACTAATATTAACCTCATTTTAGAGGTGAGAAAGCAGGAATGAAGAAGTTAAGCAACTTGTCTGAATCACACAAGAAGTGGCAGACATGGGATTAGAGGCCAGGAAATCTACTCTTACAGTCTGTGCTATGCCATTTCTCAAGCTATAATAAAACAACCATTTTCACCCATCTACTTTAGCAAGGGTTTCCCGAAACAGGCATTTTGCTGGTGGGAGTTTAAATTGATACGCAGAGAGTAATTTGGCAACAATAAAAACAACAACAACAAAACACACATCCTTTAAGCCAGAGATGTGTGCAGTATAGAAAAACAGTTGTGATGACAATGAAAGAAACAATATGTATGTCCATTAAACAGTGGATTGGTAAAGTATTATCATATGTAAAGAACAATGAAATACATGCCCATTAAAAATAAAGAAAGACAGCTCTGTGTACTGGTAAGGTGCAGAACACTGTGTGTGTGTGTGCGCGTGCGTGCGTGTGTGTACACACTATTTGGTTTTTTAAAGAATGTAAAAATATAATTAACCTGCATTTTTCTTTTTTTTTTTTTTTTAAGATTTTATTTATTTACTCATGAGAGACACAGAGAAAAGAGAGAGAAAGAGGCAGAGGGAGAAGCAGGCTCCCAAGGAGCAAGAGCCCAATGCGGGACTTGATCCCAGGACCCTGGAATCATGACCTGAGCTGAAGGCAGATGCTTAACTGACTGAGCCACCCAGGCGCCCTCCAAATATATTTCAAAAGCTCCCACCTTTCAGAGACAATCTTCAACAGATAGTTCAAGTATTTTGAATGTTCTTTGCCTTGACAGATGACCATAAATCTACTGTGTACCATACATACATATATTATTTTATTTTTTAAAGATTTTATTTATTTGAGAGAGAGAGAATGAGAGAGAGAGCACATGAGAGGGGTTAGGGTCAGAGGGAGAAGCAGACTCCCTGCTGAGCAGGGAGCCCGATGCGGGACTCGATCCCAGGACTCCAGGTTCATGACCTTAGCCGAACGCAGTCGCTTAACCAACTGAGCCACCCAGGCGCCCCATCCATATATTTTAAAGATTTCATATTTAAGTAATCTCTACACCCGATGTGGAGCTCGAACTCACAAACCTGAGATCAAGAGCTACATGTTCCACTGACTGAGCCAGCCGGGCACCCCTGTACTGTGTACCATATTTAGAGTATTCATTTGCTACTCTTACAACCAGCAAATTTCTGTTTTGTTTTGTTTTTTTAAATGAAGAACTTGGGTTGGGGCACCTGGGTGGCTCAATCATTAAATGAAGAACTTGGGGTCTTTCATCACTAGTAGTATCTTCTTCTTTTCACCCCATTCTTCATTCAACTTTGTAAAGTGATAATTTACAATGAAAGTAGTGTTCATTTATTTTAAAAATTTTGGCAGTACGATTCTTTCTTCATATAAAATCTTACTGGTGAGTCTCATCTGTAAAAACAGATCTAAGGGAAGCTGTTCTTTCTGAAGAGGGGCTGGAGAACCCAGTGAATTAAATGTTGGAAATGCTCAAAGTAATGAAGGCTAAGATTGACCACCCTGGCCTTAAGTCAAGCATATGCCACAAAAATATTTAAGGAAGACAAATGTGCTTATTCCAAGTTGGGCACAAAAATAAAGGGCTGATATAAAATCAGTCAATACACATTACTATAAACTACTTACCATAAGAGCCTCGGCCAGCCATTTTATGAAATTGTTGCCAAGTGAGAGGACCTTGAACTCCCCAAGGCCTTACTGTTCTTTTTTTCTGAATAGCATCCTGAAGAACTGGCTGAAGAGAGAGGAGCATTCGAAGTATATCCTGTGAGCACTGCATACTCACATCTACAACCATTAAAAAAAAAAAAAAAAAAGTTAAGAATTGCTATTGCCAACATGAAGAAATAAAATTTTATAACAAAATACATGAAAGTTCAACTTCAATCATCAAGATTAAGCATCTGCTTGTGCAGAGAACTGTATTAGGTTCAATCTCAAATGATCTGTAGAAATGGTTCTTCTAGATACTTACCTAGAACAGACATAAGAAAAAAGTTATTATAACTCCTCTCCATAAAAAAGTCACTCATTAGCTCACTAACCAACTTATAATCAAATAAATTTCTTCCTTTTCTCCATTTGTTTTGGTTGTTTTTGGTGCCTGTAGGTATTTTCCCAGAAAGAACTCTACCTCACACTGAAATGAGTTATAAAACTGTATACCTTAATAACCACTATGATAAAATGATCAGATAGATAAGACTGGTTACATTGATTAAAGTTTAATTTGGGAAAAATAGTAGACTGTAACAATTCTGAAATACAGAACTTTACAGTAACAGACAAACTTGCTCACACTGTAAAAAGTGTTATAATATCCATAGATATTTTATAAAACTAGATTTATAGATTTATAGATTATATTATGACCTGCATTGCTGACCAACTATCAGAATGGGTATGAAAGATGCTGCTCTTACATGTCAAATGGCTTTAAAAAAAAAAAATCACTAAATGTTACTGATATGGTTAATCTGTGCCCCCAGTACACTCAGTTGTACCACTGAAAATGTATGAGCACTTGTACATTAAATCATTCAACTTTTTTAAAAAAAGATTTTATTTATTTGAGAGAGAGAGTGAGCAATACAGAGAGCACATGAGGAGAGGAAGAGGGAGTGCAGACACCCCTGCTGAGCAGGGAGCCCAACCGAGGGCTCAATCCCAGGACTCTGGGATCATGACCTGAGCTGAAGGCAGACACTTAACTGACTAGGCCACCCAGATGCCCCTAAATCACTCAACTTTAATTCATTATTATTACTGCCTAATTTATTATTTCTGGCTTTCATTCCCTAGATCTAAATAGTGTACAGAATTGTAAGTAACTTAGTTTCAAATATACTGCTTAATAACTATTACATTTAAATAACCTACTGTAGGGTTGCCTACATGGCTCAGTCGGTTCAGCATCTGACTCTTGATTTGGGCTCAGGTCATGATCTCAGGGTTCTGAGATCAAGCCCCACTTTGGGCTCTGCACTGGGTATGGAACCTGCTTAAGATTCTCTCTTTCCCAGGCGCCTGGGTGGCTCAGTTGGTTAAGCGTCTGCCTTCGGCTCAGGTCATGATCTCAGGGTCCCGGGATCGAGCCCTACGTCGGGCTCCCTGCTCAGTGGGGAGTCTGATTCTTCCTCTCCCTCTGTCCCTCCCCCTGCTCCTTCTCTCTCTTTCCTTCTCTCTCAAAAAGTAAATAAAATCTTAAAAAAGTTCTAACCCTCTCCCTCTGCCCCTCCCCGACTCCCTCTCTAAAAATATCAGTAAGTAAACTACCTAATAGAATATGTAGTCACTAAGTAACAACAGAGCTATCTTAAAGGGACTAATGGCTTACACACTGGTAAATCAAAGCAAGTTATAAAACTATAGAAGATATTTCACATAAATAGTATAAAATATAATTATGTGTATTCATATCTGAATATTCACATAAAATGAAGTCTAGAAAAAGTTGCTATTGGCTAAGGTTATTTAACATAATCACATGGGGAACTTTTAAAAGACATATATGCAGAGACACCATGAGAAATTCTGACCTGGGTTTAGCTCAGGAATTCAGAAAGATTCTCAAATACTTTTTCATTCTTTTAGAAAATATATTTACTGAAGACCTACTATGGGCCAGGAATTATTCTAGTTGTGGGGAATACTGTGTAAATTCTTATTCATGTCTTGAGGGATTTTACTATCTTGTGGGGGAGACTGACATGAAGAAGAATTATAACTGTATACAGCCACAGGTGCCAGGTCTCTAAGCTGAAATCTGGTTGGAAAGCAATGATTAAAAGGTTACAAATGATTTTTAAGAGTGATCATAATGAAGGATAGACACACAGATCAGCAGAATAGAACATCCAGAAATCTCACAATTTATTTTTGACAGGGTGTCAAGACAATTTAATGGGGAAAGATAATCTTTTTAACAAATGGTTCTAAGACAGTTGGATATTCACATGCAGAAGAATAAAGTTGGACCCCTTCCTTATACCGAATACAAAAATTAATTCAGAATGGATTACACACCTAAATAGTGTTATAACTATAAAACTCCTAGAAAGAGAAAGAGGAGTAAATATTCATGACTTACTTAGGGTTAGGAAAAGCCTTTTTAGATATAACACCAAAGGCACAAGCAACAAGACAGTAAGTATGCTGAACTTCATTAACATTAAAAACTTTTCTGCTTCAAAGGATACCATCAAGAAAGTGAAAAGACAACCCAGAGAATAGGAGAAAGTATGTGCAAATCATATATCTAATGAGGGACTCATATCCAGAACATATAAAGAACTTACAACTCAATGATGAAAACAAAAAAGTCTAATTTAAAAATGGGACAAAGGTTCTGAAAAGACATTTCTCCAAAGATATAAAAATGGACAATAAGCACATGAAAAGCCATCAGGGAAATGCCAACCACAACCACAATGAGATGGCACTTCATACTCACTATGATGACTATAATCAAAAAGACAATGACAAATGTTAATGAAGATGTGGAGAAAGCAGAACTCTCACACATTGCTGGTGGGAATATAAAATGGTGCAGCTGCTTTGAAAACAGTTTGACAATTCCTCAAAAGGTAAACAGAGTGCTATAGCCCAGTAAGTCCACTCACGAGTAATGAAAACATATGTTCACATAAAAACTTGTACACAAATGTTCACATCAGCATTATTCATAATAGCCAAAGAGTGGAAACAACCGAAATGTCCATCAACAGATGAATGGATAAATAAAGTGTGGTATACCCAATACAACAGAATATTATTTGGCAATAAAAAGCAAGTACTAATGAATGCATGCTACATGGATGAACTGTGAGAATGCTAAGTGAAAGACACCAATCATAAAAGACCATATGGTGTACGAGTCTATGTGAAATGTCCAAAAAAATCTATATGGAAGGAATGTAGTTGACTGGCATTGAGAGGGAGGGCTTGGAGGGAATAGGGAGTGACCTATAATAGGCACGGGGTTTCTTTTCATGGTGATGAAAATGCTCTACAATTGACTGTGGTGATGGCTACACAACTCTGAATACAGGCATACCTTGCTTTATTCTGTTTCAAAAATACTGCATTTTTTTTTAACAGGTTGATAGTTTGTGGCAATCCGGCAATGAGCAGGTCTATTAGTATCATTTTTCCAATGTCTCTGTCACATTTTGGTAATTCTCCCAATATTTCAAAGTTGTTCATTATTACTATAGTTGTTATGGTGATCTGTGACCATTAGTGATCTTTGATGTTACTATAAATTTGGGGGGACACCACAAACCATGCTCTTTTAAGATGGCATACTTAATAAATGTTGGTGTTCTGACTGCTCCACAACTGGCTGTTCCCCTGTCTGTCTCTCTCTCTCCTTGGGCCTCTTTATTCCCCGAGACACAACAATACCGAAATTAGGCCAACTAATAACCTTGCTGGGGTCTCTAATGTTCAAGTGAATGGAAGAGTTGTACTTTAAATCAAAAGCTAGAAATGATTAGGCTTAGTGAGGAAGGCATGTTGAAAGCCCACACAGGCTGAAAGCTAGGCCCCTTGTGCCAAACAGCCAAGTTGTGAATGCAAAGGAAAAGTTCTCAAAGAAAATTAAAAGTGAACACACAAAGATAAGAAAAGTGAAACAGGCTGTCTGCTGATATGGAGAAAGTTTTAGTGGTCTGGATAGAACAGAACATTTTCTCAAGGCAAAACCTAATCCAGGGCAAGACCTCTTTTCAATTCCATGAGAGCTGAGGCAAGTGAGGAAACTGCAGAAGAAAAGTCTGAAGCTAGCAGAGGTTGGTTCGTGAAGTTTAAGCAAAGAAGCTATCTCCATAACATCCAAGTGCAAGGTGAAGCATTAAGTGCTGAGGTAGAAGCTGCAGCAAGTTATCCAGAAAATTAAGCTAAGATCATTAATGACGATGGCTATACTAAATAACAGATTTTTCAATGCAGATAGAACAAACTTCAGTTGGAAGAAGACATCATACAGAGGTTTTCACAGCTGAAGAGAAGTTAATGCCTAGCTCCGAAGCTTTAAAGGACATGCTGTCTCTCTTGTTAGGTGCTAATGCAGCTGGTGACATTAAGTTGAAGCCAATGCTCATTTACCATTCTGAAAATCCTAGGGCCCTTAAGAATTATGCTAAATCTACTCTGCCCCTGCTCTATAAATGGAACAACAAAGCCTGGATGACAGCACATCTGTTTATATCATGATTTAGTGAATATTTTAAGTCCACTGCCGAGATTTACTGCTCAGAAAAAGATTCCTTTCAAAATATGACTGCTCAGTCTATGGCCATACCACCCTAAACGTGCCTAATCTCCTCAAAATATGACTGCTCATTGGTCACCCCAGAGCTCTGACGGTGATGTACAATGAGATTAACGTTGTTTTCATGCCTGCTAACACAACATCCATTCTGCAGCCCATGGATCAAGGAGCAATTTCAACTTCCAAGTCTTACTAGTTAAGAAATACATTTCATAATGCTGTAACTGCCTTAGATAGTGATTCCTTTGATGGATCTGGGCAAAGTAAATTGAAAAGCTTCTGGAAGTGATTCACTATTCTAAATGCCATTTAGGAACATTTGTGATTCATGGGAAGAGGTCAAGATACCAATATTAACAGGAATTTTGAAAAAGCTGATTGCAACCCTCATGGATGATTTTGAGGGATTCAAGATTTCAGTGGAAATGTGGTGGAAATAGTGAGAGAAGTATGTGACTGAATTCTTCAATCTCGTGATAAAACTTTAATGGATGAGAAGTTACTTCTTACTCTTGAGATGAAATCTACTTCCAGTGAAGATGCTGTGAACTGTTGAAATGACAACAAAGGATTCAGAATATTCATAAACTTAGTTGATAAAGCAGGAGAATTTTGAAGGACTGACTCCAATTTTGAAAGAAGTTCCACTGTGAGTAAAATGTTATCAAACAGCACCTCATACTACAGAGAAATTGTTCGTGAATCAATGTGGCAAACTTCACTGTTGTCTCATTTTAAGAAGTTGCCACAGCTACCCCAGTCTTCATCGACCACCATCCTCATCAGTCAGCAGCCGTCAACACTGAAGCATCCAGCTAAGAGAATATGACTTGCTGAAAGCTCAGGTAATGGTTAGCATTTTTTAGCAATAAAGTATTTTAAAATTAAGGTATGTACATTTTTTAGACATAATGCTACTGCATATTTAATAAGACGACAGTGTAGTGTAAATTTAACTTTCATGTGCACTGGGAAACCAAAAAGTTCATCTGACTCACTTTAGTGTGTATTCACTTTACTGTGGTAGTCTGGGACCAGACCCACAATGTCTCTGAGGTATGTCTGCACTAAAAACCATTCAACTGTACACTTTAAATGAGTGAATTGTATGGTACGTCAATAAAGCTGTTGAAAGAGTGATCTTGGAGTGCTGTAATGGTGTTGTGAATGGGCAGGAATATGGGCAATTTTTACTTCTACTTTTCTGCATTGTCTAGATTCATTCTTTTCACCAAGTATGTATTTTTTCATAACTAGAACAAAGCTTTTCCTATCTTGAAAAAAAAATAAACACTACCATTAAAATATACAAACCATGGCTTGACATTTTTAATTCCTTCAAACAAATATTTTAACACGTTGGGCATCTACTATATGCCTGGCACTGGTCTAAGTACTTGGGATATATCAACAAGCAAAAGAGACAAAAATCCTAGCATTTTCACAGAACTTTCACTGGGTAAATTTAATGGAGAGACAATAATTAATCAACAAACTATACAGTATGTTAAAAGGTAAAACACATTACAAAGAAAAACAAAAGCAGCAGGATGGAGAACATGAAGAGGGGTTTGCAATTTTATACTGATAAAATGACACCTGAGATTTTTTTTTTTTTTAAGTAGGTTCCCTGTCGAGCATGGAGACCAACGTGGGGCTTGAACTCACAACTGCAAGATCAAGACCTGAGCTGAGATCAAGAGTGGATGCTTAACCGACTGAGCCACCCCGCCACCCCAACATCTGAGAAGATTTAAAGGAGACAAGAGAGTTACCCTTGTAAATACATGGGGGAAAGGTGTCCAAGGCAGAGGAATCAATTAGGGTAAAGGTCCTAATGTAGGACCTTTTCTTTCATGATGCTGCTATAGTTTAATAAAAGTATTCCAATATTACACATTTAGATCACAGCATTTTTTTTTAAAGATTTTATTTATCTGACAGAGAGCAAGCAAGCGTGCATGCACACAAACAAGGGGGAGGAGCAGAGGGAGTGGGAGAAGCACATGAGCAGGGAGCCCGACATGGGGCTGGATGCCAGGATCCTGAGATCATGACCTGAGCCAAAGGCAGACACTTAACTGACTGAACCACCCAGGCATCCCACATTATTTGTTTTTATATTGAAATTTAAAAATTGAAACATAAAGGAATTGCTTTTTTGTTTTGAATTATTATTATTATTATTTATTTTTTTTTTTTTTTAAATAGGCTCCATGCCCTGCATGGAGACCATTGCGGAGCTTTAACTCATGACCCTGAGAATCAAGATCTGAGCTAAAATCAAGAGTCAGACGCTTAACTAACTGAGCCACCCAGGTGTCCCTTGAATTTTTATTTTTTTAAATATTTATTTAAGTAATCTCTACACCTAACATGGGCCTTGAATTCATGACCCCAAGATCAAGAGTGGCATACTCTTCAAATGAGCCAGCCAGGCACCTCTGTTTTGAATTATTTTAATATAAGTTGTTAGGATGAAATTTATCTTTATGGCTGTGAAGTGTCCTGTTTACATCAATGTTTACTGTTACACAAAAAATGATGAGGCTCAATGTTTTCTATTTGTCAGATAAGTTGGGCCTTTGTCTGAGGTACAACTGGCATAAGCTGGTTTTTTATTTTTTTATAGAGGTAAAATTGGCATAACATTAGTTCCAGGTGTAAAATGTAATGATTTAGTATTTGTATATATTGCAAAATGATCACCACAGTAAGTCCAGTCAACATCCATCACCATACATAGTTACATATTTTTTTCTTGTGATGAGAACTTTCAAGATGAGTTGGTTCTTGAAAACAAGCAAGAGAGTACCACTAATGCTACTGCTTCTGCTATTACTACTATTACCAACTGCTAATATTTGAGTTCTTACTTTGTGCCAGCACCACTCTCTCTGTTACATAAAACACTGATCCTCTCAATACTATATGGGGTAAATACTATTACTGACACAATTTAAGAGAACTGAAGCACAGAGAGATTAAATAACTTGCCCAATGTCATAGTCTATAGTGATAAAGCCGTATTTCAAACTCAAGCAGTCTGCCTCCACAGCGTATGTTCTTAACTACTACCTACGGCTGAAAACAATCCTGCCCATTTTTTGAACATCTGACATTTATTTATACCTTTTTTAACTCTGTCCTTGAGTATAAGGAGTTCCATGAATCATCAAACTATGTCATGAACAAAATCTTAACCACTGGTCCATGTACTGCCCTCCTATATCACAAATTTTCTTTAATAATAACATTATGAACAACCATGACATCACAGCCCAAGAACTAGAACATCACCACAAAAATCATATTAGCGCTTCTCCCTATCCTAACCCCCCTTCAGCTTTTAAAAATTAACCACTATCCTGAATTTTATGTGCATCTAAAAAATATTTAGTTTTGCTCATTTTAAAACTTTACAAAAAGGTAACTTACCATATATAATCTCCTAGAACTTGTTCCCACTCTCCTTCCTCTCAATACTAAGATTCACCTGTTTGTTATATATAGTTTTATTCATGTTTAGAACTATGCAACATTCTATTTGTACTATCATAATCATTTATCCATTCTCCTGTCAATGGACATTTAGGGTGTTTTTACTTCTTTCAACCCTGCATTATAGTTTTGGTTCTCTGAGTACTGTGTAAGCAATTTAAAAATAGGTTATCTACCTATCTCCTAGAAGACCAAGCACATTGTTTTGCCTATGTGTCAAAAAAAATAACTGAATTAGTGAATGACACATGGACCAACTAAAAGTTATTATATGGAAAATATCACCTTAAAAAAGATCCTTACCCAAAACCACATTTTGAAGGAGGCTAATTTTCTATATAATAACCACGTTAGAAAAGTTAGTGGTATATTGAGACAACTTTTAAAAAGTGTTAGGTTGGTTGTGCCTGAAAGAAAATATCTAATCAGTTATTTTAATAATAATGGCAGCTTATATTATTAGTTCAGTACTATGTTACAAGCACCATGCTAAGCACTTAATATGGATTAACATATCAGATCTTCAGAACAAAGTATATGACATTGTATCTGTATAACATTATTTGACATTGATGACCATTCTCTCCTTCAAACATTTCCTATACTTGGCTTCCAGGACACCATACTCTCTTGGTTTTCTTCCCACTTCCTTGTTTTCTTGTCCTGGATCCTCCCTTTCTTCTCCACCTCTAAAAGTCAGTTCTATCCTTGGACTTCTCTCTAGTCACTCTCAAGGTTGTTTGATCCAGCTCCATAGATTTTAATACTGATAATTTACACAAGAAAATTTTAATCTACAACCCTAACCACTCCTCTGAATTTAAAACTATCTCCAAATGTGTACTTGACCTCCTCCCCCAACATTTCCCTCCTCTATAATTAGAATGATCACTTCATCCTGTTGCTCAAGCTATTCTTGATGCCTCATCTTTTCTTATGTATCAGCAAATCCTGTAGGTTCTATTTCCCAAAAATACCTAGAACCCACTACTCCTATCTCTGTTGCTTCCAATCTTGTCTAAATTACCATCATCTTTCACCTGGACTACTGTAATTGCCTCCTAACTACTCTGTTTCTACTCTTACCTTTACCATCCACAATACAATAGCCATGAAGGTCTTACATGGCCCATAAGACCCCTCCAGGATTTTGGTGTTTGGCCAGTTCTTAGATTTCATGTCTGACCAATCTCCCATCACCCAATTCATTCCAGCAACAATGTCTCTTTACTGTTCCTCAAACACATTAACCTCAGGGTCTTTGCACTGCCTGAAACACTCTTCCCTTGGTTAGCCACATAGCTCCATTCTCCCAGTTTATGCAGTTTTTTACTCAAATGCCTCAGTAATATTTTCCTTAACCATGCATCTAAAATAGTACACTCCTGTGTGTTTCCACTTTCACCTTTCTTTTTCTTCAAAGCAATTGTCACCAATATTATATAATTACTTACTTTTTTTGTTTATGTCTTCTCTACTAAATTACAGGCTCAAAAAGGGCAAGAAGTATGTTTGCTTCATTTAATGCTGTACTTTCTAAAGGAACAGTCTGTGGCACATATCAGGTGTTCAGTAAATATTTAATGACTGAAAGAATGTTGAATAAAGCAGACAACCAGCAATTTTCTGCTAATTAACATCTGCAAAGTGCCTTTTATACTCCTACGTAAGTACATAATTACAGACTTACAATAACCATACTTTTATTGGTGAAATTAAACTAAACTGCTAGGAAATTCTCCCTTTAAAAATGTCATTCTTAGAGGAGTTTTAAGTCCCAAATTTCAATGTCTGTATTAGCTACATGGAAAACTGCCTTTAATACTTTTTCCTAAGAAAGAAAAGCAGTCCTACAACTAAAGGAAAATAAACAGAAAAATTATTCCATTAGGATGCTTACCATTTCTTTTGGACCAGGGGTGTAAGCATGAACTTTTCACAAGTGCTTCATCAACTTTTCCTCCTGACATGTTATCCATGAATTGACGCCCATGTTCTAATGCAAGGTAGCAGTCATTGCAACAGTCCCGCTCTTCAACACGTACCCAATTACTAATTACACCAATTCTGGGAAAAGGGTCTTGGTCTGCTGCTCCAAAAGGTGAAAATAAATTAGTGCACTGATCTTGTAGCAATAATATCAACTCATCAGGGAATTTCTCAGATTCCTTTAGTCCTCCATTAACATGTTCAGCAGAAGTAGCCCTGAGAGCTTCAAAACGTTTTTCTGCTTCTTTGCCACATTCTGTGTTGCGTCCTATGATATCTAGTTCATCTTCAAGAAATAATCCTGAATTGTTTCCAAATTTTCTGTTCATGACAGCACTGAAGCCGCAGGTACACCTATACTGTGCTTCCTGCACTGGATCTGGAATGTAAACTCCAACATCTGCACCCTTGATATTCATGTTGCAGACACAGATACAGCAACTATCAAAGTTACAGTCTTTAAACAAATTCATAACTGATTCTGAAAGAATGAGGTTTACATAAAGACTGTGTGCTTCAGGGATGGAGGGAACAGTTGCAGGTTCAACAGAATTAAGGGGTCTGCATGTGGATGGGGTGGAAGCTGGTGAATACAAGTCTGAGTTTTCATATTTGACTGAACCTTGAGCACTAGCAGGTCCACCAGCTCGAGGAGTCCTTGGAGTCCTTGGAGTCCTTGGAGTCGGAAACCTAGGTGTAGATGGAGAAGGAAGAATTCCTGCTCCACTGTTACTAGGAGGTGCGCTGCTAGGAGGCATCCCAAAAGAAGTATGAGTTTGAGGTGTATAAGCAGGACCATATTCTTGATCAATAGTACTTCCATCACTGGTGTCACCAGGGTAAAAAATTAAACACATACATAAAGGAACATATTAATAATATGAAACAGAACTAAAAAAGTCCCAGCATTTTTCAGTAACACTGAAAAGGAAAGCACAATTAGTGCAAAAATTACAAGTATAATTAAAATATGTATCTGGTTATTATATCCACTCTAGGTGACTATTGTAGACTGTGGACCAACCGACTAGTTCCAAAATTGTAAATAAAATCTGTTTACACTTATCCCCACCTAGACATCCACATTTACTATCCATATTTCTTGTACTACAAATAACCATATTTCATTGATCCTAAGATGTCACTGTTAAAAAAAAAAAATCCTGATTTTAGAGATGTTTACATGCAATAAGGGATAATGACAATTTTAAGATCCTACCAATTATAAGACATCCCAATTTCAGAGATATTAAAATATGAGAAGTATGTGATATGGCAAAGACACAAATGGGATTTAGAATTTCAGAGCAAAATAAAGGTGCTTCTGAAGAAAAGCTCCACCCACAAATGAAGACAAATAACCAAAGCATAATGGTCTTAAGTTTTCCAACAGTTTATCTACATGCAACTAATACCATTATAATTTATTGATCAAAAAACAATTTTTAGAATTATAAAAAAAAACTATCTTTTTTCTAAGTACTAGCAAAACAGGTACTTCTATGAAAAAAAATTAAAGCTATGTAAGCACACCTACACTATACCAATAACATAAATCTAAATCATACCCCTCTTTGATGAATGGCACTGCAGGCCCTGAAGGAAGCAATTCCAATTTTCCAACAGTCCAACTCTGACGGTAAATACACTCTTCTGGCAATTTGACAGGAGGCAGACATTGGCTTGGTAGACTTTTTAGAGGTGCAAACATGGAACAGCCCACCAGAACTTGACAATTTTCAGGCTTATAGACATAAGAAAAATCCTATAATACAAAGACCATGACTTTCAGCATCTTATCTTCCAGGGGAAAAAAGCCAAACTCACTCTAGCCTTTCCCCCTGCTCTCTTTAAACAAAATAATAAAATGTAAATATTCTTCTTTTTTTTTTTAAAGTAGGCTCCGTGCCAAAAGTAGGGCTTCAACTCATGACCCTGAGACCAAGAGTCACAATCTCTACTGACTAAGCCAGCCAGGTACCCAATATAATTTTATTCTTAAATGAATTCACTCTATTTTAATTTCAATTAATTAACATACAGTGCTATATTAGTTTCAGTTGTATACTATAGTGATTCAACAATTCCGTACATCACCCAGTGCTCATCACAAGTGCTCTCCTTAATCCACATCACCTATTTCATCCATCCCCCTACCAACTTCCCCTCTGGCAACCATCAGTTTATTCTTTATAGTCAAAAGTGATTCTTGGTTTGTCTTTTTTTTTTCCTTTGCTCATTTTCCTGCTTTGTTTCTTAAATTCAACATATATGTGAAAGCATATGGTATTTGTCTTTTTCTGTCTGACTTATTTTGCTTAGCATTATACTCTCTAGCTCCATCCAAGTCACTGAAAATGACAAGATTTCTTTCTTTTTTATGGCTGAATAATATTCCTATGTGGGTGTGGATGTGTGTGTGTGCATATGCATACACATCTTTATCATCTGCTCAACATCACTCATCAGGGTTATGCAAGTCAAAACTACAATGAGAAAGGCTCCTGCCTGGCTCAGTTGGTAGAGCATGCAACTCTTGATCTCAGGATGGTTGAGTTTGAGCTCCATGTATGGCATGGAGTTTACTTAAAGTAAAAAAAAAAAACTAAACAAATAAAACAAACTACAATAAGATCATCTCACACTTGTAAGAATGGTTAAAATCAAAAACACAAGAGGGGCGCCTGGGTGGCTCAGTTGGTTAATCAGCTGCCTTTGGCTCAGGTCATGATCCCAGGGTCCTGGGACCTAGCCCCATGTTGGGCTCCCTGCTGAGTGGGGAGCTGGCTTTTCCCTCTCCCTCTGCCTGCTGCTCCCCCTCCTTGTGCTCTCTGTCAAATAAATAAATAAAATGTTAAAACACACACACACACACGAAACAACTGGTGTTGGATAAAAAGGAACCCTCTTGCACCCCAGGAATGCAAGCTGGTGCAGTCACTGTGGAAAACAGTGAAGGTTACTAAAAAAGTTTAAAACAGAACTACCCTACAGTCCAATAATCACACTGCTGGGTATTTACTCAAAAGTTACATGGGGCGCCTGAGTGGCTCAGTCTGTTAAGTGGCTGCCTTCAGCTCAGGTCATGATCCAGGGTCCTGGGATCGAGCCCCGAGTCCGGCTCCCTGCTCAGCGGAGGGAGTCTGCTTCTCCCTCTCCCTGCCGCTCCCCCTGCTTATGCTGTCACACAAATAAATAAAATCTTTTTTTAAAAAATTACAAAAACAGGGCGCCTGGGTGGCTCAGTTGGTTAGGCGACTGCCTTTGGCTCAGGTCATGATCCCAGGGTCCTGGGATCGAGCCCCGCATCGGGCTCCCTGCTTGGCGGGAAGCCTGCTTCTCCCTCTCCCACTCCCCCCGCTTGTGTTCCCTCTCTCTCTGTCTCTCTCTCTGTCAATTAAATAAATAAAATCTTTAAAAAAATAAAAAATTACAAAAACAAAAAAATTAAAAATTACAAAAACACTAATTCAAAAGGATTCGTGCAACCTTATGTTTATAGCAGCATTATTTACAATAGCCAAATTATGGAAGCAGCCCAAGTGTTCTTAAATGCATTCTTAATAGTGTCACCACTCTTTAGTCTTCAAATCTGTTAACTACAAAATAAGAATCACCATGAGTAGATTTTTTTAATACAGCAACAAACTGGGGGTGCCTGGGTGGCTCAGTCAGTTAAGCGGCTGCCTTCGGCTCAGGTCATGATCCCAGAGTCCTGGGATCAAGCCCCCCATCGGGCTCCCTGCTCAGCAGGAAGCCTGCTTCTGCTCTCCCACTCCCCCTGCTTGTGTTCCTTCTCTCGCTGTCTCTCTCTGTCAAATAAATAAATAAAATCTTTAAAAAAATACAGCAACAAACTGAATCTGTAGGAAAATATTGGGGGGGTGCCTGGGTGGCTCGGTTGGTTGGGTGTCTGACTCTTGATTTTGGCTCAAGTCACGATCTCAGGTTGTGAGATAGAGCCCCACAGCAGGCTCCACACTGGGCGTGGAGCCTACTTACGATTCTCTCTCCCTCTGCCCCTCCCCAGCCTCCCCACCCTTAAATTAAAAAAAAAAAAAAATATATATATATATAAAAAAGTATATATATATATAAAGTGAATTATTTTTCTAGAAAAATAAAATACTTACTTTAATTTCGGAAGGTTTTGGGCTACAGAATCCTTCATCAACCTCAATTTTGAACTGTGTTCCTATACTAGAACTATTTCCTTCTAGAACAGTTCCTCCAGGTGTTATATCCATACTACCATATTCTTTATTGCTCATATTCATTGGGGAAAATCCCATAATATGTTGTTCCAATGATGGTGGTGTAGGATACATTTTATGAAGATCTGCAGTGCCTATATTTAATAAAACACACATTTTAACATAAGACTAAAAAGAAGTTAATCTGTGTTTAAAAGAAAGGAGTGGAGAATTTTACTCAGATTAAAAATCTGCAGATTTATCTGGAGATTTGGGAAGCTTACTTATGCAAGATAGTGGGTCCAGATTTCCTGTCTTTGATTCCTTACTGCTGGATTTATCATCTGTTCCATTTGCAGACTTTTTAGATCCAGGCTATTAACAAAAACAAAAACACATTATTTATCTGAAATTTTAAGTCCAATGTGATCCAAGATGGTAATCATTAAGATATAACTTGAAGGTCACACCCATTCATCAAATATATTATTCTGGTTGTGCCAGAGATAAATATTGGTTATTAGAAAAATTTATAAAGATGTAAAACACTTTTTAGGCAATCAATGAACCCAGATTAATTTCTCTGTTTATCTGATAATCCTACAAATTAACAGAGGGAAAAGTTCCTCCAAGACACAGGACCAATACTTTCAGAACACACAGAAGCAAAAATAACCTACCACTTAAAGCCTATTAAAATTAAAAAAAAAAAAAGAAAAAAGGAAACCTGCAATAAGAAGCATTTGTAATATCAAAACTGCTTCTTAGTAAAATATAGCATTTGTCCCCTTAAATTTCCTATATATTCAATCACCACTCTGAAACCTAATTTACACTTTTACCTTGTTTAATAATCTCCTTACCCTTACAAAAATGCTACAACATGTAAAACAAAGCACAAACTTCAGAAAGATCTCATTTGATAACAGGATACCTAACTAAAAATTAGTTTTTAGCCTAATTTAAAGCCTCCTGTTAGCCACTTTGTCATAAATATGTAGACTGAGTTCTAATTACAACCTTTTTACCTCACAAGAGCCACAGCTGATACATGAATGGTAACGGAGAGAAAGCATAAAAGTACCAAAGTATTCGGGATATAGAATGTAAGTTTATGTATAGTTATATCTGCCTTATGTCACTTAAATGAAGACACCAAATGTGCATATGTGTATATACATATGTACATAAATATATATATGCAGTGTGTATGTGTGTATCATATATACAACAGAGAGGATTAAAAGTGTAATACAGAACAAGAATGACCAAATGTACTAAAGAAGTTTCCAAGCTACCTTTATGCAGATGAAAATGGAATTCCCTTTTATGATAATGCAGCACTCAATTAATTTTGCTAGAGACTTGACATTCTAGTAAATCTCATTTTAAATTTTCTTTTATAATCACCTTTCTCTGCAAATGGATGTTCAAAGTTAAATATTTCTCTTTCTGCATCTTTCATTATTATAGTGTATAGTTGTTTTACAAGAATGGCTAGAATGCCAAACATATTCAAAAGAAGTAGTATTCCTTAATAAACTGACAAGGCATACAATTTTAATGTCAATTATTTATTATTTTATGTATGTGAGTCAATTCCAGGGTCATTTCTCAAATGAGAGATCAAAGAACAGGAAAATAATTCTGCTTCCTAAAGACTGCAGAAAAAGACCATATGGTAGAAATTAAGCTTAATCACACATGTCCTTCAAATATAAAAAAATAAAGAAAAAAACCCCCACAGCTTATAGGTGACACTATGCCAAGACTGCTCAAATATAAGTTTTAAGAAAAGAAACCAATTAATAAAATTTTATTCCAAAATATTTCCTATTTTTCAGGGCTCAAACATACTATTCAAGTCACATATCACTTCTGAAAAGTAAGTCTATATAAAACCAAGGAAAAGAAATAACTTTAACCATTAATAAAATACTCACTGTTAGTTCATCTTCATCAGAATTGAAGAGATTATCAAGGTCAGTATAAGAGACAGCCAGGTCTGAGTCATAAATCAAACTGGTTGATGGAGGACGGGCATGACTAGTGGGGCGTGGAGCATCTATATATGTCAATCAGAGTCAATCAGAAAAACAAAATAAAAGATTCTACTACTGATCAAGTATTATTCTAGTTATTTAAACTAGATACCTAACTTTAAACTTATGAGTATTTTGCAATAAGAAACTGTGATTTGCTTAAAATCTAAAAATTTTTTCATAGAAATAAAGTTGCCAATAAACAGTAGTAATTTCTCCAGGAAGCTCACCAAAGGCTATGTAATCCATTAACATGGCTAAGTACTCCAATTTTATATATCAAATAAAAAGACATACATTCTTAGGACAATAGTACGTACACACACACACACACACACACACACACACACACACTTTTATTTTTCTGTCTTCCTGAAATGTAGAACAAGCATCGTATGATGACTAGGTGCTCTGGCTCTTGAGTCAGATGGACTATTAGTAATTTGAATTCCCAACTCTAACACTAATAGAACGACCCTGAGCAAGTTACTTAACCTCTCTGTACCTTAGTAATGGCAAGAATTAAACATGAAAGGACGTAGCTAAAGCACTTTGTCCAGTGCTAGGCACTTAAGTACTCAATAAATACTACCTTTTGGTTAAGATTCATTTTAGTTCTAGAATTTTACTTTCCTTTTTCTTCCCCCCCCCGCCCCCCACCAATTATAGTGGAAAAAATACACGATTACTCAAGAAAAAAATAAAAACACCAATGGAAGTTAAACTCCTCTTACATTCCCCCACAAAAAAAACTAATTTGCAGTTTGGTATATAACCTTCTAAAGCATCCTTGGATTATCAAATGACTTGAAATAGTCCTCATTTTCAGAAAGATAAAAGCCACTTTCCAAGTGCCTCTGCATGTCCGTTCTAAAAATTCACTGGAGCACTAATTCTGAAATTTGGTGTAAAAAAAATCACCTAGGGTACTTATTAAAAAACAAGATCTCCAAGCTCCACATCAAAAGATGCTCCAGAATGTGGTACGTGGTCCGTATTTTGAGAAAGCACAAAATAGCGATTATACATTCTCTACATCCTAGGGTAGGTAAACAGCCCAAAGAACCCAAACTGTTAACTTACCAAGCTACTCAGAATTATCAACTGATTTTGCTTCATTAAAGACCATTTCTTCCTTATTCTTGTTTTTGGTTGCACAGAGCCTGACCCTCTCTATCCCAAATACTAAAACAAAACTTTGTCCCTAAAAAAACACCTACAGAAAGAAGGACAACTTCCTTTGCCTTCATCAAAAGTTAAATAGATTTTGTTAAAGAAATAACGTGTTGTGTCTGTCTATTCCAAGCACAACAAGCACTAGTCAGATACTTTACTTTCAAAGTGGAGCCTTGGCCTCAGTGGCAAGAACTGTGCCTATATATAATACCTACTTGACAAATATTTGTTAAATTAATAATTTCAGCAACCGTTCCTCTAATTTGAGTGAGAGAGAAAAGGACAACAAAATTATAGTCAAGCCTAATTTATAAGTTTTCAGATCTGAGAGGGACCTTAAATGATGATCTTTTTAAATCTCATTTTAAAGATGAGAACTTTTTTTATTTGTGAGAAAGTATAGTTGCAACAGTTGAAAACAGAATTTCTATCACCTCAACTGCTTCTCCCAGTGCAAAATAAACAATAAATCTATCATTTTAAGATAGGTACCTCTCTATGAAACATATGAATTATGCAAAAAAGGAACAATGTAAGTCCAGTAATATCAAATTAGCTTGTAGTAATAATCCTTCAATGCAGTATTTTTATTAGGAAATAGAAGTTTTACCTTGCTTGATAGAGGGACTAAATAATGACATAGCATCTTCCTCATGTGATAACACTGTTACACTAGATGGCCCATCTTCTACCTGCAAACAATATTACATATTAGATTGAAATATATAATTTAAAATAACAAAATCTTCCAACTATTGAGTTAACTACGTATCAAGCATCTTGCCAGGTGTTCTACAGACATACTAATTCCCACAACTAACCTATATAATAAGTAAGTAAGTACTATGTTCAACTTACAGACAAAAAATAGTGTTAAAGATAACCCAGGAAATATATCTGATAAATAGTGGAGCTGGGATTCCAACATAAATCTGTCAATTTCCAAAGTCCATGTTCTTTCTACAGTACCTATAGCTTTCCCAGCTACTACTGTTTTCATATTTACAAAAGGACAAAATCTCAAGTACCAGGCACGTAGTAAGGCTAAAAATTTTGTGAAATGAATTCTCTGTATTAAACTTATTACTGGGTTCTTTTCACAATTTTATAGGTTTTAATTTCCATATATTGTATTTAAGGCAAAATTCTTATCTAACAGAGTTATCTTGTGCTTAATAGATCCTCTAATTGATTTTTAAAATTTTAATAAATACTTCTATATCCTACACTAAATATATTACTTCAAGGGACACTATAAGTTAACTCACATTTAAAAATATCATATATTTTGTAAACTAAGCATTGTGTATTTTATTGTATTTTTGAAAACTGGCAATTCACCTGTAACATATTTTAACTCAGTATCAAAATAGTTTATCTAACTAAATGTAAACAATAAAAAATCTTTTCATTACAAGAGACCGGCTATAAAGTCCACACAGCTCTTAAATTTTGTATAATGTGCCTGATTCACCTACTAAAAAAAAAAAATGTTTTCCTGGGGCACATGGGTGGCTCAGTCAGTTAAGCGTCCCAACTCTTGATTTTGACTCGGGTCATGATATCAGGGTCATGAGCTTGAGCCCCCATGTTGGGCTCTGTGCTGGGTGTGGAGCCTGCTTAAGATTCTCTTTCCAGGCACCTGTGTGGCTCAGTTGGTTAAGCGTCGGCCTTCAGCTCAGGTCATTATCTCAGGGTCCTGGGATCAAGCCCCCCATCAGGTTTCCCTGCTCAGCAGGGAGTCTGCTTCTTCCTCTCCCTCTGCCCCTCCCTCCCTGTCCCTGCTCTGATAAATAAATAAAATCTTAAAAAAAAAAAAAAAAAGATTCTCCCTCTCCCTCTGCCCTCCCCCCACCCTGGTCCTTCTTGCTCTATTTCTTAAAAAAAAAAAAAAAGTTTTCCTAAGTTACAATGATAAATCTGTTCTTTTTTTTTTTAATCTGTTCTATTTTAAAAGAAAACAATGAGAAGTGTGGTACCTATATGCAGTGTTACAAATCATCAGTCACCCTTCGGTGTACTTTGATTTCTTTTACTCACCTTATGTTTTTTTACAGCTTCTCTCTCACTATTTTGTCTCTCTTTCTTATCAGGAAAAAGGAATTCCTCATCTCCTTCAACAAATGCATATGGATCGATTTTAGATTCTTGCTCTGCATCAGATGCTACTGCTGAAAGATACTGATTTTTAATTTGATATTGCTGTACTAATTCATCAGAAACTTTTAAGGGTTTCTTACATTGCACCATTAACCTGCATAAAAAAACAAAATTAGAAAATTAATTATATTTATTTTCCATAAAAGCAGAAAAAATTCCAATATGACTTAAGAATCATAAAGTTTTCAGGATTATTTAGAGATGATCTAACCTGTAATCCTTCATTTTATAAATGAAGAAACCTAAGCATAGAAAGATTATATGATTAAACCTTCAAATTTAGCAATAGAGAAATGCAGCTAAAATCTAAGCCTCCTCTTTATATGTTCTTTCCACCAAAATACACTGTCTTTTGGTAATCCACTCTGTTCCCAAATCCTCAAATGCATTAACTTGTCCAAATCCATTCACTGAAAGGGACTGGACTGCTCCAGGACAGGAACTCTCAGAATGTGGACTAACTATACAGTGAGACAAGACAAGTTTTATACAATTTATACATTTATACAATGAAAGTGATTATCCTTTACCTACTGCATTAGTGGATAAAGTTATAAAATTTTAAAGACCTCATCTGTGTTTCACAAAAATAACATTATAACTATTATTAATTCTGACGAGGTTTTATAATGGCAAGTTTCAGTGCAAGTACCTTAGAGGCTCTTTTTGATCACTTTGGAAAAATCTATTTTTATATTATCAGCCTTATGGTTTCACATGGTGACTAATAAACATACTTTTGCATTCTCCTAAAACAACCAATAAAATGACAAAGGACAACAGAATAACAACAGTGAAGTTGGAAAGACAAACTAGTAGAAACTGACAGACCAGAGAAAGCTGAAATCTAAGGTTAAGAGAAAGAAGATACAACAAGCTGATCTGCACCACCAGAATCCTGGAAAGCATCAGGACTTTTCTCTCTGAAGACCAGGTTGCTTGGTGAGTGGGAATACTGAATGATTTGATTTTGGTTTGTATAATATAGACACTTTTTGACTCTCAAATTCATGTTCTCTGTGGTTTGTAAAGCTGAGTTTCCCATGCTGCCAGAAAGCAGCAGCTAGGCTTCTAGTCAGACCATGATCAAAATCCTGCAAGGACTATGTAATTCTGAATAAAAACTAAAGTCCTTGTAATATCCTACCAAAGCTTTCCATATCTTTCTTCTCTTTTCCTCTCCAACTTCATCTTCTGTTATTCTACTCCTTCCTCTCTCACTCTGCTTCCAAGAACTTTCTTGATGTTCCTCAAATAGGCCCGATATACTGCTGGCTGTTCCCTTTGTTTGGAGCATTCTTTCTTGAAATAAGATGGCCATCTCCCTCACTTCTAAAAGTTTTTGTTTAAATGTCACCTTATGTATGAGTCCTTATTTAAAACTGCAAAATGCCCAACTGTCTCAACACTGAACCCCCTTGTCCCACTCTATTTTTCCATTCACAGACTTATCTTTAAATATTCTTATATAACTTGCTTAAGTTCATTGTTGACTGTCACTCTCATAGAATGTAAGCCCCTAAATGGTGGGGATCTTGTCTTTGTTCACTGAATTATCCCAAATGCCTAGAACAGCACCTGGCACGTAAAAGTTACTATAAATATTTCCTAAATGAATATGTCAAATCTAAAAGTCACATAGGATAGAGACGTTGTGGTTGCACTAATAATCCTAAAATACAGTATCTTGTACTTTGAAAATAAGCCATCTTTATTCATCAGAAAGTGATACTGCTACCACTTATCTGTCCTACAATTTAGGACAAAAAATCCTAAGAGACGTTAAGATTTAGGAATGATGAAGGCATTTGCTAGCTCATAAAATCTTTGAATGAGAGGGATAGATCTTTAAATCTATTCACCAATGCCCAGCACTAGAAGCACTCTATACTCTATAAACTAAGGTTGAAACAGAGGCCATCAAAAGGATAACTGGTATTTTCTAAACCTGCTATCAAGTATCATAAATGCCATTTTTATTTCCAATATGCCCTAGATTTATCCCCAAAACTAAAATTCAAAGTCTATAAAAACCTTCTTACATGAGAACATGGTGCTATCTAGTCAACAGGGATATGTTTTAAAATTAATTGTTAAAATAGGGCACCTGGGTGGCTCAGTCAGTTAAGTCTGCCTTCAGCTCAGGCCATGACCCTGCGTCGGTCTCCCTGTTTATTGGGGAGCCTGCTTCTCCCTCTCCCTCTGCCCACACCGCTGCTCATGCTCTGTCTCTAAAAAACCCCACAATTGTTAGAATAGTTCTGTTCTATAAATGAACATTTATTTCTTAAGAGTACCTTTATACCTTACCATGTTAGACCCTAATAACTTTTTTTGATTATTAGATTCTAACATAAATACTTTGAAAACAGTGTTTCCATCTACTTTGACACAGATTTTATTTAATACTTAAAAATTAAACTTACAAGATAAGAAATGAAGGGTATCTTCTCTTTGCTATGCAAATTATGCAGAAAAAAATGGTTTGCTAAGGTAATAGATAGGAAAGTTAGGGCTAGACAGATTTTAAGTACGTGTATTCCAATAACTATTCACAGGGGAAAAGTGTAAGATCCCACTACCCCTCCCCACCACCAACCCGAAAGACACTACTACTCTGTGAAGGGCTAAATAAAACAACTCTGTTTTTCACATTAAGTTGTCCTCTGGCAGAAGCAGGAAAACTGCCACACTGTTTACATAGGTAGTTAAATTAGTGTGCAGTAGCATTAAAAGGACCAATGCTACTGCATAGGGCTCTATGAAGAATAAAAATGAGTAAACCAAATGCAGTGCCTAAAGACAACTTGTTATTTTATTGAATGGTTCTCACAAACATTGGGATATGCAAAGAATTTAAATGTAGTTAATATCAAGAGTATCAAGTCACAACAAATTTTAAAATATAATTTATATTACACATCCTTCTATATTTAAAAATGGTAGAATAGAAAAAATGGCAATTTTTAAAAGATGCCAGATTAAAAACTCAGTTATTTCATCACTATCCAATTATACAGTATACACATACTTTTGTGAAACAGGAATAACACTTCTCCTTTTCTAAAAGAAACTCTCACGTATGACCAAATGGTTAACTACAGAGAGAGTTTCAATGAGATGTAAAGCTAAATATACAGACCAGCTGGAAGAGGATTAGGTACAGCCATGAACAGGAAGCTTTGCAAAGCCCAAAGCAAACTGAAATTACTTTCGTATTATTCATTAATTGTACCTTTCCTTTTACTATGACCACAGTAACATTCTATCCTAAAAATAATTATATATATATATATTTTTTAAAGATTTATTTATTTGAGAGAGAGAGAGAACGCCTGTGCACATGAGCAGGGGGAGAGGCAGAGGGAGATGAAGAGAATCTCAAGCAGACTCCCCACTGAGCATGGAGCCTGACGAGAGGTTTGATCTCACCACCAGAGAGATCATGACCTGAGCCAAAATCAAGAGTCGGGACACTTAACTGACTGAGCCACCCAGATGCCCCTCCTGAAATATAGTTGTAGAGATTTTAACATAGCTTAGTAGCACATGCTTTTAGGTCTTTATTCAATAAAAATTTTTCCAGACAAGATATGAAAATATTTTAGGATTGACAATTATAAAAGGAGATAAGACATGTTAAGGAATAAATGAATTCAATAAATATAAAAAATCCTCTATTTTCTTTAATGGTACCTTTTCTAATATCAGCTCCAATCTTCAGAATCAATCCTTAAATTGAGTCAAGCTTGCTGTCGAAAGTACAGCTTTATTGTAGTAAGATACCAAATAAGATTTACTTAAAAAGATTTAGAATACAGTAAATCAAAGGTTTATTTCATCATAGACTTCTATGAAACAAAATAATTAGAAACTAACTTTTAGAGGGCAAATAACACATTCTATAAACCATTTAACATATACAATAAAAATTGGGTATATCACTAATACAACATAGGAGCTAGCTCTATTGATGAATGGTATGGTTAAAATATCCTGATGTATGTAGCCTTACTACCAAACAAGACATGATACAAATATGCTCAAGTATAGTTCTCCTTTCTCAGGGTTTAGAAATGTTTCCCTCTGAATCAGAATAGAAGACTATTTTAAGCAATCACAAATACTACTAGAATTAAGTGCTAAACCCTTGAAAAATGATATTAAAAACTGTAATGTTTCTTTGCAGAAACTTTGCTATCTTTAAAACTTAGAAGGTCTTAAAAGCCACTATTCTAAAATAGATGCTATCATTAACTAATAGCGAAACTAAAAATAACTAGAAGCAAAAAGAGGATAGCCACAGATGTGTATATCCTGTGTGTAGGCTATGCTATGTGCCACCCCAACCTCTCTCTCTCTCCTTGAACAAATTCTAAGAAATTAAAAAAGGAATTTTGCTTTAAGGTAGTTACTAAAAAATCTGGCATCAACTGCTGCACACTGACAGAGTCTAAGAATAGGGAAGGTGCTAGAAATGATGAATCCTATTACTCTGTACTAGTTAGGCAGCCAACACCACCTAAAATTAATTAGAAAAACCAAGAGTATTGCTTTCTTTTGTTTATCCACCTATTATGGAAGCACACTGCCACCCTTTAACAGCAATCAATGGAAAATTTAATTTATACAAAAGGGAAACTGAGTTTTCACGTAACATAAATAAAACAAACCTCCAAATTTCTCCTTCATCACTTTCTAAAAAGACACACACCTGTAAAAGCCAATTTTTATTTAAAAAATGTTTCTTTTTAAATTTCTACTGATACATTCTTGCCTCTCTTTGCCTCTGTATTACTCCAACTGGGTTAATATTAAGTTTTCTCCTAAGCTTCAGACACTTGACAACTGCCTGATTGCATCTTTAAGCAGGCTCCTAAAATGAAGTCACAAATTTACAATGTATATGTATTACAAGCACATAGTTAAAAGTCATATTGTACACTAAGGCATGACTGAGACATACAAATTTCTCAATCCCCCTCCTTCAAGATAACAAGGGATTAAGTTTCTTTCACTTTAAAAAAAATTGTAAAATTAAGCTTAAGATCTAAAGTAAGTAAAAAAGTAGAAAAGAAGCATTCAAATCTGTTTCTCCTCCTCTTTCCCTCATAATTAAATATGTTGGTCTCTAACTCTTCTGTTACTCCCCTACTTTAATATTCAATTGGCCGTAAAGTTCTTCAGTCTACTCTGTATCCACAAAATCCATACATCCCTAATGATCTCTTTCTAATTTTCCTTGGGCCCTCAATTACCTTATATCTGAGCTATTCAAGATGTCCAAACTGATGTCCTTTCATACATATATATCTCTTCATTTAAATAATAAATCTCTTCATTTAAGCAATCTTCATTTAAACAATGCTACTTGGTTAATATTTCTAAAATCCTTATTTTCCAAAACCCTGTTATTTTTATCTACCTCAAAAAAAGCTTCCAACAGTGCCCCTATCATCTCAAGGATAATACTACATTAATACACAAGCTTATAAACAGTATTTTGCTATTCCGTTATATAGCACTACCCCACATTTCAGGTCTCCTTTCTTATCATGACATACCAAACTAGTAAGCAACACCAGATAATCTATCCATACCAAACTACATAAAGCTTCTGGATTTCATAAATGGAATTAAATTATTCTTTATTCTGGTTCTCCATCCCTAATATATTTTATGTATACTTCTATCAGAGAATTTAATGTTATTTTCCATTAGATTACAATTTCATTTAGGGTCAGGACCAAATTTATTTCATACTCTGACAGTGCCTTACAGCATCTTGCATATTAGAGAAACCTCAGTTTTATTCAAACTGATAAAATACATCTTTGAGGAATACGAATTCAAAAAGGGTGAAAAGAATATAGGAGTTACAACAGCCCCCTAATTAACTGCCATATATTTAAATACACTTTCAAAACTCAAGAGTATGGAAAAAGATTAGAAATTTACAATGTCTAATAAGAATTCAGAAGTTTATTTATATAAAAAAATCTAGGCTTCTGAGTGGATTACGCTGACTAGAAAAGATCATATCTTTAAAGCTATACAATGCTTCTATAAAAAATTTAAGGTTGTTTAAATGCCACTGAGAGAATATTAATTAATAGAATTTATTTTAATGACAGGGGTATCATCTGACTGATGATCCTCATGACATCCTACCTCAAGTAACATTAATAGCAGGACCAGAATCACTAAGTTATCCAAACAAGATCCTTTTAACAGAGGAAACAAAACAAAACAAAACTTCTGCTTTAGCACAATGCAAAGCCAATGCCAGGTATTTTACTGGATAATAAAATAGTATGGGGAATCTCCCTCGTAAAACTAATCAGTAAACAGGTTTGGCCTATCTAACTTAATAATTTATTCTAGAGCTCAAATTTCTGTTAAAAATGATTCATGATATTAAAGCACTTCAACACTATTAACATTTTGGGCTTTGTTGTACTATATATATATATGGTAGGGTACTTAGCAGCATCCCTCCAAATAGCAGCATGCCCCATGTTGTGACAATCTAAACTGTTTCTAACACTGCCTAATGTCACCTGAAGGTAAGCGGGGGAATAAGAAACTGCCCCAATTGAGAAACTACAGCCATAGAACAGTTAACTACAAAAGGAAAGAATAAAACCAAAAAACTTGTAACCTATCAAGTAGAGAACAACTATATTCCATAAATGTTTTAGTTCATATTTCAAGCAGCTAAGCTGAGGGTTGACTTTTTTTGTGATATTTTTCATAGTCTAATCTACTATAATAATAAAAAGGATTCATCTAAAAATAAGTGACACAATACACATTTTAGTAGCTAATAAAACCAAAACAATACTCACATAAGACACAGAATTAAAAAAAAAATCCTTTTATTCAGTCTTTTCCGTTCTTTTTATGAAGCAGAAAAAATGGTGACCAGGAACAGATAGAAGCATGTTATTTCCTTAATTTACATAATCATGACCCAGCACCATTCTACTCTGCATGCTACCTTTCTACATTATGCTTCTTCCTTCTCTTATTCAGTGAGAAGAATGTCAAATAATTTCAGAACGGATTCTAACATTAAACAGTATTAACTTCTAAGAGACCTTCATTCCACTTCACTTACAGATGTTCATGCACACAAGCAGCTAATACACTTATTTAAAGTTATGGCTAGGATTCTTGGATCTTATGAATATGATGTGCCCATAAAAACTCACCCTTTAAGTTTACAAAACTAAAAATATTATTAATGCTACATTTTATATACATTAAATAAAAAATTATAATCTAGAAAAAAACAAGTTCTAAAATCATAAAGTAACACTAGGGCCATACTGTTGTTTCATTTATTCAAACATCTGCTCAATGTCTACTATGGACCTAAAATTGTTCTAGGGGTGTGGGGGTGTGTGTGTGTGTGTGTGTGTGTGAGTGTATGTATGCTGGAGGAACACAGCAGTAAACAAGACAGAGTCCTTGCCCTCATGTAGCTTACATTTTAATTGGAAAAAGATCATTAACAAATACATAATGTAATTTCAGATGATATATATATAAAGAAAAAATGAAAGCAGTGTACAAGATAGGCAGTGATTTGGGAAGTGAAGAAAAGCCATAGTTTAGATAAAATGGTCAGGAAATACTTCCTGAGAAGGTAACTTTTCAGCAGGGCTAAATAAGGGGTGAGCTGTTTCCCCATCTGTAATACAATTCTAAAGGCCATTAGGAATGAGGTTGGCTTTCTGAGGAATAGCAAGAAAGCTGATGTCATGAAATCAGGAAGCAAATAGGACAGTGGTAAATAAGAGTGAAGAACTAGCTAGGCAGGAACTGGGTAGAATCTTACAGATGAGGAAAAAGTTTGGATTTTATTCTAAATGTAAAGGGAAACTACTCACGGGTTTTAAAAGGAAATGAGTAACGTAACATTTAACTTATAATGACCATTCTACTGTGTATAGAATATATGTAGAGAAATACAGAAACAGAAAAACCAACAGTAGTTTCAGACAAGAGTTGAGGAATTTTATATTACATCCAGCACAAATAACATTAAGATCTTTTGAGATTTGTTGCCAAGGCATCATTTGCTTTCAAGAGACCTCCTAACTATTAAATAATCTAGTTTTCTTCCATGATCATAAGGGTATCCTAAAGTCCCTAAATTTCAAATCCAGATTAATTTCAATTAAAAAAATACTAGAACACTTTAAAGATTCAAAGAGCTAGATAAGGCACACAGGTTTGTTTACTAAAATAATAAAGAATATTAAAAGAGAATAAATCTTTAACAGTAAGGAAAATGGGAGAGGCTACAAGTGGGCCAGACATTTTACTTAGTCTCAGGGAAGCTCAAAATCAATGAAACACAGCAGAGAAAGGTCATGGACTAGAATATGCAAGAGGGGGCTATAGGAAACCTACATAAACAACAGGAGAGCTAACTTTCAAAAAAAAAAAAATCAGAGGAAATTTGCACCTGTATCTCCGCACAGAATTGAAAAATACTAAATTATTTACTGAATGAGTAAGGAATAGGGGATTCCTTCATTCTAAAATGTGTATGAAGAGGGGCACATAGGTGGCTGAGCTAGTTAAGCGACTGATTCTTGACTTCAGCTCAGGTCATGATGTCAGGATTGTGAGACTGAGCTCCACGCTGCCCCCCTCCCCCGGCCCCACGTTGGGCTTGGGTTCCATGCTGGGCATGGAACCTGCTTAAGATTCTCTCTCTTCCTCTCCCCCTCCCACTCTTTCTCTCTCCCTCTTGAAAAAAAAAAATTGTATGAAGAAATAATTATAAAAAAGTGATAAAAGCACAGTAAAAAGATGAAAATAAAGTAATTCTGAAGAAAACAATTACAGAACATTAAACAAGGGGATGATATTTTTTAGAAAAGTTTAGAAATAAGAAAACATGAGCAACAAATATTAAGACTTCAAGAAAGGGTTAAAAGAAATTTGAGGAATCCCCTTAGAATACAAAGGAAAAAAAGATGGAAAATGAGAGAAAATACAGAAATTCAACATATGCATTACAGAGGTTCCAAACAGAATGCGGGAAAAAAGCAGATATTATCCAAGAAGAAGAGAACTTCCCAGTAGCAGGACAAAGACTTCAAACTGAATCAGCCCACCGCAAATGCCCGATACAAAGAATGAACAAAAGATCACTACACCTGCACATATTCTTGTGAAATTTTAAAATTCTAAAGAGAAGACCCTAAATACTTTTGCTGACAGCAGACTAATAGAGAAGAAATATAACTTTGCACACTACTTGGTCTTGCACTGGTAAGAAGACAGACAGTTTTAATGAATATAATGGTGTTTTGTTGGTTGATTTTCACCTTTTAGAAAAATCTACAGATAAAAATGCAAAAGACTTATGGGACAGAACATAAATTTAATCAGAACAACATAGTAAAGGGAGACCCAAAAAATCTTCCCACCCAAAGTATGTCACACATAAAGTGGACAAAGGCAATCCATAGAATGGAGGAAGATACCTGTAACACATGTAACTAATATAAGATAAATAGCCAGAACATGCAAAGAATTGGGGGGGGGGGAAGGGAAAGAAAAATAGACTAAAAAATATGACATACAGACAGTTCACAGAAGAGGAAATCTTAATGTCCAATGAACATTTTAAATGATGCTTAATCTTGCTAGGAATCTGGAAAACATGTATTAAGACAATAAGATGCCATTCTGTATACAGGTTAGCCAAATTAAAAGTCTCATAATACCAAACACTGAGGAAAATACCATTCTCATACTCTGCTGGTTGATGAGGGTGTAAACCGGTATAGGTGGAGAGCCAACGTGGCAACAACCCTTAATGCAGAATATGGACATACCCCAAGGCCCAGCAATTCCATTTTTAAACATATTCCCTAGAGAAATCTTATACAAATACATAAGGACATGTGTACAAAAAAGTTCACTGCTACAGCCTATGTAACTGAAAATAACCAACTGTCCATCTTTAAGAAAGTAGATAAATTATGTATTATTCATAACAGAAACACTATAAAACAATTAAAATGAATTAACTAGAGCTACACATCTAAAAACATGTATAGAACACCAAATTTAGGACAGAGGAAGAAAAAAATGGAAGAAAAATAGTACACAGGAGTTCTAATTATATGCAAAATCCTTAAGTTGGTTGATGGACAAGTGCTATTATTTTCTCCACTTTTTTGTGACTAGTATTTCAAAGTAAAGAAGTTCCCTGAGGAAAAAACACAGTAAAGAAGTTATGCAAAACTAATATTTATATTTATATTTATATGTATTTTATTTATAATAATATAATAATTAATATATTATATATAATAATATAATAATAAAATCCTACCCTGAAACCAATTCTGGAGTCCTAGTATCAAGAACTTACATCATTCCTACTCTTAAATGATAAATAGTGACTATTAAAAAAATACATACTCTGTAACTGATGTTACACTTTCCTGTCCAAAAGGTCCAACTGGATCATCCTTGAATTTATCACTTGGAAGCTGAGGTGGTAAAAACTCTACATCTTTTTTCTTTGGGACCTTGTAATACTTCCAGGCTATATTAGCTTCATCTTCTTCCAAGTTTACTGCTGTACCAACATACACTGTAGGTTCTACAGCTTCCTGGAACTGAGCTGGGAAAGATTGGGATAAACCATCTATCCTATCTTCCATTGGTTTAGAAGGAACCAAGGGATCTGGTGTTGGCATTTGATAGAAATGCTGACTTTGAGGAGTTGAAGGTGTTTTAGTCACTCCTTCATCAACCACGTCACATGGGTGAGGACTAAGTGGAGGTGGTTGAGGTGAATTTGCCATTTCGGTGCCATGCATCTGAGGAGTCTTTGCTACATCATTAGTTCGGATGTTTGAAAATCTCACTTGACTATCTGGAGCGGAAATCACAAGTCTTTGGCTAGCTGAATCTGTATCCATGCCAACATCATCACTAACAGATATACGATGGTGAAAAGGAGTCAAGGGGCGTTTCTGTGGTTTTTCACTCTTTTCTTGCTTTTCATTGGTCTTGTGCTTAGGAAGTACTTGTTGTTGCTGACTTAAAGATGGTGCCTGTCCTTGTTGTCCAGGATTTCTTGGTTTGAGATTTTTGTGCCTAAAAAGTTAAAAGAAAGGTTTAACTTATATAGTATGGCTATTACATCAAAGTACACAAGTTAACACTATTAGACAATCATGTATTTGTTCTTTTACATATAAATCTAAAAGTAAATGATTTGAATTTACAGGGAAAAAATACTTTGTTCAGCAACCTGAAGCTAAGAACTGCAGAAAGATTCATAAGAGCCAATCATCTTCTCATGTACTAGTATGTGATTAGATAACCAAAGATGATTTACCTTATGTAACCTAAGTATTTTAGTATCTGAATAGAAATAAAATTCTAGTTATTTTAAGATTAAAAAAAAAGTATAGAAAGATCTGAAATTCATTCATGAATGTACCTGATATTTCAGAATAATTGTGATAAATCAATGGCTTGGCTGAGCTCCCAATCATCATCTACAACCCTACAGTAGCCAGCCAAAAAACTTACTCTACAGAAATAGAGTTAAATCACTCTGGATAGCACTGCAACTGTCTGATGGACCCCACACAGCATCCCACCTTCCTTCTCCCAAGGCTTACCACTACAGAAAGAGAATCAGCTAACTAGAAAAGAAAATGCCTAAAAGAATTATTTTCCTCATAATGTGAAGCAATTCTGAAACTGAAAAACTTAAAACTATATACATACCTAAAAACCTAGTAATTTTGTTCAGAGTTAAAGATTTCTTTAAGTGTAGTAAAAATACTGTGCACCTTGAGATTTCTAAACTCAACTGACAGTGGTGTATATTGACATGTTTTTTTAACTAAGAAACTAGGCAAAAAATGTGGAGGAATATGAAGTAAAAGCATTCAGTATTCATTAGATTTTTTAAGTTTTCTTTTAAAATTTACTTTACTAATGGTTTTGTTATATCAGAGATAACCAAAAAAGAGTATGAAAAAGCAACTGTAGGTACTTTTTTGAAGAACCCTCTCTATTCAGGGAATATGCTGAACATCCTTCTGTACAGAGTCTAGGACATATTATATGCACGGGGGAAAAAAGCATGAAAGTTATCAAAGAAAACTGGAATTATGTCAAAAAGACACAGGAAAAATCCACCATTAACCTGGGAACAAAATCAAAGACATTATAAGAAAAGGAAATCATAGAACAATATCCCTTAAAAGTATAGATGTAAATCATTAACAAGATATTAGCAATCTAATAATATACAAAAGGATAATACATTATGACCAAATGGTATCTGTCCCAGGAATATAAGGTATAACATTCAACAGAAATCAACATTATTCATCACATTAACAGAATAGAGAAAACCATATAGATACCGCCATAAGTACAGAAAAACATATGGCAAAATTCAACACGTAATTCATTATAAAAGGACTCAAAATGCAGACTAAAACTTAATCTGATAAAGGACATCTATGAAAAACAACTAATATCATACTTAATGATAAAAGGCTGGATAATTTATCCCTAAAACTGGGAACAAAGCAAAAATACTAACTCAACATTTCTATTCAATAACTGTATTGAAAGTTTTAGCCAATGTAATAAGAAAAAGATTTCAAAGAAAGAAGAAAAACTGTATTTATAGTAAATATGGTAAACTTTACAATGAGGGGTCAGGCTGATCATCACCTTCTCAATCTCAACCAATTATTAAAAGTGGAACAACCAGACATTTGTCTTCTGATGTGACACAATACAAAGCAACACAGCACCACTTATGATGAAGTATTCTCCTCAAAAATACTGAACCTGAGGGGTGCCTTGGTGGCTCAGTCGGTTGAGTATCTGACTCTTGATTTCAGCTCAGGTCATGATCTCAGGGTCCTCAGACTGAGCCCAGTGTCAGGCTCTGTGTGCTGGGCATGAAGCCCATTTAAGATTCTCTCTCTCCCTCCACCCCCCCACCCACAGCTCACATGTGTGCTCTCAAAAATTAAAAAATAAAATTAAAAAATTTTTAAAAATTGAACATGAATCCATTAAGCCTCTAGATCAGCACTGTCCAACAAACTTTCTGTAATGACAGAAATGTTCTATAAGTGGCTATTGAGGACCTGATAATGTGGCTAGTTCAACTGAGAAACTGAATTTTTAAGTGTATTTAAATCCAAATACTTTAAATAGCCACTGGTGGTTACTAACATAGATAGAACTGGACAGCACAGCTCTAGAACTAACTTCCATTTACAGAAATGCAAGGGATAAAGGAAGAAATTAAATGGCACTAAAAGAACAAGTTACAATATATGACAAATTGAGAAATCAAGAATGAGGAACATTCCACAGGATAACTGACATAGCTTCTCCAACCAAGTCAATGGCATACAAATGAGGTAGGGGATTACAAGAGAGACCTAGAAGACTTAACAATCAAATGTATACTCCCTGTCCAGATCCTTGTCAAACAAACCAACTACAAAAAGACATTTCTGAGACAAATCTGTAGAGGATATGAGATGACACTAAGAAAATACTGTTCTTTTTATTAGGTGTGATAATGGAATTATAGTTATGTAAAAAAAGAAAATATTAATAATTTATAAAAATTAAAATATTAGAGTTGCATACTGAAGGAGTGAAATGATATTTAAGATTTGCTTTAGAAATCTTCAGCATGGTGTGCCTGGGTGGCTCAGTCAGTTAAGTGCCTGCCTTTGGCTTAGGTCATGATCTCAGGGTCCTGGGATCGAGCCTGTTCAGCGGGGAGTCTGCTTCTCCCTCTCTCTCTGCCCCTCCCTCCTGCTCGTGCTCTGTCTCTCGCCCTCTCAAATAAATAAAATCTAAAAAAAAAAAAAAAAAAAAAAAAAAACTTCAGCAAGAGTACAGCATAGGGGAATGCCAAAATAAAGTATTATATTTTCATAGTATTACGGAGTAGTATAAACTTAAAAGAAACACAGAGTTGGGGGGGGGGGCCTGTGTGGCTCAGTTGGTTAAGCAACTGCCTTCAGCTCAGGTCATGATCTCAGGGTCCTGGGATCGAGCCCCGCATCAGGTTCTCTGCTCAGCAGGAAGCCTGCTTCTCCCTCTCCCACTCTCCCTGCTTGTGTTCCCTCTCTCGCTGTCTCTCTCTCTCTTTCTGTCAATTAAATAAGTAAATAAAATCTTTAAAAAAAAAAGAAAAAAAAAGAAAAGAAACACAGAGTAGGGTCTATATGTGCTAACAGAAAAATACCCATGATTACTGTTTATCAAAATAAGCAAGTTGCAAAACAGTATACATAGCATGATTCCATTTGTACGAAAGAAAGCAGGCAGATCTATATACATATATAGGAGAGGGAACTCAGTTTTTAATTTTATTTCATGTGCATTACTTGAATTCAAATTTAGCATTTAAAAAATTTTTAATAAAAAATTGGTCCTTAAAAAACAAGCAGTAGTTTATTCCAAAGTAGAATAATCCCTTCTCTGATCATCCTTTGAATACTTTCATGACAAGGCCCACATTACCTTATAAGGAAATGCATCACATTGTTAAATAGCTCCAGTTGTTGAAAAAAAAATTTTTTTTTTAAACTTTTTTTATTTAAGTAATCTATCCCCAGTGTGGGGCTCAAACTCACAACCCCAAAATCAAGAGTCCCAAAAAGCCAGCCAGGCACCCTATTAAAAAATAGTTTATGTTAAACAGAATCTTCCCTTTTCTGTACCTTCCAGTCATTAGTCCTAGTTCTATTTCTAAACTTACGCTAACAATGGTATCCACAATCACACTGACTACTAGAAACTCAAAATGTGTCTAGTTTAAATTGAGATGTGCTACAAGTGTAAAATGTAAACCAGTTTTTGAAGACATGAAAAAAATGATGCCAACTATCTCAAAATTTTATACTGATATGTCAAAATAATCATTTTAGATAAATCAAGTTCAATAAAATGTTAAAATTTTTACAAATCTTCAATAAGAGGTCTACATGAAGCAAATGTAGTAAGTAAATATGGATGGCTGCTATATAAGAGTGCATGATCCAATTTTACCTTTCTGCACGTATGAAATTTTTCACAACAGAACAAGGTAGAATTAAAATGCAAAAAACAACAACACAGAAAATAACTGGAGCAAGATTAAAGTGTCTAAAGGTCCTTTTATGTTCCATAAAGAAAACAGACATAAAGATTAACTTTAGAGTTGACAGAAAACAAATGCAATAAATGTTTGATTCAATTTACAGAAGAGTAAAAATAGAGTATCTAACTTCTAAGCCAGCTAAGGAAAAGAAAAAAAGGACGACAGGCAACAGTAACAGCAGGATAAGGGAAGGAAAGCAAAGGAAAAAAACGGGAAAAAAAATAGAAGGCGGCGCGGCAAGAATAAGTAGATACCATGACAGTTTTTATTCATTTATTAATTATTCAAATATTTTAGTGTCTACTACAAAAGTCCTCGAAATATGGTTCACGGACTCTTTCAGAGGTTGTATGGGGTTCAAACCATTATCATAATACCATCAAGACATTATTTGCCTTTTTCATTATGTTGATATTTACAATGATGTTACAAAAGCAAGGGACAGTACAACTGCTGGCAACCAAACATGAATCAAAACAGTGGTACTATTAGTAGTAAAACTGTGTTCTTTACCACCATACATTCAATTTTTTTTAGAGCCAGTTTCACTTAAGAATGTCCTTCAAAAGACAGTAAAAATGAGTAATTTTTATTAAAGTTCAATCTTTGCATACACAGCTTTTCATATTCTATGTAAAGAAACAGGAGGGGCACCTAGCTGGCTCAGTTGGTAGAGCATGTGACTCCTGATCTCATCAGGGTCATGAGTTCTAGCCCCACCTTGGTTGTAGAGTTCACTTAAAAAATAAAAACAACTAATTAAAAAAAAAATACACATAAAGCATTTCTGCTACATATTAAAAACAACAGGTGATTTAAGGGAAAGTCCTTAAATAACTGAGTTGCAAGCTAAACTAGCCATTTTTTCACGGAACACTATTTTCATTTAAAAAATGAATAATTGACTGATAAACCTTAGTTGCTCAGATCTGGTTATTTGGCAGACTTGGTTATTTGGGTCTCAAAAATGAACAAAATGAGTTTGTCATTTTAAGTAAGAACAAATAAATGTGAGTTTTTAAGTAAGAATTAGAATTTGGAAAATTTTATCTGCAACAATAAGCTTCCCAACTTCCCAATATTAAAAAGATTTTTCTGATGAGATCATTGGTGATATTAACAAATTCAACTTTTTTTATACCATACAACAAAATGTGCTAACGTTCAAGAATCCGCATAATGCAGTGACTTCCTATTTTCCAAATGATGAATGATGTTACAAAATCATGCATAAGTAAAAGATCCATCTAGTTATTATGGAATATAAGAATTTGATTAATATGGGCTTCAGATTACACATTAAGACTAACCTTTAAGAAACTACCACTTGTCAAATTTTGGTGTAGTATCAAAGCACATCTACTATTACCTGAAAAAGCTATTAAAATAAACTCTTCCCCTTTTCCAACTGCATAGCTACGTGAGGCTGGATTTTCTCCACATACTTCAGCTAAGACAATATGCACAAAAGATTGATTGCAGAAGCAGATGAGAATCCAGATACCTTCTATTAAGCCAAACATTGAAGAGATCTGCAAAACCGTACAACAATGCCACTCTTCTAGGTTTTGTTTGCTTTGAAAAATATACTTGATTTCTATAAAAGTATTTTATTCATGTTAATATGTACTGGGTTTTTTGTTATTTTTTAATTAAATAAACTTTAAAATTTCACTAACATATGGGGTGCCTGGGTGGCTCAGTCAGTTAAGTGTCTGCCTTCAGCTCAGATCATGATCCCAGGTTCCTGAGATGGAGTCCTGCATTGGGCTCCCTGCTCAGTGGGGAACCTGATTCTCCCTCTCCCTCTGCCTGCCGCTCCCCCTTACTTATTCTCTCTCTCTCTGTCAAATAAATAAGTAAAATCTTTAAAAAACAAATTAAAAATATAAATTTCACTAAAATAGATATAAATAGATGTAACCCACATAAATAAAAGCACTCTGGGATTCTCGATAATTTTTAAGAGTTTAAATGAGTGATGAGACCAAAAGTTAAGATTAATCAAGTTATGCAAGGCACTAAGGAGAAATAATATCTCCAATAATCTGAGGGGAACTATTAGGTTATATTCCAAGTATATAGGGAATGTGAAAAGTACACAGCCATAGGTTCATTTACCCTTCTATAAGGGTAAGAAACTATTAATTTGGAACATATACTAATAGCAGTGGCTCTCTAAAATTTTGATAACATTAAATCATAGTCCCTTTCTTCTATATGGACACTTGCCTTTTTTAAATTATTATTAACATACATTATTTGTTTCAGGGGTACAGGTCTGTGATTCATCAGTCTTACACAATACACAGTATGGACACTTTCTTTAAAACTAGTCTCCTTTAGGGGCACCTGGGTGGCACAGTCGGTTAAGCATCCAACTTTTGGTTTCGGCTCAGGTCATGCAGGATTTTCGCTCTCCCTCTCTAAAAACAAAAAAATCTTAAAAAAAAAAAAAAAAAAAGCTACTCTCCTTTAGAGAAAACAACTGAATTTCATAAAAGAATTCAACTAATTTGGGAAATTGTCCTAAAAAAGAAGTTGTGTTCTTAAAGCAAAATCCAAAAGAATGATCCCTTTAGATGTGTCTTCCTACTGATTAAAGTTCCCAATATTTTAGTGTTAACATTTGAAATTTATTTTATCACTTTCTATTTATATAGCTTGCTAAGTGCTAATTTTCTTAAGAACACTCTATCACACTAAAGCTTAATTTCAATAAATATGCAATATTTAATGTCATTAATAATTGAAAGAAGCCAATTAAAACAATTTTATGCTTTTCAATTACTCTAGTAGAAAAAAAATAATTTTGAGGACCGTTCTCAGATCAGTGAAAGCACAAGAAAAACCAGCACTTCTATATATAAAAAGTGGGAGTAAAATTGGTAGGATCTTTTTGAATTCACAAGTATTTAAATAGCCCCCTCTCCCACAACTCTGTATCACATCACCCACCTAATTTTTTTCCTTCTTAGCACTCATCACTTTTTTTTAAGATTTTATTTATTTATTTGACAGAGAGAGACACAGTGGGGGAGGGAACACAAGCAGGGAGAGTGGGAGAGGGAGAAGCAGGCTTCCCACGGAGCAGGGAAGCCAGATGCGGGGCTCAATCCCAGGACCCTGAGCTGAAGGCAGACGTCTAACGATTGAGCCACCCAGGTGCCCCAGCACTCATCACTCTTAAAATCTAAAAAGATTAAAAATTCTTTTTTTTTTTTAATAATTATCTACCCCATTAGTGTACAGGCTTCATAATAGCAGAGGCCTTATTCACTAGTGTATCTGAGCGTAGGACATCTCCTATCACAGAGTAAGTGTTCAAAAAAATCTAATAAATAATTGATAGTCCTAGAAGTGTTACTTTGTTTTAAAAGTAAACACAAACAAAAACTTTTGGAAACAACCTATCTGTCCATCAAACCCAGAATGATTACATACACTATGGTACTTTCATTCAGTGGAATACCAAGAAGTTTTTAAAAATAATATGGCAGATCTACAAGTAACAAGAATGGAAAGATCTAAGGCACATTAAAATGAAAAAAATAAGTTGTCAAATACATCCGTATTATATTTTTGTGTTGAGAGGAAAAACACATACACAAAATTACAGAAAAACTATGGAAGATAATACCTAATTGGCAAGTAGTCAATTCTAGGGAAAGGTAGTAGCATTTGGCAAGAGACTGAGAGTGGTCAAAGGTAACTTTAGCTCCATTTGTTTAATTTAAATATTCAAATCATACATTACATACTCATGCAAATTGCTTATATAACTATGCACTCTTTTTCAAATTGATTTCTAAGAGAAATCAACGTATATCAGTCAGGGTCCAATCCTGTGTCTCACATAGAGGAAATCTACTATAGAGACTGAGTTACAAAAAGAGGAAAGTGAGTCAACTCATAGACAGTTTCTGGGACCTCTTGAACTAAAAGGGCAGTAAGATGAAATAGTATCACCAGATCAAAGAAGCTTAGGATGGTGTTAGAACCACAGTGGGGATCTGGTCAGTGGTAAGTTGGACCACAGAAGAAGGGGCCATTAAAGAACTGCTGCTGGAGTTGGCTCAAAAAAGGGGTGGAGAAATAAGCTGGCTTCCTTCCTCATTTCATCAACCAATCTTCTCTTAGCACCTACCATAGCCAAATTCAGAAAGCAAGTGAGTCTAGTCAAATCATCACACTGTATACTTTAAACTCACACAATGTTATTTATCAATTGTATCTCAATAAAGCTGGGGGTGGGTGGGGGAAACAACAAACACATGGAGAAAGCAAAGGAGCCTAGGAAATGTAATCCCCTGCAATATAGAATAGAGTAGGGAAAAGGCAGGGATAGATTTGACAGCAAATTGGCTGACTAGCATAGTCAAATTATCAAATGTGTGCCCTACTTCCTATATTCTATGGCAGCAGATGATACTCATGTGGCTCAACATCTATTTTAAGCCTTCTTTAAGAAGTAAATAAGAGAACCTGGTTTGAGGGAAGTGGAGAAGGAATTAGAAGTACAAAATGCAATAATGAAAAAAAAAGTAAATGATCAGAAACACTGTATTATTTCCTAGAACAGCAAATATGCCAAAATAAGTCACATGTATAATGATACAAAATTTCATTATTGCAAATCTCTATACCTGGGAGGAATTTCTGGAGATATGAGACACAATAAGTTTTGAAAAATAAAAGTTCAGCTTAGGAAGCAAGAATTTAAACTTAAACTTATGTTTACCAATATGCATTTTGAGGGTCTTCCTCTAAAACCATTTTAGGGGCACCTGAGTGGCTCAGTCAGTTAAGTGTCTGCCTTTGGCTCAGGTCATGATCCCAAAGTCCCGGGATCAACTCCAACATCAAGTCCCGCATCGGTCTCCCTGCTCAGCGGGGAGCCGCCTTCTCCCTTTCCCCCTGTTCATGCTCTCTAATAAATAAGTAAAATCTTAAAAATAAATAAAACCATTTTAAACAAATATACTTAAAACTCGCATCTTTTTCAAAAAGAATAAAACAAAAATCTAGGTAGGGAGCTAAAAAAGAACAGCTTAATAAAAATGTCAATATATGGAAAGAAAGGCCTAGTTTCATTTAAGCATTCTACTTATCTTAGACTACGAACTGGTAAACTTTTTCTATAAAGGACCAGATGGTAAATATTTTAGGCTCCAGAGGCCTTACAGTCTGTGTCACAACTACTCAACTCTGTGAAAGTAGCCATAGTTGACATGTAAATGAACAGATGTGACTCTGTTCCAATAAATCTTTATGGACATTAAAATTTGAATTTCATTTAAGTTTCTCCACACATCACAAAATATTCTTCTTTGATTTTTTCCAACTATTTAAAAATGTAAAAGTCATTTTCAGCTCACAGGTCATATGAACAGAGGCAGTGAGCCAAATTTGGCCAATGGATCATAGCTGCTGCTGTCTGGTCTCAGACAAATAGTCATAGAGCTCTACATTTGAAGATTAGGTTTGGGTCCCCCCTGTCCAAGTGGCTATGGTGTTTAACTATTTTAAACTATTAAACAAGAGCTAATCTATCGATATTTTTATTCCAATGTATCAGCAACAGACAAGTTTTTAACACAGTTGTCAGACTATAAAATATTATACGGTCTCTAATGCAAAGAATCTATGTAAGTACATTTAACCTCTGCAAAAACAAACCAGAACACTTGAGAGTCTGTCACTATATTCTATTTTTTTTAAGATTTTATTTATTTGAGAAAGAGCACAGGCAGGGGTAGAAGCAGAGGGATAAACAGAACCCCCCCGCAGAGCAAGGGGCCCAATGTGGGGCTCGATCTCAGACCCCGGGATCATGACCTGAGCCAAAGACAGCCGCTTAACCGACTGAGGCACCCAGGTGCTCTTCTGTCACTGTATTCAATCAAACAAAGCTAATGTAAGAAAAACCTTGGTCCTAACATACAGGCACTCCATTCCTTTGGCTCACATCTGTGACAAAAGAGTAACCAACTATTAGCTCACAAGTTCTGGTAAGGGATGTCAGTGCCATTATTTGTTTACAAGACTGCAAAAGCATATGATCTACCTTTCATTTTAGAATAAAATAGTAAACTCTAGGCAATATAATCTGAATGCCTCTGACAACCAAATCTCAAAGTCTCCAATATAGAAATACAATTGCCAAAAGAATTCCAAGTTCATCCATTGTTCTACTAATCTTTAACCAATACTGTCTATTAGAAAGTTTGTATTTTTACAGTACAGCTTCAATCCCTTGTAGAATTGTACTTTCTGAATCTTATTTCAACATATCCCTATAGTTTTGCCCAAAAGGATAAGAAATTGCTGCATAAAACCTAATACCATATTTACTATAAAAAGGATTACAGAAATTTTCATCTAGTGTATCATATATGACCTTTTTTATGAGAACCTATAGGAGAAATTTCTCAGGCACAGTGCCATCTATGAACTCTTTTCTCAAGAGACTTGTGTGCCTTTTACGTTATAGATACTATATATACTATAATCCAGTATAAAATTCTCTTTTATTTAGCTGTAAAACCAAGCCTTCAACGATTCAGCTCTGGTAACTGTGTAAAGACTATGGCATACGTTTGTATGTACTTCTATAATCAGCTCAAGTCACTAAATTTTTTCCCCTCAAATTTTCTTTTGAAAAAAATCCTCACACATTATGCTTAGGTAAACTAGCTCAAAGTGAGACCCAAGTATTCAATAGCATAAGAAGCTATTACACACACGTAATATAGACATCAATCAACTGGGGGGGAAAAAAAAAACTACCTCAAACAACTGCAATTTGTTCTTTGTGTGGCTTCAACAAAATCCCAGGATGCTACTTTATCAGGTATCTCTTCTTCAGACAGACCACCTGATGAAGCTGAATATTTCCTCCTAAGATTTGAAATTATAAAATTCTTTAGAATTCATAAGGTTTTCTATAACCACGAATAAAGCATTAAAATTGAAGTTAAAAAAATCAGATTTTTAAAGTCATACAAATGACTTTTTATACTTTAAATATCTATATACAAGTAACTACCAACATGCAATATTTTAAACTTGAAAATGAAAACACGTACTTGTTCTGTGCTCTGTTCATATTGCATTCTTGCCAAACTCTATCCACCACATGATTTGCTAATTTTCTGGGTATTTTCCCACCGTGATGGCTAGTACTATCAGAGTTGAAGCCATCAGATACTGAAGAAAATTTGACCCACTTCTGGGCAGACTGAGGATCAACTGAAAACAAACAAAAAAGAACAGGCTATAGGAGAATAAAAGTACATTTAAAGTAACATTATTTGGGTTTGGGGTTTTTTTTTTTTTGCTTGTTAATTTGTTATACAATGTACTCCACATCTATCTGGTATGCCTCCATATATTTTGAGACAAAAAAATGTTACTTTAAATACAGAAAGCAAAAAATCCAAAGAGGATGTAAACTTGATGGTAGTGTTATATCAAAGCTGACTTCCTGACTCTGAGGATTAAATGATAGTTATATAGGAGTGTTCTTAAATTTGGGAAATACACTCAGTACTTGGGCGTAATGCAGACGCATTGTGTCTGCAGCTTGTTCTCAAATGGTTCACAAAAAGGCCAATGATAATGAATGTATACATCTAGAGAGGGTGATGGAACAAATGCTGTTTTGAAATCTGGATGAGAGAGTTCTTTGTATACATGGAAACTCTTCAGTAAGTCCGAAATTACTTCAAAATAATTAAGTGCTGATATATTCAAAACAACAGATTTATAACTAGTGCTAATGAAACAGATTAATATGATACCTGTTTGGACTTCCTCAGGAGACGTAGGTGGTGTAAGAGTAACTGAAGACATAGCAGGATCTCTTGTGGAAGCAGGCACTTGGTGGACACCCAAGCAAGAAGCTGAACAGTGAGAGGATCCCACAGAGCTAGGAGTAGGAATGTCTGACTGAGGGACTAGAACAAAGCATGCTGGGTAGATCATTCGGACACCAGCTGAAAGGAAAAAATAATGGACAAGAAAATAAATTACCACTGTGACTATAGTGGGATTAGTTTCATTCAAAAGTACTGTAATGGAAAAGTACATACTATATTTGTTTAAATAAAATAAAAATATATTTAATGTATTTTTATAAATATATGCTCCTTTTGGCAGAAGGTTTTTGGAAGAAACCGTAAGAAAATGTTAATACCTTTAGTGGTAACCTTCAGTGAGAGACTTCGAAGCAAGCAGCTTTCTCTTCATTTTTGGATTTTCTAATCATGAGAGTGTATTACTTTTAAATCTTTATTTGTAAATTTGACAAACTATAATGTATATTACTTTTTAAATTTTGTTAAAGTTTAACAAAGGTAATCTGGACACCTTTATGGACCATTTTCTGCTTTCTTCTTTACAGGTCTTTTACTGAAAGCCTAATACATGTTTGTGTTTTGTTTCTGGTTTTTTCACAACTACCCTGGTAGTAAAGTATTTATTGAAGTTCAATACTGGTATTCTTTTTATTAAAAAAAAGAAAAAAAACAACAACAACCCGTGAATAAGACAATCTTCATATATATAACATTGCCACATGTTTCTATTAAATACTGCTGCAGATTCTAATCCTAATTACCTGCTCAATTATACATTCCCCACACCTCCCCCATCTCTCTAACATGGAGTATACCTATTCACTCCACTCTTAGGCTTGGCTGTGTGACCTGCATATGATATACACCAGATCCCAACAGAAGCTTTAAATGTGCTTGCAAGATCAGTGCAGCCTCTCTTATTCCTGTCCTTTCCCTAAGATGATGTCTTTTCCCAAATATAGTTTACCTTGTTAATCTGGGTCCCTGAATGAGAAGACACAGAGAAGAGCCAATATGAAAAGAGCTGACCTGGGCAGAGCAGATCAAAGCCGTGAGTTCTTTAGGTGCACTTTCTACCTTTTAAAAATTATCAGAGGCAACAGTTTCACCAAATGTTAAAATACTACATAACAGGTTGTCAACTTTCCAGCTTCCAAATGTTACTCATTCACAGTTATCTTCTTCCCACCTTTAGCATGCTTACCTCTAGGTGGTATTTATTTCCTTGCCCCAATGACTTTGGCATGGCAAAGTGACTAGTTCTGTCTAATGGAGTGTGAGCAGATGTAACATACATCACATCCTAGCAGAAGCTTTAAATACACTTACATAGTTACACTCAGTCCTTATTATTCCTCTGTTCTTATAAGAACAGCATGTCCCAGAGAGTGGGTAATCATGGAACCTAGGTTGTAGAATGACAAGATACAAGGAGCCAAACCACAACCAACTTGTAGCCCTTATGTAATGTGAGGAGAAAACAAAGAAACAAACGCTTACTGTTGAAAGCCACTAAGGTATGGAAATTATTATTCAGCAAAATCTAATACACAGTCACATATTTTTCTCTTAAAATTAATACTCAGAATCCATACCAACAAGAACTTCTACTGCAGCTAAAGAGTCATCTTCCCAATCCATATCTTCCTGTTTTTCTTCAGACATCTCCTTTAAGCAAGATGAGATAGGATAGAATTGCTTCCATTCACCAATCAATTTTTTGGTAGCTGAATCAGACATCTTGAATGCTTGTCCTGTGAGAGTGCCATTTAGTCCAAATGGGCTTAAGATTACTAGAGACCCAAAAGAGACATCGAGTAAGTAACTAAAGACTGGTACACCAGATAAGATCACACTGAATAGTTTGAAAAGTAATTATGCAATCTAAAAAAGAAAAGGAAACTCTTAACAGTCATTTCAGAGAAAAATTTATTATACTTCATTATTGTGAAGATAAAGCACAATATTTATTATAAAATCTTAGTATTTTGTCCACCCAAAAAAATCTCACATGGTTAGAGTTTCAACATGAGTGGGGTTATATGTATATCCTTTACTTCTCTTGATTTCCAGTAAGGAAAAGCAATTTGAGGAAAACTGTATGTGTGTGTATGTGTGTATAAATCTAAGTACTTTTATTATGTACTGCCATGTAATTTTTAAAAAGTAAATACTAGGGTTAGAATTAAAACAAGAACACCTTGTCCTTAAAAACAAATCAGCAATCTTGTATAAATATCAAAGTCCCCGTGTACCAACGTTAAAAATGGCTTATGTGACTGGACACAAAATATGACCTTGAAAACATAAACATATATATCTGCTAAATGTTATTTAAAAGAACACTTTAAAACACGCTATCATTCATGTACAAGAATTTTATTAAAAAAATATTTGTATTAAAAAACTTACTTCATTAACTTAAAACTCTGGAAGAAGAAAATAAACTACATCAGAATCATCACTAGGCTAACGATCATGGGAAATCTCATTAATACCAAAATTTAAAATTACCAATTGCAATTAAGAGTTTTCTTGAAACAGTAAGAGATCAAATATCTAAGCCAGTAAATAATCTACCTTGAAATGGGCTATTAGACTGTTGAGCAAGGGTGATATGCTCTTCACTAAGAAGGTATACAGGTTGATGTTGGTTAATTTCCACACTGGTACAAACATTGCTGTCTCCATGCAAGAAAAAGGTGAAAGAGCAGGACAAGTGTTCACTAATAAAGAAGAAAAAGTTGTATTTTAGTGATGATTAATAGCCAAAATATAAGTTAACTTGCTTTTCTTTATTAAGAAGCTATACTATAAAAATGCACATTTCTCTTTAACCCAGAAGTTCTACTTCATCATCTGAAGGGGGGGATGAGAAATCACAGATATAAGCAAAGATTTAGTTTTAAGAAATGTTCTTCACAGCACTGTTCATAGTAGAAAAAGCTGCAAATCGAGGAAATCAGTAAACAACTTAAGTACACCCACACATACCCTTATAATACAGCCACCAAAATAAGTAAAGGTAAAGGGGAAGTGGGTTTAATGGAAAGGGTAGGCTACCAAAATAGTACAGTTACAATTTTTTTTTTAAATTGACTGTAAAAAATCTAGGTGTGCAATCAAATTACGGATGACCTAATTTTTATTTTCCCTTGTAATTAAGAAATTAAATACAATTATATTTTCTTATTTTATTATTTCTGAAATTGGGCTACATTCAATCAGTCAACCATTTAATGTACTGCCCTCCTCTGACCCCCAATAGTAAGTTATTTTTAAAAAATGATGGATCTTACAACTGAAGGCATCCTAGAATCGAAGCTATATGCAAAGCAGAACATCTTATGAAATTTAGATATGGCTGGGAAAATAAAAGTTCCCAAGAGGAAAGCACAACGATCTTTAGGATAAAATATAGAAAGGTCAAATGGCCTAGAAGAGGAGACTGTACAGTAAGAAGAATCCACTCTTATTTCTTTTCCACACATTTATCTTAAGAATTTGTCTTGGGGCACCTGGGTGGCTCAGTCAGTTAAGTGTCTGCCTTTGGCTCAGGTCATGATCCCAAGGTCCTGGGATCGAGCCCCACATCGGCAGGGAGCCTGCTTCCCCCTCTTCCTCTGCCTGTCCCTCCCCCTGCTTGTGCTGGCTCTATCTCTCTGTGTCAAATAAATAAATAAAATCTTAAAAAAAAAAAAAGAATTTGTCTTAAAGAACCAGTTCTTTAAAATATAACCATTAATAAGCTGAAAACCTGTTGTATCTATCTATAAAGCCCTCTTGAATTATTTCTGGACAAGTCAAGCGCACAAAAAATTAAGTTATAGTAAAAGTAATACTATAGCTAACAAAAGTGGGAAAATAAAAAAGTCAGAAAGAGGTGAAGAGTAATGCAGAGCTGAGAATTTCTTCATTTTATATATAAGGGAGCCAAAAGATTGTCTGAAGTTGACAGAAAAATCAAGAAACAAATTTAAGCATATCACTCAAGTTAAAAAGATAACCAGAAAAACTGACAATACTATCACTAATAAAGCAAATCTTATCTTTCATGGTAGAGAATCAGTAGATACTGTCTAAAGTTGATTAATCAAGGTCTAGAGGTATAAAGCATCTCTGTAATTATGGCAGTAACCACTAGAAGTAGGAAGCAAAAAAGTTAAAAAGATGGAAAACTAAACCTGGTTACTTCTAAGGAATGGGACTAAAGCAATTAAGCAGGGATTTTTAGAGGTTTTCAAAATTTGTAATACTCTATACTGCTTGAACTGTTACTTTTAAATTTTTAAAAATTATGAATTCTTGGGGCGCCTGGGTGGCTCAGTTGTTAGGCATCTGCCTTTGGCTCAGGTCATGATCCCAGGGTCCTGGGATCAAGCCCCACGTTGGGCTCTCCCTCTCCCACTACCCTGCTCGTATTCCCTCTGGCTGTGTCTCTCTGTCAAATAAATAAAATCTTTAAAAATAAATAAATAAATAAAAATTATGAATTCTTTGGGTGCCTGGGTGGCTCAGTTGGTTAAGCATCTGACTTTGGCTCAGGTCATGATCTCAGGGTTCTGGGACCAAGACCTGCATGGGGCTCTCTCTTCAGCAGGAAGTCTGCTTCTCCCTCTCAAATAAATAAAAAATCTTTTATAAAAATTATGCAATGATTACTATATCTTCCCTCACCTCAGCAGCTTTTGTTGCTTTTTTTTTAAATAAACTTATTTTTGGAATAACTTTAAATTTACAGAAAGTTGCAGAAGTATCATAGAAAGTTCCCATATACCCTTTACCCAGTTTCCCCTGAAGTTAAACATCTTACATAACGATGCTACATTTGTCAAACAAGTAATTAACACTGGTACATTGATTCCAGTCTTTATTTAGATTTCACTAGATTTTCCACTTAACCATTTTTCTGTTTCAGGATCCAATCCAAGATACCACACTGCATTTAACCAATACATTTTTTTCCCGCCAGCCTTGCTGAAGCATAACTGACAAAGCCAAACAGTTTTTAAATAAGAAATAAAACTAATTATTTCAATTATTTATTAAATATATTAAGCTTGTTACTCATCTGGAACAGCTATTGGTTGAGTAATTACAAAGCCACAGACATTTGCTTTGGTATAAGAGTAAAATCTAAAATAATCCCCAAGAGAAGAGATTTAACTAATAACGTTGAGAACTGTCCATCAAAAAGCAGACCATTGCTAATGCCCATTTAAAATAAAGACAATTTTATTATTGCTTTCCAGCAGTGGTAAGGCACCCATACTGTAGAACAGGCGGAAAAATAAAAGTACCAAACACAAACCTAATTCCAAATGCTTAAAGCAAAACACGCACACACATTCAAAAGAACTCTGCATTAAACTTAGTATTATATTCAAATCTAAATGCACTATATACTAAGCCACCAAGCGAAAGCAAGTATTACTCCTTTATTAAACAAGTGTTTTATGGCTAAGCATATGGCACTATACTAAATACCCATTTAATTTCAGTTATGTTAAGTGCTATTTAAAAACCAGGTACAGGATCTATGAGAATGTCTCAACAAGACCCAGATAATGAAAATAAACTTTAATTTCCTAAGTGGAAAAGAATCAAACCTGGGTAACAATATAAAAGTTAGTCTTATGTCTCATGTAACATTACATCAGCCTACCCCCAATACCTATTTCTTCTCCAACCTCATCTCTTACTAGTAAGTCTTCCTTTAATACTTTTCCTCCTCAACTGGCCTCTCTACAGTTCCTTAAACACACCAGGCCTTTGCACCTATTGTTACTCAATCTGAAACACTCCACATATCCACATTCACCTTCATTAGGTTTTTTGTTCAGATACCTTGTAGTAGAAGTTTTCACCAATCATTCTAATTTAAACTGTCCCTTAATTCCTATTCTGGGATAGATTTCATTGGCTAAATAATCACAATCTAAAATTTTAGTTTATTTTTTTCTTATAGTCCCACCCGAATGTAAGCTCTATTGGAGGAGCAATCTGTCTTCTTTATTCAAGGCTGTCTCCTCAGGTTTTAGAATAGGTCCTTGACACATAGTAGGTATGCACTAAATACTGTAGGACAAGGTCTGTATCTGAGCAACTTATTTCTAATCAAACATTCCTTTTCTTATCAAGTCTGTACCTATATAGTTGTCCAAAGCTAGAAAAGTGAATCATTCTCAACTTCTTTTTCCTAAGCTCTCTATAGTCAACTAATCCATCACCAATTCCTACTGATTCTAGTTCTTAAATATTCATGATTCGTCAAGTTGTTTTTTCAAGGTCTGAATAACTATTAAAATCTCTAATTTATCTTCTTGCTTTTTACTGTTGCCAGCAATCTTTCTAAAAATTAATTCTGATCATGTAACTGGCAGGCTCAAAATCAATAGTTGCCCAATGCCTTAAGGAATAAAAACAAAACAAAACAAAACAAAACCAAAAACCTTAGTATAGCATTTTAGACCTTTTGTTATCTGATCCTTGCTTAACTCTCCAGGCAGAGGTACTTAATCTACCAAGAACTCCTTTGTTACCACAAAATTCCTCCCCACTTCTTAATCTTTCTTCAACACTCCTTTATTTTTTTTTTTTAAAGATTTATTTAGAGAGAGGGAGAGGGCATACAAGGGAGTGTGGGGCGGGGCAGAGAGAGAGAGACTTTTCAAGCACTCCCCACTGAGTGAGAAGCCCTTCCCTGGGCTTGATCTCAGGACCCATAAGATCATGACCTGAGCCAAAACCAAGAAGAGTTGGACGCTTAACTGACTGAGTCATCCAGGCACCCCACTTCTACACTCCTTTAAACAATATCTCTGTGAGCTCCCATAATAGTCTATGCTTATCATAATATTTATAACACTATTATTTAACTAATAGAACTCCCTGCCAAGTTGTAAATTCCTTGATAAAAAATAATTATAACTTTAATATTGGCAGAAAATTAAGTTAGTGGTCCTAATTCTTCAACCCCTTCTTTCTCATTTATTTAATCATGGTAAAAAACACAACATAAAATTTATCATCTTAATCATTTTTAAGTGTACTGTTCAGTAATTTAAGTATATTCACATTGTTTTGAAACAGATCACCAGAACTTTTTCATCCTGCAAATCTGAAATTACAGCCATTAAACAACAATTCCTTCTTTCTGCTTCTCCTAGCCCCTGGCAACCACCATTCTACTTTCTGTTTCTATGACTTTGACTACTTTAGATCTACTTCATGTAAGTAGTCATACAGTTTGTGTCTTTGTGACTGGCTTTTTTCACCTAGCATTATGTCCTCAAGGCTGATCCATGGTGTAGCATGTGACAGGATTTCTTTCCTTTTAAAGTGTGAATAATAATCCACTATGTACATAACACAGTCTGCTTAACCATTCATCCATCAGTGGACATTTGGGTTGTTTCCACCCCTTGGCTATTGGGAATAGTGCTGCTATGAACATGGGGTATGGAAATTTCTTCAAGATCCTGCTTTCCCGCAGTCATCAAAACAGTATGGTACTGGCACAAAAACAGACACACAGATCAATGGAACAGAAGAGAAAACCCAGAAATGGACCTAAAACTACATAGCCAACTAATTTTCAACAAAGGAAAAAATATCCAATGGAAAATAGACAATCTCTTCAATAAATGGTGTTGGGAAAACCGGACAGCCACATGCAAAAGAATGAAACTGGACCACCTGCCTACACCATACACAAAAATAAATTCAAAATGGATGAAAGATCTATATGTGAGACAAGAATCCATCAAAATCCTAGAGAACACAGGGGGCAACCTCTCTGACATCGGTTGTAGCAACTTCTTACTAGACACATCTCCGAGACAAGGGAAACAAAAGCAAAAATGAACTATTGGGGTGCCTGGGTGGCTCAGATGGTTAAGCGTCTGCCTTCGGCTCAGGTCACGATCCCAGGGTCCTGGGATCGAGTCCCACATCGGGCTCCCTGCTCGGCAGGGAGCCTGCTTCTCCCTCTGCCTCTCTCTCTGACTCTCATGGATAAATAAATAAAACATTAAAAAAAAAATGAACTACTGGGACTTCAACAAGATAAAAGGCCATCCCCCCCCCCAAGATTTATTTATTTGAGAGAGAGGAGAGAGACAAAGAGTGCATGAGCAGGTGGCAGAGGCAGAGAGAGAGAGAGAATCCTTAAGCAGACTCCCTTCTGAGTGCAGAGCCCAACGCAGGGCTTGATCCCAGGACCCTGAGATCATGACCTGAGTTGATATCAGGAGTTGGTCGCTTAACCTACTGAGCCACTCAAGTACCCCAAGATGAAAAGTTTTTGCACAATGAAAGAAATGATCAACAAAACTAAAAGGCAACCTTCAGAATCGGAGAAGATACTTGCAAATGACATATCTGATAAAGGGTTTAATACCCAAAATCTAGGGGCACCTGGGTGGCTCAGTCTTTAAGCGTCTGCCTTCGTCTCAGGTCATGATCCCAAGTTCTGGGATCAAGCCCTGCATCGGGCTCCCTGCTCAGCGGGAACGCCTGCTTCTCCCTCTCCTACTCCCCCTGCTTGTGTTCCCTCTCTCACTGTGTCTTTCTCTTGTCAAATAAATAAAATCTTAAAAAAAAAAATCCAAAATCTATAAATAACTAATCAAACTGAACACCCCAAAAACAAATAATCCAGTTAAGAAATGGGCAGAAGACATGAACAAACTTTTCCAAAGAAGACATCTAGATGGCTAACAGACACATGAAAAGATGCTCAACATCATTCAACATCAGGGAAATAGGAAACAAAACTACAATGAGATGCCACCTCACACCAGTCAGAATGGCTAAAATTAACAACAGGTTTTGGTGGGGATGCAGAGAAAGGGGAACCTTTTTCCACTGTTGGTGGGAATGCAAACTGGTGCAGCCACTCTGGAAAACAGTGTGGAAGTTCCTCAAAAAGTTAAAAATAGAACTATCCTATGACCCAGCAATTACACTCCTAGGTATTTAACCAAAGTATACAAGAACACAGAAACTGATTCGAAGGGATACACGCACCCTGATGTTTACAGCAGCATTTTCAACAATAGCCGATTATGGAAAACAATCCAAAATCCATCAACTGTGAATGGATAAAGAAGTGTAGTATACATATACAATGGAATATATGAGCCATAAAACAGAATGAAATCTTGCCCTCTGCAACAACATGGATGGAGCTAGAGTGTATTATGCTAAAGTGAATTAAGTTAGAGAAAGACAAATACCGTATGATTTCGCTCACATGGGCAGTTTAAGAAATAAAACAGATAAACATGGGGGGAGGGAGAGAGGCAAACCATAAAACAGACTCTTAACTATAGAGAACTGAAGGTTGCTGGAGGGGAGGTGGGCAGGGGGATGGGCTAAGTGGGTGACTGAGGGCACTTGTGATGAGCACTGAGTGTTACATGTGATGAATCACTAAATTATACTTCTGAAACTAATATTACACTATATGTTAACTAACTAGAATTTAAATAAAAACTCACAAAAGAAACAAAAAAAGATCCTTTCAATTCTCTTAGAAGTAGGACTGCTGGATCAAGAAAACAAAAAAGATCCTTTCAAATCTCTTAGTAGCAGGACTGTTGGATCATACGGTAGTTCTATTCTTAACTTTTTGAGGAACCTACATAAATGTTTTCCATAGTGGCTGTACCATTTTACGATCCCATCAACAGTCAACATGGGTTCCAATTTCTTTGTCCTCACTAATACTTGTTAGTTTTCATTTTTTTGATAGAAGCTGTCCTAACAGATGTGAGGTAGTATCTCATTGTGGTTTTGACTTGCATTTCTCGGATTAGTGATGTTGACTATCTTTTTACATGTTATTGGCCATCCCTGTATCTTTGAAGAAATCTTTTCAAGTCTTCTGCCCAATTTTAAGTTGGGTTACTTGACTTTCTGTTGTTGAGTTGTAATTCTTTACACAAGCTAGATATTAACCCCTTATCAGATAGATAATTTGCAAACATTTTCTCCTATGCCATAAATTGCCTTTTTACCAATGCACAAAGGTATTTAAGTTTGATATAGTTCTATTTATTTTTGCTTTTGTTGCCTATGCTTTTGGTGTCATAACCAAGAAATCACTGCCAAATTTAATGTCTAAAGCTTTCCCCCTATGTTTTCTTCTAGAAGATTTATAGTTTTAGGTCTAGGCTTTTAACCCATTTTGGGTTTTTGTATAATAAAGTAAGGAAAAAGCCAACTTCATTCTTTTACATGTGGATACTAAGTGTTCCCAACACCATTTGTTGAAGAGACTACCTCTTCCCCACTGAATAGTCCTGGAACCCTTGTCAAAGATCATTTCAATACATATGTACATACTAGCTTATTTCTGGACTTTCTACTCCATTGGTTTACATGTCTGTATGCTAGTACCATACTGTTTGATTACTGTAGCTTTGTAATTATGTTTTGCTCACCCTCTCTTCATTTAGGCTCTTTAGTGTAAGGAGGGGAAATATACTTCCCCAACCTTGACTCAGGTTTGCTTTGTGACTTGCTTTGACCAAGCAAGCTTCCAAACATGCTTATGCAATCTGGACTGCCCTCCAATGCTTCTTTCATTGCCATGAGAATCATATGAAATATACCTTCACCCAAACTATAGTTTACAGTGTGGGCTAGATTGGGTAACACCCAGCTGACCAGCAGATACATTAATGAGAATATGTAACTGCTGTGTTAAGCCTCCACATTTTGACGGTGCTTTGTTACACAACAGTGGCCAAAACAGAAAATGGCACAAAAAGGGAGATCTACCACGACAAAAATCTAAATATGTGGCATTGGCTTTGGGACCAGATGACTGATAGCAAGGAACATAAGACACTGAAAAGTGATGAGGAAATCATTAAATGGTGACCCAAGTTATGTAATGGAGAGATACATCATAGAGCTGTTGCCTAAAGGGGCTCCTGGGTGGCTCAGTAGGTTAAGCATCTGCCTTTGGCTCAGGTCATGACCCCAGGGTACTGGGATCGAACGCTGCATCGGGCTCTCTGCTGAGCTGGGAGTCTGCTTCTCCCTCTCCTTCTGCCCCTCCCCCCTGCTCATGCTCTCTCTCTCTCAAATAAGTAAAATCTTAAAAAAAAAAAGAACTATTGCCTGAAATAATCTAGAAGGCAGGAAATGTGCCTAATGAATTCTCAGAGTTGGAGAAAAAAGATCAAGTCAAAATGTAATTTGATTGTTACTAGTTATACTTGATAAGGTACTAAAAGAAAGAGATGAACTCAGAAAAAGACCTGATGGTTTACAAGCATCATTTAGAGAGAATACAGACAGCCTGTAGGCTAGAAAATAAAACTATTTCTCAACAAAGTGATGGTATGGCCTATATATAACACAGATTCAAGGAAAAGACCAAATCAAGAGTGTGATTCTAATACCCTTTGTTAAAAATACATGATTCTTGATACCAACTGAAACACTAGGATTTTCAAAAATTACTCCTAAGCCTCCATACATTTTTCTCAAAAAAGGTATCTAAAGTAAACAAGCATATATGGGGTGCCTGGGTGGCTCAGTCGTTGAGCATCTGCCTTCAGCTCAGGTCATGATCCCAGGGTCCTGGTATTGAGCCCCGCATTGGGCTCCTGCTTAGCGGGAAGCCTGCTTCTCCCTTTCCCACACCCCTTCTTGTGTTCCCTCACTCACTGTGTCTCTCTCTGTCAAATAAAGAAATAAAATCTTTAAAAAAAAATAAACAGGCATATATGCAATAATTTTGTTACTATATATGTGGGAATGCATATATAGTCATATTTGTACTTTTCTTTGTCCTCTTTTCTGACGCAGTTCTTCTATAATTGTTAAGGTTGAGTAATAGAGCATATAAATACATAATTCCTAAATAGTACTTTTGTCTTAGCAAACCACTAATGTTTAATTTCTGAGAGGGATATGCCCATTTTAAGTATTGACATAAAACAAGCAGATCAATTTTCAAAGCATTTCTCTCTCTAAACAACAAAAAAAAAAGAATTTAAAAGCAAGACAAAATGCTTTAAAAAAGTTAAGAAAAATTCATATTCAATTGGTTAGAATGACTATTTCTTACCATTACAAAGGTTTTTTAAACATTTTTCAGAAAACTTTAGAAGACAAATATTTCTTAATGAGGGGGAAAAATTTAAAAGAGTTTAAAGGGGAATTACTGACTAAAAATACTTCTGTCAAAGAAAATATTTATTAAGAAGTGACTCCAGTAAGAATAATTTATTACACAGAGAAATTGTAACTTGATTAGTTTTAGGGATCGAGTAAGTATTCTATAAAAATGATTATGAGAGGGGCGCCTGGGTGGCTCAGTTGGTTAAGCGACTGCCTTCGGCTCAGGTCATGATCCTGGAGTCCCGGGATCGTCCCATGTCGGGCTCCCTGCTCAGCAGGGAGTCTGCTTCTCCCTCTGACCCTCTTCCCTCTCGTGCTCTCTATCTCTCATTCTCTCTCTCTCAAATAAATAAATAAAATTAAAAAAATAAAATAAATGATTATGAGTGCTGTGTGCTTATTCAGTAACTAAATAGATTTTAAAATCTGAATTGCAAATATTTCCAAGAACATTTGCAAGTATAAGCAACAACCTAAAACAGTCTCGTGTTCTTTATCTTCAAAAAGACAAAGAGGAGGGGCTCAGTTGGTTAAGCCGCTGCCTTCAGCCCAGGTCATGATCCCAGGGTCCTGGGATCAAGGCCCGCATCCAGCTCCTTGCTCAGCAGGGAGCCTGCTTCTCCTCCCTCTCCTCCCCACTCTTGCTCTATCTCAAATAAATTAAATCTTTAAAAAAAAAAAAAGACAAAGAGGCTTCCTCATATTCACTGTTTTTAATCAATGAAGTATAGTTCTTAAAAATAGTTTGTTTCATTTCATATGTAAAATCTTAAATGAGAATTAAAAAGGATATTCAAAATGGATTTTTGCCATGACATATAAAGCAAATAATATAACTAAAAATTTTCCTAAAAAGATTACTATAATTTGGAAAATGTTTTTTTTAAAGTACATTACTTATAGTCTATTAAATATACAAAAACCATGGCCCATAAAACGAAGGCCCAATATAGCCTTTCCATGTGTCCAATGAGTACTTGACCATCTTAACTTTCAAATCAGAAAAATTTGACTGACATGAAGTGAAAAATTTGTCTCCAAGGGGTTTTGTAAAAACCCAATTGTACATACAAAAGTTTAATATGTATACTGATTTAGGAGGGGCCATATCTAATTTATTTTTAGCACCTGGGTTAGGTAGGTACAGAAAGATGATATCCCATTTTGCTATCAGGGAACTCAAGGCATAAAGAAGTTAAAGGGTTTGTCTTAAATCATAAAACTAGTTAAAAACAATGTTGACTTAAAACCCTAGTCATCCTGCAGCCCCTGGGTGGCTTGGTCAGTTAAGTGTCTGACTCTTGATTTCAGCTCAGGGCTGTGAGATCCCCATGTCAGGCTCTATGCTAGGCATGGAGCCTGCTTAAGATTCTCCCTCCCAAAAAAAAAAAAAAAAAAAAAAAAAAAAGATTCTCCCTCCCTCACCCTCTGCCCCCAAGCCCCTGCTTGTGCGTTTTCTCTCTCAAAAACAAAACAAAACAAACAAAACAAAACAAAAAAAACCCTAGTCATCCTAACCAAAACGGGCAAAGGACTTAAACAAGTATTTCTCCAAAGATACACAAACGACCACCAAGTACATGAAAAGATGCTCAACACTAATCAGTAAGGAAATGCAAATCAAAACTATGATGTACCATTTCAACCCACAGGATGGCTATTATTACATTCTAGAAAACTTGGTAAAGATGTGGAAAAACTGGAACCCTCTTAGTGGGAATATAAAATGGTGCAGATACTATGAAAAACTATAGCAATTCCTAAAAAAGAAAAAAAAAAATCAAACACAGAATTACTACATGTTCCAACAATTCCATTTCTAGGTATATTCCCAAAAGAACTAAAAGCAGGGATTTTAACAAATATTCACACACCAATATATATAGCAGCATTATTCACAACAGACAGAAAGTGGAAAATCCAATCATCCACTGACAGATGAATAGATAAACAAGATGTGGTATAAAAATACAATAGAGGGATGCCTGGATGGCTCAGTTGGTTAAGCGACTGCCTTCAGCTCAGGTCATGATCCTGGAGTCCCGGGATCGAGTCCCGTATCGGGCTCCCTGCTTAGCAGGGAGTCTGCTTCTCCCTCTGACCCTCCCCCTTCTCATGTTCTCTCTCTCTCTCATTCTCTCTCAAATAAATAAATAAAATCTTAAAATAAAACAGAATATTACTCAGCCTTAAAAAGAAATGAAATTATGGGGCGCCTGGGTGTCTCAGTTGGTTAGGTGTCCAACTCTTGATTTCAGCTCAGGTCATGATCTCAGAGTTGTGAGATAGAGCACTGCGTTGGGCTCCATGCCAGGGCTCTGTGCTGGGTGTGGAACCTGCTTGGCATTCTCTCTCCCTCTTCCTCTGCCCCTCCCCAACCCCCCCAAAAAGACAAAAAGAAATGAAATTGTGGTGCGTACTACAAGGATGAGAACCTGAGAACATTATGCTAAATGAAATAAGCCAGACACAAAAGGACAAATACTACGTTAATTCCACTTATATAAGGTAACTAAAACAGACAAATTCATAGAGACACAAGGTAGAATGGTGGTTACCAGTGGCTGAAAGGAGGGGAAAATAAGGAATTCTTTAATGGAGAGATTTTCAGTTTGGGATGATGAAAAAAACATTCTGTATATAGTGGTGATATCGGCACAAGGTGAATATACTTAATGCCACTGAACTATACACTAAAAAATACTGTGTTGATTCCATTAATTTCAATAGTTTCCCTGTTTTTTATTACAATTGGAGGTCTCTTTTTAAAATTCCAAAGCCTAGGCCATACTCCCAATGTAAAACATGGGCATCAGTATTTTTTGAATCTCTCAACATTATTCCATATCCCAACAAGTTTCACTACTGCATTATACTGTATTTCTGTAGCTCTCAAAATAACATTTTTAATTTCTTAAATTCATAGTTATTAACTTCAACATTAGGTATTCTGAACATATCTCCATGAACAAGATAACACCTTATCTGTGAATCTTGGATATACTTCTGCTCACTTAGTGAACACATTACTTACACTATAAAGAATACTTAGAAAACAATGATATTCTGGTTTACAGCTTCAAGTGTTCCGCAAGTACTCTTTATATTCCTATTATTTCCCCAATATAAGAAATTTTTAGGTATTCTGTTTTACTACTTCCTATCACTTTAAGATGACGTAGGTAGAGGAGCACTTGGGTGGCTCAGTTGGGTAAGCATCTGCCTTTGGCCTAGGTCATCATCCCAGGCCCCTGGTCAGGGGTTGGGCTTCCTGCTCAGGGGGGGAGCCTGCTTTTCCCTCCTCCTCTGTCCCTCCTCCCGCACGTGCGTGGGCATGCACACACTCTCTCTAATAAAGAAATAAATAGAATCTTAAAAAAAAAAGATGTAGAAAGAAAAGATACAGTTGGTCTACAGGGTCCAAAACCTGTCTCATTTTTCATGCCCTATAATCCTGCTCCAACACTGGCAAGCTACATGACCTTGGATAAGTGACTTAGCCTCTCTGTGCTTTAGATTTAGCAATTGTAAAACTGGAGTAACAAAGTTTTAAGAATTGAGTTAATGTTAAACCCTAATTCTAAACACAGCCTGGTGAGTTCTGCTTAAGCAAAGGTTTCTCCCCCTTCAGAAACAAAACTTCCCTATTATTATTCATAACTAAAACCAATAGTTCAAAAGGACAGACTTACAGGAGTCTATGGCAAAAATCATATAAGAAAAAGAAAAGCTTACCAGAGAGGAAAAAAGAAAGAAGTCTTAGCACTTAATTTTTCTCATAAGTGAGGGGCGCCTGGGTGGCTCAGTTGGTTTAGTGACTGCCTTCAGCTCAGGTCATGATCCTGGAGTCCCAGGATCAAGTCCCGCATCAGGCTCCCTGCTCCGTGGCGAGTCTGCTTCTCCCTCTGACACTCCGGCCCCCACCATGTTCTCTGTCTCATTCTTTCTCTCTCAAATAAATAAAATCTTTAAAAATTTTTTTTTTCTCATAAATGCTTTTGGAAAGTATGAGAATGTAGAAAACTGATCATGCAAATCCTCACGACTCAAGCATCAAGAGAAATTTCATGGGTCGTAAGTAATATATCACCACTTAAGATTTCAGAAAACAGGACGTGTAATAATCTTGAGGAGACATTAACAACAGACCAACATAGGCTGCAGAGAGGGAAAAAAAAAAAAAAAAAAAAAAGACAGTAACTATGCCCAACCGGACAAATAGTGGGTACCTTGACATAAAGGTGAAGGTTTCCCCTATATTTGAGATTCTAGATCACACTCAAATTTTAGCATATGGGGTGCCTGGGTGACTCGGTTGGGTGTCTGACTCTTGGTTTCAGCTCGGGGGTGGTCTCAGGGTGGTGGGATCGAGCCCCACACTGGGCTCCTCATGCTTGGTATGGAGCCTGTTAAGATTCTCTCCCCCCTCCCCCGCCCTTCCCACTGCTTGCACACTTGCACTCTCTCTAAAATAAATGGATAAATAAAACCTTTTTAAGTTTAGCATACAGGGCGCCTGGGTGGCTCAGTTGGTTAAGCGAATGCCTTTGGCTCAGGTCATGATCCTGGAGTCCCGGGATGGAGTCCCACATCGGGCTCCTTGCTCAGCAGGGAGTCTGCTTCTCCCTTTGACCCTCCCCCTCTCATGTTCACTCTCTTTCTCTCATTCTCTAATAAATAAATAAAATCGTTAAAAAAAATTTTAGCATACAATTCCAAGAGGATTCGGAAGACCAGTTAGAAAATACTTTTTTTTTTTTTAACGATTTTATTTATTTGAGAGAGAGAGTGCATGCACGAGAGCACAAGCAGGGCGTTGGGGATGGAGAGGGAGAGCAGGGAGCCTGATGTGGGGCTCGATCCCAGGACCCTGGGATCATGACCTGAGCCGAAGACAGAAGCTTCACTGACTGAGCCACCCAGGCACCCTAGTTAGAAAATACCTTCTACCAATAAACATTATACCAAGCTCAGCTGGGCTTAAAGCCCTAGAACAGCCAATATATACACGTGACTCTTGAGCACGTGAAATGTCGCCAGTCCAAATGGAGATGTACTCTAAGTATAGAATATACATTAAACTTCAAAAACTTCTTTAAAAGTAGTAAAATATCTGAAAAAAGTAAAATATATCATTAATATTCTTTGCATAATTAATTACATGCTAAAATGATGTTCTGGATATACTAAGTTAAATATATTTATCTCACCTGGGTTTTTGTTTTACCTCTTTTAATATGCCTACTAGAAGGTTTAAAATTACATATGTGGCTCACATTGTATTTCTACGGGACACTGCTACCTGAGAAGGCAGGAAGAAGAAAATTGAGTCCTTAGAAGACGTAATGATGATTGCTCTTAGCTTCCCTAGAAGTTCAAGTTTTCAGAAGTATTGAGGGACCCAACCAAAGGGCATCCTAAAGCTATATAAAATGGTTAATAATGTATCTCCAGAGGAAACTTAAATCTTGTATTGTTCACATTTAATTAAAATATTAGAGATAAAAGGACTGTGTAAAAGCCACAGGTATAGAAGATAAAACACAGTTTTATGGGTGAAATTTAAAGTATATTCTTTCATCTATTGCCTTAAAAACAAAAACAACTTTGACCAACTTCTTTAGTAAAGCTCCTGAAGTATTATTTTAATTATAAGTGTAAAGGCTCTGGTGTAAATAACACCAAAAGAACTTTCTGCAATGATGGAAATACTCTGTATCTATATTACCCAATACTCTGTATCTGTAATACCCACTAGTCACAGGAGTACTTGAAATGTAGCCAGTGAAACTAAGAAACAGAACTGTAATTTCACTTTTTTAAGTAACTGAAATTTAAATAGTGGCTACTATCCTGAACAGCACCGTTCTAAAACGTCTTTAAAATAAAAAAAAACAGGGATGCCTGGGTGGCTCAGTCTTTAAGCATCTGCCTTCAGCTCAGGTCATGATCCCAGCGTCCTGGGATCAAGCCCTGCATCAGGCTCCCTGCTCGGTGAGAAGCCGGTTTCTCCCTCTTCCACTCCCCCTTGCTTGTGTTCCCTCTCTCGCTGTCCTTTTCTCTGCCAAATAAATAAATAAAATCTTTAAAAAAATAAAAAAAACAGGGATTAAAATTCCTTATTTTGCCCTAATATTCTAGTTACAATTAACTCTATAAAATACTTAGGGATATACTCCTCTCCTTCCTGTGAACTTTGCCTGCTTCATCTCACAAGACAAAAATCTCTTTCTGTGGGTCAGGCTCTTTGCTAATACTTAACCCTTAATTTCAGAACCCAAAATAAGGGCATAGAACATACAGAACCTGGGGCGCCTGGCTTAGTCAGGTAAGCATCTGACTCCTGATTTTGGCTCAGGTCACGATCTCAGGGTCATGGGATCAAGCCCCACGTGGGCCTCCACATTCAGTGCAGAATCTGCTTGAGATTCTCTCCCCCTCCTCCTCCTCCTCCACACACACACACACACACACACACACACACACACACACATACGTGCTCTCCCTTTCTCAAAAAAATAAAATCTTTAAAAAAAACATACAGAACCAGGTATCTGATCCAATCTCACACACACACACACACACACACACACACACACACACACACACATGCTCTCCCTTTCTCAAAAAAATAAAATCTTTAAAAAAAACATACAGAACCAGGTATCTGATCCAATCTCCTTTATGTTATATTCAGCAAAGATTTATTCTATCCTATTTATATACACACACATATATACATGATATATAGATATCCTATTACCTTTTAAAATTGAAATTAAATAGTAGAGTAAAAATCTCAAAGCAGATTTACCAACTGAACAATATATTTTTTTCCATAGAAATTAATTATATGGCTATATCTGTAGTTGAGGGAACAGAGTAAAATTAAAATATATATTAAATGTTCCCTATTAATTCTCTCCTATACAATCTCAACTGCTACTAATTAGCACACCTATGTAAACACATAGTGTAAGATATTAGACTAGCAGTCTTAAAAGAAAAAATCCTTATTAATATCTTTCTACTCTGTGTGTCTTCCTATAAGCATTTAAAACTCTTACTAAATATACAAACTTAACTGGCCACTCAGCTAAGCTGCTGTAATAGATTAAAATGACAAAAAACTAACTAAACACAAACAGGTTCTTCTTCAAAATAATCTTATCCTAATGTACACTCAAACATCACAAGTTTGTAATGTCTTTTTGCTAAGAGACTACTTAAAACCTACAGTAAGTCATTGGTATTTATTATAGCCATTTACCTGTGGTTTCACTAGCAAACACAGCAACTGCATCTGATCTAGTTTCCTACACTGTAGGAAAACATCTAAACTGTTAAGACAAAACACTGGTCATTCTTTTAACAATACCTGAAGATGGTAGATTTAAAAGTAATTCTTTTAAATTCTTTGTGTTAATTACCCTAATAACATCTCAAATTTCTGTGGTTAATTACCTATACAGTTGAGGGGTTCTTTACAGCTAACCTAGCTATACCACTAGATTTAATTCCATTTCCTCTCTTTCAGTCCCTGAAGGTTGTTTTAGTTAATCAGACAATTAGCTACATTGAAATTCAGATTATTAGAAGATGAGAATCTATATTTAATGGGGATAAAGGGAGGAAGAATAAAGAAAAGGTCAGGAATATTATTTTCTCCTTTGTTCAAATGAAACCAGCTTCACAATACCAATTTCCTTGACAATTGTGTTCTTTTAGGATTTTATTTATTTATTTAGAGAGCATGTACAAGAGAGCCCACAAGTGGGGGGAGGGGCAGAGGGGGAGAGAGAGGGAGAGAGAGAGAATCTCAGACTCCCCACTGAGCACAGAGGTCTTATGTGGAGCCTTAAGTGGCCAATCTCATGACTGTGAGATCATGACATGAGTCAAAATCAAGAGTTGGGTCACTTAACTGACTGAGCCACCCATGCACCCCAGACAATTATAATTCTTTTTAAGAATGTTTATACAAGTTCTTGGGGCATCTGAGTGGCTCAATCAATTAAGCATCCGATCTTGATTTCGACTCAGTCCATGATCTCAGGGTTGTGAGGTGGAGCCTGCTTAAGATTCTCTCTCACCCCCCACCCAATCCCCCTGCCTTCTCTGTCTTAAAAGAAAAAAAAAAAAGCTTATGCAAGTTCAACAAAAAGTGACTTGATCATTAAACAAAAATAGTATATATGATGCTTAATGGTTTAGCTTCATAATAGGTTAGAAATGCAATTTATAATCCAATTGTTATCTACCTTCCTAGTATCATTCCACTGAATTCAATGGAAAAGTAAGTAGTCCCAAACCGTAATTAAAAGCAGTTGAGAGACTTATCTGCTTGATTTTTCTACTTGTTTTTCTAAAGGGAGGGGAGGTAGCAGGAAGTTCCTATGAAAAAAGGTTTGAGGGAGAACATTTATCTGTCCTGGATAAAATCAGTTTTGTACCACAACTATCCTTCAAGAATAACTCAAAAGAGCATATACTATTTCTAGTACCACTCCACTAATAAAACACAATTTGAATTTAGTTCCCCTTCTAAATGGGTCAGCCCACAGAAAAACACTACTGCTCAATTACATTATGTAAATAACAAGCAGAATCTATTGGATTCATGAAAATCTCCAGTATGAAAAGTTGCATCTTCTATTAATAAAAGCCCACTAAGAGAGCTTCTTTCATGAAGAAAATAAAGATACTTCCAGTATCTCACATGGCTCATTGAACACATTCATTTACCTCTACGTCTTTGTGAAACACCTTCCATATAGACAGCAAAAGAGCACAAAGAGAATGGTACAAGTGAATGCAAAATACTGGCCACAAAATTTGGGGAGCTAACAAGCAAAGGCAAAAATAGTAACTAGCTTAGTAGATAACGGCTAAGGGGAAGAAACCAAGATGCAAACTGAATCAAAGCCACAGAAATCCCAGAAAGGCAGAGAAGTGAAGACACTGGTAGATCTCTTAAGGTGTATGGTGTAACAAAAAACAAAAAGAATGAAAGTTCAAATGAGTAAGTCAGACTCCTAGACCCACTTCTCTATCCTGTAGACAGGCTCTTTATATTACTGATCCAGATCAGTAGAAAACTTAGAAGTTCACTCTGAATTGGATGAAACTCCTTGCTACCGAGAAAAATCAATTCCTACATAAGCCAAGTAGTTAGGTGTTCTGTCTTTTGCAACTGAATTCATTCCTAACTTGTACAATTTGTTTGTTGACAGTAAAGGTTTATGTTCATTTTCAAAGAGGAAGAAAATGAAAGAGCCTTGATTTGTCCAGGCTTATCTACTCATCCATTCTACTAAAACTAAAAAGAGAAGTTTGAAAAGACTCCAGAGTTACACACTGAAAACAATGTGTACATAAGACATAAAGGTTGGGGGCGCCTGGGTGGCTCAACGTCTGCCTTTGGCTCAGGTCATGATCCCAGAGTCCTGGGATTGAACCCCGCATCAGGCTCCCTGCTCAGCCAGGAGTCTGCTTCTCCCTCTCCTTCTGCCCCTCCCCCCCACAAACACACTCGTGTGCTATCTCAAATAAATAAAATCTTTTTTTAAAAATATGGAAAAAAAAGACATAAAAGACGGCATCTCAACAATGATAACATAACTAAATGTTTCCTTCATATCCTCACATCTTTCAGGGAAAGCTAAAAAATTTCTTTTTCTCTCACATCCCATCTTACGGTTTCATCTTTCTTAAAGCCTCACCAAGTGCTTAGGACCAAATCTTCTAAGAGATCGTATCTTATACCATATCTAAATCAAAAACAACTGGGGAGCCTGGGTGGCTCAGTCGGTTGAGCATCCAACTCTTGATTTTGGCTTGGATCATGATCTCAGGGTCGTGGGACAGAGCCCCGAGGTGGGCTCTGTTTTTGGCAGGGAGTCTGCCTGGGATTCTCTCTCTCCCCCTCCTTCGCTCCTCTCCCGTTCTCACGCATTCTCTCCCCCCCAAATAAGTAAATAAAAATCTAAAAATAAATAAATAAATACTGTAGCAATCTAAAGCTTTTAACTGCACAGGAAAAGAAGTTATCTTAAAGTCTTCTGTGTCTCTATCTGCAACTACTCTACAAATTAGTGTCATAAATTTGCTTAATTCAAAGTTCAAGAAAATTACACTCTAAGAGTAAACATGTCATATAGAAAAACACAAATTTAAATTACTTTAATTAAAGCAAAATTAGAGATTTGGGAATGAGAAGGGTTAACTCAATCCAAAACACAACTATAGATCACTATCTTTAATAAGTATTAATATCATTTAATTTTAACAGAGTACTGCAGATATATTTGCACTATTATTAAAAAAGTATACTCTTCATTGCTTAAGCCTCTGCTTTCACCCCACATTTTTCTATCATCCCAAATAAAAATTCAGATCACTAGACATCCAGCCTATTCCCACCTCAAGAAAATTCTTAAAATGCATAAAAGAAAGGGTGGAGGGGTCAAAGAAAACTGAATACTTATAGTACTTTGCTGAACTTAACTTCCTGCATATGTAAGACAGCTTATTTCCGTCCACATTTTCTGTAAAGCTATAAAAATTAACAAACCTAAAGAAATGTTAAGAGTTTATATGAGATAGCTTACCTTTTATTTATAGGTTTTTCATCTTTTTCATAAGGCTTTACAAACCATTTGCCAATGCGTACAAAGTTCCGGTTCATTAAACACCGTTCCAACAGATTGTGAACTGCTTTAAATAGCAGAGTACGACATTCATAGGAAAGTCCATTCTCCCACACTCCATCTTCCTCTTCTACAAGAGAAATGAAAGAAACAAAAAGTAAAGTAGTGGCACTATATCTACTCAGAGTCAAGTAAAAAGTGTTACAGTTTAAATTCATAAACACTACTATACCTACTACATAAACCCAACTAAACCTCAGAATATTGAGCTACCACCACTTCAATATATCTCCAGACATTGAAATATCAGGTTTCAAAGTTACTCCATTAAGGAGCAAAATGCATAAGTGTCATGTATTCCATTAAAGTACCTGAAAATTATTTTCCCACTGCATAAAAAGTCAATGATATGTTTCAAACATACTGATTTGGTTTCTGTATCAATGCAAAGAACATCTGTATAAGCTGGTAAACATTAAAGACACGCTATACCTAAGATGCCAATTTCTAAGCTGGCTCACTTGTTACTTTGTCCTAATTCCTCCAGTCATTCAGCCTGCCAAAAAAAAACTAGCCAGTTAATAATTAACTCAAAAAATGTTATGTCCATCAGCATTCTAATCCACTACTCAACTATAAAAATAAGTGATGAATAAAAAGGAAGCTTTTGGCAGAGAGGCTAACAAGCGACGCATTATTAGCCACCTTCGGTCTCATTTCAACCAAATGATTCCCATTACTCTTCAATATAGGATCCTCTACTTGACGAAGAAATTTTAAAATATAAAGATTTAAATTTTTTTTAAAAGATTTTATTTATTTATTTGACAGAGAGAGCGAGCACAAGCAGGGGGAGAAGCAGAGGGAAAGGGGAAAAAAGCAGGCTCCCCGCTGAGCAGGAAGCCCAACATGGGGCTCTATCCCAGGACCCCGGGATCATGACCTGAGCGGAAGGCAGACGTTTAATGACTGAGCCATCCAGGTGCCCCAGGAGTTCAATTTAAAATTTAAGTCTTTAGTGGTATCTGGGTGGCTCAGTCGGTTCAGCATCTGCCTTCCGCTCAGGTCATGATCCCGGGGTCCTGGGATGCAGTCCCGCACTGGGCTCCCTGCTCAGTAGAAAGTCGGCTTCTCCCTCTGTTCCTCCCCTGCTCGTATTCTCTCTCAAATCAATAAATAAAATTAAAAAAAAAATAAATAGAACATCCAATACGAAGTTATAACTACCCTACTAACTATACAGCCTCAATTTTGCCAGCCCATTAACCACTTTAACTTACCAAAAAAATGTTAACATAACATAGTTATTTCTAGATAAGTCTAGAAGTAGTTCAAGAAAGTTTATTCTCTATCCATTTCATATCTTTAACAAAGCATCCAAGGAATTCTGCTACAAATGATACTTAGGCTTTTAACTTATTTCAAATATAATTTAGTATCATTCCATAGCCTGTATACTTTTATAAACATTTTATAAATATGGGTCATCTTTCAGTATAAGTAAAAAATAAATGATGAAACCTTAATTCAACACTAAAAATGTCTACACTATACCCATAGAATAATAACAAACTATGATGGGCTTTTGAATAAAAGCAGAAGCATGTATTAAGAGGGACACATGGTTTATATTCATAATCTACACAACAAATGGATAGACTAAACATTAACTAAAAAGCATAGTGACAGTGGACTTTAACTGCACTAGAAATCTGTGCCACTACAAAGGTTAATGTTGATTTTATGTTGTTCTTTAAAGTGTTTCCTAAATTAGTCAAGTCTTTTAAGTCAACTAATTATTTTTCCAAAAAGGTAAGCTTTAAAAAATGACAGTACTTGAGAGTTGGAATAATTTTAAATCATTAATATTAAGCATTAATTTTAAAGGAAAAGAGGTTTTATATCCTATTATATTGTAGACCACCTTATATATGTCTATATAAGCCAAAACTTCACAAGTTTCACCTTATTAAAGAAAACAGTAGTCTAGGAGAAAAGGGAAATGGCACACAGTGACTTCACTTTAATTATTTAACGGTCTAGATCACAAGTATATTCGTGAGTTGCTGAGAGAAAAAAAATAAATCTTAATCAATCTGCTTTCAGCCTAATCAGAGTGTGTCATTTCAAAATTAGTCACATTAAGAGTTTTACCTCAAATTGTCATCTATGATTACTAAAAATATGCATGTTTTTAACTTCCAGTTATGCTGGGAATATCTCCCAGTTCTTCATTTCTTTGTAATCTATTTAGTATACTTTATTGCCTTCTCAAAAATCCTTACCTTCTGAGAAGCACAATGGTTCTAACATTTGTCCTACAAAACAAACGTTTACCAAAATCTTTTTAACTAGTTCTAAGTTTTAAAGCCACAAAGATCCAAGATACAGAGTTGTTACCATTACATATCAAAGTTGTTCAGTCGCTATAAACTTTAATTATCAGAAAATTATTCACTTAAAACTTGAGAATGAATTTGTCTTCTTCCCACAAAGAGTAAATAAAAGAGTTTTTGGAATAGTAAAAGCCTGTAATACAATAATTTGCATACATTTTTTACATAAAATTCTGAAGATTTTTATTTTAAAAATCTATCTCAGTTAAACCTGAAGTTAAATGATTTAAGAATACTAAATATAGTTTAAAAATTTCATCAGTGCTAATTTTCAAGCATTTCTCCCTCACTGCTCTAAAGTTTATCTAGGGAAATTCTAGTTCTAGGGAACTTAATGCTTTTATCTAGAGAAATTTAGGTGAACTTAATCCTCATTTTACATTATATCCTCAAACGCCCACATTTTCATTAACACTAAATGGGCGTTATGCATAAAACAAAGAAGAAAGGACACCTGTTAGGATTTTTCTAAGCCAACAAATATCAAGTATATCTTCACCTATATAGCAAGTAACTAAGCAACTATTATACTAAAGCAACAATTTCATTTTTCACTGCTGAAGAAATAAGTCCAATAACACTCAATGAAAAGCCTGAAGATTTTTTTGTTGTTGTTTTTGGTGTGTGTGTGGCGGGGGAGGTCACCTAGAAGTAAGAGTCTACTCAGCCAAGCTTCTAATAGCCTGTTATAATAACCATAGCAAAAGTACTTCTCTACATGTGTATTCAGATATGAAAAGTGAAATGGTACAACCAACCCACCCAAGATAGTGATATGCACCTCTTACACTAATTAAAACCAGTCCCTGAATCTCAACACCAGTATCATAATAGAGAAGGGAGGTAGAAGGGAACATATAGCAAATCTTTACCTAGCTCTTTTGAATTTAATCAACCATAGCCTAAAGGAAAAAGTCTGCTTAATGCATTTAAATAAATGTTTTTCTCCTCTTGTATCTGTATCCCCAGAGAAAATAGGTTCAATTTTGTTTATAGTAATTTTCCATTAGAACTCTTAGCATTAGAACTCATCATCATGACCTGAAAAATTTTCACAAAATATCTGAAAACAATGCAAAAGTTCAAATGCTAAATTTGATTACCATAAAATATTTTCCTGAAGATACAGATTATAGTGATGACAAACTATGTGATAGGTCATCAAAACAATTCTGAGTGGGGGGAAAAAACGAAAAAATGAAAAAGCTGACACTCTTAGTACTCGTATTCAACATTTTTCTCAAAACTGACATCTTTAAATATCTCCACAGTAATACACCAGTAAAAATGGACTCTTTTCCTAAATAATTCTGCCAAGCTTTTAAAACACAACATATACTAATGAATAATGAATGGGTCAAAAATGATAGAAAATGAGAAATGTTTAAATGTCTAATTCAGTGTTTGTCTTAAATAATTGCCCATTCATAGCCATTCATTCAACAAATAGAGCCTTAAGCTGGCAGCATCACTGATCTACGGCAAAACCTGAAAAACTCTGGTTTAAAAATCCCCTGAATATATGTTGATGATTATCTTTGATTTGAAGATTTAAAAGATATATGCTCTTGCTCAAAATGGGCAGTACATAGAAGAAATATGACAAATAAAAGTGTTCCTAGAAGACTAGTCAATACAAAAAGTTGGTCACAAGTAAACTATGGAACAGAAGATAGAAATGAATTAACTCGCTTCAGGCCAGCTGGGGCACACAACAATTTTTTTTTTATTTGGCTGACACTAGATTCCTATACTTGGCTGCTATTTAACTGTTTGTCAATCCTGTTAAAGCTGCCACTTAAGGTTAAATTCCACTATAATATCCTTCAATAAAAGAATCTAAAATTAAATTCTAAGAGCAACCAATGGCCCATTTAGTTTGACAGTATTATGATGAAATTCTGGTATAATGAAAGTATTTGGACAAGTTGCTAAAATCCCATATATACACCACAGGAGCCAGAAAAAATAACAAATATTTTTAGCCCTGAGTCTGTTTTTTTAGTTTCAAGGTATCAGTTTTCTCAAAGAGTCTCATCACAGTCTAGTTTGCTATGAATTTTTTTTTTAAAGATGCAACCTCAGGAGAGGGAGTAGTTTTTGTTTTTATTTTTGTTTTAAGGGAAAGACTAAAAGCCAATAATGACAGCAATAAAATTCCAAAAAGGTTAAGGCACAAAAGAAAAATACCCAGAAAACTCTTCTCCATCAAGGACACACTAATGGTAATAAAACAATCTTGGCTTTGATGCAAACTTAAAAGAACCAGTCCTACCTATTACATAGAGACTTGTGAGCAGAGGAATTAAGCTAAAATTTTCCCAAAGCCAATTTTACACCTCTATCATACAACCACTAAATGAAGTCTGCTACAAATTTTAAGTTAAAAAATATATATATAAATAAAACTTAAAAAGCTGTAATCAGAGAAAAGTTTTGTTCCCTAATCCTTCTTCTATCAAAACATATTAATTCAACTACCCATTGTCTCAGAGGAAGCAGAGCAAAAAGTTAAAAAAAAAAGTTAGTTTTTGACTTTGGGATTTAAGGGGTATTTCGAACAAATCTCTTCCTGGAATGTTAAAGTTAGGCAATACTAGTTAGCAAAAATCCTAACCCAAAAATCATTAGGTCTGTGCAAATCACCAAACAGTACTGACTACTACCGCTACAAAACAAGTACTGAGGGTTTAAAGTGTGTATCAAATTAGGTTTGGTTTGCTCTAACAGATTTTTACCAATTAGCAATAAGGTAAGTTTACATTCTGTTTCTGTATCTTGAAAAGAAAATGACCTAAACAAATGCTACATTATATTCAGACAGGCAAAATTTAAAATGCACTATAGAACCTGATCAGACTCTTCAGAACTATCAAGATCATCAAAACAAGGCAAGGCTTAGAAAATATCACAATCTGGAATAGCCTAAGGAGACATGACAACTAAATGTAGTATCCTGGATGAGAACATAGGATAGAAAAAGAACTCTGGGTAAAAATAAAGGAAATCCAAATAAAGTACAGGCTTTAGTTAATACCAGCATATCAGTATTGGTTCATTAGTTGTGAAAAATGTATACAACATATGATATTAACAATAAAAGAAGCTGGTTGATGGTTATACAGGAACTCACTATACGATCTTTGCAAATTCTATGTAAACCTAAAACTATTTTAAAGTTAAAAGTTTATTTTTTAAAATACACTATGGATGACACAAAAGAAATAAGGGGGTTGAGCAAAGGCAATTCTGTACTTTTATCACTGGATATTCCAGTTAATAAGAAAAACAGAATTCTAATCTTTGCAAAATAGAATGCCTTCCCTCTTTCCCTCATCAAGAAGGGAAATAAAACCATAATCACAAACATTTCAGTAATAAGATGTGGTAGGTGCTGAACCAAACAGAAGGGCACTGCCTGTGCCTGCAAAAAGCAAGCTCATACTAAATTAACCAGCTTTTTAGTTACCACCTGGGTCCTTCCGGTTCCCTTTTCCTCAGTGCTACACCTCCACTTGGAACTCAGGATTGCCTCCTGCAGCTGATGCCACCCCTACTGTCCAGCTGCTCTCTTCTCAGGGGAGCTTAAAAGAAGGGAATAGAGTGCCACAGATGGGAAGAAATGAAAAAGGGGTTAGCTAGAGAGACAGAGGCAGACTAATTATCCCAAAAGGGAGGCAGACGGTGTCCCTGGAGCAAAGAAAAGGGCGAGACAAATATACTCCATCTGAAAAGACCTTATTATTCTTTAAGATATGTCTGATTTAAGTAACAACATTCTAAAGTAAATGACAAGTTGGGGGGGGGAGCTAAAACATTACATAAATACCACTGACTACACACATTGTTTAAAACAGTACAGAACAGGCTTTGGAATGGTAATTATGATTATACATACTACTAATATATTTTGCTTTGCTATTTCAATTGCTTTCACTCTGATAAATGTTTTAAAGTTAATTATCATTCAACGGCATTCAGCAAAATCTAACAACAATTAAAACCTAATCTTCCAAAATTATATTCATTCACATTCAAGATCAATATTTTAAACTACAGGTATTACCATTTTTTTTTAATTAGCAAAAAAGCAAAGTTAAACTACAGAAGCAATTTTTTAAACTGTAGCCCAGTTTTAGGAGAAAACATATTTAACTCGTAACATGAATCTAGGGGGAAAAAATCCACATAGTGTTTTAATATACATCAAAACAGCTCACATTTAATTATAATAGGCTTTCAAAATACTAGTCCTATGATGGTAAAACTAAATACTACACATCTGTTAAAATTATCTTTGATTCTACAAAATGTATTACACGAAATCTGGAAGAAAAGTGGTCTGTTCAAATGCTCTGCCAACTTTATTAATACTGAAATCCCCAAGTCAGCATTATAGTTTATCAACTAGTTTATATAGTTTATAGTTTATCAGTAACATTAAAACAGTCTCCAAACATTTTAGTTAAGGTGGTCTTTATGACCACTTAAAAGAACAAAATAACTCCAGCATACCAAAGTGAATGGAAGGAAAAAGGAAGCTGGCAAGCTTAATAAAGAAATTTCATATCCTGACATATATATATCACATATATATCATATACTTGTACATATACATACATATGTAAACACATCACTTTACATATTTAGAACTACAATGCATACTCATAACTAAGGACTAATATCTCCAACAGGGACCTTATTAGAAAAGTAGCAAAGCTGGAAAGCATTTATCATAAAAGAATTGTAATCACTCTCAAAGATTAGCAGTGAAGGGTTTGTTCATTAGAACGTAAAAGGAACTATCAAAACAAATGTAACACATACATTCCTACAGAAACATTAGTCTTACTAAGAGCTTGTTTAAGACGGTCACCTGGATTACATTACATCCAAAAATAAAATAGGTCTTATAGGTCAAATGGACAATAATAGAAACTTCAGAGTATTCAATTTCAAGTAAGAATGCTTTTTTTAGTTATCAAAAAATCCTAAATTTACCTGTCAAGAATCATTACCAAACATCTTGCTGAAGTCATTCGTACCTTGCAGCAAATAACTAATCATTTACATTCCTATCATCAAAGATTCAGTTAACTTTGACTCTTAAAAATCTAAAGGAACCACAAGCTTCAGTGACTACATGAAGAGCTACAGTTTCTCTTTCTAAAGTAACATTTGGTCGTAAAAGTCAAGAAATTAAGATAGAAGTAGTCTTATTGATAGGTTCATAATAAAATTATTTTTTGTGTAACTTTTCAGAGTATGATTCCACGTCCTATAAAAGCTAAACAAGTTGGCACTAGTCTCATTTTAGTGAGTGTTTGAAGGAACAGTACCTAAAACAAAAAGAATCACTCTCCAAGAATAACAAAATTAACATATGCTTTCATATGTTTTACATGACAATTAACAACAAAATAAATATATACCTTGGAAAAAAACATGAGAAAGTTACAATAATATTTCTAGATACTCCTACAACTGTCTGCATATTCATACGGAAGACAGCAGTGGCAGAATGGACTCAAATGGTGAATTCCATGTGCCTGCAAATTACTTTGTTAGGAACTTTATGCTCCCCCATTTCATTTTTCTTAGGTAACATGCCTCCCCTGTGCCCCGTCTGCATGAAATACACAAGGAACCTGGCTGGTGAAAGAACAAAGTTACTCAAGGCTAAAGCCTGACATAATATGGATAACTTAGGTAAAATAAAATAACCACAGTGAAATATAACAGTAAGCTAAATTTCTATCTGGCTTCACACTTAATAGTGGTTCACACACACACACAAAAAATCTTAATTTGTAATATAAATGATTTTTAGAAAAAGTATACAATGTTGTTATATATCATTAGTTAGAAATAAGTTGCTTTCACCTGACAAGTCATGGTGAATAAGGTCAGCAAAATTGGGGTCTTCACCCCACCAAAATATCCACAATTCTCTTCTTCCAGGCCTTTGATCTCGCCGCCAAACACCAAGTACATCTGCCTTAAGGCAGCGACTAAAACTGCTCAAAATTGGGTCTTCCTCTGTCACCGGAAACAGAATAGGGGCAGAAGTTGGGCCTTGCCATACATATCTTTTCCATTTAATTCCCGTCAAGTCAGCCTAAAGAAAAGAAAGCATGATTATTACTGCATATTCATTCAAAGTCAGTAGTAACTTTTTTTTTTATTAAAGACTTTATTTATTTATTTGACAGAGAGACAGCGAGAGAGGAAATACAAGCAGGGGGAGTGGGAGAGGGAGAAGCAGACTTCCCATGTAGCAGGGATGCAGGGCTCAATCCCAGGACCCTGGGATCATGACCTGAGCCAAAGGCAGACATCTAAAGACTGAGCCACCCAGGCGCCCCAACAGTACTCTCTCTTAAAGCCCCTTATTTCATTGAGACATTACAATTTTTCAATATATATTAAGATGTTAAAGCAGATTGACCAAAAAAATTATTCTTTGATCATTCAACCAAAAATTTAAAGGAACAAAAACAGCTAAAATATTAACACTGACATGTCACTGAATAGCAATAAATGTGTCCCAAAGAAAAATAAAAGAAAGTTAACAATATTAAATATAATGTACTTTAATACTGCACACGTAGTAAACATTTCCTCTAAGTTCTGTTCCAACTGGTCACGTTTACTCCCTGGTGTCACACTTGTAACAGAAAATTAATTTTTAAAGACTCATCATTTCATGTTTATAGAAGTGATGGCTCTGATGAAACGTGACCTATACTGAAAAAATTGTTAGTTCTTCACATATCCCTTTTAGAAGTGAAATAGGTGCTCACAAAGAACTGTCAGATTTGTACTAGTCTATTTCCAAAGAACTTGATCCTAAAAGTACCAAAAATAGAGTCAGAGAAGACAAATGTAAAACCTGCTGTTATGTTTTACTGCATCTGAAGAGATGCTGATTAATGGACATTGTACAAGAAAACATTTTATAAGAGAGAAGGGCATTAAAAATTCCAATTTGGCACAGTGAAAGAAATTCAACAGAGGGAATTCAGTAATTCTTTAACTTAGAGGTGCAAAGCATAAGGTGCCAAAAATGAAACTGCTGATACATGACTGGCAGTTTACACTTGCCAACTAGTTGTGCTCCGCCCACTCAGTTCACTTACCTATCACATACTCTGTTAATATTTCTCCTAGCACACAAAAAATGAAAAGTCACTGAAACTTTAAATCATGGATGAAGCTAAGCCACTGTCCAATTGAGGACCTAAATATTTGCAACAGTTGGTAGTTTTCAAAGTCTTAACTGTGGATGTTCCCAGAACTGGGCCAACCTATACAATTGTCATTCCTGCCTCCAGCTTCCCTAGACTTTTCAATAAAACGAGGGAGCAGCCTGCTCAAAGCATTCTAAAAATGCAAGCAAAACAAATACGAAAAAAAAATTAGTGCAAAACCACAGAACCTCCTCCATTAGTCCGTTTCACTCTCACACAAACATGTTCTAATAAAAGCAAGATGGCTAGAAACTGTCAAAATGGCAAACTGTTTTCAAAGTTTAAAGAGAAAACATGTGAAATGGCATCTACTGGTTTTTACAGAGAGATCTGAACTCATCGAAGGGAGAAACTAATCTTCTGTTAGCTTGACTCATTAGAAAATGTAAAAGGAAGAGAGATTTTTAGTACCTAAGTTCCGGTGTCCTGTTTATTGGGGAAACCAAATTAACAGAGTGAGGAATAAAGACACTGGGAGAATGGCAATAATGCAAAGTGTTAAGAAGGGATACGGGGTCAATAAGGAGAAAAGCAGTAGTTAAAGCAAGAAACACAGAGGCAAATGTGAGTGTCCTGCCAGATCAGGAGCACAAGTTGAAGACAAGACTACGGTGAGGAAGAGTCGGAAACAAGAAAAAAAAAGCCAGCACTCCTAAACCAGAGCCTAGGATGGTGGGTGAGCGAACGTGTTTCCCGGGGTTGGTGCGGAGCTCCGCCGCCGCGTCGGCTCCGGCTGGGCCTAGCCTGGGGACTCGGGCATCTGGATCAGACCCGGACCCCCTCCCCCACGGCCCAAGGGCGCACCTCGCGGCCCCCTCCCCCACCGCCCCGCTCGCCGCGGCCCCCGCCCGCGGCCCCTGCACTCACCAGGCAGAAGAGGTTACAGTGACAATCTTCCAGGCTGGCCCCGTTCGGCACGAAGGAGGAACTCATCGTCCCTCACAGCAGCCGCCGCCGGCGCCACAACCCACCATCCGCCATTACCGCCGCCTCCGACCAGAGAGAGAAACACAGACACCGGGGAGGGCGGGGGGGTGGTGGTTGGGGGAGCGGTGGAAGAGGAGGCCTCCGGGCCGCCCGCCCTCCCCACCCACCCCCCCCGCCGCCGCGAGCAGCCCCCGCCGCCCGGCCGGCACCTAGCCGCCCGGGGCCCAGGGCCGGCGGGAGTGCCGCGCCGCGCTTGCCCCGCGGGCCGGACTGCGGCCGCCGCGGAGCCCGCGGACGCTCGTCCCTCTCTGGGGGACAGAGGGGATATGTGCCCCTTCCACAAGAAAAAATAATAAATTAACACAATAAATAATTAAAATGGAGTCCGAGAGGGCAGAGCCCAAGCCCTGGAGGGTTCTCCCGGGCCGGGAGGCGCCCGTAGAGGGGCAAGAAGGGCAAGAACCGGGAGGGAAGCCCAGGCCCCCGGCCCGGCAGCGGCGATGTCCTTAAGCCCAGAATCTCCTCAGTGGCGGAGGTGGTGGCGGCGTCTGCGGGCTCAGACCATTCTCTGGCTGTGTCTTCGTGTCGTCCCTGGGCCAAGCCGGCCTAACGTCTGCTCTACTGCGGCCTCACCGCCCGGACGCCGTAGTCTCCCCCATTTTGTGGGCCCAGCGGGCGGTGTTTTTCCCCCTTTAATCCGAATTCACGGGTTTTCCCTTCGCTTTAATGGCGGCCACAGGGACCAGCTCGCCCTCTCTGCTCGCCCATTGGCCGCCTTGAGGTCACGTGGGCCCGGGCTCCGTGGGGAGGAGAGAGAAGGGAGTGAGAGAGGGCCGGGAAGCTTTCGGCGGAGGCGGTGAGCCCTGGGGACCGGACAGCCAGCTGGCGGCTACTAAGATAGCGCCATCTGCTGGGTACCCCAGCCAGTGTAAGATGACCCCGGCCCAGGCCCTATCTTTCTCCTTGCCGGGGAATTTACGGTGCAAGAGGGTTCACATCACAAATCTGAGAATTAAGTGGAAATTAGTTTGATTTCGTCGGAAGAGAAAGTGTTGCAAAAATTCCCAGGCATTTTCAACTCGCAATCCCCTGAGCTTGGGAGTCAGACGATCTGAGATAGAACTTGAACACTTAAAAGTTGTGAGATGAAGAAAGAAATGTATGAGAAACAATATAGCCTTATGGTTAATAGCCTAGGAGTTACAGCCACACTTGCTTGGGTTCAAACCTTGAGTCAGTCAGTTGTGTCTCAGTTTTCCTCATTTGTAAAATGGGGAAAACATACCCCCTCTCTCATAGGGGTGTTGTGATAACTGAGTTAATACGAATAAAGCACATAGCCCAGTGCCTGGCACAGATATACATTGCTAAGAGTTATCTGTTACTGTTGTCATCGTTACCTCATAAGATTATTGTGAGGAATTGAACCAGTCAGTGTATGTAAAGTGCCACTAGTGTAATCTCCGTGAGAACCAGAACTTTGTTTTGCTTACCACTTAGTGCTTAAAAAAAGGTTCCTAGCACACAGTAGGTGCTTGGTATTTGTAAATTTGCAAATGAATGAATGGTCAGAAGTGGGAACCAAATAAAATGTTACTTCTCTTTCCTATAAAACACTCAGTTCTTTACTAGGTTACACTTCAGTATATGAGTTCAAACATTCTCCCTGAGAGTTTTGGAGAGAGAGACCATGGGGAAGGAAGGAAGGAAGGGAAGGAGGGAGGGAGGGAGGGAGAAGTAAAGGTGATTTAAAAGTTAGAAACATTAGTGAGTTAGGATTTACCACAATTTGACATCATAGTTGCCTTTGTAATATAAATGATGGACTGTTCCAGGTCACTTCTTTTTAAAGATTTTATTTATTTTATTTTTTATAAGGTTTTTTTTCCCTTAGATTTTATTTATTTGACAGAGAGAGAAAGCACGAGCAGGGGGAGCGGGAGAGGGAGAAGCAGGTTCCCCACTGAGGAGGGAGCCCAATGCGGGACTCAATTCCAGGACCCCGGGATCATGACCTGAGCTGAAGGCAGACACTTAACCATCTGAGCCACCCAGGCGCCCCCAGGTCACTTCTTCAGCCTTGGAATTAAAAGCATTCCTCATCCACCCATTCGTTAATCTATGATGATTAAGAGCCCAAATCTTGAAGCCAAAGCCTATAGAAAAAGTTCTGCCACTGTTTCATTCGTTTCAAAGTAAAATTTAGTCCAAAATGAAATTAATTTCTCTTACTCTCAGTTTTCTTATTGTAAAACGAGGATAATAAAAGTACTTTTCTCCTAAAGTGTCTGGTGAATGAAACAGTGTAGGTATAGGGCTTGCCACAGTGCTTACTAAATGTTAGCTATTAAAATACTTTTAAAGGGGCGCCTGGGGGGGCTCAGTCATTAAGCATCTGCCTTCGGCTCAGGTCATGATCCCAGGGCCCTGGGATAGAGCCCCGCATCCGGCTCCCTGCTCCGCAGGAAGCCTGCTTCTGCCTCTCCCACTCCCCCTGCTTGTGTTCCCTCTCTCGCTGTGTCTCTCTTTGCCAAATAAATAAATAAAATCTTTTTTAAAAAAATAAAATAAAATACTTTTAAAAATCATTATTGAGCACTTTCGTGCTCAACTGAGTGTTTTCCTGGTCTTTGCTAGGCCTGGGATACAAATATGAATAAGATACCTGTCTGTCCCTCAAGATTCCTGAAGAGAGGCAATAAAGGAAACATTTCCCACAGAATAAGATAAAATACAAAGGAGGTAATTGCTTGAATAAGGTGTGTATCAACTATGGCACAATAGGAGCTCTGGAGGAGGAACACCAAAGTCAGAGAAGGCGTTTTAAAGTAGGTAGCATTTGAAATCAGATTTGAAGTATAAAATGAATTCTTATAAAGCCCTTTGAAGCAGTTAAATCTTATTAAGCCCAATTCAGATCCAAAGGCCACATATCAAAGTCAATTATACAACCAAGACTAATTTAATCCAGGAGCTAAAATCAGTTGAAGTCCATATCCTTTCTAACTGAGTACCAGCACCAGGAGACAGCAATCCCCAGACCCCATAAGGTAAGAACCCCCTCTCATCTCTCTTTCCCTGGTAGAATCCTCAGACCTTTGTCTCCACTGCTTCTATCACTCTGAAGTGTCCTCCCCTACCTTTTATTTTATCTAAATCATAGCCGTCCTCTTTAGAAGTCTTGCCCTCCATTGCTCAGTCCCCAACTTGAGCACCTTCCTCCCAACTCTAGAGGCAGGTATAACCTCCCAGAAACCTACCAGGTGCAAAGTAACATTTGATTGACCCTTCATTTGAATATCAGTCTTCTCCAAAAGAAGAGAGAGAGAGGAGATAAGGGAAGAAGACCCAGGGGAAAACATCTCAGAGAGGATCCTGAAAGAAGCAAGACAGAAAGAAAGGGGTGAAAAAGCAGGAGAGAAATTGAGAGAGAGAGAGAGAGAGAGAGAGAGAGAGAGAGAGAGAATGGAGAAGCAAGTGGAGGAAAAGGACACTAAATGCGAGAGGAATGGAAACATCATGGGGAGAAAAGATCAATATCAGCACACAGACAACATGTCAGTAACCACCTACCTTCTCTTAAAATACTATTTTGTGCAATTTTAAAAGTAACGGAAATAAATTAAAACAGTATACACACATCGTCAAAAAAGATACAGAAAAGTATCTTGTTTGGAAAATGCAGTAAAGTATAAAGATGAAAAACATGTAAATGTACATTATTTTAAAAATGTAAAAAATGTCCATAATGTCACCATTCATAATCAACCATCTTTTAACATTCTGATGTTTTTCTTTCCAGACTTTTCCATATATCTATATCTATATCTATATATCTCCTACACAGTTGAAGTTATACATTTTACTACACATACTCACTATCTAGTGTGTCAGGTCATGTATAGACAAGGCATAGGATATACAAGGAGCACATAATCTTGCTAGATATTTCAATTGGCTAGTTGGATCAACTGGGATCAAAACACACCACTGCCTGCTAACTCCCTAACTTCCAATTGCTCATTAGTAAAATATGTATGCAACAATAGCACCTAAATGTTAAAAAGTTGTTGTGGCAATTAAAAGAAATAATCTAAGTAAAATAGGAGAGCCAATCAGGAACATTAAGGTGAATGTTAGATGTTGCCTTGGATAATCACCTATTGTCTTTGACTCTCTGAAACATGCATTTGCTCAGTGATCTACATTTAAAATTGTTCTTTAACTCCTCCACCCTTTTAAGGACTCCATTCTGAATGGGATAGTGGATGTACCTGGCCTCCATAAGGGTGACAGTTACATCACATCGTCTAAGCAGAGAAAGTCCAGGAAAGGGCAAAGTCTGACCTTAGGACTAATGTTCCCCACCTGTTCTGAAAAATCCCAGGGTCTAGAGCAGAGGTATCCAGTGGAAATATAATGTTAGCTAAAGAAGTAATTAAAGGGGTGCCTGAGTGGCTCAGTTGGTTGAGCATCTGCCTTTGGCTCGGGTCATGATCCTGGGGTCGGGCTCCCAGCTCAGCGGAGAGCCTGCTTCTCTCTTTCCCTCTGCTGCTCCCCCTGCTTGTGCTCTCTCACTCTCTCTCTGTCAAGTAAATAAATAAAATCTTAAAACAAAAATAAAATGAATACTTTGACAGTTAAAAAAAGTAATTAAAAATTTTTGGTAACTACATTAAAAAAGATAAATAGGTGAAATTAATTTTAATTATATATTTATCCCAATATAACAAAAATAATATGATTTCACATATAATCAATATAGAAAATTATTGAGATAGGGGTGCCTGAGTGGCTCAGTCAGCTAAGCATCCGACTCTTGGTTTTGGCTCAGGTCATAATCTCGGGGCGTGTGATCAAGCCCCTCATCGGGCTCCATGCTCAGCACAGAGTCTGCTTCGGATTCTCTCTCTCCCTCTCTCTGTGCCCCTCCCCCTACTCGCACATGCTTGCTCTCTCCGTTCTCTCTCTCAAATAAATAAATCTTTTAAAAAAATTATTGAGATACTTTGCCTTTTTTTGTAACCAAACCTTTCAAATCCGTGTGTGTATTTTCACTTACAGCACATTTCATTTCAGACGAGCCATATTTCAAGTGCCCAATAGCAACACGTGATCAGTGGCTACTGTGTTGGATAATACACATCTACAAAAGCTGCAAGTTAAGGACCAATTAAGCCGTGGAGTGAGTGGTCTTGAGCCTGGGGACAATATTGATTTTCTTAAGGTCATGTTAATGGTTTAATGTTGTACTTAATTCAATTTTTTTAAAAAGGCTGAGTGAATGCACAGATACTACTTTGTTGAATTTAGAAATAAACAAAGTAAATTAGCAAGTTGAGCCAATTAAGAAAACATTTCAGTTCTAAGTGTCAAATATCCTAAACTCTTAAAAGTTGGCCTGACTAGCCATTTTTCTTAGTGGTGTAGCATCTACTCTCAAACTCAAGTTTCTCAATAAATATTTTATTCTAATATTAAATTTGAAATCAATTCCCCCTAATTTCCTCACTTTGAAATTTGGTTTGTAAACCCTCATAAGCAAATCAGATATCCCCTTCCTCCTATCTTTATTCTACTTGAGCTGGTCATTTGACTGCTCTGGATCTCAGTTCTCTCAATTATGAAGAGATTGGGTTAAATAATTGTTATGATTTACCACATAATATGTAACACTTCATATATGTCAAGCATTGTGCTAAGTATTTTGCATAAATTATCTATTATCCTTTCCACAGGCTTCTGAGGTAAGTACTGTATTATCCCACTTTTCTAGATTGGGATACTGAGGTTCAGAGAACAGTTTGCCCAAGGTCTATAAAAGTATGCTAATGGAGCCTAATCCATAGTAAGGGTCTCAAGAGAAACTTCCTGCAGGGACAGTTGAAACTGAATCTTGAAGGATGAGTTGAGTTGAGCTTGGAAAAGATTTGGGTGAAAGGGGAAGGAGAGGGACAGAAGGAAGGGTTGGGGAGGCAGCTGGGAGTGGATAATAACTGGAAAGCTTGGTGTTGGTAAGAAAAGATATTTGGCTGAAGAGGTAACCCCAAGGCCAAATTATGAAGAGTTCAGATTTCATCCAAAAGAGAATGAGTAACCATTGAAGAACTTTAAACATGAGAGTACCGACCTAAGATTTGTTTTTAAAAGCAAGGTGCCAGGAGACTTGTTGGGGGCATTATAGAAATCCAGGCAGGAAGTGAGGAGGCCCGAGCTAATTAGGAGGGGCTTATCTAAAGTGAGATTGAGGGGCGCCTGGGGTGGCTCAGTCTGTTAAGCATCTGCCTTCGGCTCAGGTCATGATCCCAGGGTCCTGAGATTGAGCCCCACATCAGGCTCCCTGCTGGGCGAGAAGCCTGCTTCTCCCTCTTCCCCTGCTCGTTCTCTCTCTCTCTCTCTCTCTCTCTCTCCCTTTTTCAAATAAACAAATAAATAAAATCTTTAAAAAAAGAAATGAGATTGAGCCCCACGAGATCGAGCCCCATATCAGGCTCCAGGGTGGGTGTGAGCCTGCTTAAGATTCTCTCCCTCTCCCTCTGCCCCTCCCTCACCTCTGAAAGGAAGGAAGGAAGGAAGGAAGGAAGGAAGGAAGGAAGGAAGGAAGGAAGGAAGGAAGGAAGGAAGGAAGGAAGGAAGGAAAAGGAAGGAAGGAAGGAAGGAAGGAAGAAAAAATCCTTTCTGCTTCACATTTATTCCCTCTATTAAGGCATCAGCAAGGAAGATAGGGAAGTAGAGAAAATTGCTTTTGCAAAATGCTGAGCATTCCTTTCTTACTAAGCAGATGATTTTTCTCAGAACAGCCAATGTTGAGAGAGGAGACAAGTGCAGTTCTCTGAACCTACTCCTCCTGCTAAAAAGTTCCTGACAGGACTTTGATCTCACAGGATAATTATTCCTACCCAGATATAAACCAGTTTGCAATTTTATTGTTCCCTTCCCCCAAGAAAAGTTCACAGGAATTCAAAAGATGTAATGAACCAATAAAATAGGAAGATTATTCTAGAATGTCTTATTTCTACCATATAGAACTTACATGTATGTAAGGGATTTAATAGTAACATACATAGACAAAGGTAATAGTTTCATACCATTTCTATCACTAGCTTTGACATTCATTCATCCACTCATTCATTCAATTAATACCTATTGATATTTACTATGAGCAGCGTTCTGTGATAGGTGCCATGATGATAAGGCATTATGCAACAGTGCATCAGAAGCAGATCTGATTCTGAAGAAGCTTATTAATTCTCAGACAGTAAGATACATTAAATAACTGTAAGTTGGGTTTGAAAATGCCTAACATGGGTGTAGACAAAATATAGTGGAATTGAAAGAAGATGGGGCTACCACAAGTAATGGGGAACAAAAGGTTAGTGGAGTAAAACTTTGCATTTAAAGTGGACAATAATTTATGCATAAGATTTGGACTTGCAGAGATTTGGGGAAGAGCAAGTTAGGCCACTGTTTCCCAAACTGGACTTTGAAAACAAGGTTCTGAAGAATATTGGAAATTCCACATAAAAAGCATTCTTGATTGTGCTGGTAACTGGCCTGTTTGTTCTCAAATTGATTTCCTTCTTTCCCTCTGCCATGTTTTGTATTTCAAGAGGTGGCTCCTTTCCCTTATCAATTTCCCTGTGGTTTGGTTTGGCCAATGAAGGCAAGGGTGGCAGATGAGGGGCCACGGAGAGGGTGGGTCTTTCCTTCTCCCTGTACTTCAGACAGTATCTCCAGTGGTGGTTGCATCCTCTGTGGCTCCAACTGTAGAAGGACAGTTCCTCTCTTGGCGGTCCCAGCTTCTGCTGGGTAGTCCTGGCTCTTGGGCCCTGCATTTCATATCCACTGATGCTTATTAAATACCTTGAAACTTCACAGCTTAAAACAACAAATATTTTATTATCTTGCACAATTCCTGAGGTTTAGTAATCTGAGAATGACTTAGCCAGGTGATTCTGGCTCAAGGTCTCTCATGAGGTTGCAGTCAAGATTTGGCTGGGGCTACAGTTATCTCAAGGCCAGAGTAGGGCTGAAGAGTTAACTTCCAAGTTCATTCACATGGTTGTTGGCAGGACACAGCTCCTAGCTGGCTATTGGCCAGAGACTTCATTATTCTGCCAGGTGGCCGCCTCATAGCTGCATACAACATGACAGCTTGTTTTTCCAACAGGAAGTACCCAAGAGATAGAGATAGCCGAATAGAAGCTGCAGTCTTTTTAATACCCTGATCTCAGAACTAACATACCATCACTTCTGCCACATGCTGTTGGTAACACAGACTAACTGTGATACAGTGTGGGAGGGACACCAACAGGCAAGGATAATTGAGGGCTCTCTTGGAGGCTGGCTACCACAGTCCATCCTCTGGTGCCCAATGATTCATGTCCCTCTCACGTGTAAGATATACTTGCTTTCTCCCGAAGTCACCAAAAGTCTCTTACAGCATCAGCTTGAAGTCAGCATGTCATCATCTAAATCAAGTTCCTGTGCAGTTGAGGCTCCCTGGGTATAGCTCCTTAAGTATATCTCCTTGAGAACAGTCCTCTCTGTAGCAGCTAAAGCAACAACTAGCTGCCCTCCATTCACCCAATATACAGTGGCAAGACAGGTATAATTGGGTAACTGCTATAGATATTCCTGCTTAAAAAGAGGGAAAATGGCAGGCACAGAGGAGTCAGTGGTCCATTGTAGTTCCTAAATCCAGCTGAGCAAATGTTGAAATTTCCTTGATTAAGTCTCTAGGTCTCAGAATAATTCTCCCTGGCTCTGAGCTTCATGTTCTGTGGTCTTGGTTCTGACTTCTGAGTCATCCTTCCTTTTTCATGAAAGCTAGCCTATGTTTACAGCTGAGGAGTTTTCTCAGCCTACTTCTTGCCAGTAGAACTTTGAGAAACTAAAGGCCTTTTTTCATTTTGTACTATCTCTAGCCGTTTTGGTCCAAGATGGCGATGTTTCTGCATACACACTTCCTTTAAAAATTTTATGAGTTTTCTGTGAATCTTATTGGATTCACTCCAGTTAGACAAAAGCTACACCTACAAATATCTTTCTGATGAGACAGCTGAGGGATCATGACCTTAAGCTTCCTAGATGCTTTATCATTTTATTGAGAGACTATGTGCCACATACCTGTAATCTCCTGAGAGGACATTTCATCTGAACAGAATAATACTCTGACACACAACCTTAAATCTTTGTGAGACTTCGACAAAAGATTTTACAGTCACACCACTGGCTTCATCTTTGGACTGTGTTTTACTGGCAATGCCCTGGACGTGATCTGTGCTCAGAAGCTGTATCTTAATGTTACCATTGTTTACTATTTGGAGAGGCGAGAATTTTCAAAATCAGCAAATCTTTTTTGTTGAAAGTTCTTCCTTTATTTTACCCCTCTCCTCTCACATGTTCCTATAGGCAACAAGAAGAAAGCTTTGCCTGGAAATCTCCTTTGCTAGATCACCCAGTTCATTAGACACATTTTCTACCTTTTAGTTATGGCAGGCAACAATGTTGCTGAACTTTTTGCCACTGTTTAGTAAGGATCCCCTTTCCTCTAGTAGCCAATAACATAACCTCATTTTCTTGCAAGTCTTCGCCTGCAGCCTTATCAAAGATCATGATACCTCTATAAATGGCACTTTGGACTTTCACTAACACTATCTCCAGAGTCCAGCCCCGAGTTCCAAAGTCACTTCTGCATTTTAGGATTCTGTTACAAGAGAATCTCACTTCCACGTAACAATATTAATTATCTGTTTCTATGTAACATATTATTCTGAAACGCAGCAGTTTAAAACAAAAATGTTTATTATCTCACACACTTTCTGAGGATCAGGAATCCTGGGACCTGGCTTGGCTATGTGGTTCTGGCTCAGGCTTTTTCATAAGGAAGCAATCAGTTTAAACGTCAGCTAGAACTGCAGTTATCACAAGGCTTAACTGGGGCTGGAGAATCTACCAAAAAATGTATTACCACATCTGGGCCACACTACCTCCTCCCTTAGTTCCTAGAGTCTAGGGAGTAGCATCTCCCTCATATTGCTCATCTGTGGGCTATACCATTATTACTCTTTGAATTCCTCTAAAATGTTAAAAACTGGGTTCTCATGTCAGATTCCTTTTATTGATGCCCTGCCCTGGCATAGGTGCTGTTTTCTGTTCTGGATCCTGATTCATATGTTAGTCAACTAAGTCTTGTTGAGTTGAACAAAGTTTTGGTTGAGATGAACAGATTTCTTTACTGCGGGACTTTTCAGAGCCCTCAATATGCTAAATACAAGGTAAATCTCCCTGAGAAATCTACAACAGATAGCATTTCCCAAATTCTTTTGATCACAGGCCCTACTTTTGTTTTGTTTTGTTTTGGTTTTACATGCACCTAATAGCTAGGATGCAAAAACCATGAATTAGAAACATCATAGTTCAATTTGACTGGAACAATGAGCTTGTAAAGGAAAGCAGTAGAAAACATGGTGAGAACAGGGTGGAGGCTGAATCACACAGGGTGAGGTGTTTGAACTTGATCCTATAGGCACTGGGGAGTCACTGAAGTTTGCCTCCTGTTGGGTGCAAAGTTCGAATTGTTGAGCTGAACTGTTTAATCATAGCAATACCCTTCATTTTCCTTTTATATGCAGACTTACCTAGTACAATTAGTGAAATAGAGAAAAGAGAATTGCATTTCCTCAGGAGGAAAGAAAATGCTTCAACATATGCCCCTAAGAAACAGCTTTGTCAGGGAAGATAAAAAATAGAGGAATTCTTTTGAAAAGAATCGGTGATAAGAAAAGAAGATGGAAGTATATCTCAGGAAAATAATGAGCTAGTAATTAGGAAGAGAATAGACTGCTTTTCAGAAAAGCAATATTTAAATGTTAGTGTGTACATGAGTTACCTATTTCTGCAAAACAAATTATCCCCAAACTTTATGGCTCAAACAATAACATCTCTCATAGTTTCTGTGGCTGTTTGGTTCTAGCTTAGAGATTCTCATGAGGTTAAGTCAGAAGTTTCATGAGGTTAAGTCATCTGAAGACTTGACTTAGGCTACCAATCTGCTTCCAAGGTGGCTCACTCACACGAATGGCAACTTAGTGCTGGCTATTGGCAGGAGACCTCAGCTTCTCTTCACATAAGTTAATTTTCAGGGGTCCTTGCATTATGGTGACTGCCTTTCCCCAGAGCAAGGGATCGAAGGGGCCATGGCAAAAATTATAATGCCTTTTATTGTTTAGCCCCAGAAGGCCTCCATTGTCACATCTATAGTAACCCGTCACAAAAATCAGCCGTGATTCAATGTAGGAAGGGAATACCAAGATATGAGGATCAGTCTAGGCTATCTTGGAGGATAGCTACCAGAGCATATTTTCTATCTTTCTAGATGCCTCTGTTAATACTCTTCCCCTCAAACAAAGCTACTTTCAAAATAGATACATCTTGGATAGCCAAATCATGTAGCCATACTGAAAACATCATATTGTCTGGTCAAATTGTAAAGAATTTCAGCGCAAGGTTAGCCAGTCTTCTAGATTCCTATTTTCAAAAAACGTATGGGATTTCCTATTGCAAAAGTTAAGCAAGTCAGGAATCTCTCAAGAATAAAGGTTTATCTGAAGGCTGAAAATTCATCATTGATAAAGAAAAGTAGTTTGTGGTACCAGTTATTTTATTCCTCTACTCATTGTCAACAAATTCATCTTTTGGGCAGGCAGGTATATATAATATCTTGATTTTAGAAGGCATCTTTTTAAAAACATGAAAATTATATAAATAATCTGTAACTTTTTTTCTTTTAAAAGCCCAAACTGGGTGCCTGGGTGGCTCAGTCGTTAAGCATCCACCTTTGGCTCAGGTCATGATCCCAGGGTCCTGGGATCAAGCCCTGCATCGGGCTCCCTGCTCTGCGGGAAGCCTGCTTCTCTCTCCCCCGCTCACCCTACTTATGTTCCCTCTCTCGCTGTCTTTTATTTATAAATAAATAAAATCTTAAAAAAAAAAGCCCTGCATTCATTCAAAATCTGTATCTTTTAATGTGGGATAAGTTCCTAAAAGTATATGACCAGAATAAATGTTAACATTTTAATTAATAAAAAGACGTATTCTTCTTACAGGAACAACTTGACCTTTATATAGTTCTCCGTGAGACTATTCCAAAGGTAAACTACTGACCTTTCCCTCAGTGATTTGCCAAATAGAGGCAGTATGGTATATGAAAAGCATAAACTTTGGAATTAAAGATTTCTATCTGACTCTGCTAGCCATGTGACCTTGTGCAAGTTACCAAACTTCTCCAAACCTCTGTTTACTAATCTGTAGAAATGGGGGTAATATAACCAAACTGAGGATTAAATGATATAATATATAGAGTACATAGCAAAATAACGGCTCAATGAATGATAGTTACTATTAACAATTTGGGCAAGCAATGTTACTACCCATGAGTTGACCTTTCAGTCTTCAGTTCTTATTTACTCCTGGTGCTACATAGCATCTGTGATTAGTGACTTTTTTCAAGTTTTTATTTTCATTCCAGTTCATTAGCATACAGTGTTATATTAGTTTCAGGTGTACAATATAGTGATTCAACAATTCCACACATCACTCAGTGCTCTTCTTGACAAGTAAACTCCTTAATCCCCATCACCTATTTAACCCATCCCCCCATTTGATAACCATCAGTTCTCAATTAAGAGTATGTTTCTTGATTTCTCTATTATTTTTTCCCTTTGCTTGTTTGTTTTGTTTCTTAAATTCCACATACGAGTGAAATCATATGGTACTTTCTTTCTCTGACTTATTTCACTTAGCATTATACTCTCTAGCTCCATCCACATGGTTGCAAATGGCAAGATTTCATTCTTTTTTATGGCTGAAAAATATTCCAGTGTGTGTGTGTGTGTGTGTGTGTGTGTGTGTGTGTGTGTGTGTGTGTGTGTGTGTAACATCTTCTTTATCCATTCATCAATTGATGGATGCTTGGGCTGTCTCCATATCTTGGCTATTGTAAATAATTCTGCTATAAACATAGGGGTGCATGTGTCCCTTTGAATTAGTGTTCTTGTATTCTTTGGGTAAATACCCAGTAGTGTGATTGCTGGATCATAAGGTAGTTCTATTTTTAACTTTTTGAAGAACCTCCATACTGTTTTCCACAGTGGCTGCACCAGTTTGCATTCCCACCAACAGAGCCCTTGGGTTCCTTTTTCTCCACATCCTCGCCAACACTTGCTGTTTCTTGTGTTTTTTATTTTAGCCATTCTGACAGGTGTGAAGTGATATCTCATTGTAGTTTTCATTTGCGTTTCCCTGATGATAAGTGATGATGAGCAACTTTTCATGTGTCTGTTGGCCATCTGTATGTCTTCTTCTTTTTTTAAAAAAAGATTTTATTTATTTATTTGAGAGAGAGAAAGAGAGCAAGCACATGAGCAGGGGGAGGGGCCGAGGGAGAGAGAGGGAGAGCAGACTCCCTGCTGATCAGGGAGCCTGAGGCGGGGCTCAATCCCAGGACCCTGGGATCATGACCTGAGCTGAAGGCAGACACTTAACCAACTGAGCCACCCAGGTGCTCCCATCTGTATGTCTTCTTTGGAGAAATATCTGTTCATGTCTTCTGCCCATTCTTAATTGGATTATTTGTTTTTTGGGTGTCGAGTTTTATATATATATATAAAACTATATATATATATATGTATATATATATATATATATCTCCCTTTATCAGATATGTCCTTTGCAAATATCTTCTTCCATTCTGTAGGTTGACTTTTAGTTTTGTTGATTGCAGAAGCTTTTTATTTTGATGTAGTCCCAATAGTTTATTTTTGCTTTTGTTTCCCTTGCCTCAGGAGACATATTGTGATTAGTAATTTCAAAATGTTGAAATAAAGGAACTACAAAAATAACAATGATTTAAAAGCTTAATTTATGGTTGTGTTGCTCCTTACTTTTCAGTTTTCTCTGGATGCAAAGCAGTGTATTCAATACCCAACTCAAACATGAACTAGATGTTTTTTAAAATCTGCCTTTTTTCATAATAATGACCTTCAAGAAAAATAAGACACTGCAACACCACAAAATAATCATTACATTATAAATCTGGGCTTAATTTTCCCAAAATTGGGCTTTGGAAAATAAATGTTATAAATCTTGAGACATTTTGAGAAGTATTGAATAAATTTTGGAAATTCACCTTTGTAAGACTCTTTTCCTCTATTTTCCAGATGGAAAGGGAAGAAGAATAATACTTTCTAAAGTCTTTTTCAAGTTCAAATGCAGAATGGCCATGATCAAAAAGACGAATTACAAAGAATAATCAGGAATCTAAATATGTACACATTTTGAATCAGTACTAAATGTGCTCGACAATTTTAGATGCAAACCTATCTCATATTTTGCATATATTTATACCTTAACCATTTTATATACTTTAAAAAACTTAAATAAGAATAATACTTAGAAAATACACAAAATGAGCAGGTCTCCTTCTAAGAAAGAAAATATGAGTAAACCAGATTAAGAATCTATGATTTTGGGGGGCACCTGGGTGGCTCAGTCGGTTAAGCATCCCAGGGTCCTGGGTTCGAGCCCCGCATCAGGCACCCTGCTCAGCAGAGAGCCTACTTCTCCCTCTCCCACTCCCCCTGCTTGTGTTCTCTCTCTCTCTCACTGTCTCTCTCTGTCAAATAAATAAATAAAATCTTTTAAAAAATCTATGATTTTTTAAAACATAATTTACAAAGCATGTATAGATTTTTTTTATTAAAAACCATTAACACAAAGTATTAGTCTTGGCTTATATTCCTTTGTGCAACTCAGTGATGATTCGTAAAGGACCACAGCCTTATCTGGATATAATGGAATGCCATGTAGCTATGATAAGAGCCTCACTTAGATCTGTACATGGAAATGTGTATGAGCAATATAAATAGGAAAGAAGAGACACAAAATAGCATACTCTGATTAAACTATGGAAAACATATGCCTCTATAATGCAGTACAGTGGAAAGGGCAGTGGGAATCCGAAGAGCTGAGTTCTAGTTGTGACACTTGGCTGGGTATTGATATCTCAGCAATTTATCTGCTTGTTCTCAGTTTCCTCAGGAGTGAAATGAAGAATTTGACCTAGAATCAGTCTATAAAGAAGGCATTCTCAGTGCTAAAGTTTAGTGATTCCATAGTTCAAAAATTTGGAGGGACATAAATATAGTTGATTGTTTATTACCTTCTTTCCCATAAAGTTGTTTAGGTTAATAATAATTTTATTCTTTTCTTTTTTTAAAGATTTTTATTTATTTATTTATTTGTCAGAGAGACAGAGAGAGCACAAGTAGGGGAGCAGCTGGCAGAGAGAGAAGCAGGCTCTCCACTGAGCAAGGAGCTGGATGCAGGACTCGACCCCAGGACCCTGGGATCATGACCTGAGCCGAAGGCAGACGCTTAACCGACTGAGCCACCTAGGCGTCCCTTTTATTGTCTATTTAACCCTCCAGAACGTAAATTCCTTGAAGGCAGAGAGTACCATGTATATAATTACTCAATAAATACTTGCTGAATAAGAGAATAAGTGAAAATTATATTGAATCCCCTAGACAGAGTCAAACATCTTTTCTGGTATATTTCTATGGCCTTGTAGTTCAGGCTAATTTAGCAGGAAAGGCCCTTACAGACCCTCCTGCTGTGTTTATGATAAGATTAACTGATTAACTTAAGAAATTATTCCTATGACTGCTCTCCTTTCAGCTTACTACTAAAGTATTTCCTCATAAATTTTGCTTCCCTTCTATTCAGAAATTCTTCTTTCTTTGATACAAATGAAGCTAGAAGAAAGAGATGATTGTCTGTGCTTTATTCTCAGTTCTTTCTGAGTTACTTGTATCCAGATATTTGATTATTAATTTGATTCAGTGGTTAAATAGCCATTAGCTCTTTTTTTTTTGCAACTTTGGTTTACAAACTTGGCTGAAGTTAAATGATACCAAGCACCTCTTTCAAAACTGTTGGGTGATGGGACAGAGGTGAGGGTCAGAAGCAGGGAGGAGCGTTCACAAGGCCAACAATTAGCAATGTGATCTCTATCCCAACACCTGTGGTTTTTATCAGCTTTAGAACTACTCATCTCAGCCATGGGGCTCCAACACTTCTCTCTCTGAGCAATAATACTTGAATCTGCTTCCCTTAAAAGTAATAGCATTTCGCATTTGTAGAGCAATTAAGACTTTACAAGATGCTTTTTATCCCCATGATCTTACTTAAATCTTATTTAATCTCTTTATTCTCATGCAGGTTATTTATTACACATTCTTCTAGGAGAACTAAGGGGAAAACTTGAGTAAGATGTGGGAAAAGGAAGTTCACAGTTAGTGAGTTATGAACTGACGAAATGGTAACACCATAATCATGATGAAACCAAAGCTGTTTCAACTGGCTGAGGTTCTTCACTCTGGATAAAGTTGATTTGTTACCTTCTGAGGGCTGATGTTCTCCTTTGTCCTCTGCTGTCTGGCATCCGTAATTAGTTGTGTTGGAAGGCTGACACTACTACAAAGGGCATGTAGGATCTACTTGTCTCTCAGTCTAGTTGGTACCTGGCTCTGTCTTCCTTGCAAGCTGGTAACTGGCAGTTCTTCATCTCATTTCCCCCCTCCAGATAATCTATTAGCTTGGCCTTATCGCCTGTTAGGGGCCTATTGCTGCCTAAGAAATAAATGATTTTTCCTTTTGTTCTGACATCTCCCCTCTAAATTATTTTTCCTATTCTCTTGACCTCAGACTATTCTATCTTTTCCTTTTGTTGCTTTTGTTTTTCTGATATTTCCTGCAACTGTACTTGTTGATTCTCTTTTCATCTTGTATGTGGGCAGCTGATAACCTGTTCGGTCCCATAATCTCAGCTTCATGATTCCACCCACTTTCTTGGGTATTAATCACTCAGGAGCCCTGGGGAACTGTGACTTCCCAAAGTCATCTCATTACATTTTTATCAAGGCCAGTCCAATACCTTAGGGACCCTGGTAATAAAATAATAATAACAATTACCATTACTGAGTACTTACTGATGTGTATTGCCAGGCAATTTACACAAATGATTCTATTTAATCCTCCACACAACCTTATGAGGTCGAATTTGAACAGGTAGGTCAGCAGAGGCTTTATTTGCATGATTGTAAATAAAACCACATACAAAAGATAGTGACTGGTTATGTTGGGGTATATGACTAGTTCTATAGAGTAAGATGTCCATGCTCTTAGGACACACTTAATGGAGATTGTACCATATGTAGAAAAAACTTACCCTGAGTGGAGAGAGAGAGATAAATCCTGGTGTATATTTACTAAATCTAGAGACTGCAAATAAAACCTATCCTAATATTTCTTATGGAAGATAGTTACATTGGTAGCCTTCAATCAACCATACCTCCTGCCATTACACCCTTATATAGTCCCTCTCCTCAAGGCTGGGCCTATCACTTGTTTCTAAGAATAGAATACAGTAGAAGTGACACTGTCCTGTTCCAGGCCTAAGCCTTTTTTTTTTTAAGATTTTATTTATTCATTTGTCAAACAGAGGAAGAGAGAGAGAGCACAAGCAGGGGGAGCAGCAGGCAGAGAGAGGGAGAAGCAGGCTCCCCACAGAACAAGGAGCCCGATGTGGGACTCGATCCCAGGACCCTGGGATCATGACCTGAGCCGAAGGCAGATGCTTAACAGACTGAGCCACTCAGGCATCCCCAGGCCTCAGCCTTAAGAATGTCTGGCAGCTTCCATTTTTATGCTTCTAGGAGCCCTGAGCACCATTGTATAAGTTCACATGGAGGGGGGAAAGCCCTGGGACTACATGGTAGGAAAGAGAGACCTTACCTTGCCAGCATCCCAGCTGAGTCTGGCCTTCCAGACATGCCCAGTGAGGGGTCAGATACATGAGTGAAGCCATCCTGGAGATTTCCAGCCTCAGCCGCCGGCTGACTGCAGCCATGTGAGAGACCCAAAGGAGACCAGCAGAACTGACAAGCAGAGCACCAGCCGTACACTCATGAGAAATTAAAAAAAAAAAAAAAAAGATTGCTGTTTTAAGCCACTATCTTTTAGGGTGGTTTAGTAAACAGTAATAGACAACCAAAACACTACTAAGATTAATAATGTTAAAGATTATGATTACTTTGGGGGCGCCTGGGTGGCTCAGTTGGTTAAGCGACTGCCTTCGGCTCAGGTCATGATCCTGGAGTCCCGGGATCGAGTCCCACATCGGGCTCCCTGCTCGGCAGGGAGTCTGCTTCTCCCTCTGACCTTCCCCCTCTCATGTGCTCTCTCTCTCTCTCATTCTCTCTCTCAAATAAATAAATAAAATATTTAAAAAAAAAAGATTATGGTTACTTTGGAGTTCCATTAGATAATATTCAGTCAAGAGGCTTAAGAATACCAGAATCCTATCTTAGACCACAGCCACCCCCTGCCCCCCATCCCCACCAAGGTCTGGAGGGAGAAATATATACAAGAGACAGAGGCAAAAGAAAACAACACTTGCATTTTAGCTAGGCTTGCTCTCTCTGGTAAGGTAGTCTGAGGACACACGCCTAGAGCTGGAGGCTTACAAGGCCTTTTTTATTTTAAATTTTACAGAATAAAATTTAAAATATTTAGCTCCCAGGAAAGCCAGGAACCTGCCTAATCAAAATGGACACGAGCTGAACCAAGCTGTACCTTTACAGTGTAACTCCAACCTGGTTGTTCCCTCTCTCTAAGCCTGAGGGCAGGCCGGGGCTGGAGTGTCACTCAGTACTATGGGGACAAAGACAGAAGAGCCCAGAGAGATCCATACCCATGTGTGATCCAAGCACATTGGGCATGATCTTGACTGCAGGGGAAAATGACCTGGTCAATGTCTTGGAATCTAACCAACCAAGTTAGCCACTTCTGTCATGGAGGGTAGGGGAAACATGACGGGTGATAAGGAAGAAACTGTGAAAGTGTCCCCCTCCCTGGACCCTTTACATAATATCTCATTTAATTCTCACAGTAACTCTGAAAGGTAGAAATTTTTCTTGCCATATTACCCAGGAGAAAATTAAATATTAGAGAGGCTGAATGACTTGCATTAGGAATTACATGAGGTGGGTTGGAGGAGGTGAAAAAAGGAGAGATGATTTTTTGAGTACAGCACATTGTGAAGTTACTTACATTGTCATCTCAGTTGTTTTCTGTTCAAGTGAAAAAACAAAGTCAAAGGAAAGTTCTGTACTGTTAGAGGCGACCAAGGAAATAGGGCCCAAAGTCACCCTTTTTTGTGGCTTGATTATAGCACAGGTGGGAAGAAGGCATCTCTTTCTACTTCAGCAGAGAAGTAGCTGCACACCAGCTGTGGTTGGTGATCTGAGTCAGTGTATAGCCACTCAGAAATGCATGTGAAACCCCCCTTCCCCCCATAAATACTTGAGAGATACAGAAGGGACCTGAGGTTCTAATGACCTCCTTGTAGAGGCTCTTCTGCCCATGTTATCCATCTGTATTGTCGAACTAGAGCGCTGAGAGAGATGTCTGCTACACAAACATCACATCCCTGACAGAAAATTCTATATTTGCTCCACCCCCACATGCTCCATTCAAGTTCCCAGAAGTTTGCAATTATCCTCAAAAGATGTTTCCAGACAAGGCTTACTCAGCTTTGGTTTTCAGTAGGATAAGATTATTTTGTTTTGTTTTGTTTTCATTTCTTTGAACTTGGCTGACCATTCTCAGTCCACCCTAGGCTGGTGTATAAAGGCCAGTCATGAACCACATACCTGTTCCCATTCACTTTTCCCCTGCTTGTTCTTTCTCTCTGAATCCTTGATTCTTGGCCCTATATGTCAATTTGATATCTGCATCTCTCTCTTTCTTTGGGTCAACCCCACTTCATTCTCCAATGGGTTTTACTTTCTCCTTCGGGCTGCCTGGACTTTGACCTCATTTTTTTTTTTACAAGTTTTTTTTTTAAGAATTTTTATTTATTTATTTGACAGAGAGAGAGAGCACAAGCAGGTGGAGTAGCAGGTAGAGTGAGAAGGAGCAGGCTCCCCGCTGAGCAAGAAGCCAGATGTGGGGCTCAATCCCAGGACCCTGGGATCATGACCCCAGCCAAAGGTAGTCGCCTAACCAACTGAGGCACCCAGGCGCCCCTGGACTTTGACCTCTTGTCCAGCTTTCAGTTAGACTGATCCCTTTGGCTTGGTATCCTATATTGACTCACTGAAAATCTTTGTATCAAGCCCCAGCACTGCAGAATTTCACCAGCCAACTGCACCTGGGTGGTACCTGGTGGCACGTATTGTCCAAGCCCTATTCCTGGGGAAAGAAAACTATCTGACAAAAACAACAGCAGAAGAGAGGGAAGAGTTGTTTTTAACCTGCACTTACTGTCACTGCCAGCCAAATTTCTACCTGCCCGCCTCTGCACTCTTTTTCTTCTGGCTCCAAGAGATTTAGGAAGGATTAAAAAAAAAAAAAAAAAAAAATATATATATATATATATATATATATATATATATATATATCCTTGGTTACAACAACTTTGGAAACTGTTTGGCAGTATCTACTAAAACTGAACATATGCACATACTTTTACTAAACAATTCTACTCCTAGATACATTCACAACAGAAATGCATACATATGTTCACCAAAAGGCATGTTCAAGAATGTTCATAGCGGGACTATTCATGATAGCTAGAAACTGGAAATAATCCAAATGTCCAAGAGCAGTAGAACGGATAAAGAGTAGTAGATTCATATATTGTGCTAATATAACAACGAAAAAGAACAGACTCCTGCTATGCATGACAATGTGGATAAATCTTACATACATGATGTTGACCCAAAAAAGCCACACACAAAAGAATACATAATATATATTCAATTTATATAAAGTTCTAAAACAGACAAAATGATTCAGTTTTGTTAGATCAGAAGAGTGATTACCATATGGGGAGTGGTAACCAGGTGGGGACACTGGATTGGATGCTGATAATGTTTGTTTCTTAATCTGGGTACTGATTAAACTAGTGTGTTCACTTTGTGAAAATTCATCCAGCTGTACACTTGTGATTCATGTGTTTTCCTGTATATGGTCTACGTGAATAAAGTGAATGACAGAAAAATTTCCCTGCTTTCTCCTGAAAATGTAGTTATAAAGGACACTTAAGTTTAGTGGCTGAGTAAATGGGTTTCCTTGTGTTCCCACTTGTCATTTTGAAAGACCTAGCAATTCCTATTAATCTATAAAACCTATAGATTCCTCTGCTATAATGAAGATATCCTCCCCACTCCACCCCCACCTCCAAGTGGACATCATGGTATTTGGCAGGACATGATCAGTGGTATGGCACACAGCCAATACTACACGGGTCTCCACCTCTTGGTTCCCAGGTGGAATGGAAGAAACATAATTGTGGACCTACCTCTAAGAAGGAGTCAGGGGGTATTCTGGAATGACTTAACCAGTTGGCTGGATAAGACAGCTCGCAGGCTGCAGAGCATGGGGCCACAGCAAATTTGGATGCTGTCAAGGGTTAAAACTGTAATAGATGACCACAGAGATTATCTTAGTGAATTACATGGCCAGTGACACTAGGCAGGGAATCAAAGGCTAGGTTTAGGACAACTGGATGGAAACAGAGACCATCAGGACAGATCAAATAGTTTGGTTTAAAAAAAAAAAAGACCATGGGAATGAGCAGCCACAGGCTTTTAAAAAATTTTATTTATTTATTTGAGTGGGGAGGGGCAGACGGAGAGAGAGTCTTAAGCATACTCTGCACTGAGTGCAGAGCCTGATATGAGGCTCAATCTCACAACCCTGAGATCAAGACTTGAGCTGAAACCAAGAGTCATGCACTTAACCAACTACACCACCGAGGCACCCCTACAGCCATAGGCTTTTTTTTTAAAGATATTATTTATTTATTTATTTGACAAAGAGAGACACAGCGAGAGAGGGAATACAAGCTGGGTGAGTGGGAGAGGGAGAAGCAGGCTTCCTGCGGAGCAGGGAGCCCAAAGTGGGGCTCGATCCCAGAACCCTGGGATCATGACCTGAGCCAAAGGCAGACACTTAACTACTGAGCCACCCAGGTGCCCCAGCCATAGGCTTTTAATAGGGCCTTTACAACCTCTGTGAATTGGGAAAGAACTAAGAAAGAGCTGAACTGTTCTAGACAAAAATCCTATACACTTTCTACTACTATCCAGCTTCCCTTTCTGGGATCTTTGTTTTGGTGACATCCCTCACTCACATTCTACCTCTCAGCTTCTAGGATTTTGGTTCCTTGAACATTTCTCAGCCCTGATGGCTTCTATAATTTGGGCATTTCCCATCATCTGGGGTGAGAAATCCCACACTTCAGCCAATGGCCTCCTGCCCCCAAACCCTGACTCTCCTAGCCCCTTATAGGTCAACAATACTCCTCTCCTTCAGTCACCATCACCCTACTAGGGTGGGGATTCTGGATAGAAAGAAAAAGAGCAGCTGTAACCAAGCAAGGCTATCTCCTCAGAACTCAAGATCATGTCTTTGTTGCTAGAGCTACCACACACCTCTGATACTCTGTCCCTGGTACAGTCTGTTTCCTTTTGGACTGTGTTGTTGTACTTGGCAAACCCATGGAAATTTATAATGAGGTCCACTAGTGTCTGTCTGCCGTGTTGGGAATTCCTCCAGGCTATAGTTCCTTCCCGTCCCCTTTGCTTCAACTTATTCATTAGCCCCCTTGTTTTCCCACTTATATTGGTTCCACGCCTTGGCACCACTCTAGGACAGTGACGACAATAGGCGCTCTGTTCTGGTCCCTGTAGGATGTCACCCTACTTGGCCACCTTGTCCTATTTTATCCTACCAGGACAGAATAATCAAAATTCTCTTTGATTCTATAGTATTTCTTGCTGTTTACGTGGCTATTTGACATTCTATTTCTTAAAATGTTGCAAATTGAGATCTGAACCAACAGCAGCAATACAGGGTAGTGGAAGTCTGTATTTTGGAAACTGATAAAATGGAATTGAATTCCTGGATCTATCTATCACCTGCTAGCTAGGAGACTTTGGACAATTTACTTGACCTTTTTAAGCCTCAGTTTTCTCATCTGTAAAATAGTGATCTAGTCTTGAATAATTGTTGGGAACATTAAATAATATTGTGTGAGGACAATATCTGTTCATATAAACTACGAAATAAATGCTGGTTGTTATTGTTAGAAGATTTGTTTTAAGAACAGGCATTAACTACCTTCTAATTACTGAATAGCATTAAGCATTAAGCATTAGCAGAGCGCCTATTGTCGTCACTGTCCTAGAGTGGTGCCAAGGTGTGGAACCAGTATAAGTGGGAAAACAAGGGGGCTAATGAATAAGTTGAAGCAAAGGGGACGGGAAGGAACTATAGCCTGGAGGAATTCCCAACATGGCAGACAGACACTAGTGGACCTCATTATAAATTTCCATGGGTTTGGAACCAGAGAACCAGAGAGAGTCCAGCTGATCTGAAAAAGAAATGCATTTGCTGAGAAGAAAACAAATGAATCCGTCTACCAAGAGAAGCATACACAGCAAGCTCTGCAAAGAAGCACATTCTGAGGTGCAGAAGAATGCAATTCAAGAATACAAATTAAGCACCAAAATTACATTGTGTATTAAAAAACACAAATATTAAGAAATTGATAGAATCAAGAAAAAGTCACAGTCCTAAGATGGTGCTGATCTCAGTAAATGACTTTTGACTGTGGAAGGACCTAAAAGAAGCTGGCTCCAAAGTAGTATATGTATGGTCTACCTATAAAGAATTCTAGAAAGAAATAGTATTTATGTTGAATGTTGCAGCAGACCAAGGATATGAGAAAACTAGGCCACAACAAGAAATGGAAGGGTTTGGGCAGCAATAAAACAAAGGCCAATTAATCAACAAAAATCAAAAGTGAGTAAATAAATTTCCAAGGGCAGAACAAGATAAGATGACCAAAGTACATACAGTCTGCAGGGAGGAGAGCTATTGATCAATCAAACAGTTGGCCTCAGAAAGGGTCACAGGAAATGTGGCAGAGGCAGAGTTAGAAGAAGACAGTCCCCAGACCCAACAGAGAAGGACTCTCAGTGTAGAAGCAACATGCTCTTTTAGCCTCAACAAAGCCATTACAGTTCTCTCGCCCTGGTGAGAATGCATCTTTAGTGAGCCTGGTCTGTAGCCTTGCTGGTCATTTACCTAACTACATGGTTAGGAGAGGGAATGAGACTGGACAAAGTTCCCTGGGAAGGTATTTCAGGGCTGTCTTGGCTAGTTTCTTGGATGCAGGCTTATCTGAGTGTCATTGATCTAAAGAGAGGACTTGATTGGATCATGGATCTGATCAGTAAATCCCCGTGGGTAGTACTCAGGTCTACAGCCTTCCCAGTTAATAAAATGGCAAGATTATCTTTCTAAGAAAAATATTTAGTGTGTCTAGCAGTGTCTAGCAGTCTTCCTGGTAATACACCACAGTGGGGAAATAGAAGCAGCATTCTGTCCTTGGAACATCTTTTCCTTTTAGATGTGCAATGCCAAATACATCTTAAAGAGTTCCAGAAAGTCAGTCTTAAAGCCCCTGAAGGAATCTTTTGTCTGTTTTTATATAGATGAGCTAAGTTAAGTTCCACAGAAAATTTGGGAGGCCATGTAACATACTGGAAAGGGTACGAGTTTTAGTGCCTGACAAATCTAGTTTGAATTCCAGCTTTACCACTTACCAGCTGTGTGACTTTGCACAAATTATATAATCACTCTGAGTCTTACTTTCCCCAACTATGAAATGGAGATAATATCTATTGGAGAGTTGATTAATATGTATTTCACTATACCTGACACATTGAAGCTAATGACACTCAGTAAATGGTAATTCTCTTTCCTTTCTGCTCATTTTTAACGGACAAAGCCATATCTCATTTCTTATAGTAGGGTTCCCTCCATCTAAACCTATTTGCACTTTTTATAAACATACTTGACTGCTATCTTTATCCTAAATGTTCTTCCCTTTTTAAAAAAATTTATGTATTTATTTAAGATAGAGAGAGTGAGCGTGTGCATGAGAGAGAGAGAGAGAGAGAGAGAGAGAGAGAGCATGAGCTGGGACGGAGGGAAAGGCAGAGGGAGAGGGAGAAGCAGGCTCCCTGCTAAGCAGGGAGCCCGATGCAGGGCTCGATCCCAAGACCCTGGGATCATGACCTGAGCTGTAGGCAGACACCTAACTGACTGAGCCACCCAGGTGCCCCATGATCCTACATGTTCTTTTCTTTTTTTCTTTCTTTTTTTAAAGATTTTATTTATTTATTTGACAGAAAGAGAGAGAAGAGCAGGGGGAGAGGGAGAAGCAGGCTTCCCGCTGAGCAGGGAGCCCGATGCGGGGCTCGATCCCAGGACCCTGTGATCATGACCTAAGCCCAAGGCAGCCACTTAATGGACTGAGACACCCAGGCGCCCCAATCCTAGATGTTCTTATAGGAACATAAAAGGATGTCTAACTTGAGTGTGTAACTACAGAATAATTGCTTCCCCAAAATGTCCATCTCCTAATCCCTGTAACCTGTGAGTTTGTTACCTGACTTGAAAAAAGGGATTTTGCAGATGTGATTAAGGTTAAGCACCTTGAAATGGGGAGATTATTCTGGATTATGCAGGTGGGCCCAACTTAATCACAGGAGTCCTTAAAAGCAGCGAACCTTTCCCAGCTGAAGTCAGTGAAAGGGAGATGTGACTATGAAGAAAGGTCAGAAAGATTTGATATAAAAAGGACTCAATACACCATTGCTGGTTTTGAAAATGGAAAAGTGTGGGGCGCCTGGCTGGCTCAGTGGCAGGAGTTCTAGATGGAGCATAAGCTTTGTCTCCACTCTGAATTCAATCATGTCAGGACATCTCCATCACTGGCCATCATTCTGTTCACAGAAAGAGAAAATGTGCTTCATGGGAAAAATAACTAGATTCCTTAAGGCTCATGTGCTTCCCTCAAGTTCCCAAAGCTGAGACTCCCAGGAGTGGCAATTCACTCAAGTTACCTTTAGTAATAAATGGTTTATTGTAAAGATGCATATTCATAAAAACCCAGGGAAGGATGAGCAATCAAGGTCAGGAAGAACAGGAATAGGAGGGTGGCTGTGGATTCGAGGAAGTTCCAAGACCCCAACCAGAGGGTTTTGTGAATCTTTACTCTTAGGTGACTCAGCTACTCCCTGTGCGTCTGCGACACTCTCCACTCACTACTGTCTGGCTTTCTTACCATCTACTCTGTGTGTCTTCTCTGCATCACAGGTTCTGTTTACTCCTAACTTGGCTTACTCATAACCTGACTTAGTCAAACCTTTGACTCATTCAAGTCCCCTCCTGACTTCCTCAACTTCTCTTAACCCCATAGCCTTTCCACTTTATTCATGCATTTATTAATTTGAAAAATATCTTTTGAGCAACTACTATGTGCTCCCATACAGTTTACTGTCTAGTCAGAGAGAAAGACATTAATCAGATAATCACAAAAGGGCTTCTGGTACATTCTAATTGCCTCAGCTCATTTGTTCAAACCAGGCCTTGGGGTCAGTTGCTAAACTCTCCATGAGCTGGCCATCTTCAGGAGCAGCAGTGATAGGCTGTCATGTCTACATGTCCACAACACCCAGACAGAGCTGATTGGACTAAGGGTTGGCATTTGACCAAGGACAATTAATACACTGGCTGTTCAGCAACCTGTAGTTTAACTCAAATTAATAAGCTTCCCTTGGAAGAAAGAAATTACAGTGCAGCAGACATTATATAGAATGGACATGTTTACCATGGAGAGATAAACCTTATACTCCAGAGCAGTAATCTAAATGCAGAAGGACTTCACCCACAGGGAACTTTCTCATTCATGAGATAGAAAGTTAGAGGGCACTTGTTTGGTTCAGGGACTCTGAGTAGGGTACAGGGCCGAGAGCAGGGGTGGTTCTGAACATAGCATAGAGCTGTGTTAATCACACAAATGATGACCAGAGTGAGGCTTCAGGAAATTCTGCCAAGTTCCTTGCAGGAAAGCAACATAGTCTTAGATAGGGGTAGATCAGTGATAGTTTCCAAGAAATTTGCTTCCTGGGCTGATGAGGACAAAATGACAAGAGCAAGAGTCCTTTGGGTTCTCTGGGAGAGTCCCTAGTCTGGGCCTAATTGCCATAGGTTTCAGCATAGCACTACCTCTTATGCCAGACTCAGGACCATTGTGAGTTAGGCAGTTCTCAATGAAGCATTTTAGACAAGCCATGGTATGCAAAGGCATCATGGCACAACTGTAGTACATGACCTTGACTTCCCTGCTGGAACCCACAGACAGGAATTTATGTGGAGAAAGATTAAGCAGCAGCCCCCCATACTATTGATTATGGGTTAGCAACAAAGTTGGCATGATTCAGTTACCTAGAGGTGCTGTGTTGTGTTACTGATGTGGTTGAAAAGGAGGTCAGGACCGAGGGATGTTGAATAGTAACAGCACTTTCTAGAAGAAAGATTGACTAAAGGGCTGGTGGTTCCTGAGAGTTTGTGTATTTTGGTTTTTGGAACAGGATGTTAGCACATTTGTTCTGTTGTCTGAAGATAGGCTTGATTTTGAAATAAAAACACATAGAGAACTGAGTTTTCTCTGGGACCATCTGGTAGTGTGTCCCAAACCTTGGACAGAAGTATTTGGTGTTGGTCCGGAGTTACTTGGGGTTATTGTGGTTCATGAAGACCCTAATCATGGTCCTGGAACAACAAAGCAGAAATCCAAGAACCATAGATCTGCCAGGAGCAGAAGAACACTGACCAACAAATTGGACGTATTAACATTCACTGTGAAAGCCCAGGAGTTGAGAAGTGACAAGCATGAAGACTACTTCACTATCTGGAAGACCTCTGGCAGCTAGAAACCACTGGCATCCCCCATCCTCACTTTGTACTACATATTAGAGGTCATCTGGTTCAGCTTTTTCATGTTACTGGTAAAAATACTAAGGTCCAGAAAAGCCAATTAATACTTGAAGCAGGAATAGAATTCAAGGGATGAACACCCTTTAAACAAGGTCTGGTAGGAAATGATACGGTCAAAGCTGAAAAATAGGCAGTGACATGTCTTTAGTGTGAATATCATATTTACATGCATGCTGAGAATCTATGTGTTCAATGGTTTCTTAGCATGTAGTGATAAAATTGTTCTAGATGTTCTGCACCAACTGTTGAGTGACATCATTTAATCATCAAGTTGGGCAAGGTAGAAATCTCAGTGGCCCTTAATCCCCAACCCATATCCAGTCCTTCACCAAGTCTTGTCAATGCCACCTTGTATCCACTTCTCTCCTTTTTTCCCATAGCCACTCTGGTCTGAGCCACCATCTTCTCTCGCCCGGACTTCTGAGATAGATTTTTAATAGTTTGTCCACATTTCTTCTTCCTCCAGTATACTTTCCTCGTAGCAGCCAATGGTCTATCCCATCCCTCTTATTTAAAAAAATTAGTTAGTAGACTTTATTTTTTAGAGCAGTTTTAGGTCCACATAAAAATTGAGCACATAGTAAAGAGTTCCCTTATAACCCCTCTCTGTTTCACTCCCAGTTTCCCCCATCATTATTATTAACTAAAGCCCATTATTCATATTGGGGTTCACTCTTTGTGTTTTACAGTTCTATGGGTTTTGCAAATGTAGCCACCATTACAATATCATGCAGAACAGTTTTACTAACCTAAAAAAGCCCCTGGGATCCACCTATTCATCCCTTGCCAGTGGTCTTTTCAAAATGCAGATCTCACCCTGTCATCCACCCTGTCACCTCATTCAGTCTCATTTTGCTCCACTCTCTTTCTAGTTTTCTGTCTCCAACCATTAGGTCTTTTTGTTTCATTTCCATTCTGCCCAGAGCTTTGCTCATGCTGTTTCTTCTTCCTAAAATGCCCCTTTCTACCTCTCAGCCCTATCCCCAGGTCTTACAATGGTTTATAATAATGTTTATGAGTGTGATTATTGGATTCAAATCCCTTTTGACTGTGAGCTTATCACTGGCAAAGCTGTGCCATTGTATCCAAAGTACCTGGCACAAAGTAGGTATGTAATGAATATTTGTTGAATAATATTGATTGATTAATTAATTAATTAATGCCCAGAGAGTTTCACCTGATCGTGTGGAGCTTAAGAAGAGTAGTGAAGGTTTGCAATGACTATAGGGGATGAAAGGAAAAGCTGATGGGAAACAAGGAAAAAGGTTTATCCAATAGGCTGAGAACACAGTTGAAAATTTGTAAAAGCCTCAATCCATCAGATTGTGTCAGCAAAGAGGGCTGGATGGGTAGTTATAGTGATAGTTTAAGTTTTCCAGAGTAGAACTGTTCTGGTGGTGACAAAGTACAGAGTATGGCCATAGGAGGACACTACCATGGACTAGAAGTGAAGATGCTGAGTTTGAAAGGTCCAGGAACTACTGGGCCATTAAATGGATGCTCCACAGAGTCAACAAAACCCCCCTCCCCACAGGATGAAGTAATAAGCCAGGCATTTAATAAATATGAAGGTGTAACCAGGTTGTTAAATGACAAGAGAGAAAGTGACTAGTTGAATAGCATGAACTTCAGTGGGACAGAGGTTTTTCATACTACAATAGAAGAGAAATTATTTAGAAGAGTCTTGGGGAGCTAGAAGACTATTGCTATTGCCTCTCTGTATGTGGGGTATGGGTGGAATAAATAGCTTCTACTTGAAAGGACTGCAGGGGAAGTGGTAACCTCAGGGGAAAGCCAGGTTTCAGTTCAGGCTAGAAGGTGAAGAGAGATTAGCTAGGTCTCTGGTTGCATGTAACAGAAATCATCTCTAGCTATCTGTGGTCAGTACAGAGTGGATGATGGGGGGTGGTATACAAGGGTATCTTGGACACACTGAACAAGATGATAGCCAGAAGTCCACCATTATGGGTTAGGAGAGGTGCTATGAAGGTCTTTGTGAGCTGGGAAGATACTCCAAAAGGTGTCTGCTATAGATAGTTCTGTGAATAAGTAGAGGAAGTAGGGGAATTTGTTCACCAACAGACAAGGGGTTCCATAGAACACAAATAGAAATGTCTGCTGGGGTAAAGAGAAGCAGAAGATTACAGTGGCTTGTGGGTTCCAAACAGTGGTGTCAGGAAGGTGGTATCTAAAATGACAGCTATGGGGTGCTTAGGTGGTACAGTCAGTTAAGCATCTGATTCTTGGTTTCAGCTCAGGTCATGATCTCAGGGTCATGAGATTGACCCCTGTGTTGGGCTCTGTGCTCAGTGCAAAGTCTGCTTAAGACTCTCTCTCCCTTTTCCTTTGCCCCTCCCCCTCTCTCTAAAATACACAAATAAAATCTTTTTTCAATTTTAGAAAATTAAATAAAAAATAAAGTGATAGCTATAGGAGGACCTATAAGCACATGGTGACAGTTATCCCATTTGTCCACTGCCTGAACTCCTGTTCCACTCCAGATATCTGTTTTCTTCTTGATTTGTCTTTACCCATTGAATTTGAGTGTCTGATCTCCCCCGTTTCATCCTCTTCCTTTGCCCCTGAACATCTCTTAGATCCTTCACTAAACACTCTGTTACCTCCCTAAGAAGTTACATCCTGGATTTTATATTAAACTAATGCCCAGTGTGTGGGTCTAATGCTGACCCAGCCTGCCCCTTGAGCCCTCTCAATGCCCCCTATCTTCCAAATTACTGCATTATATTGTAATTGTTTTTATATGTCCTCTCCTCTTCTAGTGAGTGTCTACAGGACAGAGGCAATTTTTTGTTCTTATTTATATTCCTCCCCTATAATGCTTAACACATTGCCTGTGACCTAAATAGGGTTTAATTGTTGAATGAATGACTGAATGAATAACTGAGTGAGTGAATGGACTTTGATCTCTTATTGCCCTGTTCTCATACCCTATAAATGTTGGGCTCTACGAGGTGGCCTCTTTGACTGGACTTTTCTATTCTTGCCCACCCTTTTCTACAATTATCAATTTCCTAACCTGGATTCCATGCTTGCCAAATATAAGCTATCTGCTGGCCTAGACAAATCCGGCTCATGAGACACCCTGGCCCAATTCTTTTCTTTTTCTTTTTTTCCCAAAGATTTATTTATTTATTTTATTTTTTAAATTAACATATAATGTCCTATTTGTTTCAGGGGTACAGGTTTGTGATTCATCAGTCTTACACAATTCACAGCACTCACCATAGCACATACCCTCCCCAATGTCCATCACCCAGCCACTCCATTCCTCCCACCCCCCTCCACTCCAGCAATCTTCAGTTTGTTTCCTGACATTAAGCGTGTCTTATGGTTTGTCTCTCTCTCTGGTTTCATCTTGTTTCATTTTTTCCCTGCCTTCCTCTATGATCCTCTGTCTTGTTTCTCTAATTCCTCATATCAGAGAGATCATATGATTAATTGTCTTTCTCTGATTGACTTATTTCACTTAGCATAATACCCTCTAGTTCCATCCACATCATTGCAAATAGCAAGATTTCAGGGTTTTTTGATGGCTGCATCATATTCCATTGTATATATATCACATCTTCTTTATCCATTCATCTGTTGGATGAACATCTTGGCTCTTTCCATAGTTTGGCTATTGTGGACATTGCTGCTATAAACATTGGGGTGCACATACCCCTTCGGATCCCTACATTTGTATCTTTGGGGTAAATATCCAGTAGTGCAATTGCTGGGTCATAAGGTAGCTTTATTTTCAACTTTTTGAGGAACCTCCATACGTTTGCCAGAGTGGCTGCACCAGCTTGCATTCCCACCAACAGTATAGGAGGGTTCCTCTTTCTCCGCATCCTCGCCAACATCTGTCATTTCCTGACTTGTTAATTTTAGCCATTCTGACTGGTGTGAGGTGGTATCTCATTGAGGTTTTGATTTGGATTTCACTGGTACCCAGGGATGTTGAGCACTTTTTCATGTGTCTTTTGGCCATTTGGATGTCTTCTTTGCAGAAATGTCTGTTCATGTCTTCTGCCCATTTCTTCATTGGATTATTTGTTCTTTGGGTGTTGAGTTTGATAAGTTCTTTATATATTTTGGATACTAGCCCTTTATCTTATATGTCATTTGCAAATATCTTCTCCCATTCTGTCAGTTGTCTTTTGGTTTTGTTGACTGTTTCCTTTGCCGTGCAAAAGCTTTTTATCTTGATGAAGTCCCAATAGTTCATTTTTGCCCTTGCTTCCCTTGCAGTCTGGCCCAATTCTTTCTAGTCTTCTTCCCAACATCCCTCCAGAAAATGGGCCTGACACATACTGACTGTTTTCTCCATTTCCTAAAATTTCCCTCGACAACATGGCTTGGGTCACCATCCCCAAACACTTGGATCAGGGCCAGATCACCTGGTCCAAACTCCCCAGACTGATTCTTTTCCCACTCTCTACATCTCTACCATTCCAGCAGAGGGAAAGCCCAGGGTAAGTGTATAGAATGACTGAGAATTTACACAGCCATGATAATCACTGAATTCAGTAAAGTGATTACTTCTGGAATTAGAGGGAGGTGGGATCAGACCAGGGACAGGCTATGGGGGTTTCAACTGTATAAGTGATAATTTATTTCTGAAGATATATATATAAGCATTCATTATTCTTTATACCTTTTTGTAATTCTGAAATGTTTCCATTAAAAATTTCAGAAGTAGAGGTACTCAGCTTTTACCTTAGTGGAAGGCCTGCAGATGGATCTGGCATAGAGACAGCACTGGCTGATGGACTCCTGAAGCTAGGAGGAATTCAATCAAAATGTTCAGCAAAAATAGTGTAGTGATAGGCAAAAGAATTTAGAGAAGTGAAGATGCTTAAGAGACCTATTAGACAACATCAAGAAGAAAAACATTCACACTATAGGGGTCCCAGAAGAAAAAGAGAAAGAGAATGGGGCAGAAAAGTTATTTGAAGAAAAAATGGATGAAAATTTCCCTAACCTGAGGAGGAAAATAGATAGCCAGGTCCAGAAACACAGAGAGTTTCAAATCAGACGAACCCAAAGAGATCCACAACAAGACACATTATAGTTGAAATGTTAAAAGTTAAAGAATCTTAAAAACAACAAGAGAAAAACAACTTATTATGTACAAGGGAAACCCCATAAGAATATCAGCTGATTTTTCAGCAAAAACTTTGCAGGCCAGAAGGAAGTGGCATGATATATTTAAAGTGCTGAAAGGAAAAAAAAAAAAAAACTTCCAACCAAGAATGCTCTACTTGGTAAGGTTATCGTTCACAATTGAAGGACAGATAAAGAATTTTCCAGAGAAGCAAAAGCTAAAGGAATTCATCACCATTAAACCAACCTTACAAAAGATGTTAAAGGGACTTCCTTAAGCTGAAAAGAAAATGCACTAATTAATAACAAAGAAATATATGAAAATAAAAATCTCACTGGTAAAGATGAATATATAGTAAACATAGTAGATTAACAAGTTATAAAGCTGATATGAAGGTTAAAGGACCAGAGTATTAAAATTAAATATAATTACAATAATTAGTTAAGGAATACACAAATAAAAAGATGTAAAATATGACATAAAAACAAAATGTTGGGGGGGCAAAAATGTAGTTTTTAGAATGCATTCAAATTTAAATTGTTATTAACTTAAAGTAGACTGTTATATGAATAGGTTGTTGTATGTGAACTTCATGGTAACCACAAAGCAAAACCCTATAGCAAATACATGAATCTAAACATGACACTAAAAAAAGGCATCAAACCACAAGGGAAGAGAGAAAGAGAAGAAGAAAGTAACAGAAAGGAACTACAAAAACAGCCAGAAAACAATTAGCAAAATGGCAATAAATACATACCAATCAATAATTATTTTAAGTATAAATGGATTAACATCTGGGGCACCTGGGTGACTCAGTCATTAAGCGTCTGCTTCCAGCTCAGGTCATGATCCCAGGGTCCTGGGATCAAGCCCCACATCGGGCTCCCTGCTCAGCAGGAAGCCTGCTTCTCCCTCTCCCACTCCCCCTGCTTGTGTTCCCTCTCTCGCTGTGTCTCTCTCTGTCAAATAAATAAATAAATAAAAATCTTTAAAAATTTTTAAAAAAAATGGACTAACATCTCTAATCAAAAGACACAGAGTGGCTTAACGGATAAAAAAAACCCACCAGATTCATCTTTATGTTGTCTAAAAGAAACTCACTTCAGATCTAAGGACACACAGATGACCAGGAAAGGGATGGAAAAATATATTCCATGCAAATGGAAACCAAAGAAAGCTGGTATAGTTATACTCTTTTCCAGACAAGATAGGCTTTCAAACAAAGACTGTAATGAAAGACAAAAGAGGTATTACATAATAAAGGGGTCAATCCAATAAGAGGATATATAACATTTGTAAATATTTATGCATCCAACATAGGATACCTAAATATATAAAGCAAATATTAACAGACCTAAAGAGAGAAACACAATAATACAGTAAGGGACTTTACCATTATTTTACAATAATAATAAGAGACTTTAATACCCCATTACATCAATGGAGAGATCATCCAGACAAAAAAATCAATAAAAAACATTGGCCTTAAATGACACATTAGACTAGATGGACTTAATGGATATATACAGAACATTCCATCCAAGAACAAGAGAATACATTCTTCTCAAGTGCACATGGAACATTCTCCAGGACAAATCACATGTTAGGCCACAAAACAAGTCTCAAAATTTAACAGTGAAATCATATCAAGCTTTTCTCCAACCACAATGGTATGAAACTAGAAATCAATTACAAAAAGAAAACGGGAAAAATCACAAATATGTGGAGGTTAAAAACATGCTACTGAACAACCAATGAGTCAATGAAGAAATCAAAGGGGAAATCAAAAAATAACTTGGGACAAATGAAAATGGAAATACAACAACCCTTTGGGATGCAGCAAAAGCAGTTCTAAGAGGGAAGTTCATAGCAATACAGGCCTACTGCCAAAAACAAGAAAAACCTCAAATAAACAATCTAACTTTATACTTAAAGGAACTAGAAGAACAAATGAAGTCCAAAGTTAGTAGAAGGAAAGAAATAATAGGGGCGCCTGGGTGGCTCAGATGATTAAGCGTCTACCTTTGGCTCAGGTCATGATCCCAGGGTCCTGGGATTGAGCCCCACATCCGGCTCCCTGCTTGGCAGGGAGCCTGCTTCTCCCTCCCCCTCTCCCTCTACTGTTCCCCCTGCTTGTGCTCTCATGCTCTCTGTCAAATAAATAAATAAAATCTTAAAAAAAAAGAAAAGAAAGAAAGAAAGAAAGAAAGAAAAAGAAAGAAAGAAGAAAGAAAGAAAGAAAGAAAGAAAAAGAAAGAAAGAAAGAAAGAAAGAAAGAAAGAAAGAAAGAAAGAAAGAAAGAAAAAGAAAAAGAAAGAAAGGAAGGAAGAAAGAAAGGAAGAAAGAAAGGAAGAAAGAATAAAGATCAGGGGTGCCTAGCAGGCTCAGTGTGAAGAGTATATGACTCTTGATTTTGGGGTTATGGGTTCAAGCCCCACACTGGGTGTAGAGATTACTTAAAAATAAAATCTTGGGGTGCCTGGGTGGCTCAGTCAGTTAAGCATCTGTCTTCGGCTCAGGCCATAATCTCGGGGTCTTGAGATCGAGCCCCACATTGGGTTTCCTGCACAGCAGGGAGCCTGCTTCTCCCTCTCCTCCCTGCTTGTGCTCACTGTCGCTATCTCTGTCTCTCTCTCTCAAATAAATAAATAAAATCTTTAAAAAAATAAAATAAAATCTTAAAAAAATAATAAAGATCAGAGTGGAAATAAATGAAATAGGTACACACACACAAAAGAAGAAAGAAAGAAAGAAAGAAAAGATTAATGAAATTAAGAGTTGGTTCTTTGGAAATATGACCCAAATTGATGCATCTTTCTTTAAACTCACCAAGAAAAAAAGAGAGTCGTGAGTTTGAGTCCCACATTGGGTGTAGAGATGACTTTTTAAAAAATTAAATAAATAAATAAATTAATTAATTAATAAAAAATAATCATGAAGAAATAGAAAATCTGAGTAGACCAATTACTGGTAAGGAAATTTATTTTAAATATTTTTTTAAGATTTCTTTATTTTTTAAAAGATTTTTATTTATTTATTTGAGAGAGAGAGCACAGAGGGAGAGTGAGAGGTAGAAGCAGACTCCCCACTGAGCAGAGAGCCTGATGTGACACTGGATCCCAGGACCCTGAGATCATGACCCAAGCCAAAAGCAGATGCTTAACCAACTGAGCCACCCAGGAACCCCAGAATTTTTTTTTATTTGAGTGAGCAAGATAGAACAAGAGAGAGCACAAAGGGTGGGGAGGGGTAGAGATAGAGGGAGAAACAGACTCCCTGCTGAGTGGGGAGCCCAACACAGGGCTCAATCCCAGGACCCTGAGATCATGACCTGAGCCGAAGGTAGACGCCTAACCAACTGAGCCACCAAGGTGTCCCAACTAGTAAGGAAATGTAATCAGTAATCAAAACCTCCCAATATGCAAAAGTTCAGGACTAGATGGCTTCACTGGTGAATTCTACCAAACATTCAAAGGTTTATTACCTATCCTTCTCAAACACTTCCAAAAAACTGAAGAGAACAAAATGCTTCCAAACTCATTTTATGATGCCGACATTACCCTGATACCAAAACCAGACAAAGACACCACAAAAAAGAAATGTACAGACCAGTATCCCTGATGAATATAGATGCAAAAATCCTCAAAAAAATATTAACAAACTAAATTCAATAATACATTAAAAGAATCATACACCATGATCAAGCAGGATTTATTACAGGCAGGCAAGAGTGGTTCAACATCTGCAAATCAATCAGTGTGATACATCACATTAACAAAATGAAGGATAGAATTACATGATCATCTCAATAGATGCAGAAAAAATATTTGACAAAGTTCAACATCCACTTATGATAAAAACTTTCAACAATGTGGCTATAGAGGAAATATACCTCAACATAATAAAGGCCACATGACAAATGCACTGCTAACATTATATTCAACAGTGAAAAGCTGAAAACTTTTTGTCTAAGACCAGGAACAAAATAAAGATGCTCACTCTCACCAATTTTATTCAACATAGTATTGGAAGTCCTAGCCACAGAAATCAGGCAAGGTAAAGAAAAACATCTAAATTGAAAAGGAAGAAGCAAAACTGTTATTATTGCAGATGACATCAAAATATATGTGGAAAACCCTAAAGATTCCACCAAAAAGCTCTTAGAATAAGAATAAGAATAGAATTAAAGTTTCAGGATGCAAAATCAATATACAGAAATCTGTGTGTTTCTATATACTAATAACAAACTCTCAGAAAAAGAAATTAAGAATACAATCTCATATACAATTACATTTAAAGAATACCTATGAATAAATTTAACCAAAGAGGTTAAAAACCTGTACTCTGAAAACTATAAAACATTGATGAAAGAAGTTGAAGACAATGCAAATAAATGGAAAGAAATACCATGCTCATGGACTGAAATACTTAGTTATTAAAATGTCCATAATACTCAAAGCAATCTACAGATTCAATGAAATCTCTATCAAATTCCAATGGCATTTTTCACAGAAGTAGAATAAATAATTCTAAAATTTGTATGGAACCAGGAAAGACCCCAAACAGCCAAAGAAATCTTGGGAAAGAAGAACAAAGCTGGAAGTATCATGCTCCCTGATTTCAAAACACTATTACAAAGCTATAGTAATAAAAACAGTATGGTATTGGCATAAAAACAGGTACAAAGATCAATGGAACAGACTAAGAGAGCCCAGAAATAAGCACACAAATATATGGTCAATTAACTTATGACAAAAGAGCCAAGAACAGGGAAAGGATAATCTATTTAATAAATAGTGTTGGGAAAACTGGACAGCCACGAGCAAAAGAATGAAACTAGAGCACTACCTTACACCATACACAAGAATTAACTCAAAATGGATTAAAGACCTAAATGTAAGAACTAAAACCATAAAACTCCTAGAAGAAAACATAGGCAGTAAGCTCCTTGACATCAGTCTTTTTTTTTTTAAGATTTTATTTATTTATTTGACAGACAGAGACACAGCGAGAGACAGAACACAAGCAGAGGGAGTATGAGAGGGAGAAGCAGGCTTCCTGTGGAGCAGGGAGCCCAATGCGGGGCCCGATCCCAGGACCCCAGGATCACGACCTGAGCCGAAGGCAGACGCCCAACGACTGAGCCACCCAGGCACCCCTCCTTGACATCAGTCTTGGCATTAAATTTTTGGATCTGTCTCCAAAGCAAAAACAACAAAAGAAAAAATAAACAAGTGGAACTACATCAAACTAAAAAGCTTTTGCAAACAAAGGAAACCATCACTAAAATGAAAAACAAAACAAAACTACCACCTATGGAATGAGAGAACGTATTTGCAAAAAATATATTCAATAAGGTGTTAATATCCAAAATATATAAAGAACTCATGCAACACAGAGCAAACAAACAAACCAATTAAAAAATGGGCAGAGCATCCAGATAGACATTTTTTTCAAAGAAGACATATAGCTGGCCAACAGACATGTGAAAAGATGTTCAGCATCACTGATTATCATGGCAATGCAAATCAAAACCATGATGAGATAGCAACTCATACCTGTTAGGATGGCTATTATCAAAGAGACAAGATATAACAAGTGTTGTTGAAGATGTAGAGAAAAGGAACCTTCATACATTGTTACTGGGAATGTAAATTGGTACAACCACTGTGGAAAACAGTTTGAAGGTTCCTCAAAAAATTAAAAAAAAAACTACCATATGATCCAGGTATTCCACTTCTGGGTACTTATCTGAAGAAAACAAAAACACTAATTCATAAAAATATTTGCACTTCTATCTTCATTGCAGCATTACTCACAGAAGCCAAGATGGAAACAACCAGTGTTCATCAATGGACAAATGGATAAAGAAGATGTAAATATATGCAATGCGATACTACTCAGCCATAAAAAAGAAGGAAATCTTGCTATTTGTGACAACATGAATGGATCTTATGGGTATTATGCTAAGTCAAATAAGTCAGAGAAAGACAAACACCATATGATTTCACTTATGTGTGGAATTTAAAAAAAAAACAAATGAACAAGCAAAATAAAAGTCATAGATACAGAGAACAGATTTGTGGTTATCAGAGCAGAAGGGGTTAGGGGATAGGTGAAATGGGTAAAGTGGGTGACAGATGCTAACTAGACTTATTGTGGTGATCACTTTGTAGTAAATACAGATATCATATTATTATGTTGTATACCTGACACTAATATGATGTTATATACCAATTTATAAAAAGGTTCAGCAGAGAGAGGACAGAGGGGCAGTGGAGGGCTTCTGGGTTCAGAGACAATATCTTAGATTACAACACTGTAAACTCAGTTTGACTGACTATGAAAGCCTATGAATCTATTGTGTTTACTGATGAAAAGCCTCAAAATAGGCAATTTCCAGTTTAATAGTTTATTTCTTAGTCTGTTATCTGGAACTGGGAACAAGTTTTTCTACAGAAATAATATTACAAATGGTAGCTCTGCCCCGGGGTCAGCCCACAAAAGCTTATGCAACCCTAATGTACATAAAACATTGTACTAATAATACTAAAGACCCCGACCACTATTTATAAAAGTGTTTCTGTGGGAAAGTGCATTTAGAGTTTTAATGCTGGTAACACATATTCCTCAGCCCTGTAATTTCTCTGGACTCTTGACCTATTCCCACAGTGCTGATTATTATCAGAACGGTTCCATATGTGGTAGAGGGCAGATTAGTTGCTTGCTTTCTGTTGCTACAGGATTCAAGCTGGAGTTCCAAGGAATTCAACTCCACAGAGATGATCCCAGCCCTACCATGTGGTCTAAGTTTAGCCTCCCAAGCACGATAGGGAGCCTCTTATCACAAGCTGATACTTCAACTCTGTCACATTAGGGACCTCATTTGCATATTTCTGGGACTTCAGGGAAGATGAACAGGAGTCCTCATCTCATGAGGGAAATGCTATGGGAGACTATGGGACTAGTACAATCCCTGAAACACTGGGAAAGGAGATAAGTTTGGGACAACCTTGGAATCTAAGATAGCATGATCAAGAATTCACCTTGAAAGTTGGTTAAAATAAGATGAAAAATGTTCTTCAGATTAAGACACTAGTTGCTTTGGCAGGAGGAAATATTCCTGAGTGTGATACAGAGGAGTACACTCAAATACTCTCACCTGGAGGCCTCCCTTGGAGAAATGAAAATCGAAAGATCCACACGGTGTTTGGGGGACCTAAAGAGAGAACTGTCATTTCTCCATAGGCAAAATGTCTTGCCTGTTGGCTGTAAAAGTCATAAATGTAGGAAGCCTTCTCACTACTTCCAGAATCCTAGCCATAGTGGTGGAGGACAATGAACATTTGGTGGTCCTGGTGACCAGGAGAAGTGGTGAGGTTTCCAAATTTGACCCTAAAGAGCTGCAGAAGACACTGAAAAAGAAAGTGAATCCCTGGGATCAGGACTAGAACAGCTTTGGACAGTGGGGCTTAGAGCCCTAGTACCACACAAGGCTTATTTTGAAGGTATTAGAATTCTGACCGGGAAACTGCCTTATCTATACTCTTGCTGAGATTATAAATCAAACTGCCTTGTTCTCCCAGAGTCAGGGAATTAGGTAAACAGACTCTCCTGGGAGTGAACCTTGAATGACATGACCTAGACACTGAAAATCCAGTTGACACCCAGCAGTTGTGCCCTCAGACTGTCAAGGACTTCTGGCCATCTAAACCTTTAGAGATGTCCTGGTTGCCATCCTTCTCTAAGCAGACTCCCCAGCTTTCCCTTTAGTTCCATCAGCTACATGCTATCCTCCTAAAACATGTATTTTCTACTCAAGTTTTTCAGAGTCTGTTTCTGTTGTCAACACTTGAGGAATTCTAACTCGTACAGACCCTATTGGCAGAATGTTGATAGATCAGGGCAAATCTGCCACTACAACTTGTAAAGCAAGTAATAAATCCACTGACAGCATAGTTATAGCATGTTATCCCCCACACTAGAAAAATGATGATTCATATCACTGAAATCTAATGGGCTCAACTTTCACCTGAGAAGGCAAAAGTGGGTAGGTACAGGGAAGGAAATAATGTTTTTACTTAAACATTACCCCAGGAGCAGGTCACCAATTCTTAGCTCTGCACTGTTCTATTAACATGATGGCATAATATATATATTAGCTGTATTCAATAGTAGCCATGGTTTTACTTCATTTATTTACATAAATAAACATATTGATATCGATGGAAAGATTTTTAGGAAAACAGGCAAACTGCAACACCATTCCCTTATTTAAAAGGACTGAATTAAGTTTCAATGTTAGATTAAAAATAACAACTGAGACAAATGGGTCTGGAAGTGTGTCTGCTTAATTAAACCAAACAGTTGGCCAAATAAAGTGAAGTATGTTTCAACTCAACCAGTTGGCATTTTCTATTTGCTCCATGATTAGCAGGCTGTGTGGCTGGGCTTGTCTGAAAAAGAGCAGACTTTATCCATTCATACCTGGTCCCAAAAGATGCCATCCACACCATCAGATGGTCTGTGGACCTCAGCCAATGGTGTAGCCTGGTTTCCTTAGGCATAGGAAAGGATGTTTCACATTCCAGTGGAGTGCAGATTTGTGGTTCAGACTGAAGCAATGATGGACTCAGGGGTTCAGGCAGCTTTCTCTGGCCTAGCTGGTTTCTCTCCCACTTGACACAAGGCCACTGTAGTGTAGATAGAAACTGGGGACCTTCAAGGTACATACTGCCTCTGGATTTCTGGCTCTGACTAGAGGCCTGTGACGCAGCCATGACCTGGAAAACCCATTCCTTCTCCCCATTGTCATATTGCTGTTGTCATTATAGCCAATGTCTCATCCTGCCTCCACCCCAACCCCCAACCAAACCCTATCTTATCCATGATCTCTGTTTCCAGAATTCTGGTTGAGTATAAGACCTTCAGGGACATGTTTTTAGAAACAGAAATATAGGAGCCTCCCTGCTATGTGAGTGGAGCAACACAACAGATCTGGTGCCATGTGATGATCCTTCATGTATACTCCCTTCAGAGTTAGAGTGAGAAATCTTCACCAGGGATAACTGATCCCCTCCCTTTGTGACAGTTTTATCAGCCTTTCTACCTTGTTCATCTTAGTCCCACTGACCTTTGTAATAAAGAATAGGGAATTCTTGATTTGTAGAATTACAACAACTTCTACAGGTCTTCCATCTGCTCCTATTGATCTTTGAATTCTATAGCACAAGTCTTTACAAAATAAAAACATCAAGGAGCCTACAACTTCTCCCGTATCTGGAAGGAAAATGAAAGAAAGACTGCCTTATTATTGGGTAAGTCTAAATACATGGCATTGCCAGTTGCCTATGCAGTGTCTCAGTCATTTAATGAAGAGCACTTTGTATGAATTCCTGGAGGTCATGCTCTATCTGCACAAATCCTGAGATGCTTCCCCAATCTAATATGAGCCCACAAGCCAGGTTCCTTGACCACTAGCAGTACCACCACTACAGGCCAACTCCAAGAATTGTGTGAGAGAGCCCCATGGTTGTTCTACCCAGCCAGGTTCACCAAAGGCATTTGAGTTATTCCTGGGATTCTCACAGGCCTCTTCCTTTACTGGACCAAAATTAAAATCCTCAAAAGGAAGAAAAAGTTTCCCCTTAGATGCAGAGTTAAAGCATTCTAGCAGTTAAGACTTGTTTTTCTCTTTCCCAACTTTGACTTACCTGGACCCAAACAGCTCTACACCATTGAAACCAATGCCTTTAACAGTGCAGTGGGGTACATACTGCCCCAAGATAATAGAGCCATGACCCTGGCAGCAATCAGTCCCTGTTGAGGAAGCTGGCTTGGTTGATATAAACTACCTTATTTAATAATGAGAATCATTTATCATCATGGCTACCTTAGAGTTTGAAGACATCAAACTAGATACAAGTAACCAGTGTCCTGTGACAGTGCTCTTAGGCTACCAAAGCCTGGAAAAGTTGAGATAGACTCAGGTTAGCCCCTTTCTTTGAGTGTTTTTTAAGTTTTATTTATTTAAGTAATCTCTACACTCAAAGTGGGGCTCAATTCACCACCCCAAGATCAAGAGTCACATGCTCTTCTGACTGAGCTAGCCAGATGCCCCTGATTTTAATACCCATTACAAACGAGGGCACCTGGGTGGCTCAGTTGGTTAAGCCTCTTGTCTTTGGCTCAGGTCATGATTCCAGGGTCCTGGGATGGAGTCCTGAGTCAGGCTCCCTACTCTGCAGGGAGTCTGCCCCTTTGCCCCCGTTCGTGTGCTCAGGAGCTCTCGCTCTCTCTCTCAAATAAATAAATAAAATCTTAAAACAAAATCAATTACAAATGAGGTAGTGAAATGGCCAGGTGGGTTCCCTATTTCAAAGTACCAGGGAGTTGAGGAAATATCTCTACTCTTGGAAATTCTTCTGTGGCTACAACTAACAAGGCAATCCAATGTCTGATGCTCATGGTACCTAGCACAGGCACCTAGTACCGGGAGTAAGTCAGGGAGACTCTGAACACTATGAAACCCCTTCATCAGGACCAGTGGCTATATTTTACAAGTAGGGAACCCTGTCACAAGACTTTGTCTTATTATTAAGATACACTGATTCTCACCTCATATCACACCTCAAAAGGAAATCCTGCTAATTTAAAGCATTAAATGTAAGATAAAATCTTAAAATACTAGAAGAAAATGTGATGAATATTCATCTTGTCTGTTAGATAAGGAAAAATCCCTGTAATTATTAAATCAAGAGATGAAAAACCCCCCAAAAAGTAAATTCAACTACATAAAAAATTTTCCTCTGTAACAAGATACCATAATAAAAATAATACCAATAATATGACACAAGGTTAATATACTTTAAAATCCTTATGTTGCATCTAAATAAACTCATAAGAAAACAGTGATCCAAATTTTAGAAAAATAGTTAAAAAAGAAATGAACATGATGATTCACAACAGATGAAATACAAATGGCTAAAAAATACAAAAAAATCTACAGTTTTATTAGTATTATTTATCAAAGACATTACCATTAAGTAAGATAACATTCAATGCTGGTGAAATTGCAGAGAGAAATGCAGATTTGACCGAATTTTCTGTAAAACAATTTGATCTTATGTATTGAGTCTTTTTTTTTTTTTTTAAGATTTTATATATCTTTTTAGAGCACAAGCAGGGAGAAGGGTCAGAGGGAGAGTGAGAAGCAGGTTCCACTCTCAGCAGGGAGCTTGACATGGGGCTCTATCCCAGGACCCTGAGATCATGACCTGAGCCAAAGGCAGCCACTTAACCGACTGAGCCACCCAGGTGCCCTGAGAGTCTTAAAATGCTCAGGGTCTTTGAACCAACAACTTTATTTTTAGGAATAGTTTCTAAGGAAATAATCAGAAATGTGCACACAGTTTCATGCCCCAAAGATATTTATCATAGTGTAATTTATAATTGAAAACAACCTAAATATCCAGTTATAGTGAAAATGTTAATTTATGGTAAATCCATACAAAATTCAGGGCTCCCACATGCAGTCATTAGAAATAATTTTGTTACATAGAGCTACTCGTGAAATGATGGAAGGTGTAAAAGACAGAATACCAAATTGAATACACTCATATAAGATATATTAAAATTATATTAAAAGACCAATTAAAATTGGGAAAGTATAAATCATTTTTTGTTTTACTCTTTACACTTTTCTATATTTTGCATATTTCTGAAGCCCAATAAAGGGTGTTTTTTAAATTGCCTCTGGATTTCTGACTGATAGTGCTTTCTTTTTTTACTACAACTTCATACCATAATGAGTTCTCCTTTTTCTTTTTTTAAAACACTTCTTAAAAAAGATTTTATTTATTTATCTGAGAGAGAGAGAGCGCGCATGTGTGCGTGTGCACATGCACGGGCGGGGAGAGGGGCAAAGGGAGAGGGAGAGAGAACCTTAAGCAGGCTCCATGCTTAACATGGAGCCCAGCATGTGGCTTGATCCCACAACCCCAAGATCATGACCTGAGCTGAAATCAAGAGTTGGATGATCAACCAACTGAGCCACCCAGGAGCCCCTCTTTTTTTTTTTAAAGTACTTTTTTCCTATGGGTTAGACAACTCTTTTTTTTTAAGTAGGCTCCACCCCCAACATGGGGCTTGAACTCATGATCCTGAGATCAAGAGTTGCATGCTCTACCTTCTGAGCCAGCCAGGCGACCCCACAATGAGTTTTCTGGTGGTGCTCAAAGAACCGCAGCTTAGATAATAACTGACAAGTACATTTTACATATTAGATAATTACAAATTAAGTAAGTTTGTGCTTTAATATAAATTATCTTGGAGCATGATTGAGTTAATCGGTAGAGTTTACTATAAGACTGAAATAAATTTACAGTGTAGTCTCAACTAGTTTGATACTTTCAGCAGACACCACCCATAGGGCAACCTAGATGCTTTGTCAAAGATTCCTGTCTTCTGCTAACTTTGTCTTGGGTCATATCTTGCAGCTCTATCTTTATCTTGCTCTTGGTCTTCCCTGACTTTTGTATAGATTCTTCAACTCAAAGCAGGTTCTCAATCTCCCCTCTCGTCTAGATGTTTTAACAGTTCCCTGCTTCTCCAGTCTGTTCTCTTTGAGACGTGGTGGAACGTTAACTCACATGAAGCCCATGTAGAGATTTCCTCAGGCTCTGGGTTTTCTTGGACTCTCACTTGTTCCAGGTTTCTAGGGCTCCTACCTGGCATGGCACTTCCAATAGGCCAGTAAGACACATGCATTCCTTTATTGGCCTTCTTTTCTTTCCCTCTCTCAGCTTGCTGTCCAAGAACAGACTCCTTGGCCAGTGAAGTTGCCTGGGCCAGCTTCCCATCTTGACATCTGGCACCCTCCTGTGGCCATGGATGGGTGTGCCTGGGCCAGCAGTGAATTTCAGAGCTAGGTCCTCCAGAGCATCCCCCGGGCTTGTTGGTGCCCATCAGTGACAGTTAAAAGGAGCTGGGCAACCTTTACTTCTGCCTGGTTCCCTGCAATTCACCTTCTGCAACTTGCCTACAGAGAAATTCACCAAAGGCCCCACCTTCCTTTTTGCTATAAATGTATTGGTATCAAGATACTCTTAAGATCTACATTCTCAAAGGAAAAGCCTTTTCTGGTTTTGCACCTGGCAGGGAAGTAGTAAGTACTAACTTAAATTAGTGCCAGATGCTGAGCTAATGCTTTATACCCATTATCACATTCAATCTTCACAACAATGCTGGGAGATAGTCACCTATCTTTAATCTCCATTTTACAGAGGAGGAAATAGAGGCTTAGATGGGTTACATAGAAGTCAAGGGTAAACTTAAAAAACAAGATCTCCCTGCTAGTTGATGGCTAAGTTTGGATTCAAAAACAGCCATGTGACTTGGGGCCCATATTTCCTAATCACTAGGCCATAGAGTCAGTGTAGAAAATTGGGATGCTCAGAGCCCATGTTTTCTATAATGCAAACAAAGATAGTCTGTAACAAGAAGAAAGTATAAAAAAATAGAAAGAAACTGAGAATAGAGGTAGAGGTAGGGTCCTAACAGGGCTTGAGATCTGGGTTCCAGTTGTTTCTGAAGCTCAGGAACATCCATGTCCTTTTCCAAACCTGCTTGTTTCATCAGATACTTAAGTCCTTCCAATAAACTCCCCCTTCTAGTTCCGTTTGATATGCTTTCTGCCACTCACAAAGCAGAAGTTCTTCTAAAACAGGAAACTGAAGACAGTCTAGGTATTAATACTCAGAGCAGCATTAGTGATAAATGATCTCATCCATGCCAGGTTCTTTTGATTGCAAGAAACAAAGATTGAGTCAATTTACTAGAGCCAAGTTACTCATTACTAAGAGACAAATCAAAAGAAGGGTTTATAGAAAAAAAAAAAAAAACATACGTGCACTAAAACCCGAGAAACTGAACCACAAGCCCTCAGGAAGAGTTGAAACTGCATCAGTGGCACTCAGGAATAGCCACCCCCTCACCTCTCAGGGCTTTTTGGCTTCTCAGTGAATCAGCACCACTCTCTCTCTGGACCAGCCTTCTCAAATTACTCATCTTAAAACTGGCTGCAAAAGTTAGCACTCTAGCTCCTGTACTTCTATGGCCCTCCAGTTCCAGCACATACCAAACTGTAGCGCCCCTTTGTGTCTCTTATTGCAGGTTTCCAAGAGAGAAGATTTGACTTCTGCTTTTCTTTTTAGACCAAAGTACAAAGGCATAAGTCATGGGTTATAGTTTATGATCAGGTGTCCAGTTACCTGTGGTCATGGTCATGTGGCCTGCTGCCCACTCAGTATGGTCAATGGGTAGGGATTTTACTAGAAAGGGATGTGAGCAGGCCAGTAATAACTGGCATCTCTAACCAAGCCTACTTAAATGTAATTTGAACTCTTGCCAGTAAAAAAAAAATTAAACACGATGCAAAGACCCATTCCCTAAAGACCCTCTCTAATTATCTCAAGTTGGCAAGAGAGTTCACCTTATGGTGTTCGTAGGCTTGTGTGTTATCCTCTCCCTCAAAGTGCACCTTCTTCAAGTTCCCAATCCCACCTGCACCTGCCCTAAACACTCTGCACTGAGCTAGACCTACTCCACTCACTTGGGAGTCTATTAATTTTTTTCTCCCCTTAACCACACTAAAGACTTTGCTTAGTAAAGCATTTTGAAGATTTAGAAAGTGACTGTTCAGTCTGCTTAGGATTTATATACCAAACAGATGTGCCAAGAAGTCATAGGAATCAAACTGCTGTTCTGTGAGTAGAATAATATATTAACTTGCCTTTTAGCAGTTTCGATTACACAGCTGTACAAATTGCAATGGAGTGTTCATAGCTAAAGTTGCTTTTAGCAAAAGCACATCACTTCTTCAGGATGGAAGTTTTAACATAGCAGGCATCTTGAGGGGCATGCATCCTTGTAAAATACTTCTCATTATTTGAGAGAAAATCATCCAGGAAATTGAGATATGGTAGTACTTAACTTACCTTGAGAAATACTCTGCTTTTCATCATAATAGCTGCACTGGATATTATTTTATGATGAAACTAAGGAGCTCCTAAATAATGGTACCATCATCTTACACTTTTAGTCTTTCTGAGCCTCAGTATTCTCAACTGTTAAATCATGATATCAGTACCCATCTTATAAGGTTATTGTAAGGAGACAATGGAAGCTTTATAAATAGCTAACAAGCTGCCAAATGGTCAATAAATGTTACTTACCATAATTATTACATTTTGTTTCTCACCTTAGCAAATTAAAATATTTTTTAGCACAGTTTCTCATTTTATCCTTTCAACCTATGGGTAGGTATGGTGCTGAGTATATCCCCATTTCATAGTACAATTAAAGAAACAGTAAATAATTTAGGGTAAGTAATTTTTTCTAAGATAACACAGACAATAATTCACATCTTTGACTTTTTTTTTTCCATGTCAGACGGGTCATGCATGGATGTCATAACAAGGTTTGAGGAAGCCACATGTCACACAACGGTGTGAACACCCAATCATCAAGCTTATGAACTGCAAAAAGATCCCACATCTGTGACTTCTAATTGAATGTTCCTTCTGCACAGAACTTAAGTTCTGTGACAGGGACTTTAGTGAAAGGAGAAGGCAAATATTATACTAAAGGAAGAATCCTCCACAACTTTCATCCAAGAATTGTTACTTGGCTAGAAATGTGTAAACCTCTACTTCTGGCAGCCCAGAAAGCTAGATAACCTGAGGGCCCATTAGCTATGAGACCATTAAATCCTGATTTGAATCAAAACTAATATGCACTTACAATTGCTGGATTTTGATGAAAGGGGTAAAAAAAAAAAAAAAAGCGAGCTCAAACAAGATCAGGGAGCAATAAGCAAACATAAAAGCCAGAGTTGTCATGGGCAAGTGCCAGTACCAGTCAAGGACAAGGAGACTGAGCTTGGAGGCACAATGCAAGGTGTGGAAATCACATCTGAGATTCCTTCCTGCTTTGAGCCTGGTTCTGCAAGAGGAACTTCAGAGACACCTGATCGGTTGCATCTCAGATCTCCTCTTAGAATCAAATGCAAGTACTCTCTAGAGTAAAGCAACTCCCAATTTGGTCTCTGGGATTTCCATAAATTAAGTTCAAGAAAATATAAGCTCACAATTTAATATAAGCTCAACACATAAACCACCATGAGTTAAGATCAACAGAAAGAACAAACAATAATTTGTAAGAACTGAAGAACTGGAATTGGAATTGTCATTTACAGATTATTAAATAAACTTTTATGAACCATTTAAAGAAATCAAACATGAAATGAAATAGATTTAGAAACAAGAGACCAGAAATATTACTAAACCAACTGAATATTAACTTTGGCCTAATAGCTATAGATTTTGAAATTAACAACTCAGTAAATCTGTTAAAAACAATAAAAACAGTTAAAGACAGGTTTAGTGCCCTGGAGGTTATATCCAAAGAAATTACCCAGAGTGCAGCATAGAGTACAGCAGATGGAAAACATGAAAGAAAGGTTAAAAGACATGGAGGGTAAAACAAGGCTTAACATGTCTAATCAGAATTCTAGAAGTAAGGAATAAAGAGAACAGGAGAAAGCCAATATTGAAAAAGCTAATGGCCAAGAATTTTCCTAAACTGACTAAAGATAACTCCACAGATAGAGAAAGCACAGCATATTTCAAGCATGATAAATAAAGAAAAATCCACACCAAGACATATTGTGATGAAATGGCACAATACCAATGATGAAGACCTTAAAAATCCCAGAGAAAAAAGCCAGGGCACCTACAAAGAAAAAACAATAAGCTACCAGAAGACCCTTTTTAAAAAAAGGAATATAACAATAATTTATTAGTGCTCACAACAATGCTTGGTAGTAGTTACTGTTATTATTTCTATTTTAATGTAAGGAAATTCTGGCTGAGAGGGAAAGCCCAAGGTCCTACAGATACACAGCAACAAGGATATAGCTTAGAAATGCAAGAATGAGTAGAAAAGTAGGTCATAAAACACTGCTTCAGCCATATGCAACAACATATGAATCTTAGGACATAATCTTAGGATGAATCTTAAAAACATAACACTGAGTGAAAAAAGCAGGTGGCAGAAAACTATATACAGAATACCATTTTTATAAAGTTCACAAACAAAACTAAATAATATATTGCTTAGAAATACTTACATGCATGATTAAATCATCTTAAAAACAAGAGAATGTTATAAACTGAATGTTTGTGTCCCCCCCAAAATTCACATGTCGAAACCTAATGCCCAACGAGATGATATTTAGGCGGTGGGGCCTTTGGGAAGTGATTAGATCATGAGACCAGAACCCTCATGAATGGGATTGGTACCCTTATAAAAAAAGCAAACAGGGCTCCCTAGTAGTTCCTTCCACCATGTGAGATTACTGTGAAGAAATGGCCACATATGAACTAGGAAGCGGGCTCTCAACAGATGTGGAAATTGACCATGCCAGCACCCTGAATTTGGACTTCCAGCCTCCATTAATGTGGGAAATAAATTGCTGTTGTTTATAAGCCCTCGCCTGTGGTACTTTGTTATGGCAGCCTGAACAGACTACAACAGGAAAATACACAAAATTCCAGATAGTAGCTACCTCTTCAGAGATGTGGCAGAAGAATTGAACAAGGAGAAGCACATGCTGCAAAAAAGCAAAAGTAACACTCTAATTCTTAGACTGGTGGTAGGTAACAAGTATTCATTTCATCACTGTATTAACACATGTGACTTCTATTCTTTTGCATGCATCAAATGTTACACAATAAAAATAAAATAAAATTGCCAAAAGACTAATTTTTAACTGGGTTTTCAAAATGTATGTTTAAAAACCACTGGTTAATCCTTCTGGCTAATGGTTGAGGGATATAATCAGCCTCTAGAGTTTAAATGCCAAATTTTTGTAGTGAATCACAAAAAGGCTTCCTACATAATTAATGGAAGACAATGATGGAAGTCATTCCTGGCTGGGGATTTTAAATTCCTGGTCTTCTATTTTCTCTCTCACACAGCTCTAATAAGAGGTGTGCTATTTACATCATTTGTATGGCTGTCTTTAACCTTATATTCTAGATAGTAAAGAACAATTTCAACCTAAGAAAAATATGCTTATAGGATAACTACATTAGAAAAAAACGTTTCATTTTGTGTTTGATGTCATATAATTAAGTTGGTAAGAAATGAAAATTTTGATGTCCTTTTTTTGGGTAGTGGGATTATAAAATAAATTCACTTTCTCATATCCAAAATGTTATGAACCAATTTGCTCAATTTTATTTTTTTTAAAGATTTATTTATTTGAGAGAGAGGGCACTCTCTCAAAGTTGGGGAGGGAGCAGAGGGAGAGAGAGTCTTAAGCATGGAGCCCAACTCAGGGCTCGATCTCACAACCCTGAGATCATGACCTGAGCCGAAATCAAGAGTCAGACGCTTAAGTGACTGCACCACCCAGGCGCCCCAATTTAAAATGCTTTATCCTATTCTCTGTATTTCCTGCTTACCTTAGTAGTTTGTAATTATCATTAAAGCATCTTTGAGTTGGGTGAGTTAGCTGGCAAAAAATTGAGTTTTACTTGTTTTTGATGGTTGTGTGTGTTTAATGCCCTAAGAGAGGTCTATATAATCTTCTCCTAATCAAAGTCCATAAACTTGATCTTACCTCAAGAATTTCCCCCCCAATTCTTAATCTCAGGGAAACAAACTGAGGGTTGCTGGAGTGGTGGGGCGTGGGAGGGATGGGGTGACTGGCTGATAGACATTGGGGAGGGTATGTGCTATGGTGAGCGCTGTGAATTGTGCAAGACTGTTGAATCACAGATCTGTACCTCTGAAACAAATAATGCAATATATGTTAAGAAAAAAAAAAGAAGATAGCAGGAAGGGAAGAATGAAGGGGGGGAAATTGGAGGGGGAGACGAACCATGAGAGACGATGGACTCTGAGGAACAAACTGAGGGTTCTAGAGGGGAGGGGGTTGGGGGGATGGGTTAGCCTGGTGATGGGTATTAAAGAGAGCACGTTCTGCATGGAGCACTGGGTGTTATAAGCAAACAGTGAATCATGGAACACTACATCAAAAACTAATGATGTAATGTATGGTGATTAACATAACATAATAAAATATAAAATATAAGATAGTAGGAAGGGTAAAATGAAGGGGGGGAATCGGAGGAGGAGACGAACCATGAGAGACGATGGACTCTGAGAAACAAACTGAGGGTTCTAGAGGGGAGGGGGGTGGGGGGATGGGTTAGCCTGGTGATGGGTATTAAAGAGAGCACGTTCTGCATGGAGCACTGGGTGTTATGCACAAACAATGAATCATGGAACACTACATCAAAAACTAATGATGTAATGTATGGTGATTAACATAACATAAAATTAAATTTAAAAAAAAGAATTTCTCCCCAAAATCTCAACATGTCATATTATCTCAGTACAGGAAAGTGTTTCCTAAACATAATACATGCAATTTTCCCTTCATGAAAAATGAAGATTGTTTTCACAGGAGTAAACCAGCTTAGTAGTTTATTAGGTTTAATATTAATTGGAAGACATGATTTAAAAGATTTCTGTATAATTTTTCATTCCTTTGGACAGTAATACAATCTGATATTAATACTATAATTTCCTAGAAAAGTAAAAAGGATTTTCCCATAGGTAATTAAGATAAGCTCTCAAAATGAATCCCTGTTGAATCCTTTCATAGTTTTTTAAAATTTTATTTATCTATTTATTCATTCATTCATTCATTCATTCATTCTTTTTAAGTAGTCTCCATGTCCAATGTGGGGTTTGAACTCATGACTCTGAGATCAAGAGTCACATGCTCTACCGACTAAGCCAGCCAGGTGCCCCCTCATTTTTTTCAGTTTTTAAAATTGATGTTCATGGGGTGCCTGGGTGGCTTAGTGGTTAAGCATCTGCCTTTGACTCAGGTCATGATCCCAGGATCCTGGGATCGAGCCCCACATTGGGCTCCCTGCTCCACGGGAAGCCTGCATCTCCCTCTCCCACTCCCCCTGCTTGTGTTCCTGCTCTCGCTATCTCTCTCTCTGTGTCAAATAAATAAATAAAATCTTTAAAATAAATAAATAAATAAAATAAAAATTGATGTTCATTAGTGTAAATGTGTTTGTGAATGTAGAGTTGACTTTGATATTTGCAAGGCATTTGTCCAGAGGTCTTTATGATTCCCCAAATTTAAAACAAACAAAACAACAGCAGCAAGAACAAAAATAAAACTCCATGGCTTAAAACTTGGTCTATGTAGACAAAAATCAAATTGCATAGAGAGAAGCAAAATACAAGAGAGCCAGAATCTTGACAGTTCCCCTGTACCCAATGTCACTTGCTTCCTGAAACCTGGCTGCCTTCCAGGTTTACCCACATAATAAATTCCCTCTTTAGCTTTAAGGTACTTCAAGTTGGTTTCTGTTACCTTCATCAAGAGTCCTAATACACGTAATTATGCTGAACATTTGGTAATATATATAATTCATTCCATTGTATGGACCCAGTGATTCTCAGTTAATCTTTTTGATATCTTACTGGTATCATGGAGCTTTTGTGAAAGAAAGAACCTGAACCAATTGGATTCAATCTGACTTTTGCAAACAAGATTTCAGGACTGAAGGAGCCTACCAAGTAAGGAGCATCCCTTACAGAAGCCTGCCCCTTCTTATTTGGGTGGTCCACAGGTTACAATGTGCAACTAGATTTAGGTGAAAAATGAAAAGACTAGAAAGATTTTCAATATACCAGTCCTCTGTAATATAGGTAGTAGCTCTTTCTTTGAAGCCTAATACTGAAACCAGATGCTTAGTTTTATGACTTCCTTCTCTCAAACAACAAGATAAGAAGAAAAACATACATAAGTCAGTTAGTGTTATCAGGAAGTGATTATTAGTTTTGTTGAAAACATAATGCCTTGGGGCTTTGAACGAAAGTACTAATTTAAACCATTCCTGGAATGAATAAATATTCAAAAAGAGTGGTATATAAACTCTGCCTGCCTCAGGCTAACGTAAGTATTTATGACTCTATCATGTGTGTTCTTCTTTGGAATTTTTCCCTTTCATCTGAAAAGTGATTCTTTCACCTGCATACCCTTTAGGAATCAAATTTAGATACAAAGCAGTGACAGCTTGGATCTTGCCCGCTGTATAATAAATCAACTGATGCAACTTTTCCATTAAGAAAAGCTCACTAATAGACAAGTGGGCATGCTTTAAATTAACCTGATATACAAGAGTCCAGTCAAGTTGTAAATCTATGGATGATAGTCTCACCATATCTAATTCTATATTTTGTAAGAGTCCTTTAATGGGTGTACATTTGGTAATTAACGTTTTAGCCACATCAGGATTGAAATTACATATAGTGTCTCAAAATACTGTATAAATTCCTAGGAACAAGGAATGTCTTTCCTATCTTTTTACTCCTAGCAACTGCATGCTGGGGTGAAATGGAGAGTTGTTTAGTAGTGTGTGGAGTTGGATTAATAACAGTAATGGGAGAGCTGGGCCAGAAGAGAATAGATGAAACAATGTGGAAAGAATGTGGTACCAGGCTTAGCAAATGAGCAGAGGCCAAGGGTAAGGAAAACATGGAATGGACGTGAGGGTAAGTATGAAACAAAATTTTGTTCATACTGAAATACAGTCATACCCAGAATATGGAAACTTGCAAATTTCTTAAGACCTACTCTTTTGGGGCTATGTGGTTTTCAGGATTGGGTTGGATCTGCTTAGTGAATCAGAATGGCAGTGAGGAGAAATAAAGGAGGAGGCATTGCTATTAATTAAAGATTCATGATTCAGCTGCTTGTGATGAAGTGAGGATATATGTATCTCAATCACAAATTCAGGTATGCAGGAAATACAAGTTTGTTTTCCTATAATAGTTTCTATTTTAAGCTTCTATTCCATCAGGTGTTATCATTCAGGATATAGTAAGAAAACAGAAACCGCTGTAGGTGTTTCAGGCAGGAGGGGATTTAATACGGGAAATAAGATGCTTATAACTCTTTGGAAAGAGCTGGGGAAGCAAACTGTTGAGTATGATGTTAGCTGTGAACTTGTCATATATGACCTTTATCACGTTGAGATATGTTCCTTCTATACCTAATATGTTGAGAGTTTTTTTATCATAAATGGATGTTGAGTTTTGTCAAATGCTTTTTCTGCATTTATGGATAAGATCATATGATTTTTTAAAAGATTTTATTTTTAAGTAATCTCTACACCCGATGTTGGGCTTGAACCCACAACCCCAAGATTGAGTCTCATACTCTACCAACTGAACCAGACAGGCACCCCCATATAATTTTTATCTTTCATTCTGTTACTGTGGTGAATTATATTCATTGATTTGTGTATGTCGAAGAATCCTTGCATCCCAGGGATGAATCCCATTTGATCACGATGTCTGATCCTTTAATGTGCTGTTAAATTTGGTCTGCTAGTATTTTGTTGTGGATTTTTGCATCTTTGTTCATCAGAGATATTGGCCTGTAATTTTTTTTTCTTGTAGTGTCCTTGTCTGGCTTTGGTATCAGGGTAATGCTGGCTTAAAATAAGCTTGGAAGCATCCTGTCCTCTTCATTTTTCTGGAAGAATTTGAGAAGGATTGCTATTAATTCTTCTTTAAATGTTTGGTCAGATTCACCTGTGAAGCCATCTGGTTCTGGGCTTTTCTTAGTTGGGAGGTTTTATATTACTCCTTCGATCTCTTTACTTTTTATAGATTTGTTCAGATTTTTTATTTCCTCATGATTCAGTCTTGGCAGATTGTATGTTTCTAGGAATTTATCCACTTTTTCTAGGTTGTCCAATTTATTGGCATGTAATTTTTAGTAGTCTCTTATGATCCTTTTTATTTCTGTGGTATCAGCTATACAGCTCTTTCATTTATAATTTTATTTTAGTTCCCGCTCTCTTTTTTTTCTTAGTATAGCTAAAGACTTGTCACTTTTGTTTATGTTTTTAAAAACTCTTCATTTCATTGGTCTTTTCTGCTGTCTTTCTATGCTCTGTTTTTTGTTGTTGTTGTTGTTGTTGTTGATTTTAAAGATTTTATTCATTTATTTGACAGAGAGAGACACAGCGAGAGAGGGAACACAAGCAGGGGGAGTGGGAGGGAGAAGCAGGCTTCCCACCGAGCAGGAAGCCTGATGCGGGGATCAATCCCAGGATCCCGGGATCATGACCTGAGCCAAAGGCAGACGCTTAAAGACTGAGCCACCCAGGTGCCCCAGGCTCTGTTTCATTTATGTCTGCTCTAATCTTTATTGTTTCCTTCCTTCTGCTAACTTTGAGCTCAGTTTGTTCTTCTTCTAGTTCCTTGAGTGTAAATTGTTTATTTGAGATCTTTCTTTTTTCTTTTTTTCTAATGCAGGCATTTATTGCTATGAAATTCTCTCTTGGAACTGCCTTTGCTGCATCCCATTAAGTTTTGGTATGTTGTATTTCCATTCTCATTTGTCTCAAGATACTTTTTGATTTCCCTTTGATTTTTTTTCTTTTACCTATTGGTTGTTCAGGAGCATGTTCATTTCCACATATTTGTGAATTTTCCAATTTTTCTCCTTTTATTGATTTCTAGTTTCATACCATTGTGGTCAGTAAATATACTTGATATGATTTCAACTTAAATTTGTTAGGACTTGTTTTGTGGTCTAACATATGATCTATTGTGGAGAATATTTCATGTGCACTTTGAAAAGAATGTGTATTCTGCTACCCCTTAAAGGAAATTACTCTCTCGGGATGGATTTCAAAGGTACAAATCAAGAAAATCTTGTAAATAAACCCACTAGGTTTATTATAAAGGAACAACTCTAGCAATCATCCTACTCTCTCTCTTTCTCTCACCCATGTCTCTCTCTAACTGACCCCACCTTCTCCAGCTGCATCTGCAGCCACCGCATCTAGGCTGAAAGGTCACAGAGCAGAGTGCCCTAAATCTTCTTGTGATGATGACAACAGATGGGGGCGGCAAAGTCAAGGTATGGTAGAGAAGTTCAGAGAGAAGCAGAAATTCTAGACTGAGGAAAAGAGCAGGTGTTTTCCTTGCTCTTCCTTCAGAGGATATTCCCCGGAACAGATTGTACATTATGAGGTCCTGGGTGCCCCCCTGTTTCCCGCAGGACAATGAAATTGTCATCCTGCCATTCCTCTTTGCCCTACCTTCTTCACAGCTCCCCTGTTTCTCTTAACACCCACCCTCCTGTTGCCAAAAACTCTATTCTTTTTTGGTGACAGCAACAGAGTAGGTCTTTGGAGACACCCCTGGAGCCAGAGCTGTCCTGTCCCCTCCTCTTTCACTTCAGTTGCAAACAATAAAGGCCATTCATGGTGGGGCGCTGGAGGGAGGGGGAGGACCCTATCCCTCTTGCTCAGCCTTCAAGATCAACTCAATTCAAAAGATATGTCCTCTTCAAAACTTCCTCTGTCCACTCTCCCTACCTCACCTCACCTTCACCATTCTTTCAGTTAAATTATCCTCCTCCTCCTGAATTTCTGGAATGTCCTTTACTCTTCTTTTACAGTATTGATCACCTTAAACCTTTTGACATCCTTTAAGCCCATGCCCCATCTCCCTTGATAGAGATTGGTGACCATGAGCACTGTTTGGACAGGGTCTATGTCTATGTCTGGTTTATATCTATGTCTCCCACAGCACTTAGCACAGTGCCTTTAGCATAGGAGATGCTCAGTAATGTTCAGTGAATCAACCACTTGGTTCTTGCTCCACTCCCGCTGCAATTCCCCTGAAGTTTGAGGCTCTGTACATGCTTGTTACAACTCCTTTGCCTGCTTGGGAACGTCTCTCTATCTTTTTCCTCCCTTTCTTTATTCTTTCCCTCTATGATAATTCTCATTGCTTACCCTTGCTGCCCTGCCCCATCTCCCAAACAACGGTTCCTTTAGAGATATGCCCTTTCAGTAGCTGCTGATCTCTCCCTCTACATCATGCTTTTCCTGATGTTTACATCCTTAGCTCTACTGATACAGACTGCCCTGGAGGCTCACTGTAACCAGATTTTACCTGTTCAAAAATGACAGGCAGGAAGGCCTCAAAGTATAACTTGCTCCCAGTTTCACTCAGCCCTAGAGAGGGCACTTCTTGGAACTGAGCCCAACATTAATAAACCTGGTGGAAAAGAGAGACAAGAGTAGTACCTGCCTTATAATCATGGTGCATTATCCTTTTATGTAAGTAGTTTTTCTTGTAAGAGGCAAGACCCAACTTGTTCTAGATATAAATCCATATAATAAGCCAGGTTCTACTGTAACTGTTATCCATTTGATGATCTCAAAATACTAAATTTGAAGTTATAAAATATGCCTATGAGGACTGAATACATCAATTTGAGTTTTTCTAGCAAATGCCTACACACACACACACACACACACACACACACACACACACAGCTTTTAAGAGAAATTTTTCTAACCATGACTCTGTGCTGTAATTAGAGGGGAAGTATCTGCCACATTCTACCAGTGAGATTCTGGGACTTGGAGAGGTCTGCTGATGGGTTCAATGGCCTACAGCAAGAAATTGAATCTGGCGAGATCACTTCGTATAGTGAGTGAACTTTCTTTGAACTCTCATCTCTCACTTTCTTATACATGACACCTTTCTTTGAAATCTCATCTCAGTTCTTATATATGACACTTAAATTTCCATTTTTTCCTTTCCTGGGAAGAAAATTTTCTTTTCTTTTAAGATTTTATTTATTTATTTGAGATAGAGAGAGTGAGAGAGAGAAAGCACGAGCTAGGGGATGGAGGGAGAGGGAGAAGTAGGCTCCCAACTGAGCAGGGAGCCCGACATGGGGCTCGATCCCAGGGCCCTGGGATCATGACCTGAGCTGAAGGCAGGCGCTTAACCGACTGAGCCACCCAGGCGCCCCCTGGTAAGAAAATTTTCAGTAGACAAATCATTGTGATGTATGGTAAGCAAGTACACTGCACAACAACATAACTAGACCAGACACTATTATGTTGCCCACCCCAAATATGTTTCTCCTTCTTCCTTAATAACAGGAAGGCATTGATGGAGGCATCAATATAGCCAGCTAAAAGAACAGCTTCCTTTAAAAATCATATGGCCTCATGACTAAGTTCTGGACAGTTAGATAAAAGCAAAAATGTTATGAGGGCCTTGGGGACAGACTACTTAGAGGTGAACTTAATCAGCTGGGAAGTGCAGTCCTTTTGCCCTTCCTCCTTCTTCTTGTCTGGAATGTGGATGTTAACAGCTGGGTTTCTAATAGCCATCTTAGACCATCACAAGTGAAGCACAAGAATGGCTGATATGTAAGCTAAAAGGAACCCTGATGTCTGATAACTATGGTGCTGCCAAATCAGCCCTAAATACATATCTCCTTTTAAACCCCTTTCACATGAAAGAAAAATAAAATACCACATTTAAGCCATTGTTATTGAGCATTTTAAGTTATATCCGGGTGAATCTAATCATACCTGACAAAATAATGTTAGTAACAAATTTTGTTGAGTTCTAAACAAACTAGGATTTACTTAAATCTTTCTTCCTCTCAAATACATTATAAAGTGACTGAAAGCCAATCTATTTTAATATTTAAATAATATCCTTTACCTTTGAGGGTGTAGTGACTGTAAGAGACATGAGGAGAGTTCTAGGACGCTGATAAAGTTTGTTTGTTCATCAGGTGTGTTCAGTTTGTGAAAATGCATTGAGATGTTTTGAGATGTGCAGACTCTTTGTATGTATTTTATACATCAATAACAAGCTAAAAAATATATCCATAGTAAATTTGTCTTTTTGAGTGGAATTACCAATCAGAATAGTTAGGATTAAAGAGAATTATGAAGATTAAATAAAATAACGAATGTAAATAATTCAGTTTTAACTTATTGAGTCCATGCATCCTGTGAATATTTTTGGAGAACCTACTATGCACCATTACTATTAGGGTCAGTTATTACTATTAGCCCTAATGTAATTGTTTGCTTATTTGTGTTCCTCCCATAGACTAATAAGCTTCATGGGGACAGGGACTATATCTGTTTTATTCACATTACACACACAGCTTAACACAGTGCCAGGCAAAGAGTGGCTCCTAATGTAATGAATAACTGAATGAATATGTTATAGGTTAAATAACCTCTTACAGACCACTAGAAGAATGTACTTCAGTTTCAAACTGACGTAGAAGTGATCTTTTAGAATTCATTTGTAAATTAGAAGCAATCTAAGGCTCTTCAGCATCAGTATTAAATCAAGAACTACAAGTAAAAATTCTGGCAATTCTCTTAACGCTTCAGAAATTATGTAGTCCAAAATATAAGAGGATGAAAATCATAATGCAATTATCACAAGAAACCATCAAAAGCCCTTAACTACACTAGTTAAAAAGACTAGAACAGATTAACTTCTTGATATCATAATGAAAATGCAAACACTATGACTAACACATACCATATCAAAATAGAACATTTTCATTGCATGGCAAGAGAGAAAAGATGTCTGTGTTTTAAGCAATCAAAGAACAAAATTGAAAATGCAAGCAACTGGAAAATGGCAGTCCATAGAAATTCCTTGTTAAAATACGGTAAATGTATGACTATAAATTTTCTATGTAATTTAGAATATTCTCCTTGGTGATTAAAAAAAATTGTGTAGATTTCAAAAGGAGAGAAATATCAGTTGACATCTATAAGAGACCTATTTTGGGGGTGCATACCGAGCCCACAGTCCTTTCTGTGAAAACTGCCTCCTTCACGAAAGGGCAAGCTTACACAACCGATTTTGTCACATAACACTCCAGCCACAATTTATTGGACAAGTGAAGAACACTTCACCTAAGCTGAATCAATCAGAATCTTTCTCATGAGAATCTGAATTAGTAGGTCTTTTTTTTTAAAGATTTTATGTATGTATGTATGTATGTATGTATTTGAGAGAGAAAGTGATAGAGTGAAAGCAATAGAGAGAGAGTGATAAAGACAGCATGAGTGGGGGGTGGGGGGGTGGTGGCAGGGGCAGAGGGAGAAGCAAACTCCTGGATGAGCAGAGAGCCCAATTTGGGGCTGTATCCCAGGACCCCGGGATCCTGACCTGAGCCAAAGGCAGATGCTTAACTGAATGAGCCACCCAAGCACCCCCTGAATTAGTCTTGAGTCTGTAGGTAGTGGTGAACTCCAGAACTGGAAGGTCAACTAAGGTTGGGGCTGAGGTTGGCACCAAGCTTATCCAAAGTTTCACAAAAGCCAAAATTATGGGGGAGCAGAAACTGTACATAAGCAAAATAAGTCTGCTTGAAAAAAAAGGAAAATGGAAATACGTGCAAAAAAGGACCGAGGCAAGGCACCATGAGTAGGGTGCGGGATAGAGGAATGAGGTCTTTTCCTGAACTTTAATTTCCTATGATAGCTGGCTGACATAGTTTCATGCTTTTTTAAATCATTAAAATAATCAATTAACAACCCGTCCCTGTCCAGTGTCGCTAACCCTACTTTTTATTTGAACAAATATTTCTTCAGCATTGACCATTTGTCAGACACTGTTCTTTGCATCAAGGATACAGTAGTAAAGAAAAAAGAAAAAAATCATAGTTATTGGGGTCAAGTGGGACAATTATAACGAGCATATAAACAGATAATTATAACAGACTAGTAAATGCAGTGACATAGATAAATAAATGCAAGATATTATGAGAAAAGAATACCTTACTTGGCCTAGGGTTAGTCTTAATCAATGTTTTATTTGAAATAGCTTGAGTGAAGTTTTGTATCTCGCAACCAAAAGAACAAAAGAACCCCTGCTTAAACATCTTATTTAAATATATTTGTATTGTTCCCCCTTGACCCCCACCTCCAAGGAATGGTTAAGAATGCCAACAACCTACCTAGGTTAGAATTTAGGCCCCACCACTCATTAGCGTATGACCTAGCTCATATTACAGAACCTCTTTGTGCATCAGTTTTTTTCTTTACCTCATGGGATTGCTGTGAAGACTCAGTGGGTAATTCATATGCAGAGCTTGACAAGTGTGCCTGACATTTGATAAGTATGCCACAATTGTCAGTTGCCATTATTGTTGTTGTGTTGCTGTTGTGGCCGTTATGTTAATCTTGTGTTTATTGCAGTTTGAAGAAGCATCATCTGGGAAAGGCAGGGTGGAAGTACTTGCTTATGGTCATTGCCATGTTTGAGGTCTGGTCCTCAGCATACACAGAGACCAGTTCGGGTTAGCCATACAGGTAAGTAGGTATTGATACAGTGCTAGAGCTAGAGGTAGAGCTAGAGCTAGAGCTAGAGCTAGATAGAAATAGATAGAGATAGAGATAGAGGTAGAGCTAGAGCTAGAGCCAGAGATAGAGATAGAGGTAGAGGTAGAGATGTATTAGTTATTTTATCCCAATAAATTTTATTGTCAAATAAAGAGGAAGTTCTGGTGTAGACACTGGCTCCACTCGCTCTCCTATCAGAGATGCAAGCTAGCTCTGCTCTCAGAGATGTAAGCTAACTGCTCTCTTCCATTAACATAATCTCTTTACAAGCAGACTAAGATAGACTTTTTTTTCTTGGTAATAACCTCAAGCCAGGCCTGCTCCCTGAGGGTACCCATAGACCACCTTGATTGGATTTAGGGTGTGCCCAACTCTTCAATCTTAACTTTAACAGCAGATTCTTTAGATCTGTCATTCCTGCTGATGGGTGATCTCATCCATCAGAAGAACTTTTGAGTCTTCTAATTTTGTTCCTCAGAGGGAAATGTTAACTTTAGCTTTAGCCTTGCAATAATCCCCAATATAAAAGATCATATCAACCTTTTAAACATAGCTTTATGCCATTTAAAGTTACTATGTGCTTTGGCCATAATAAAATGAACTAATATTCCTCAAGATGAGTTGAGTCTAAAATTGTCTTCCTCCTGTCTTCTTAGAATCCTTGCTATTTAGACATCTCCAGAGGAACAACTGCTTAAAGCTTTGACTCGTCTACATGAGAGAGAGTGCTTGGCACTTAAGTATGCCTTAATAGCTATCACTCTACAGAACAGATGTTTGTGTGTTTCGTGGGCATCATAAATATTAAGAACGATGTTATATGGCTTGGAAAGCACTTCCCATTAATTGTTAATGCTCACTATGTGCATAAGAGAGGGAGATTCCTTGGGGGGAAAATCAAGATACACTTTTATGTCTAGCATTACTGTATTTCAATTTCAAGGCTGAGGCTGAAGAGAATTAGTCACATTTCTTAAATATCATATGAAAATTCTAATTAATGTAATGCTTGGTGTCCCTTGTTCCTTATAGTGCCATAGTGAGATATGTAACGTATAACTGTAACAGAGGTGTGATGGAAGAAGGCAGACGTGGATTTAAAGACAAGTTCCACCTCTTCCTGCTCAGTGATCATGAACTTAATTATTAATTAGCCTTTCTGAATTTAGTTACTTAACCTATAAAATAGAGGCTAATGACATCTACCTCATAGGGTTGTTATGATGATTTAATAAGAAATATGTGTAAAGATCCTAGATCAGTACCTGGATTCCAGTTAATTTTGCTCTGTTGTCAAATTAGAGATGGTGAGTGCTTGATGTGGACTATGCATCAAAAATAGCCAATGTGTGACCAAATTCTTGAGTTTTGGGCAACTTCAGATTGTTGAGTGTTTCTCATACAGAAAGCTTTGCGCAGGGGTGCCTGGGTGGCTCAGCCAGTTAAGTGTTTGCCTTCAGCTCAGGTGATGATCTCCAGGTCTTAGGATCAAGTCCCAGTCAGGGGTTGGGCTCCCTGCTGAGCAGGGAGTCTGCTTCTCCCTCTCCCTCTGTCCTTCCCCTTCCTGCCCACTCATGCTCTCTCTCAAATAAATAAATAAAATTAAAAAAAAAAGAGAAGTCTTTGCCTGGTGAGACTACAGATTCTTCACTGGTATCCAAAAGGCAGGCCTAGTGCCTATTGTTCTTTCCTTGTTGCCCATGGCATTTATTCATTCATTTATTGAGGGACCACTAGAATCATGAAGATGATATGGTCTCTGACCTGAGCAAGTTCATGGTCTAGCCAAGAACAAAGATGCAAAAACAATTACAATATCATGTGATAAATATTATCTCTAATCAAGGCAAGGTAGAAGGCTGTGGAAGGACAGTGGAAGCACACAGTTCTATTTAGCTGATAGACACAGCTGTATTAAGAAATGAGAAATCCAGGTACCTGTACCAGGCAACAAAACATATGGGATACTATGAAAAACAGAAATGTGCTAATTAACTTGGGATTCTGTACAAAACTATTTACCTTCCTGGTGAAAGATAATTTGGTTTTGCTACCACCAAAGAAAACAATGCTTTCATGTGAAAATTAAAAACAAAAAACAAAAACACAAAGACCTCCTCTCTAGAACTGACCTATGTCTGTTGATTAGTTTTGCCATGAGCAGCTGCAGATGAAGTCAACTGAAATTCTGAAATCAAATCATGCATAACACCAAGCTGTTTTTTCTGGAATGAATTTTAAACTGTTGAACAAAGCCTAAATTTTAAATTCTTTGGTATGTCTCCCAAGTAGTCTGATTCAGTAAATTGCAAAAGAAAATAGAAACGAGAACAAGAATTATAGAAAAGTGAGATTTCTTTTTTCCAGAACATTGACTCTACTTTGGCCAGTGGGAGTCAGCCTCTTTTTTTAAATTTTTATTTTATTTTTTTTAAAGATTTTATTTATTTATTCATGAGAGACAGACAGAGAGAGAGAGAGAGGCAGAGGGAGAAGTAGGCTCCCAAAGAGCAGGGAGCCTGATGCGGGACTCGATCCCAGGACTCCAGGATCATGACCTGAGCTGAAGGCAGATGCTTAACCATCTGAGCCACCCAGGTGCCCTCTGTTTTTTTTAATATAATAATAAAAATATTGTTTTCTCCCTAGTCCTACCTAACAAATGTTGAATAAATAATTTAAAAAATGTTTTTTAAGAAGTACCAAATTATTAGTCTACCTGGGACATTTTCAGTCTCAGACTTTCCCTGGAAGAGGAATAGAACAGGAAAGGCATCACAGAGGAGGTGACTTGCTGCTACTTTGGGGGATCAAGTTTGTTTGGGAGAAAGAATAGAAAAAGGAATGCTCCCTCTTCCCCCAGATTGCCCATATGAAGGTCTCTGATTTCCTACGGTTTTCTCTCTTCGGGATAGCCTTTCCTTAATCTGCCCATTTCACCATCATGCTGGTGAGGCACAACCATTTGCTAGCATTTCTTAGAGACTTTCCCAAATTGGCAAACCCCCAGATAAAACTGCCAAGATATTTCTTGGCACATTTTTTTGACCTAAGATTATTAGTTAGGATTCCTATGTGGTGTTGGATGTTTATTAGGCTTGGGCATGTGTAGCTTTGGAATATCTGCATCCAGTAAAACAATGTAAGGGAAGAAGAAAATATGGCCATTGGCACAGGAACCTAGTTAGTTGTTCTTTTAGGTACCAAGAAGTAGAATCCATGGGGTGCCTGGGTGGCTCAGTCGTCCCAGGAAGTCCCTCCCTTCCTGCTGGGCGGGAGGCCTGCTTCTCCCTCTCCTACTCCCCCTGCTTGTGTTTCTTCTCTCGCTGTGTCTCTGTCAAATAATTAAAATCTTTAAAGAAAAAAAAAAGAAGAAGAAGTAGAATCCAGGATCCTCTTCTCTTGAGTTTCAAAGAAAGAGCTTTCCTTTAAATCCTAACGGGGAGAAAGTGCCTCCAGGTAATAGTGGCTGTAAGCCTATTGCTCTATAGAAAGCAGCCAAGGACAGCAGAGTAGGGCTGATGGTCTGAGTGGGGTCGCTGAGTACCAGGCTCTGTCTTCCCCATGCTCAGCCAAAGGTTGAAGAGTAAATCCAAAGCCTAAAATTTGACTACAGCCATGTTCTACTCCCACTGCAAACCCAGCGTCAGCACAGGCGGTTTCATCCCACACCACTTTGCCTTTAGACTCCCCTCACACCCTGGCTAGATGCAATATGACTCTTTATACTATATACTTTATACTTTATACTATAGGCCCTGGAACCCCCCAAGTAGAGCAACTTCCTATCTTCCTAACTCCTAAGCCTTTTCAATTTCAAATTCTTATGAGTACATCTGTAATCTCTGCACCTTGGAAGGTCACAAAAGTAGGTTTTATAATGGCCTGCAAGGAAAACTGGGACAGTGGAAGGGGCCCTTTAGAATCACAGAATCTTAGTGCTCTCAGAGGATGTTGTCCAGCCCCCTCATCATACAGATGGGTAAGCTAAGGTCCAGTCATATAGCTTTTCAGTGAAGGAACTAAGACTCACACCCAGGACGTCTCATCTGAATGCCTTTTTCACTCTTCCACCTTGACTTCCATACAAAAAAATGCTGCTGTAGAAATTAGAACGTTATAAGAAAGGAAGACTTATGTGGCAGGCTGGAATGGTGAAAAGAGCCGATGAGTCAAAATGGGAAGAACTGAATTTGATTCTGATCATAATTACTGGGTATGTAATGTTTCTGAATCCAAGTCTCAGTTTCTTTATCTACAAAATGGGCTAGTTCTATTATAAGACTGCTGTGAAGATGAAACTACTTTGTAAATCACAAAACATACAAACAAGGAGCTCTGCATAAAGGGTCTGAGTTGGGAAGAGATCAGGAAGGGACACCTTACAAGTTAGGCTTTAGGGCTCTGAAAAGTGCAAAGTGTTTTTGTTTGTGCATTTTTCTGGAAAGAGGATCCATAAATTACATTAGATTTTTTTTTCCCAGAAGAGGTTAAGAAAAACCACTGATTTTAGTACTCAACACCACTATCATTGATCTGAGAACTGTTTTAGTTCTACAGAAAGATGAATAAAATGTAATCTTTGTGCTAGAAAAACCATTTTTGAGAAATTCATGGAATTGCCAGATAAAACACAGGTTACCACTTAAATTTGAATTTCAGATAAAAAAATTTTTTTAAGTATAAGTATGTCCCATGTAACATTTATCTGAAATTTAAATTTAACTGGGGATGGGTAGCAAGATGGCGGAGGAGTAGGAGACCTGGATTTCATCTGGTCTCAGGAATTCAGCTGAATAGGGATCAAACCATTCTGAACACCTACGAACTCAACAGGAGATCGAAGAAGGGAGTAGCAACAACTCTCTGAACAGAGAAGCGACCACTTTCTGGACGGTAGGACGTGCGGAGAAGTGAATCCGAGGTGATATTCGGGAGGATAGACGGCGGGGGAGGGGGCCTCCGTCGGCCGCTTCTGGCAAGTGATAGAGCCGCGGAGCACAAAATCAGAACTTATAGAAGTCGGCTCCGCTGAGGGATATCACTCCAGTGGCTAAGCGGGGGGTAGAACCCTCGTGGGACAGTGTGGTCTCAGGACCCTCAGGGTCACAGAAAGACCGGGGGTGCCTGAGTGCGGCAGAGCTCCCAGGTATCAGAGCGGGGAAGCTGGCTGCAGAGACAGAGCCGAGGCACGGGCTCTCAGCTCGGGGTTGCCATAAACTGTGATCTGGGGCCCAGTCGGGCCACTGCTCCTCCAGCAGGGACCCAACAAACAGCAGAGCCAGAGAGACTCCCCTTCCTCCCCCTGGGGAGGAGCGGCGCGGGAGCGCACCGCAGGAAATCTGCTGGGTTTGGAGACTCCACACGGGGTCGGGTGCCAGAGATAGAAACGCTCGGTCACAGGCCGGGTGAGCACGGAGTGCTGCGGGAGACTGGGGAGACGGGACTGATTGACTGCTTTTCTCTGGGGGTGCACTGAGGAGCGGGATCCCGAGTTCTCAGCTCCTCCGGGTGGAGACTGGGAGGCCACCATTTTCACCCTGGTCCTCCAAAGCTGTACCGAGAGCTTGCAGGAAACAAAAGCTCCTGAGAGCAAACCCAAGCAGCTTGCTTAGCCCGGACCGACAAGGGCGGGGCAATTCCGCCTCCCGCAAAGACATTTGGGAACCACAGCAACAGGCCCCTCCCCCAGAAGATCAGCACGAAGTTTACCGATCAAGGAGAACTGGAGAACTCCAGCGCTAGGGGAATACTGCACACAGAATTCATGGCTTTTTTACCATGATTCATTAGTTTTTCAAAGTTAATTTTTTTTTAATTTTTCTTTTTCCCTTTTTCAACCAACATCTTATCAATCCCTTTTTTAAAAAAACATTTTTTATTTTTCATTTCTAGAGTCATATTTTACCCCTTGGTAGTAGTTACCCTTATTTTTGGAATATATATATAAGTTGTTCTCTCCTTAAAATTTTGAGATACAGTTTCTTCTAACAGATCAAAATATACCCTAAATCACTAGTGTATGGCTTTGTTCTAGTCTCCTGCCTGATCACATTCTCTCCCTTTTTTTTCTTTCCTTTTTTTTTAAACCTTCCTCTTTCTTTTTTCAAACAACTTACCAATTCCTTTTATAAAATCTTTTATAATTTTCATCTTTAGAGTCATCTTCCATACCTTCATTGCATCAACCCTTATTTTGTACATATCTAAGTCTTTCTTCCTTTAAAATTTTAGGAGGCACTTTCTTCTAATAGACCAAAATACACCCAAAATCTAGTGTGTGGCACTGATCTATGCACTAGCCTGATCATATTTGATCATATTCTGTTTTTTTTTGTTTTGTTCTGTTTTTGTTTGTTTTCATCTTTTTCTTTTTCTTTCTCTTTTTTTTTCTTTCTTTTTTCTTTCTTTTCCTTTCTTTTCCCCTGGTTTTAGGTCTTTTCTGATTTGTATAGAGTATATTTGCTGGGGACGTTGTTAACCTGTTAGCATTTTGTTCTCTCATTCATCTATTCTCCTCTGGACAAAATGACAAGACGAAAAAAATCACCTCAGCAAAAAGAACAAGAGGTAGTACCGTCTGCCAGGGACCTACTCAATACGGACATTAGTACAATGTCAGACCTAGAGTTCTGAATCATGACTTTAAAGATACTAGCTGGGCTTGAAAAAAGCATGGAAGTTATTAGAGAAACACTTTCTGGAGAAATAAAAGAACTAAAATCTAACCAAGTTGAAATCAAAAAGGCTATTAATGAGGTGCAATAAAAAATGGGGGAACTAACTGCTAGGATAAATGAGGCAGAAGAGAGAATCAGCGATATAGAAGACAAAATGATGGAAAATAAAGAGGCTGAGAAAAAGAGAGATAAACAACTACAGGATCACGAGGGCAGAATTCGAGAGATAAGCGATACGATAAGACGAAACAACATTAGAATAATTGGGATCCCAGAAGAAGAAGAAAGAGAGAGAGGGGCAGAAGGTATACTGGAGCAAATAATAGCAGAGAACTTCTCTAATGTGAGGAGGAAACAGGCATCAAAATTCAGGAGGCACAGAGAACCCCTCTCAAAATCAATAAAAATAGGTCAACACCCCGACATCTAATAGTAAAACTTACGAGTCTCAGGGAAAAGAGAAAATCTTGAAAGCAGCTCGGGAGAAGAGATAGGTAACCCACAATGGTAGAAACATTAGATTGGCAACAGACCTAACCACAGAGACCTCGCAGGCCAGAAAGGACTGGCATGATATCTTCAGAGCACTAAACGAGAAAAATATGCAGCCAAGAATACTATATCCAGCTAGGCTGTCATTGAAAATAGAAGGAGAGATAAAAAGCTTCCAGGACAAACAAAAACTAAAGGAATTTGCAAACACAAAACCAGCCCTCCAAGAAATATTGAAAGGGGTCCTCTAAGCAAAGAGAGAGCCTAAAAGCAGCATAGACCAGAAAGGAACACAGACAATATACAGTAACAGTCACCTTACAGGCAATACAATGGCACTAAATTCATACCTTTCAATAGTTACCCTGAATGTAAATGGGCTGAATGCCCCAATCAAAAGACACAGGCTATCAGATTGGATTAAAAAACAAGACCCATCAATATGCTGTCTGAAGGGACTCATTTTAGACCCAAAGACACCCCCAGATTGAAATTGAGGGGGTGGAAAACCATTTACCATGCTAATGGACACCAAAAGAAAGCTGGGATGGCAATCCTTAGATCAGACAAATTAGATTTTAAAACAAAGACTGTAATAAGAGATGAGGAAGGACACTATATCCTACTTAAAGGGTCTATCCACCAAGAAGATCTAACAATTGTAAATACCTATGCCCCTAACATGGGAGCAGCCAATTATATAAGGCAATTAATAACAAAAGCAAAGAAACACATTGACAACAATACAATAATAGTGGGGGACTTTAACACCCCCCTGACTGAAATGGACAGATCATCTAAGCAAAAGATCAACAAGGAAATAAAGACTTTAAATGACACACTGGACCAAATGGACTTCACAGACATATTCAGAACATTCCATCCCAAGGCAACGGAATACACATTCTTCTCTAGTGCCCATGGAACATTCTCCAGAATTGATCACATCCTAGGTCACAAATCAGGTCTCAACCGGTACCAAAAGACTGGGATTATTCCCTGCATATTTTCAGACCACAGTGCTTTGAAACTAGAATTCAATCACAAGAGGAAAGTTGGAAAGAACTCAAATACATGGAGGCTAAAGAGCATCCTACTAAAGAATGAATGGGTCAACCAGGAAATTAAACAAGAATTAAAAAAAAATTCATGGAAACCAATGAAAATGAAAACACAGTTGTACAAAATCTTTGGGATGCAGCAAAGGCAGTCCTAAGAGGAAAGTATATAGCAATACAAGCCTTTCTCAAGAAACAAGAAAGGTCTCAAATACACAACTTAACCCTACACCTAAAGGAGCTAGAGAAAAAACAGCAAATAGAGCCTAAACCCAGCAGGAGAAGAGAAATAATAAAGATCAGAGCAGAAATCAATGAAATAGAAACCAAAAGAACAGTAGAACAGATCAACGAAACTAGGAGCTGGGTCTTTGAAAGAATTAACAAGATTGACAAACCCCTGGCCAGACTTACCACAAAGAAAAGAGAAATGACCCAAATCAACAAAATCATGAATGAAAGAGGAGAGATCACAACCAACACCAAAGAAATACAAACAATTATAAGAACATATTATGAGGAATTATATGCCAGCAAATTAGATAACCTGGAAGAAATGGGTGCATTCCTAGAGATGTATCAACTACCAAAACTGAACCAGGAAGAAATAGAAAACCTGAACAGACCTATAACCACTAAGGAAATTGAAGCAGTCATCAAAAATCTCCCAACAAACAAAAGCCCAGGGCCAGATGGCTTCCCAGGGGAATTCTATCAAACATTTAAAGAAGAATTAATACCTATTCTCCTGAAACTGTTCCAAAAAATAGAAATGGAAGGAAAACTGCCAAACTCATTTTATGAGGCCACCATTACCTTGATCCCAAAACCAGACAAAGACCCCATCAAAAAGGAGAATTACAGACCAATATCCTTGATGAACATGGATGCAAAAATTCTCACCAAAATACTAGCCAATAGGATCCAACAGTACATTAAAAGGATTATTCACCACGACCAAGTGGGATTTATCCCTGGGCTGCAAGGTTGGTTCAACATCTGCAAATCAATCAACGTGATACAATACATTAACAAAAGAAAGAACAAGAATCATATGATCCTCTCAATAGATGCAGAAAAAGCATTTGACAAAGTACAGCATCCTTTCTTGATCAAAACTCTTCAGAGTACAGGGATAGATGGTACATACCTCAATATCATAAAAGCCATCTATGAAAAACCTACAGTGACTATCATTCTCAATGGGGAAGAGCTTTCCCCTAAGGTCAGGAACGCGGCAGGGATGTCCACTATCACCACTGCTATTCAATATAGTATTAGAAGTCCTAGCCACAGCAATCAGACAACAAAAAGAAATCAAAGGCATCCAAATCGGCAAAGAGGAAGTCAAACTCTCACTCTTTGCAGCTGATATGATACTGTATGTGCAAAACCCAAAAGACTCCACCCCAAAACTGCTAGAACTCATACAGGAATTCAGTAAAGTGGCAGGATATAAAATCAATGCACAGAAATCAGTGGCATTCCTATACACCAACAACAAAACAGAAGAGAGACAAATCAAGGAGTTGATCCCATTTACAACTGCACCCAAAAGCATAAGATACCTAGGAATAAATTTAACCAAAGAGGCAAAGGATCTGTACTCAGAAAACTATAAAATACTCATGAAAGAAATTGAAGAAGACACAAAGAAATGGAAAAACGTTCCATGCTCATGGATTGGAAGAACAAACATTGTGAAGATGTCAATGCTACCTAGAGCAATCTACACATTCAATGCAATCCCCATCAAAATACCATCCACTTTTTTCAAAGAAATGGAACAAATAATCCTAAAATTTGTATGGAACCAGAAGAGACCCCGAATAGCCAGAGGAATCTTGAAAAAGAAAAGCAAAGCTGGCACCATCACAATTCCGGACTTCCAGCTCTATTACAAAGCTGTCATCATCAAGACAGTATGGTACTGGCACAAAAACAGACACATAGATCAATGGAACAGAACAGAGAGCCCAGAAATGGACCCTCAACTCTATGGTCAACTAATCTTTGACAAAGCAGGAAAGAATGTTCAATGGAAAAAAGACAGTCTCTTCAACAAATGGTGTTGGGAAAATTGGACAGCCACATGCAGAAGAATGAAACTGGACCATTTCCTTACACCACACACAAAAATAGACTCAAAATGGTTGAAAGACCTAAACGTGAGACAGGAGTCCATCAAAATCCTAAAGGAGAACACAGGTAGCAACCTCTTCAACCTCAGCCGCAGCAACTTCTACTAGAAACACCGCCAAAGGCAAGGGAAGCAAGGGCAAAAATGAACTATTGGGATTTCATCAAGATAAGAAGCTTTTGCACAGCAAAAGAAACAGTCCACAAAACCAAAAGACAACCGACAGAATGGGAGAAAATAGTTGCAAATGACATATCAGATAAAGGGCTAGTATCCAAAATCTATAAAGAACTTATCAAACTCAACACCCAAAGAACAAATAATCCAATCAAGAAATGGGCAGAAGACATGAACAGACATTTTTCCAAAGAAGACATCCAAATGGCCAACAGACACGTGAAAAAGTGCTCAACATCGCTCGGCATCAGGGAAATCCAAATCAAAACCTCAATGAGATACCACCTCACACCAGTCAGAATGGCTAAAATTAACAAGTCAGGAAACGACAGATGTTGGCGGGGATGCGGAGAAAGGGGAACCCTCCTACACTGTTGGTGGGAATGCATGCTGGTGCAACCACTCTGGAAAACAGTATGGAGGTTCCTCAAGAAGTTGAAAATAGAGCTACCATACGATCCAGCAATTGCACTACTGGGTATTTACCCCAAAGATACAAGTGTAGGGATCCGAAGGGGTACGTGCACCCCGATGTTTATAGCAGCAATGTCCACAATAGCCAAACTGTGGAAAGAGCCAAGATGTCCATCGACAGATGAATGGATAAAGAAGAGGTGGTATATATACACAAAGGAATATTATGCAGCCATCAAAAGGAAGGAGATCTTGCCATTTGCGACGACGTGGATGGAACTGGAGGGTGTTATGCTGAGTGAAATAAGTCAATCAGAGAAAGACATGTATCATGTGACTTCACTGATATGAGGAATTCTTAATCTCAGGAAACAAACTGAGGGTTGCTGGAGTGGTGGGGGGGTTGGAGGGATGGGGTGGCTGGGTGATAGACATTGGGGAGGGTATGTGCTATGGTGAGTGCTGTGAATTGTGCAAGACTGTTGAATCACAGATCTGTACTTCTGAAACAAATAATGCAATATATGTTAAGAAAAAAAAGAAGAAGGTAGCAGGAGGGGAAGAATGAAGGGGAGTAAATCGGAGGGGGAGACGAACCATGAGAGACGATGGACTCTGAAAACAAACTGAGGGTTCTAGAGGGGAGGGGGGTGGGATGGGTTAGCCTGGTGATGGGTATTAAAGAGGGCACGTTCTGCGTGGAGCACTGGTTGTTATGCACAAACAATGAATCATGGAACACTATATCAAAAACTAATGATGTAATGTATGCTGATTAACATAACAATAAAAAATTTAAAAAAAAATTTAACTGGGAATCCTGTGTTTTTATTTGCTAAATCTAGCAACCTTAGGAATTTACTCTCATCAACAGAGAAAAGATGACTTGTGTTTCAGTGAGCTTGCCTTCCAGATCTTGTTGTAACTCTTTCCCACTGGCAGAGAATAGAATGGGGATGATAATGTGTTCAAGATACAAAAACAGAGGTCATAGAGGGGATACATTAAAGATTACACACCTTAGGGATCACTTTGAATTAAAGCATGTCACTCTCTTGATGCCAAAGCAGGGGAAGATTCAAGCTTTGTGTAATCTGAAAATCTATAAAATGTTGGGGACCCTCTTTAAGAAAAATAATGCAAAGTTGCAAGAACAAATTTAAGTATAAAAGTGTATTTATTTGAATGAGAAAAAACTACAACAAACTACTGGAGTCTTTTTTTTTAAGTTTTATTTATTTATTTGACAGAGAGAGACACAGCAAGAGAGGGAACACAAGCAGGGGGAGTGGAGAAGGAGAAGCAGGTTTCCGGCTGAGCAGTGAGCCTGATATGGGGCTCGATCCCAGTACCCTGGGATCATGACCTGAGCTGAAGGCAGATGCTTAACGACTGAGCTACCCAGGCGCCCCCAAACTACTGGAGTCTTGATGCTTAGACCAGTGCCAGCACATAGTAAGCACTCAAGAGCTGAAAGAAAAAAGGAAAAGAAAGGAAAGAAAGGAAAGAAAAAGAAAGAAAGAAAGAAAAGAAAAGAAAGGAAGGAAGGGAGGGAGGGAGAGAGAGAGAGAGAGAGAAAGGAAGGAAGGAAGGAAGAAAAGAAAGAAAGAAAAGAAAGAAAAAGAAAGAAAGAAAGGAAAGAAAGAAAGAAAAAGAAAGAAAGAAAGAAAGAAAAAGAAAGAAAGAAAGAAAGAAAGAAAGAAAGAAAGAAAGAAAGAAAGAAAGAAAGAAAGAAAGAAAGAAAGAATTCTGGGAAGATGACAAGGAAGGAAGGAAAGAAAGAAAGAAAGAAAGAAAGAAAGAAAGAAAGAAAGAAAGAAAGAAAGAAAGAAAGAAAGAAAGAAAGAAAGAAAGAAAGAAAGAAAGAATGAATTCTGGGAAGATGACAAGGAAGGAAGGAAAGAAAGAAAGAAAGAAAGTATTCTGGGAAGATGACAGAGCAGGAAGCACTGGAAATCTGTCTCCCCACCTAGATGACTAGTCCATTCTGTCTGATGTGATTTTGAACCTCTGGATTCTATGGAAGGCTTACAACTTCTAGAGGAAAACTGGAGGTAAACTGTGATTAACTTCAGTCAATTTCAGCTCTTAGCACAGTGGCAACTATCTATCCCCCACACCTCTGCTTCATTGTAAGCAGCTGTGCATGTATGTGTTCTGGAGCACTTTGCACACAGCTTGCATAAGTCATAGTGGGTAAAATGGACCCTGATCTCCAAATATCAGGGATCTGTGCTCTGATGATTGATTATTGCTTCTGATTACACATGCGCAGATAATGAGGCTGTGGCCCTTACTGCTGCACACATACATCCTGTTGTTGCAAGCCGTCCCCCTCTGGCTGAAATGATTTCTAGGGGATTTAAAGCATCAGTACCTTTTTCTCCCCTTAATTTTTCTTTTTAGCCATTTTGGTAGCCAGATAATGAAGAACTAAGATATTCAAAGCAACTACATATACAGAGGAAACTAGAAAGTCATCATGCATCCCCAGAGGAAGGTATAGGCTAAGAAAGGACCTGAGAAGAACTTAAGTTTACATCTCAGGCTAATCCTTGGCACAGACAGAGTCTACAATAATAACTCCTCCCCACCCCCCACCCCCAAACTAGAACTTAAAACAGCAAACCCTGGTGAAAGACGAGAATCTGATTTCCAGAGTTACCACTTTATTAGAGTATTAGATCCAATGTACAATTTTCAACAAAACCCACAAAGCATACAAAGAGACAAAATAATATGGCCCATTCAAAGGAAAATAGCAACAACAGAAACTGTCCCTGAAAAAAAACACGTGATGGTGAATCTACTAGACACAGACTTTAAAACAACTGTCTTAAAGATGCTGAAAGAACTAAAGAAAGATATGGAGAAAGACAAGAAAATAATGTATGAAACAAAATGGAATATCAACAAAGGATAGAAACCTAAAAAGGAACCAAAAAGAAATTCTGGAGTTGAAAAGTACAATAATTAAAATGAAAATTTCACTAGAGGGATTCACAAGCAGATTTGAGCAGGTGGAAGAAAGAATCAGTGAACCTGAAGATAAGACAATGGAAATTATTGAGTCTGAGAAACAGAAAGAGAAAAGACTGAAGTGAACAGAGCCTAAGGGAACTGTGGGTTACCATCAACAGGACCAACATATGCATTATGGGAGTCCTAGAAGAAGGAGAGAAAAAAAAAGAGGCAGAGAGAATATTTGAAGAAATAATGGCTAAAAACTCCCCAAATTTCATGAAATATGTGAATATAAATGTCCAAGAAGCTCAATAAATGCCAAGATGAACTCAAAAAGACCCATTCCAAGATACATTATAATAACATTGTCCAAAGACAAAGACAAACAGTGAATCTTGAAAGCAGCAAGAGAGAAGTAACTTGTCACATAGAAGGGATCCTTACTAATATAATCAGCATATTTTTCATCAGAAATCTTGGAGGCCAGAGGTAGTAAGCGGATATATTCAAAGTGCTAAAATAAAAAAAGTCAATGAAGAATCCTATATTTGGCAAAACTGTCCTTTAAAAGTAAGGGAGAAATGTTTCTCAAACAGAAACTAAAGAAGTTCATGACCAGCAGACCTGCCTTCAAGAAATACCAAAAGGAGTCCTACATCTTGAAATAAAAGGACACTACACAGTAACCTGAAGCTATATGAATAAATAAAGATCTCAGTAAATGTAAATACATGGGCAATTATAAAAGTTGGTATTATTAAAACATTGGTGTGTAACTCCAGTTTTTGTTTTCTACACAATTTAAGAGACTAATACATTAAAATATTATTAGTTTATGCTTTGGGATACAAAGTGTATAAAGATGTAATTTTATGACATAACAACTGAAAGAGGTAGGGACAGAGTTGTTAAAGGTGCAGAGCTTTTTATACGTTATTCAAGTTAAGCTGGTATAATGTAAAACTAGAGTGTGTTATAACTAAAGTTATAAAATTTTAAATATAATCACTAAACCATGAAGAAACTAGTTAAAAAATATAATAAAAAAAGAATATACACAAAATGAAATGGTAAAGAAATTTGAATGTTTCACTACAAAAAAAAATCAAACTAACTACAAAAGAAGGCAGTAACACAAGGAATGAGAGTCAAAAAGAACTATAAGGCATATAGATAACAAATAGCAAAATGACAGAAATTCCTCCTTAACAGTAACTACTTTAAATGTAAATGGATTAAATCCTCCAATCAAAAGACAGATTGTCATAATGGATAAAAACACAATACCCAACAGCCCACAGTCTGCAAGACTCGTCTTAGGTCTACAGAGATAAATAGGTTGAAAATGAAAGGATAGAAAAAGATATTCTGTGAATAGTATAATGGCTGTACTAACATCAGACAAAGTAGACTTTAAACCAAAAAATAGTTACAAGAGACAAAAAAGGAAAAGGACACTGTATATAAATAGAAAGTTCAATACAGCAAAAAGAGAACAATTACAAACATCCATGCACCTAATTACCAACCATCAAAATGCATGAACCGAAAATTGAGAGAACAGAAGGGAGAAGAAATAGACAATTCTACAATAATATTGGAGGCTTCAATATCTCATTCTCAAGAATGAATAGAACAACTAGATAAGCACATGCAAAAAAATGGAGTTGGACCCTTATCTAACATCATATACAAAAATTAACTGAAAATGGATCCATGACCTAAATGTAAGACCTAAAACTATAAAACACTTAGAAGAAAACATAGGAGAAAATCTTGACATTTGATTTGGCAGTGGTTTCTTGGATAAGACACTAAAGACATAGGCAACAAAGAAAAAATAGACAAATTGGACTTCATATAAATTAAAAATTTTGTGCATCAAAAGACTATCAAGAAAGTAAAAAAGCAACCCAAAGAATGGGGTAAAATATTTTAAAATCATATCAGATAAAGGATTATTATCCACAATATATAGAGAATTCCTAAAATTCAACTTAAAAAAAACAACAACCCAAAAATGGGCAAAGGACTTGAGTAGACATTTCTCCCAGGAAGATATACAAATAGTCAATAACACATGAAAAGATGCTTAACATTCCTAACCATAGGGAAACACAAATAAAAACTATAGTAAGATACCACCTCACACCTATTAAGATGGTTTCTATGAAAAAAGTGAAAATAACAAGTGTTGGTGAGTGTATGGAGAAATTAGAACTTTTGTGCACTGTTGGTAGAAATATAAAATGGTACAGCTGCTATGGAAAATGGTATGGAGGTTCTTTAAAAATTAAAAATGGAATTACTGGGGCACCTGGGTGGCTCAGTCATTAAGCGGCTGCCTTCCTCTCAGGTCATGATGATCCTGGAGTCCTAGGATTGAGTCCTACATAGGGATCCCTGCTCCACGGGAAGCCTCCTTCTCCCTCTCCCACTCCCCCTGCTTGTATTCCCTCTCTCGCTGTCTCTCTCTCTGTCAAATAAATAAATAAAATCTTTAAAAAAATAAAATAAAATAAAAAATTAAAATGGAATTACCATATGATGTAACAATCCACTTCTGAGTATACACCTAAAGGAATTGGGAGCAGGGTCTTAAAGAGGTTTACCTGTGTTCATAGCAGCGTTATTCACAAGCTAATACATGAAAAGCAACCCCAGTGTCCATCAACAGATGAATGGATGAGCAAAATATGCAATACACATACAATGATATATTATTCAGACTTAAAAAGGAAGGAAATTCTGACATGCTACAACATGGATAAACTTTAAGGACATTATGTTAAATGAAATATGCCAGTCACAAAAAGACAAATCCTGTATGAAACCACTTGTATGAGGTACTTAGATTGGTCATATCATTGAGACAGAAAATAGACTGGTCCACCTGTCCTTTGAAATAAACTGTCCATGGATGCCTGGGTGGCTCAGTCGGTTAAGCGTCTGCCTTCGGCTCAGGTCATGATCCCAGGGTCCTGGGATTGAGCCCCAAGTCAGGCTCCCTGCTCAGCGGGGAGCCTGCTTCTCCCTCTCCTCCCTGCTCCGGCTCTCTCTCACTATCTCTGTCTCTGTCTCTCTCTCCAATAAATAAATAAAATCTTCAAAATAAACTATCCACAACAGGTAATATACTCATTATTGATTCTATAATTTACTGGCAAATATAATTCAGTAATTGTCCAGTTGGTCTTTGTATTAGATATATCAATGTAATAAATGTTGAGATTTTTTTTAAGTAGCCAGTAATTTCTTTTTCATATATGTTGCATAAATTTTTAATGAAGTTTTTTCAGTTTAAAACTCTACTTTTAAAAATATACAGACATGTATGGAATAAAATCCAAATTTTAAATTTATCCTATATTATGCACCATAAGCAATACTGATAGAGAAATTCTTGACACAGTTCCTTCTGAAAGCATTTGAAAGTTCATACAAATTTATGCATGGAAAACATATGAAAGGGCACCTATCAAAATGCTAGCAGTAACTTTCTCTGGGTGGTAGTGAAATTATAGGCAATTTTTATCCTCTGTTCCCCTACCCATATTTTCTGGTTTTTCTCAAGTAAACATTAAAATGTAGAGATAACTCTTGGGAAAAAGAAAGCTACTACATGAGAAATGAACTTTGGGATATTAAACTTGATATTTGGAAGTCTGAGTTTTCATTTAGCATATTTTATCACAAGTAGTGGATTGGAACTATAGCTCACCTTGCCATCTGTTAAATGGGAAGGAAGGAAATACCTTCTTCGCAGTTACTGTCAAAGCAGTAGAGAGCATATTTAAAGCACCTCACATAGTGCCTGGCACACTGTATGTGCTTAATAAACTGTAGCTGTTGTTATTACTAGTATGTGCTAAGATTACAAAAATAAACTCTCCAGGCACCCGTAAAGCCCTATTTAAGCATGTTCTCAAATCAATAGGCAGTAAACACTTGGACCCTTTAGAAAAGCAATCAGAGAATTAGGCTGCTTATTTCCTTGTTTTCAAATTTTCAATTAATGAAATATTTCAAACATATAAAAAAATAATAAGAGAACCCCACCCTCTTTCTTACTCTGCTTAAAAGTGAAATATTACAGGGGCACCTGGGTGGCTCAGTTGTTAAGCATCTGCCTTCGGCTCAGGTCATGATCCTGGGGTGCTGGGATCGAGCCCCGCATCGGGCTCCCTGCTCCATGGAAAGCCTGCTTCTCCCTCTCCCACTTCCCCTGCTTGTGTTCCTTCTCTCATTTTGTCTCTCTCTGTCAAATAAATGAATAAAATCTTTAAAAACAAAAAGTTAAATATTACAGACACAAGTTCTAACCCCTCCCTACCCCTACCTCTTTCCCCACAAATTATCACTACCCTCAAGCTTTTATTAATTCCATGCACACTTTTTTACTATTGCTACTTATATCCATACTATCTATATTTACATCCATACAATATATAATTCTTTATGTGTGGGGAAACATGAAGCCTAAGCAGAAATTCCTTCCACTTGGGATACTTCTCTTCCCCATTTCCTCATCTTAAACAATAATACTATATTTGTTTTTAACAAACTCGGTTTTAGCAACATGAAGTGACTCCAATTATAAACCCTGCATCCCATACTAATGCATGTTTAACTTTAAACCAAATAAAGTTACAGAAAGATAAGCCAAACCTCCCTGAAGGCTCCATGTAGAATAGTTTGTAATCCACATTCTAATTACGACTTTTAAAACACAGAAGTTAGAAAAGTAATTACATCTTAATAAGTTTATTCATTTATTAAATTGGATTTTATTCTAAAATATTTATGTTCTTATGTAAACAGAATAGATCTAGTTAAGGTCAACAAGGGAATGTAGTTACCCACAGAAATAAAATCTTTTCCTAAACCTTATTCAAATTTATTTATTTATTTATTTTAAAGATTTTATTTATTTATTTGAGAGAGCGAGAATGAGAGAGAGCGAGAGAGAGAGAATACATGAGAGGGGGAGGATCAGAGGGAGAAGCAGACTCCCTGCTGAGCAGGGAGCCTGATGTGGGACTCGATCCCTGGACTCCAGGATCATGACCTGAGCTGAAGGCAGTCGCTTAACCAGCTGAGCCACCCAGGCGCCCCTAAACCTTACTCAAATTTAAAGTGTCAATCATTGCTGGAAAAGAATACTAATTCTCCAAATTATTAATGCCAATCCTATCGCTTCAAATATTATTTTTCAACTTGAAAATATGATTTATGGAGAACTGGTACCACAGACTATTAAATGTTTTAGCACATATATAGATAGAGGATTACTAACAAATCAATGTCAACCTGAATGGTGAACCCATGCCATTTCCTACTGGTCACCCCTTCTCTTCCTAAATAATCATAAACCATCCACTTTAAAAGCCATTCTAGGATTTTTGTCTGCACTGGCTGCCAAGCTCTCTTCTAGGATTGACAGAATTGAGCACCTCATTCATTTTGAAAACCAGCAAGTCTTCAGTCTTCCAGCACTTCTATTGTCCACATTTCAATGAAAATGATGGAAACTGCTGAGTTATCTCATGTGTAAGGTCTTTTCATCCTTAGCTATAAACCCTCTAGGCCAAGAGCTTTAAGCTCAATGAGATCATACAGTATTCTCTGAGCATCATCACCCCTATTAAGAAGTTTGCTTTTCTCTTAACCATCTTGTCACCATTTCTGATCAGAATACCATTTTTCTTGATGGCATGATATGAGTAGATCCCCTATTCTTTGCTTTGCTTTTACCCTTAACATTATGCCACCCATATCAGGGAATTTAGGCACTGCCATTGGTATTCAAAGCAAGGAGAAGAGTAAGAGGGCTGGGACCACCTCCTTCTAATTATTTTTTCTGCCAATGAGAAGCAATTAACATTCAGTTTCCTTTTTCTCTCCCCAGTCATTTTCTGATAGGGAGGTAAAGTCCCTTAGAATTGGTGTAAGGGTTAAATTAGCTTAACTTACGTAAAAGCCTTGGAGGAGTGCTTAGCAAGAACATACTGCTCAACAAACTTTAGATATTATTAATATTTACCCCCAAATCATATATAATTTAAAAATAGATAAGGCAACAAATGGTGCTGGAACAACTGAACATCAACATACAAATGAATGAAGTTGGACTCCTTCCTCACACCACACATAAAAATCAACTCAAATGGATTATAGACCTAAATATAAGTGCAAAAACTGTAACTCTTAGAAGAAAATATAGACATAAATCCTTGTAATTTGTGTTAGGCAAAGCCTTCTTAGATATGACACCAAGATCACAACTGACAAAAGAAAAAAAATAGGTAAGTTGGACTTCACAAAAATTTAAAACTTTTTTTTTAATTTTATTTATTTATTTGACAAACAGAGACACAGCAAGAGAAGGAACACAAGCAGGGGGAGTGGGAGAGGGAGAAGCAGGCTTCCCGCTGAGCATGGAGCCCAATGCGGGGCTTGATCCCAGGACCCCGGGATCATTATCCGAGCGGAAGGCAGATGCCCAAACGACTGAGCCACGTAGGAGCCCCCAAAATTTTAAACTTTTGTACTTCAAAGGACATCAGCATGAAAGAGAAAAATAAACCACAAAATGAGAGAAAATATTTGCATATCATATATCTGATAATGGACTGGCATCCAGAATATATTTAAAAAACTCTTACAACTCAATAATAAAAAGGCCAATAACCCAATTAAAATTGGACAAAAGATCTGGATATTTCCCGAAAAGATACATAAATGACCAAGAGCAAATGAAAAAAATGTTCAACATTAGGGAATGTTCAACATTATGTATGCATACTCATAATGTAGGGATGCTCAACACTGGTCATTAGGGAAATGCAAATCAAAATGCAAATAAAAAAACAATGAGATACCACTTCATACCCATGAGGATATGAATAAAAAAAAAACAGATAATGACAAGTGTTGAGGATGTGGAGAAACTGAAACCATCAGGAGGAAGTGTAAAATGGTGTATCTACTTTGAAACAGCCTGGTGGTTCCTCAAAACTATGTTCCTAAACATAGTTACTATATGACCCAACAATCCCACCCAATAGAGATGAAAACATGTCCACACAAAAACCTGTACATGTATCTTTATAACAGCATTATTCATAATAGCCAAAAAGTAGAAATAACTCAAATTGTCCATCAACTGATGAATGGATAAATGAAATGTATATATCCATACAGTGGAATATTATTCAGCAATAAAAAGTAGTGAAGAGGGCGCCTGGGTGGCTCAGTCGGTTAAGCGACTGCCTTCGGCTCAGGTCATGATCCTGGAGTCCCGGGATCGAGTCCCACATCAGGCTCCCTGCTCGGCAGGGAGTCTGCTTCTCCCTCTGACCCTCTTCCCTCTCGTGCTATCTCTCAAATAAATAAATAAAATCTTTAAAAAAAAAAAAGTAGTGAAGAACTGATATATGCTACAAAATGGATCAAACTTGAAGACATGCTAAGTGAAAGAAGCCAGTCACAAAAGACCACATGATTCCATCTATATGAAATGTCCAGGTGGGCAAATCTATAGAAACAGAAAGTAGATGAGTGGTTCCCTAGGACTGCTAAGAGATTGGAGCAAGTGGGGAGTGCTTACTGGGTTAAATGGGTATGAGGTTTCTTTTTGGGGTGATGAAATATATACCACATGTCTATAAATACAGTAAAAACCACTGAATTGTACACTTTAAGTGGTGAATTGTATGGTATGTGAATTATATCTCAACAAAGCTATAGATAGATAAATAGATAGGTCAATTAAGCGGGCAATAGATCCAATAATTTAAGAAATTCCTAATGTTTAGGAAATTTAGGAAAGTTAGGTCTCACCCCTGTGCTCACAACCTAAGAAATAAAATAAGTGATAACGGTCTATATGTGTGAGTAAGAAAAACCCCCTCCTCCTCCTATGTGTTTCTCCTTTACCACTCACACAAAACAATTCACTTCTGACACTTCCGATAACCAAATGTGTTTTTCCCTCACAAAGCAATTCTTTGCAACATCAGCTGGGTGTCCTATAATTCAGTTCTGACACTATCTACCTGGAGTTAACATCAGATCTCACAAGTTGAGGGTTCAGTCCACAAGCCGGCATCCTCCCACCACTGTTTCATTTATTTATTTGAGAGACAGAGCACAAGCAGGTGGAGGGGCAGAGGGAGAGGGAGAAGCAGGCTCCCCACCGAGCAAGAAGCCTGATGCAAGGCTTGATCCCAGGACCCTGAGATCATGACCTGAGCTGAAGGCAGATACTTAACCGAATGAGCCACCCAGGCGCCCCTCTAAATACAAGTTTAATAAAATAGGGGCATTTCCTAGGGTACAGAGCTGAAGCAGAATAGAGCCTGGAGAAATAGTTACTGTTATAAACATGTTATAAACATGTTAATTAAGATCTACTTGAAAATAACTAATTCATGAATCTGTCTACCTTGGCAACATCTATAGGATTCATGATTTCATGCCTGACATTTTTCTTCTGTGCTCCAATACAGAGGTAAATCAGGCAAATATATCCCTGATTGCTGAAAAACTCTTGAACAAACTTTTGTACAAACCAATGTCAACAGCTGCATTAAAAGTAGATGAGAGAGAGTTATTTTGGATGAATTTAGCACCAATAAAATACTCAAGTAAATTGTGACTATTACTTGCAGTCAAATAGATGATCAAAGACACCCTCTCCTTTTGATCTTAGTTGTTCAGATTCTATTACCTTCCTCATCAGGAGAATTCACTAAATCTACAGATAAAATCTGCAGAAATCTCAGCAATCAACATGCAACTCCATAGTCTTTTAACTCTATTGCTCTACCTTATTTTAGCACCTTATATTTCCCTACCACTTTACACCATGACATTCCTACATTGAAATCATTACGTAAAATGAAATGTGGTGAAGGGAAGCAGTTGTCAACCTTAGAAAGATCTGAGCATTTACACACCTGGATCATTCCAGTGGGCAGTTCAAAGGCAAAGCAATCTAGTAACAGTGCAAGGAGAGTTAAACTGAAATTATGACTATTCGGTGTCTTTCTTACTTTAAAGACTAAAGTGTTTTTTTATCCTTGTTCTGATACCTGCTTCTTGGTAACACTGTATGGAGCACATTGCTGCATTTCAGCATCCACTTCAGTATTTAATTCTTACTCGTTCAACTTTCCAAAACAATCAAAAGGAGCATAATAAATGAAAACACTGTACTTAATAAACAGGTAACAGTGTGGAAAATAAATACTTTTAAAAAGGAGAGTTTTTAATTCATTTGGTCAACATAAAAAAATATGTCCTCGTTATAGAAGATTTTGAAAATGTCAAAAGGAAGAAAGAAATAAAAAATTATGTTCCCACCCAAAAATAACCATTAGTAATACCTAAGTGCATTTCCTTTTGGGCTTTTATTCATGCACAGATTTTTTTATTTATTTTTATTTATTTATTTTTAAGTAGGTTCCACGCCCAGTGTGGAGCCCAACACAGGACTTGAACTCAAAATCCTGAGATCAAGACCTGAGCTGAGATCAAGAGTCAGACACTTAACTGACTGAGCCACCCAGGCGCCCCCATGCATGGTTTTTTTAAAAAACATTGCTGTGATCATCCTATATATATAGTATTTATATATATACTTTTGTGTCCTATTTTCACTTCCAATTATAACACAAGCAAAAATGCATACTTTGAAAGTTGATGTGAGCACAGGGTTTAGTAAAAATATGTGTTTCATTTGAATTGGAAGTCAAGATTATATTACTTTGAACACAATAAAACATATTTCTTCATTCTACCATTCCCTTTTTCATTATTTAAGTTGAACATTATATCTTTTCTAGATTTTCAAGAGCGTTATCTTTTTGGACAGTGAATATAATTACTAGTTGTTATTATATTTTATTACAAATTTAAAATGCTGTTTTAAATCTGTTAGTTTGCACTAGGCCTGACATTTATATCCTGGAATATTTTATTCAATTCATTAACATATTACTAAAAATTTAGCATTACCTTTGAAATGAAATAATTCTATTTCTTATAATAATAATAGCTTTCTGTGAATCAATGATCTAAAAACTCCAAACTGCAGGGGCGCCTGGGTGGCTCAGTTGGTTAAGCATCTGACTCTTGGTTTCAGCTCAGGTCATAATCTCAGGGTTGTGAGATTGAGCTCGGATCCTAGGACTCCACGTAGGGCATGGAGCCTACTTAAGATTCTCTCTCTCCCTCTCCCTATGCCCCTTCCCCTCACCCCCCGCATTCTCTCTCTCTAAAAAAAAAAAAAAAAAGAAAGAAAGAAGAAAAACTTCAAATTGCAAATATTTATTAAACTCTTCAATGTTACATCAGTTTTCCTCCCACATACCCACACTGCAGTCTTGATATAAGACACGTAAAGAGTGGTAATCAAGAATTAAGTTTTTCTTTTTAAAAACTGTCAAAAGCTTGCTACACCAGCATCCAGCGACAGGAGGAGAAATGTCTCCAGTCTACTACACTCCCCTCCAAGCCAGGTTTTAATTTGTTGAGAAAGGGGGGGGGGGGAAGCCTATAAAGATCTTGGCAAAATACAGAGCTGCTAATTTAATCAACTTTAGTAGTTAAGGCAGTGATTTCAAGTGCTAACGCAATCTGTTGAAAGAACTAATTTCCAAGGTAGGGGAGATTCATTTATTTCTACTTTTTCTTCCCAGTTTTCCATTCTAAGGGTATGTGGGCAGCCATCATGCACTCACTGAGGTACACCCCTCCCAAGATTTAGGAGGGTTAGGCTCTAATTCAAACCCTGGGGTAGCAGAGAAATGTTCTCTCCTTTTCTCCGGAGAGGATTTTTGAGAGGCAGATGAAGTAGACCTCAACTAATGTAGTAATAGATACCTGCCTGAGAGTGTAGTGAGAACTGAAATCGTGCTGAACCACAAAAAAAAAAAAAAAAAAAAAAAAGAGCTGGGTGCCTTTTATGCATTGTCAGAGAGAGACAGACAGAGACAGAGAGAAGGGATGCCTTACCTCTCACCTGGGACTGAAATCTTCCAATTCTCATTGCCTCCTGTCATTAAATTTCTCTCATAGCAACATAGTGGCACGGTATTTTGATATATTAACAGATATGTTTCTAAGTCCTGGCAGTTCCTTTATACCCCATTTAAAGCTATACTATGGAGGACCGGTTCCCTTGGAGAAGGGCTGTTACAGCAGAACAGGCTTTTTGAGTACGAGAAACCCAAACGCCCAAGCTCTCTAAGCGTGGACAATTTAGGAGATATGTAGGTGCCACCTCTGAGACTAAATAAAGTTTACTTGGACTGGAAGATGAAGAGAGAAAATCAAAAGGAAAGAAGAAGGTTCAGACATTAGTGGGTTCCTAAGAAAAAGTTCAGGGTCCTTCCCCAGTTCATTCCATCTGGAATGAGGAAACCAGGAGCAGAGGAAACCTGTGATGCATCCCCAGAGAGAACCCAGGGAGGTTTCAAGATACCAGAGTCCTCCCCCACCCCAGAACGGTGAGGACACAGAAGAAATACCTGTGCCTTGGCATGTGGGGCAGATGCAGCCTCAAAGCATCCCCTGGGCTTCAGTGTGGTTGAGGAGAAGCAAAATGCTTTCCACATGCCTGAGAGTAATGTAGACTTGGGGCAGGGACATGGACACCCCACCTAGTTTTCTGCAGTCCAGGAATGGTAGAAAAGCATGTATGTAGGGGGAAAGAGTATATCTAGAGAGGCTTTGCAGGCAGGAGGAGAGACAAAGGAACAGCCACCAGAGCCAAAGACAGAGGCATCAGACAGAATGTGGTTTGTATTTCAGCAGATGCTGGCATGGACTGATGAACAAGGACAAGTCACTACCCATCCCCACTCTGATGTTGTGGCACAATAGTAAGTTCCCAGATCTCAGAGGAAAAGAGCAGCGGGAACCCTAAACTGACTAAGATTTGGTGTCTGTCACTTGATAGAATGCAAGTCACGAAAGAGAGAGAGAGAGAAATTAAGTTTTAGAAAAAGAAAGAAAGGTACATTTCTTGCAAATCTGATTCATATTATGAGACTTATGCCAGTTATATGTATCCTACAGAATTTCTAATACATGTATACCACAGGCCAAATACTTTTTTAAAATGTCTTCTGCATTAGGCTTTGAATAAGAGTCGACATCATATAGGAGGTGCTGTGTTCTGAACAATATCATTTTCAGATTGGAAATTTCTTTATCCTGTTTTTTTGGGAGTGGGGTAACTATTTTCATTAGTTTGTATAAGAATGGATTGACTGATTCATCAAGATTCTAGAAATAACTGAAGGATTATGCTGTACCACCTGCTTATATTAACTGCTCAGTTGGTGGACTGACAGAACACTGTAATCATTTCTTCTCAATTCCTGTGGTGAAATAATCCCAAATGTCATTACCATCATCTACCTCCCATTAACTTCCACATCTCTGCTATGCCATGATGACCTGGGATAAAGTCAGTGAGTAGGGGCAAGTGTTGTCAGAAATCGTAGATTCGACAAACTGTAGGGGTCCTCAAAAGAGCATTTATTTCAGTTCTTGCTTCCATACAGGTCTGCAGCTAAATCATTCAAGAAGAATGATTGTCTATTCTATTTTTAAAGTTCCCCAAGGTAGGTAATCTCTAATAATCTGTTTCAATATATAATCTATAGTTTGAAAATCTTCTTCCTTTTAGCAAATCTAAACCTAAACTCATCTCCTTTTGTTCTCTTCTTAGTGAACTGTGATAAAAAATACATTATATAATTCTGTTTTGAAATATTTGGCTCAAATATTGGATTGTGGCTTTAAAATAGCATTTATTCTGTTAGCGATGTTGACCCTTTCAGGAAAGAGTTTATGACTTAAATGAAGATTTTATGAATTGCTCTCTCAAAGGCAGATCACTGATTGCTAAAGTGGTGATTCTATGCTGAAGGAGAAACTAGTATCTATGATAGCTGGTCTCTTCTCTGAAGTACTCTCTTTCTCTCAGAAGCTGTTTGTGTGGGGATACACTTACAGGATCAGAAAGAGCTTCTCAGTTATGTCAGCTGTGAGGAAGGAAAGAATAAACAAGAAATGAAGCCTGAGGCCAGACACCCCATTACTTAGCCCGCACAGAATCACTTGATGGGTAGTGACTGTTACAGGGAAGCGAGACCAGAGGTTTTGGTGGCAAAATATATTCAAGTACTAAGATCTTGACATGAACCTTGGAAAGGACATCACTCTGAGACAAGAATTTAAGATGAATTAGAAAAATGGCATTCTATTCAAGCCTGGTAAGAAAACTGGGAAAAGATTGTTAAGTGGCAAATAAAGGTTAAGGGTTGGTATATAATGTAGTAAAGTGTACTCAAGTACTTATAGGGTTTTGTTTTGCCCAGTGATATTTCTAATTACAGGAGCAATACTGAAATACATTCTCTTTGTAAAAAAGTAAGAATTATGACTGAAGTCTTCTTTTGCCACCCCTCCCTGCATTCTATTAGTCTCCCTAGAGAAGAATCATTCTTCTGTGTTTGGGAGATGACTTGCTGCTTCTCTGGCCAGTGCAGCCCCTTTATCCTGGGGTAAGGGCAGATGATGAAGCAGATGGTAGAGGTGAGTCAGTATAACCTCTATTCTTAGACACTTACAGGTTCAAGAGACAATCATTAAAAATTTCTCAGTCCAACCAAATCATGATGCAATTAGGAGAAAGAACCTACTATTTTGATTTTGGCACATAAACCTTCATTTTTGAATTTACACTATCATTGCCAATTTGTTTCTTTTTGTGTATCTTTACAAATTTTTTGTTTGTTTGAACATTTTCAAAAGAAATTGAGAGAGGGTATATCCAGCCCAACTAATCTGCCACCATTAGCCTGGAAGGTTTTCATTCCATTTCCTGTGTTGTCATTCTTCTCATCTCTGAAATACTGTAATAGTTTCAAAGAGGTCTCCCTATTTCCCTAAATCCTCATCTATTCATTTTTCCTCTCTCACCTCCCTTCCCTCCAATTCATCCAAACGTAGTTATAAAATATCCTTATTATTTAGTCAATCTTCACAGGCTCCCCATTGTCTACAGAATAAAGACCCAATTCCTTAAATTGGCATTCCACAATTTGATCTCAATATGTGAATCTACACTTAGACCACTCACTACTGAGGTAGATCACTGATTGCTAAAGTGGTGATTCTATGCTGAATGAGAAACTAAGATCTGTGGTAGCTGGTATACACATTATTCAAACTTCACTACAACTGTTGTCCCTGAACATTCTATGGACTGTGCCTATCTTAACATTTTTACCCCAGCCTTTATCCTACCTGAATTCCCTCCCCTTCATTTATCTGAATTCAATCTGTCCTTCAGAGCAGTGGGCTAGCTCTGCACGTTACACAGAAATGAATTTTATTACATAGAAATTCTCTACCCATCTGGAGTTACAATTGGATAAGACATTTCAATAACCATAGAAATGTTCAAATCCTTGGATTTAGCAACCCCACTCCTGAGAATTTATACTTTAATAAACAGAAATAAAAGTGAAGTCAATTATGATACATATACTTAATATAATAGAATACAGCTACCTTAAATTATAATTAGAAGCACTATATAGTTTATGGAGATGTTAGTCATAAATAGAAAAAGAACAAAACTGTAATTAAATCTGGAAACCTGAGGGGCACCTGGGTGGCTCAGTCGGTTAAGCGTCTGCCTTCAGCTCCGGTCATGATCCCAGCGTCCTGGGATTGAGCCCTGCATCGGGCTCCCTGTGCAGTGGGGAGCCGGCTTCTCCCTCTCCTTCTGCCTCTCCCCCGCCACCCCACTTGTGCTCTCTCTCAAATAAATGAATAAAATCTTTTTTTAAAAAAATCTGGAAACCTGGAAGGGGAACTAAAGAATAAGAATATGTGAGGTGGTGAGACAGTGAGAGGGCAGGTGATTCTTTTTCTTTTGTTTGAATTCCCTTGTTGCCATCTTAATGCTGTTCTTATAATATGTAATTGTTGTAAAGAATAATCCATAATTCAGACTGAATATATCTAATCAGAACCATGAGTTGAATCTTTTTTCTCTGAATATTCCTGAAAATGATAGTAAAGGGATAAAAAAAAGTTATTAAAACACAACAATAAAGAAAGTGAAGGGGAGAAGAGCTCTATAAGCTAGTATTAAGTTCTTTTGAATAACAGAAAAATCTAAAATAATAGTGTCTTAAAGAAGATAGAAGTTTCTTTCTCTCTTCTGTACCAGAAGTCCAGAGGTGGCCAGCCCAGTGTTAGGAACCTTAGGCTCCTCATTTTTGCTCAACCTTGTTTCTATTCCCAACATCACCTGATGGTCTAAAATGGGTGCTGGAATTATAGCCAGTAAATGGCAACATCACCAACAGGAAGAAGGAAGAGATGAAAAAGGATGCACCCTTCCTTTTAAGGATGCTTCTCACTAAATGGATACTTTCACTTATATCCTGTTGGCCCTAGGCACAGAGCTGCATCTAGTTGCAGGAAGAATGAGAGATATAAACTTTATTCTGCATGGCCACATATCCACTTAAAAATTGGGAGTTTTATTATTAAAGAAGAGGATACAGGGGGACAGCTAGTATTCTATCACAGGAATCATCAGCAAACAAGAAATTTCCTCAAATTTTTGGATGACAAAAACAAGTAGAGAAATGCTACTAATTGATGAAGCAAAATGAAGAAGGATGTAGCAGGAATACGCACTGGGGACTACAGATAAGGAAGAGGCCAGTATGCCCTGAAGAAGTCTGAGACTGAAAAACATCTGGACTCTTGCTGAGAAAAAGAGAATACAGATAATAAGTAAGATTTAAGTGAGCTAATTCCTCTTCTTTCATATTGGGAAGCTAATACACATTGTCAAAATTTTAGCAAGTCATTGTTTCAATTAGAAATGGTTTCAGGTGCAAGTAATGAGACTTTGTCTAATATTAGTTTAAGCTCCTGCTATTCAAAAAGTGATCTGGAACAACATGATTATCTACATAGAAAATTCCAAAGAATGTACAAAGAAACTGCAAGACCTAACGAGTGAGTTTAGCAAGGTTGCAGGATACAAGGTCAATATACAAAAATCAATTAGATTCCTATACACTTGTAGTGAATAATTGGAAATTGAAATATTATAAAGTACCATATTTAATAACACCAAAAATGAAATATTTATAGATAACTATAACAAAAAATGGCCAATATTTGTATGCAGAAAGCTACAAAACACTAATCACAGAAATTAACAAGACCTAGACAAGTGAAAAGATATATCATGTTCATAGATTTGAAAATTCAAGGTTGTTAAAATGTCAATTTTCTCCAAATTGACCTATAGATTCGGTGCAATCCCAATTAAAATTTCTACAGGCTTCTTTTATAGAAATTGATAAGCTGATTTAAAAATTTATATGGAAAAGAGGGTTTAAAAACTTATATGGGAAAGCAAAATTTATATGGAAAAGCTATTCCTAGAAGAGCCAAAAGAGTTTTGATAAAGAAGAACAAAGCTGAAGGACCCATGCTACTTGATTTCAAGACTGATTATAAGGCTACAGTAATCAAGACAGTGTGGTATTGACATAAGGATAGATACAGATCAGTGGAACAGAACTGAGAATCCAGAACTAGACCCACATATATGGTCTATTGCTTTTTTATAGGTACCAAGATAATTCAGTTGTAAAAGAATAATCTTTTCAACAGATGATTTCAGAATATCTAACATCTATTTGCAAAAAAAAAATTTTGACCTTGACCCATTCCTCATACCATATATAAAAATAACTGGAAATGGATTATAGACCTCAATGTAAAGCCTAAAATATAAAGCTTCTAGAAGAAAACATAAGAGAAAGTCTCGTGACCTTGGGGGTAGAAAAATATTTCACAGACAGAATATAAAAGAGTAAATCATAAAATGCTTTAAATTGATAAATTGGACTTCATCAAAATTTTAAAATTCTGCTCTGTAAAATAAACTGTTAGAAAATAAGACAAACCACAAGACAAAAGACAAGACTGCAAGAAACTATTTGCAAACATATATCTGATAAAAACTTATAGCCGGAATATATAAAGAACTCTTAAAATTTAATAGGTAAGAAGACAAGCAACCTCCCCACTCTCACCCCAATGAGTAAAAGAATTGAATAAACACTTTACAAAAGAAGACATACAAGTGGTCCACAAACAAGTAAGACGATGCGCTTCATTATAAATCACTAGGTAAAGGCAAGTTTAAGCAATGTGTTAACTACACACCTACTAGAATGGCTAAAATTAACAAGAAAAAAAGTAACAATGCCAAGCTCTGGAGAGGATACAGAGCAATGGGGATTCTCATACACTGGTGAATGCAAAGTGGTAGAGCCATGTTGGACAATATGGCAGCTTATTCTAAAGTTAAGCACACTTACTATATATACAACCCAGCAATTCCTCTCCTAGGTATTTTCCTAAGAAAAATGAAAATACATTTCCTAACAAAGAACTATAAGCAAATGTTGTACCAGCTTTATTCATAATCACTCCAAATGGAAAACAATCCACATGTTTATCAACTGGAGATGGATTAACAAATTGTGATATATCCATACAACGAAATACTACTGAGTAAAAAAAATGAACAAGCTACGAATACATTCAATAACATATAAATTTCAAAACACTATATTAAATGGTTGGATTCACACTCAAAGGCTATTCGTGCTCAAAGACCCCATTTATATGACACTCTGGAAAAAGGAAAACCAAAGGGACAGAAATCAGTACAACAGTTGCCAGGTGCTGTGGTTGGAGAGGGGATTGACTACAAAAAGGCATGAGGAAATTTTGGGATGATGGAAACGTTCTATATTGTAGTCGTGACTACATGACTCTATACATTTCTAAAAACTAATCAAAATGTATACCAAAAAAAGAGTTAATTCTGCTCTAGGTAAATTATATCCCAATAAACCTGATTCCAAAATCAGGTTTCTCAGGAAACAGGCTCTTGAAATTCTGAAATTTGCATGTAGGAGGTTATGGGAGATATGCTGGGAGATATCTCCCAGCATAAAGTAGCTAAAGAGGGGTTTATTGAGGGGTTATCTTTAAGGAAAGGGAAGTAGGACTGGATAGAGGGAGAACTTGACCTGCAATGCAATTGTAAAAGAAAACTCAGCTGAATCTTATAGGGAGCTCTGGAGCTAGAATGTCCTTCAGAGTTTCCTATTTGCTAAGCCTTTAGATCCTCTCATCAACCAATCATTACATATGACTTTCCCTAAGGTATGACCTTGGGCAAGGTGGCTCTTTAGCTGAGGGAAATTCCCAGAGAAGAATTTGGTTGAGAACCTTTAGCTGCCAATACTCCAGCAGCTGGGTAAATGAGTGCTTCAGTCCTGAAAAGGAAATCTAAGCAGCACACCACAGCATCCAGTACATTCTATCCCTTGCACCTCTGGAAACTACTTCATTCATATAATAAGTTCACCCCATTTGGGAAGAGCTCCTCCAATGTTCTTACTGGTCTCTTTTTCTGGGGAAACTTACAAAGTCAGTGGAAGACCTATAGCTCTTCCCCCAACCCTGTATTGCAGCTGGTCTCAAGGCAATGACTGATACTTATTGTCTCCTGCTCTAAAACTCATTCTAGATGAGCATTCTCAATCAAGCACCTCTTCTGGTCTAGGTGGCCTATCTGATAGGTGGACTCTGGTCATTATCCATGAGGGATGAGTCCCTGATTATCACATCCTGTGGATGCCGCATTTGTCCATTTGCTGTTGACACTGAACAGAGTAATATCAAGAGACACCCCATTAGATCACCTGAATGCCAAACATATTCTTCCCTGACTTCATTGTGTAATGACAGTCCTATCTCCTCAGGATGATCAGGGTCAACTACTCCTGCCAGGATAGTTATTCTTTGCCTGCTGGTCTCCCAGCAAAAAGTAGCTAAAGAGACTGGGCAGCTGCCATTACTTACAGCTTAATAGAACTCTTGTACTCCCTCGTGGAAATATTTCCCCTCTGAGAACTAAGACCTCTAGATCCACAGCCTAAAAGCAAAAATTCCCCAAAAGGGTCACTGGGAATGATGGTAAGCAGCCACTCTACTTCTACCCTTTGGTTTCCAGACTCATCTAATCTACCTATTAGGAACAAAGCACCATATAATGGTCACTGATATAGGCTATGTACAGCATCTGTAGGATGCCACCCCATTTTCACCAGGTACTATCTCTAAGCTGGTGTTTCAGCTGTGCTTTCAAAAGTCCATTTCATCATTCTATCAGGCTAGTCTCTGGGTGGTGTGGGGTGTGACAGGACCACTAGATCTCATGGTAAAATGCCTACTGCCACATCCATACTTTCTGCTTGTGCAGAGCCTCAAAGTCAGTCAGAGGTGAGATATTAGGGCCCTCTCAGGTCTTTCTTAGGCATCTATACAGCTCTGCATATGCATGTGGCCTTCTAGAATTGAAGGAATATCTTAGAGCTCTTAAAAGATATCTATCTACAGGGGTACCTGGCTGGCTCAGTCAGTTGAGCATTCAACTCTTGATTTTGGGTCAGGTCATGATCTCGGGTCATGAGTTGGAGCCCCGCATCAGGCTCCATATTCAGTGGAGAGTCTGCTCGAGATTCTCTCTCTCCCTCTCCCTCTGCCTGTTCCCCCTGCACACTCTCTCTAAAATAAATAAATAAGTAAATCTTTTTTTAAAAGATTTTATTTATTTGTCAGACAGAGAACACAAGCAGGGGGAGCGGCAGGTAGAGGGAGAAGCAGGCTCCCCCTTGAGCAAGGAGCCCGACGCAGGACTCGATCCCAGGACCCTAGGATCATGACCTGAGCTGAAGGCAGACACTTAACTGACTGAGCCACTCAGGGGTCCAGAAATAAATAAATCTTAAAAAAAAAAAGATATCTACAAACTGCCCATGCCCATCTTTCGAGTTTTTTGGTCAGACTCTTGTTAGCCCCACCTTCTTTTCCTTTTTTTAAGTAATCCCTACACCCAACGTGGGGCTTGGGCTCATGACCCTGAGATCAAGTCTCATGTTCTTTTTTTTTTTTTAAGGTTTTATTTATTTATTTGAGAGAGAGAGAGAGAATGAGAGAAAGCATGAGAGGGAAGAGGGTCAGAGGGAGAAGCAGACTCTCCACTGAGCAGGGAGCCCGATGCGGGACTCGATCCCGGGACTCCAGGATCATGACCTGAGCCGAAGGCAGTCGCTTAACCAACTGAGCCACCCAGGCGCCCCTCAAGTCTCATGTTCTACCAAATGAGTCAGCCAGGCGCCCTTAGTCCCAACTTCTAACACCACATTGGACAGCTATAGTCTTAAACAATTCCCACTGGTTGTTTTGATAAATGTCCTGAAGACAGTACTCTTTGCACAGAGAAAGTTCTCAGGCAAGTCAAATAAAGACAAGTTCTGGAAATGGAGCTTTTCAGCAGGCCACTAGACAAGTTAAATAGTCACAATTCTCTGGGAAGGGGTCTCTTACAGAGCTGTAAACTCATTCTGTCCTCTCCAGCAGCTTTTGGTTTTCACAGATACAGCAGTGGAAATGCTGTTAATTTTTCAAGGTCACTGCAAAGCAAGGAAAGTGAGGATGGGATTAGGGCAAGTTAAAACACCATCAAGTTCATCACATTTTTACTGAATTTAGCCATTTTTCTGAATAAACTTTACTCAGATTGTTGCAAGCCATTTGTTAATCTCCAAAGTTCTGAACAAGCTGATTTTGTTGGTTTGTTCTAGTGTTCTTGTTGCCTCTATGGAAAAGTGCATTTTCAAAGAACTTTACTCTGTCATTCTGGAAGTCAGCCTGGAACAAAGGTTTGAGGGAGAGGTACCAGTGCAACAGAAGTAGATAACATGGGAGGATAGGTCATCTGCTTATGTAACTTACTTGTGCCCTTTGGCCCTGCATATGCCCCAATTCTGAAATTATCACTCCATCTTACAATGGATCACAGCTAGATCTGCTGATCCTATGCCTTAATGAAGAGCTCTGGCCACATGGTCACTTAATCAGGTACTTGGTGTCTACTATGTCAATAGCATGCCAGGACCTCTGTTTTGTTTTGTCTTTTAAGATTTTATTTACTTGTCAGAGAGAGAGAGAGACAGAGAGCGCAAGCAGGGGGAGAGGCAGGCAGAGGGAGAAGCAGACTACCCACTGAGCAAGGAGCCCGATGTGGGACTCGATCCCGGGACCCCGGGATCATGACCTGAGCTGGATGCAGCCGCTTAACCGACTGAACCACCCAGGCGTCCCAGGAGCTCTGTTTTGAACAGTGTATAATTCTCTGCTGCAGGTAGCATGCCTTACTCCAGAGCCCTATGTGTATCAGCTGTGATTTTCATTTTGGAGCTGGCATAAACTTCACATGATGCATCTTCTCCTTGTAGATTCTCTTATACCATAGAATATAATGGGTCACATGGCCCAAGAAGTAGGGCTGCTTGTACTACCGCTTGAACTGCTGTGGAGCCCTTTCCTACTCTGGGCCTCATTTAAAGCTGGCAGACCCCCTTGTCTCTTGGTAAAGTATAAAGCAGTATTTCCAAGTGTGTAATATGCTGCCTCCAAAACCCAAGGCCCATCAGGCATTATGCTTCCTTTTGAGTGGTAAAATGTGCATGATGGAATAATGTGACTTTTACTTTGGAGGGGATATTCCAGCATGCCTGAAACTACCAGTCCCCAAAACCTTCACTAGTGTGGCAGGGCCCTGAATCTTTGTAGAACCCTCTGAAACATGTGTGTCCTATCCAGGCCTCCAACAAGTGTTTGTATTTTTGGCTTATCTGGTCCAAATAATACAATGTCATCAATAAAGTGGACCACTATGATGTTCAGCAAGATGTCCAGATGGTCAAGGTTCTTTCAGACTTTATTATGACAGAGGGTAGGAGAGTTAACATAGCCCTGGGGCAAGACTTTAAATGTATACTGTGGTCCACCCCATGTGAATGTGAACTTCTTCCAGATAGAGACGGGTAGGATGCATTTACCAAATTAATGGCTAATACCACAGACTGAAGCCATGTTAGTCTGCTCTAACAAAATTGGGGCTATAATTTAGATGAGTTTTTCATCCTTCAAAGCTCTACCTTGCATTTTGTTTGGGTCTGATAGGTAAATTAAGTGGGCAAACATCACCCTTGCATTTAAGTCTTTAAGGGTGGCTTTCATCTCTGCCATTCTCCCTGGAGTGCAATATCATTTTTTAAAATTTTTTATTGTTATGTTAATCACCCTACATTACATCATTAGTTTTTGATGTAGTGTTCCATGATTCATTGTTTGTGCATAACACCCAGTGCTCCACGCAGAACGTGCCCTCTTTAATACCCATCACCAGGCTAACCCATCCCCCACCCCCCTCCCCTCTAGAACCCTCAGTTTGTTTTTCAGAGTCCATCATCTCTCATGGTTCATCTGTACCTCTGAAACAAATAATGCAATATATGTTAAGAGCAATATTATTTTTTATTTATTGTCTTGGATGCGCAGGAGGGAACAGTTTCAGAGGCTTCTACTTGACTTTTCTCACTATTTAACAGCATTTATCCAACAGGCAAAAGAACAGATTGTTGGGAGAGGGAATCTGCCATGAGTTCTGAATATCCCTGAACAATCTTGTTAGGTACTCCAAGACCTAAGCCAAGGTCTCAACTTCTTTCTATCCAGATTTCTCAAGGTTGTGTTTGCAGCAAGGCACTTTGAGACATGAGCTAATATCTCCCACCAGGACAAAGAACAGGATTACATACTGCTTATTGTAAAAATGGTAGATTTCTCAAACTCAGTAATCTCCTACAACACAACCCACTGCATACAGGTATCCATCTGGACCCTCCACATTGCCCCCTTGGGAATTGAGGGGCAAGGGGAACTGATGTAAATACGCTGCTCATGCTGCTTGCTTGTTGTGCTGTAATAAAGTCCTTTGTTTCTGACTCAGGAGTCTCATATACTACCAGCATCCATGAAACAATAACAGGATGATTTATTAGCTTGTAAGAAAAGTAAAATCCTAGTCCCTGACAGCAATATAGGGGTTCTGCTAACTCTCAAGTATATTCATGTTTTCTGGCATTATATAGAATATCCACTCTAACATGCTCATTTCTCTTAGCTTTTTGATCCCTTCCTCCATTATTTGCCATGATAGTTCTAGCATTTCCACTTCACTTAAGAGTGGACCGTCACTCTTCAGGCTTCCAAGAGGCAACCAAGCAGCATAAAAGAACCATTTCCAAAGATCTCTAACAGGTGTTAAATTTTGAATCATAGGATATTGGTCCCATATGGATAAACTGTTACCCAGTTTTGTTTAATGATCTTTGATCCAGCAATCTCAAAGTCTGTTACCCAGGGAACCCAACCAATGACTTACATGCTCTCCTGGCTCTTAAGGGTATATGTTAGCTAGGCTCTGCAGCTCTTTTTTTTTTTTTTTTTTTTAAGATTTTATTTATTTGAGAGAGAGAGAGCGTTGAGAGGAGAGAGACTCAGAGGAAGAAGCAGACTCCACACTGAGCGGGGAGCCTGATGTGGGATTCCGGGACTCCTGGATCATGACCTGAGCCGAAGGCAGTCGCTTAACCAACTGAGCCACCCAGGCGCCCTGCAGCTCTTTTGATGTATAGCCCTTTTCTCCCTCAGCAGGCCTAGCACTTCCCTGCTGGATTTTGTTGACTTGATTCTAGTCATTGGTTTTTTGCCAGGAGAAGAAATAGGAATATATCCTATGGAGGGTATGAATTGTCCTGCAAGAGAGAATCCCCAAGAATCTTCAAGAAAGGGGAGAGTGCTATCCTTTAATGGAGAGAAATGAGCTACTTCTGTAGGCTCAGAGGATTCAGAGGAATTTTTAGTGCATTGATCTAAAGGATTTTGAGTTCATTGATCCAGAGGTCCTCATCCCAAATCTCAGGGTCCCACTCCTTGCCAATCCTTGCCACTCCTTGCCCTGACTTTTGTATAGCAGATCCGACCTGACAGAGAATCCAGTTTTCTTTGGAACTCTGCTACTTCTAAAATAATAATTAAGTCCCGCGCTCCAGCTATAGGCAATGAGAGTCTCTTTGTATGCTGCCAAGGAGGGTCTCTGGTTTCACACTTCACCTTATTTAGGTGATTAATGACCTCAGCCTTTCACTGTCTTTCTTTAAAGCATGAATAGCTAGAAGAAATGGCCATCCAATTCCAAAGTTCTTATATAATTATGTCCCTTGAAGCCCTCACATGACTCTCCATTGCATCCCTTCCTGCCAGTCTTCTACCCCAGCTCCCCAGAGACGGAGTTTTAACAATTACACAACCATTTGCCAAGGGTCAACACCTACACCAGTGATCAGGTCTTCATTGTAAACTGGCTATTGGGTGAAGCAGCTTCAAAATCCTATTTTAGTTTCATAAATTGGTTTCTCTGGGAATCAGACTCGAGACTCTCCGATTTACATGCAAGCATTTTATTTGGGAGTGCTATAGGGTTAGGGTTGCCAGATAAAATACAGGATGCTCAGTTAAGTTTGAATTTCAGATAAACGACAAATAATGCAATATTTGGGACAAGCTTATATTAAAAATTATTCTTATCTCAAATTCAAATTTAACTGGGCGTTTTGTGCTTACATTTGCTAAATCTAGCAACTCTATCTAGGGAACAACACCTATGAGAGGTGAAGAAGCAGGCTTGTGAAGGGGGAGAGGTTGAACTATGAAGCCATTGCAAGAGAGACCGGCTGACTCTACAGAGTGCCCCCTAAGGGCTCTCTGCCTTGAAGAAGGAGGGCAAAACTTTATTTCTTCACATCAACCAACCAGTGGATGCAGGTTGCCCAGTGGCAGTGGTCATGATTTTGGGTGAGGTAGAGTCTTGATATTTGCTATTTTCTCTGCCTGGAGCATTGTCCCACCCCCTCCAAATATCCATCCACCTACATGGCTTGATCTCTCACTTCCTGTCTTTATTCAAATGATACCCTCTCAATAAAGCCTTCTTAACCTATTTAATACTAAAACACACTGCCTCCACTTGTGGTACTCTCTGTTCCCCTCCTTGCCTTGTTTTTATTAACAGATATACCACCATCGTATATATTGTGTATTTTATGTATTTCTTTGTTTATGATTTGCCTCTGTCTCTAGTATGTAAGCTCATGATTGCTTATTCATGAGGAATTTTTGTCTGTTTTGTGCACTGCTGTATCCCCAGGGCCTAAAACAGCCCAATATATAGTAGGCCCTCATTAAATATGTGAGGAAATGCAAAACTCACAGAGAGGGAGAGGGACAGAGGGACAGAGGAGAGAAAAAGATGGGGATGGAGAGAGGAGGAAAGGATGAAGGAAGGAGAGAAGGAAAGGGAGGGCCTTTTGATTTTAATGATTTGGCTCATGTAACTGTGAGGGCTCACAAATTTGAAATTTATAGGGCAGGTTGGCAGGCTGGCAATTCAGGTGAGAGTTGATATTGTAGCCTTGAGTCCAAATTCCAAAAGTTGGAAACTCAGACAGGGTTGTAGTCTTGAGGAGAATTCCTTCTTTAAGAAAGCTCAGTCTTGGGGCACCTGGCTGGCTCAGTTGGTACAGCATGCAACTTTATATCTAAGGGTCATGAGTTCAAGTTTCATGTTGGGTATAGGGGCTACTTAAAAAGAATAAGAAAAAAAAGAAAGAAAGAAACTTCAGTCTTTGCTCTTAAGACCTTCAATTCATTAGATGAGGCCCACACACATTATAGAGAGTAATCGGATTTAAAGTCTACTAAAAATAAACACTAATCACATCTAAAAAAAATACCTTCACAGGAATATCTACACTAGTGTTTGAACAAACAACTGGGTACCATAGCCTAGCCAACTGACACATAAAATTAACCATGGCAGCACAAAAAAGAAAAAATAATAATTGAAAGATACACAGTCCCTGCTCTTGAGGGGTGGTGGGAAAGACAGGTAAGAAATACAGGAGACTGAGACAAATGCTATACTACAGAGGCACAAAGAAAGTTCTGTGGAAGGGCAGAATTTTTGGTGGGGGCCAGCTGTAAAGACTTTATGAGAAGTGATCCTTGAATCTGGCAGGATATGTGGAATTTTGATAGAAGGAGGGGCGTTTCAGATTAAGAGGCCTGAAAATGCTTGGCACATTTGGTAAATGGCCATGAGTCTTCAGGAAGTCAGTCATAAGGACTGACCATAGCATCTACCTCCTGTACCTTTAATTCAGTGCTAACATTATGCTGCCTTAATTTGTTCGTTATTATTTGTTTTTGCATGTATAAGTCTTGTTTCCCTATTCCTGAGAGCAGGCAGGGACAACATATTATACTCGTTTTTTTATTCTTCATAATTCTCAGTTCATAGAAAGTACTTCAAATTGTATCTAATTAAAGTACATGCCTGAGGTGGACTTGCCTGGACTTGCCCCCGAAGATCAGAAGTGGGCTCATGATCCAGCCTTAGCCACTCTCTTCAGAACATCAGAAGCCTGGATGTGCAGCTTTTCCCATGAATATATAAGCCACCCCACATCTTTCTTTCTTTTTTTTTTTAATTTTATTTATTTATTTGACAGAGAGAGAGAGAGACACAGCGAGAGAGGGAAAACAAGCAGGGGGAGTGGGAGAGGGAGAAGCAGGCTTCCTGTGGAGCAGGGAGCCTGATGTGGGGCTCGATCCCGATCATGACCTGAGCCGAAGGCAGACGCTTAACGACTGAGCCACCCAGGCGCCCCTATAACTCCTTATTTTTAACTAGATTTTGTTAATTAAAAAAGGAGAGCATGTATTCTAATAGTTCAAAGAGGTATTCAATGAAAAACACTTCTCCCTCCCTTTCCAGTTCTTTAGTGAGAGAGGGAGTGATTTTGAGTTTGTACTAGGGGCCACTGTTCACATTAGATCTTCCAGCCCAGCCCCTGAGCCCACATTTAAGTGCCATTTGGAGAGACGGAGTCCAAAGTTAAAAGGGACAGTTGTGGGTGTCCTGGTATCACAGTGTAGCTCAAAGGATGAGAATGTATTCTGCCTACCTGGGTAGGAACCCACAGGGCTATGACACTAGGAAGGCTCCAGAGGCAGAGTGAAGCTTTGACACATCAAAGCTCCCAGCTCACCAATGACTTGAATGGTGCAGGTTCAGGCCCAAGGTTCTGCTAACAGGCCCAATGACTTTTAAGCAGGGAGAGGAGCAAAAGGAGGAAGCAAAAGAAAGCAGCTCAGAGTCAAGGTATCCGTAGACTTCCTCATCCTTAATGGTGTATGGTGACATAAGAAGGTGTCCTCAAAGTGTAGTGGTTGAGATCTTGGATTCTGGAGTTGGCCTTTCAGGGCTTTATCCTGGCACTGCCATTTACTACTTCCTACTGGTACCTACTCCACAGGGATTTATGAGGATTTGCTCATGTAACTTATGTGAACAGTGTAACCCAATGTCTGGTTCATGGTAATTTTTTTTTTTTAAGATTTTATTTATTTATTTGACAGAGAGAGAGAGAGAGAGAGAGACAGCGAGAGAGAATACAAGCAGGGGGAGTGGGAGAGGGAGAAGCAGGCTTCCCCCGGAGCAGGGAGCCCGACATGGGGTTTGATCCCAGGACCCTGGGACCATGACCTGGGCCAAATGCAGACACTCAATGACTGAGCCACCCAGGCGCCCCTGGTTCATGGTAATCTTTAGTCTTTCTTTCTTTCTCTCTCTCTTTTTCTTTCTTTCTTTCTTTCTTTCTTTCTTTCTTTCTTTCTTTCTTTCTTTCTTTCTTTCTTTCTTTTCTTTCTTTCTTTCTTTCTTTCTTTCTTTCTTTCTTTCTTTCTTTTCTTTCTTCCTCCCTTCCTTCCTTCCTTCCTTTCTTTTTCTTTCTTTCTTTTTCTTTCTTTCTTTCTTTCTTTCTTTCTTTCTTTCTTTCTTTCTTTCTTTCTTTCTTTCTTTCTTTCTTTCTTTCTTTCTTTATTTTTTTCTTCATTACTTACTTCCTTACTTTCTTTATTTCCTTTCTTTTTCTCTCTTTCATTGAAGCGAGGTATAATTGACATATAACATTATGTTAGTTTTAGGTGTGCAACATAATAATTTGGTATTTGTATACATTGTGAAATGATCAATCTTTAGTGTTATTATTCTTACAAAGGCATTCATGAGGATGAGGAGACCTCAGCAGATAGCCCTAGTGAAAAACAACAGAGCTAAACAAAAGGAAAAGAACCTCAGAAATAACAGGGGCCTTTGCAGTAGCAGGGATGGGGCTGAGCTAGAAGAATGTTGTTTATTTTTGTGAAGGGGAGTCCACTGTTTTTACTCCCTTGCCTCTGAGTCTGCAGGAGACGTGAGTTTCAGGTCAGACAGGGAGTGAAGCTAAAATTCACAGTGGATTTTGAATGCTTAGCTGAGAAACTTGGATTTCATTCAAAAGGTTATGAAGAACAATTGAAGAAAACTGTACTAAGATTAATCCAGGGACACCTGGGTGGCTCAGTCAGTTAAGCATCTGCCTTCAGCTCATGTCATGATCCCAGGGTCCTGAGATAGAGTCCCGCAGCGAGCTCCTTGCTCAGCGGGGAGCCTGCTTCTCCCTTTGCCTGTCTCTCTCTCTGACAAATAAAATATTTAAAACAAAAGATATTAAAAAAAGATTAATCCAGAATTCTATACAAATAAGTAGGAAAAAGGGCAGCTCCAAGAAAGAGAGACCAATTAAAAGATTATTACTAGAGACTGTGGGAGACAACATAAAGTGCTGAAATAGTATAGTAGCATTAAGAATGGAAATGAAAGGACAGATGTGAAAGAAACACTTGATGACAGAACTATCCCAGAATATATAAAGCATCTGCTTGCCCAAACCTTCAACGTGTTCCAGTCCAAATCCTAGAGTTTTAAAAACTATGTAAACCAGAACTTTCCTATATGTAATCCAATAATCTACTGGATTTCTTTTCATTATTTGTGTATATTGTTTTAAATAAGTAAAATTTTTTTCTAGACCAAACTCCTAATTATTTTATTGAACACCACATTAAATGATGGTGCTTTAGCACAGATAACTGATTTTCTTTTCCCAGATCATTTTATACTTGTAGATTTTTTTTAAGATTTTATTTATTTATTTGAGAGAGAGAGAGAGCACAAATGGTTAGGAGGGGCAGAGAGAGAGGGGGAGGGAGAAGTAGACTCCCCGCTGAACAGGGAGCCTGATGTGGGGCTCTATCCCAGGACCCCCAGATCATGACCTGAGCCGGAGTCAGATGCTCAGCCGACTGAGCCACCGAGGTGCCCCTACACTTGTAGATTTTAAACTATTTTACCATCTGCTGACCCATTATAAATCAAACAAATTATTAATAAAGTTTATAGTAAGTGGCAAATATGTTATTTAACAAAACATCATTATTACTGTATTGTTGCTAACAAATGTCCATTTCTAACATCAGTGGTTTATTTCCTTTCATATTGCCTTAAAATATTTATTCTCCATTGTTTAAAAAAAAAGAAACAGGTCGCAAACGAAGTCACCTTCCTCCAGGATAGCAAAATGAGATTTTAACTGCAGTTTCAACCTCTCTCAGGAACATGACCTTTAATCAATTTAGAATTTCCTGATCAATGTTAGTGAGGTAAGTTGCGTGATAGATCCCTGACAATCCCTCCAAGAACGGTGATCTTGCCTGAAGCAATCCACTCTATAGAAACCTTCTGTTTGGGGCACCTGGGTGGTTCATTTGTTAAGCGTCTGCCTTTGGCTCAGGTCATGATCCCCGGGTTCTGGGATTGAGCCCCGTGCCTGCTTCTCCCTCTCTCACTCCCCCTGCTTGTGTTCCCTCTCTCACTGTCTCTCTCTCTGTCAAATAAATAAATAAAATCTTAAAAACAAAAACAAAAACAAAAACCTTCTGTTTTGTACAGCTTCTAAGAGCTCCTTGTTCCTTGCTAGATAGGATGCTGCCTGATTTATGAATCATTTAATAAAGCCAATTGGACCTTCAAATTCACTCAGTTGAATTTTGCCTTTTTTTTTTTTAATTTTGCTTTTTAACAGATTTGGTGGTAAGGGCAGGACCAAAGAAATTTCCAGTGGTTTGAGGGACAATGAGAAACACAGGTGTGCTGTGAACTTTTTGAGTTGTCTTTCTTGCCAGTTCTGAAGGCCATGGGTAATTTCCTCTTGATTCTGAGCTCACGCTCTATGCATCCAAGCTACTGATCTAATTGGCTTTTCAGTCTGCAATTCCCAATTGGTGTAACTTCCTAGCCCCTGATTCTGTCCCAAGATCCACATGAGAACTGTTAGTAGCCCCTGATTCTGTCCCAAGATCCACATGAGAACTGTTAGTAGAACATAGATAAGGAATTCACAGTTCCTTATGTATGTGAAGCCCCCTGTCTGCAGTCCCCGTTCGTTGCTATTTCCCATTTGTCCGCAGGTTCAATCCTTTCCCCAGTCCAAGGTCCACAATAGGAAGTGCTGGAGGTGTGCATAGTAACATCTAAACTGCACCCTTTGGCATCCTTCCCCGGATTCTATGCTGGGAATGACTGGTGGCAGCTGCAGTTCTCCATTTGTTGGGAATCAGTCTGCAGTCCCCATCCTTTGGGGTCTGCTGTTTTGAGTCTTTTTCCCAGTCTCTAGCTCATTGGTTAATGCCAGTAGATTAAGGTGCACATATTTGTTTGCCTCATTTTGTACAGTTAAAGGTTATTGCTAATGGGAATCTCAGAAGCTGCCACAAAATTGGTGGGCATGGATTGAGCATTTAAAAGCTGTTAGAGCACTCACCACCTAATTCAAAGACTCCCGTGTTAGGATAAGTTGATCATAAAATGAGTTAGACTGACACTCGGTCACCTGCCCAACCTCCAGAAAATTTCAGTGCAACAAGGTACATTATAAAATACCACATAATCCCCAACCTCACAGCACATCCCTCTTAGTATTAATATGGTTCCAAGAGACCCAAAAGGCTAGCTAAAAAGATGGGATCTTTGGGGCAACTGGGTGGCTCAGTCGTTAGGCGTCTGCCTTCAGCTCGGGTCGTGATCCCAGGGTCCTGGGATCAAGCCCCACATCCGGCTCCCTGCTTGGCGGGAAACCTGCTTCTCCCTCTCCCACTCCCCCTGCTTGTGTTCCCTCTCTCGCTGTCTCTCTCTGTCAATGGGATCTTTAATTTCTAAAAAGTCAAACACACTATCTTCCAGCACAACTGTTTATTTTATATTTAAGGATTGTGGTCCCAAAAGCTGTAGATACGTACAAGATGGCAAAATCTTATTAAAAAGAATGGTCGTAATGAGGAACATTCTAATTAGACAAGATCATTTAAGAAGTGCACTTTAAAACAAAGATTCCCAAATCAAACCAACAGAATGGGATACCTATTTTAATTGGCACACAGAAAACTCCAAAAGGTTTAAAAATTCCACAATTGCTTCACTGTAAGTTTCATTGCAAAGGCTAATGAAAAATTAAATGTATAAAATGTACTTAAAACAAGACTATAAGACTATGTAACTCCTACTGCTCCCTTCTATCCTCCCTTACTTGGGTACTCTGAATTGTTTTTCTGCTTTGAAAATGACTATATGACTGTAAAAAAAAAATGTCCAACAAGATAAAGGCCTTATAGACACCCCCATATTTACCTTCAAAGGGCCCTCCTAGAGTTGGCAGAACACTGCAAGATTTTCTTGCAAACTGCTATGTTTTACCTTAAAGAGACAACTATTAAATATAAACTAAAATTAAAAATAATGGAAGAGTCTCCGGGGGTGCCTGGATGGCTCAGCCGTTAAACATCTGCCTTTGGCTCAGGTCATGATCCCAGGGTCCTGGGATTGAGCCCCGTGTCAGACTCCTTGCTCCACGGGAAGCTTGCTTCACCCTCTCCCGCTCCCCCTGCTTGTGTTCCCTCTCTCACTGTGTCTCTCTCTGTCAAATAAATAAATAAAATCTTAAAAAAAAAAGTCTCCCAAATTCTGGTAGGTACCAGAGCCTGCAGAGGGAATCCTGGGAAAACTGGTAGAAGCCAGCAAAGAGTGAGAATTCTTTTCAGAATCAGCTCTCCCTAATCTCTGGAGTGTCTAGTTGAGAAAGGAAAATAAAATTTCATGTTGTCCTTTCCTTTCCAAATCCAGACCCATTGGATAGTGATCTTTTTTCTCTCAAAGATAGCTACTGCCTTCTTGCTTCTCTCATTTTGTATCCTAAGAACTTGGCCTAGCTTTATTCCTGCATGGGACATGCAGGTTGTTGATTCTTTCTTTTGGCTATTTTTGGGAGTGACTCTGGATCATGTAAAGATATCATTTGCACCTTCTTTGAGGACACCCCTTGGTTCCATAGGATTCTTTAATATTGCCAGAAATATTTACTGTTTGTTCTGGCTGGAACCTGACAAAATATTTGAAAGGATTTAATAACTCTATGATCATAAATTTGGCCAGATTGGAAGCTGATACTCAGAGCCTCATAGGAATTTTTTTAGTCCTTCTCTCCCAATCTAAATGTACCCAGAGGGAAGAGAACACATTCCAAACATAGATGGATGGGTATGTCAGTCCTTTGATATGCAACTAACCTTGCCTTTATTTATTTCAAAAGGCTTGTAAGTACTGAATTCTGACCTTAAGAGAACAAAAGTCCTTTTAGGGGGTACTACATTCTTTCCTTGTGCTTTGAGATGTAAATGTTTTACCCAGTCTTCTCTAGGAATTCTTACCTAGCTATGTCTTTAAAATATTAACTTAGGGACACCTGGGTGGCTCAGTCGTTAAGTGTCTGCCTTCAGCTCAGCTCATGATCCCAGGGTCCTGGGATCAAGCCCGGCATCAGGTTCCCTGCTCAGCGGGAAGCCTGCTTCTCCCTCTCCCACTCCCACTGCGTGTGTTCCCTCTCTCGCTGTGTCTCCCTCTGTCAAATAAATAAAATCTTAAAAAAAAATAGAAAATATTAACTTAATGGCACTCCTGGGTGGCTCAGTTGGTTAAGCATCTGCATTCAGCTCAGGTCATGATCCCAGGGTTTTGGGATCAAGCCCCGCATAGGGTTCCCTGCTCAGCAGTGAGTCTGTTTCTCCCTCTCCCTCTCCCCCTCTGCCTGCTTGTTCTCACTGAAATAAATAAATAAAATCTTAAAAAAAAATCAACTTAAAAAAAAAAACCCACCAACTTAAGGGAGATATTTATTAACAAAGGAAAAACAAAATGGGGAAAATTATTTGAAACTTAGGTGAATTTAAAAAAAACTTAAATGTCTTCTCCACAAATATGCAACTCATGGTTAAAATTTTAGAATGGAATCTATGTGGTCTCTGTTTGTGTCAGCCTGTATGTTCCTGTGTGTGTATATATTTATATGTCATAAATGCATGGTATTTCCTACCTCTGAATGGTACTGCCAAAATTAACTTGTAAAAGAGCTCTATATAATTGGTTTAAAGAAAATTAAGCCCTTATATAAATTAAATTCTCAAAAATGTAATAAAAATTAACCCAAATAAGTTTCAAAGAAAATATTCTCTATTAGAGCTAGTTTAAAATGTTGGTTTAATTAAAACAGGTATATCTTTAGGGTTATCAGCATTAAATATAATACTTTTATTCTACATGGGTTTATTAATCAAATAAGTTCATGTTATCTCTTACAAAATTTGTCACCAAGAAAAACAGCTTGAGGTGATGGTTGACTTTGTCTACTGTCATGAAGTTTTTGTAGGTCATCTAAACATAATTTTTAAGAACAAGTAAATTAAATAGATATAAGTAGGATAAAAAGCTTTTAGGTGAACTCTTAAAATAGTTCCTCCAAATCTTTTTGGTAACCCAAAACCTTAAAATTTTGCTAAGTTAAATTAAATGATGGATAGTCAATGGATTTCTAGATCATTTCCAAATAAGATAAAATATTGCAACATTAATTACTGAACATAGGTTTATCCACTTTTGGCTTCCTTTTACAGAGAAACTAAAAGATATTTGGGTCTATTAATAAGCATGTTTTGTGCCACACTGAAAAATCCACTATGAGAAAGCATATGTTTTTAGAAATTATAAGATATATTTATAAATTTGCCAAGCCACAGAATGCTAATGTTAAAGACAGTTCATAATTTTTACTTCTTTATTTTCACTAAAAATTAAGGTTTTTAAAGGTTAAAAATTCTAATATATGTAATTAAAACTACTAGAAATGATAAGGGAAACATCTTTGTATATAAGAAAAGTAGGACAAGAGAAGTTATGAGGAGTAGAGATGCATTTTTTTTTTTGAGGGAAAAGGAAGTAATTTTGTCCTAAAGTGAAACTGGTTACTTCAGGATGATAAAGAAGAGATTAAAAAATAAATAAATCAAAAGTTGGGAAGAGAGAGAGAATCTTACCTTATTTGGCCAATTTGGCTAAAATCAAATGAATTTATTATGAGAGTTATAAAATTAAGCTTTAATAAAAGTCAATAATATACTTATGCCAAACAGGAGCTTAATTTTCATTCATCTGCTAAAAAGAAAATGTCTTCTTACACTTGGTCTGCTTTTGATAGGAGATTATAAAAGGTTTTTCCTTACATTTTAAGCAATCTGCCTAGAAAACAAAGATTTTGTGTCTTGCCAATGTAATTTCCTATGTTGTCTTTATCAGGTCTTCTGATTACTTAAGAAAGTTGAATCTTCTCTATTAAAAGAGCAAGTGGGGTTTTTTTTGTTTGTTTGTTTGGTTTGGTTTGGTTTTTTTACAACTATTAAAATTTCTGTATTTGCCTGCAAAGTTTTAAATTGTTGCTATGGTTAAATAGATAACTAAGTATATTTTATAGTGACCTATAACCCTATTTGACTAGGTGTTTCTGAAGCCTTTTGGTATTTTTGACAAAACTTTCCAAAATCATATTCTAAATGAAGTCTTTTTGACTTCAAACTAACTCTGCAATTTTTTGGAGGATCCCTGGAACATCTTAAAAGATTTGTTCTGTCTCCTTATAAAAAAGGAAATGTTAAACTGATTAGGCTTTTTGATATGTTAAATTACATAGGAAGCACTATCAAATAAGAAGTAATACTAAGCCTTCTTTATGTTGTATTTGCATAGGTATATAAGTGTTCTAGAAATTGTATGAAATTCCTAGAAATCTGATATGTCCTGGTATAATGTTATCAGTCATAATTCTAGTTATTATTTTAAAACATTGCATGTTAGAGAAATAACCAAATTTCCTTGTCAATTCCCTTATAATGAACTCTCAACAGAACTTTAACAATGGGCATTTTAGATCTTTGTCATTTATAGACAGTTATTGTATTATTCAGATGCTTTTGCAAAAGTGACCCTGCAATAGTGCTTCATCCTCAAGGAGATTCATAGAAAGGGCTCTGGCAAACATATGTTTCTGATAACATTAAGACCATATAACTGAACTGGGTATTTCCAAAGTAATAGCAAAAACTAGATTCAGAGGCACCTGGGTGGCTCAGTCGGTTAAGCATCCAACTCTTGGTTTCAATTCAGGGTCCTGGGATCAAGCCCTGCATCCGGCTCTGCACTCAGCACAGAGTCTGCTTGAGATTCTTTCCCCCTCACTCTCCCTCCCCTTCTGTTCCTCTCCCAGCTCTTGTGCTCTCTCTCTCTGTCTCTCCCAAATAAATAAATAAAATCTTTAAAAAAAGAAAAAGAAAAAACTGGATACAAGCAGAACAAGAGTTAATAACATGAGAGTGAATAAACTGAGGATGATTATAATTTTTGATGACTTTTTGTCTGAAACATTGCTGATTCCTTAATGTTTCATTTTCCTAAATGTAAGGAAACCTTTTCTCTCTCTCTTTTTTTAAAAGATTTTTAAAGATCCCTACTTCCCTAGTCAGGAACAAATGTAAAAAGAATATGATCAGGAATCTTTCCTTAATTCTTGAAAATATTGCAGAATCCACTGCTAGGACCATAGCTGCCCAACAAAAATCTTTAGACTCTCTGGTCAAAGTTGTACTCCATAATAGGATAGCCCTTGATTATCATTTAGCTGAGCAAGGAGGTATCTGTGCTATGGTCAACAGCGCCTGCTGCACCTGATTAACGCTTCTTCTAGGGAAGTTAAAGCTCAATTACATATGATCCTGAGGAAGGCACTTGGCTTAAAAAGGTGACTCCTTCAACATATCTTTCTTTGACTGATTTGCTTTTGATTGGTTTGGGTTGGAAATACACTCCAGACATTGGGAATTATCCTGCTTATAGTAATCACAGTACTCTCCTAGTGCACTGTCTTCTCTCAAAAGCATGGATGCGTGTTCATAGCTGCTAACCACCAAGAAAATGATCTCACTAAGACTGGTATGCCAGGGGCGCCTGGGTGGCTCAGTCATTTAAGAGGCTGGCTCTTGATTTCGGCTCAGGTCATAATCTCAGGGTCCTGGGATCCAACCCCAAGTCAGGCTTGTGCTCAGCAAGGAGTCTACTTGAAGATTCTCTCTCTGTCCCTCCCCCTGCTCACGCACGTGTGTGTTCTCTCTATAAAATAAATAAATAAATCTTTAAAACAAAAAACAGAAAAATCTTTAAAAAAAAATTGGTATGACAGAGAAGGAATGAAGAAAATGACCAGCTAAAAATTGTGAACCTAGGGGCGCCTGGGTGGCTCAGTTGGTTAAGCGACTGCCTTCAGCTCATGTCATGATCCTGGAGTCCTGGGATCGAGTCCTGCATAGGGCTCCCTGCTCAGCAGGGAGTCTGCTTCTCCCTCTGACCCTCTCCCATCTCATGTTCTCTCTCTCTCTCAAATAAATAAATAAAATCTTTTAAAAAATAATTGTGAACCTAAAGTCTTAATTTATAAACACTACAGGAATTTAGGAAAAACTCCACAAGAACTACAGAACAGTAGTTGAGCATGGTGCAAATGCCTTCAATTTTGATCACCTCTCTTATTTAGGCTGAGAGTCTGATCAAAAGAAGGGAACTGTTTAAAAAAAGACACAATAGGCCCCAAATGGAGTCACTTACCCCCATGACAGCAAAACAAAGATTTAACTGCAGTTTCAACCTCCCCCAGGAATGTGACCTTTAACCAGTCAATCTGGAATTTCCTGATCAATACTAGTGAGCTAATATGTCCGACCAACCCCTGCCCTTCCCCCAGAGAAAGGTGTCTTTACCTGAAACAACCCACTCTTTGTTAGAAAACTTCCTTTTCCCTCTCCATCGGTCTATAAAAACCTTACATTTTTGTACAGCAACTTGGAGCTTCTTTCTACTTGCTAGATGGGATGCTGACTGCTTCACAAATCATTGAATAAAGCAAATTAGACCTTCAAATTTACTTAGTTGAATTTTAGCACCATATTAAGGGAGGAAAAATTAAAAAAAAATAGGAGAAAAATAAATATGCCAAAGAAACTTATTAACAAATTACAACCAGAACACAGGATTTAAGAAAAATATATTGACATTAATGACTTTATTACTGCCATCACTTGCCACTATCTTCCCGGAATTCAGAATTTTGACACTAAATTCAGAACCAAAAATGATAGTAAAAATGTGCAAACCTAGGGCTATAATTTGTTAAGTTATCCAGGAATGAAACTCTTTAATACTATTATGTGATATTGTGATTTATAATAAGAAATGCATATTTTATTTTCATCCCCATCCCTGACACAGGTCTCCTAAACCCTTGTAATTTTCTAAGTGATGTGAGTGACAAAGGTGTTTTGATATTCTAATAAACCCCTTCCAACTACACCTGAGTTCATGTTAATGAGGTGACTTCTGCAAAGCACCTACGAAGGGGGATGCGTTGCCAGGGGATCCAACCCTGTGACTGAGGGTTGGAACTTTCATTTCCACCTCCCTGGCCTCCCGGGAGGAGAAAGGAGGTGGAGACTGAGTTCAATCACCAATGGCCAATGATTTAATCAAACACGCTGATATAATGAGGCCTCCATATAAAACCAAAAACATGGGTTCAGAAAGTTTCTGGGTTGGTGAACACTTGGACATTCAGGGAGAGTGGTGTACTCAGAGAGCATGGAAGCTCTGTGCCCATTTCTCCAGAAATGGGTTACCTTCTTTTATAATAAACAGTAATCTAGTAAATAAGATGTTTCTGAGTTCTGTGAGCTGCTTTAGCAAATTAATCAAACCCAAGCAGGAGGTTGTTGGAACCTCTGATCTGTAGCTGATCAGAATGGATTTGAACTGAACATGATGTGGGAAACAAAGGCAGAAGAAAAATTATTAAATTTCCTTACTACCTACAGCCCAATGACAAGTCCTTGAAACAGGCAGAGTGACATTCCACTAGGGACTCAACTGCCTCCATGTTAATACTTTCCTAGGGGCAAAAGGCAATCCTAGCCTGACCCCCCTCCACCCCCACGATCCTGTAAGTCTACTTTAACATATAAAAATTCCTTTGGAAACTTCCTTTATCTCTAAACCCCCCCCCAAGATACGTGTTGGCAATCATCTCCCAAGCATATGGCCCACTGATATACATCTGAAGGGTCTCATGACTAAGGTTTTATTAGATGGTAATAAATGACCTTTTCCCAACAAAAGCTAGCCGCCTCAAGGTCCTGGAAACCTTGCTTCCAAAATTCTTTAGAGACTTAGGCTGTCCCTAACCCCCTCCCAACTTCAAAGTATATAATGGGCCACTTCTGATGACCCCATTGCAGCTCTTTATGCCCACGGGTCCTGTCCCGGTGCTTTAATAAAATCACCTTTTTGCACCAAAGACGTCTCAAGAATTCTTTCTTGAGGGGCACCTGGGTGGTTCAGTCATTGAGCGTCTGCCTTCGGCTCAGGTCATGGTCCCAGGGTCTTGGGATAGAGCCTGCATCAGACTCCCTGCTCTGCGGGAAGCCTGCTTCTCCCTCTCCCACTTCCCCTGCTTGTGTTCCCTCTCTTGCTGTGTCTCTGTCAAATAAATAAAATCTTTAAAAAAAAAAAAAAAAAGGAATTCTTTCTCAGCCATCGGCTTCGAACCCTAACATCTTTCCTACAACAAACATCCTTAGATATTTTGGTAACCAAACCAATTTCACAGCTACCTTGATTGGACCAGGGATATAATACACACAATGGAGAGATAACGGGTGACCCACAAATACGATCTGACTAGCAGGCTTGCAACACAAGGCAACTTACTTCCCAACAAGCCTTTTCTCTGAAGCAGGTGTTCTCTGGGGCCATAAAACAGCCTCACAATTTTTTTAGTTAAAAGGGGACTTTTATTAATTTGTTAAATCAAATACTTGTTCAGTGCCTCTTATGAAGAGGTAAACTGAATGGCATAGTGGTTTAAAGCCAGGCATCCCCACTTATATGTAGTATTGTCATGAAGAGCAGAATTTGGGGGATAACAGAACTGGTTTTGAATCCTGACTGCCACATCCTAGGCCTTACTCCCTTAAGAAAATTACTTAAAATCCTCTCGAAATCAAAAGGGTCCACAGCCACAAAATGAGAATACCTCATAGGGTTAGGGATTCTTTGAAGATCAAATGAGATAAGTCATGTAAAATATTGTACACCATTTCTGCTACAATACATACAGTATTATGCTAGTATGTGGGCATGCAAGTTCTTTTTCTAGGATAAATGTGGTTACTAATGATGCTTTGCAAAAGAATATGTATATTTAGTACATGATATTAGAAAAAATGGTTGGTCATATGGAAAAAATTAAGTTTGATTCCTACATCACTCCGTACTGCAAAATAAATTCCAGACATATAAGAGATACATTTTTAAAAAGTACTAGAAAAGTGTTTTAAGTCTTATTGAAATAGGGAAAGCCTAAGTACGACACAAAACCCAGAAAATCCCAAAAATAAAATTGATAAATTCACCTACATAAAAATTTTTTAAATACTGTTAAGATTGTGCCTATATATAAAAATACTGTATTGTGCACTTAAAAAATGTTGTTATGAGGGTAGATCTTGTAAATGTCCTTCCAATGATTTTTTTTTAAATCTGCAAAACAAAAACTATTATAAGCAAAGGAAAAAATGAAAAACTGGGAATAATTTACAACACAACACAAAGACATAATTTCTTTAAAGATCCCTAACATAGGCGCCTGGGTGGCTCAGTTGGTTAAGCAACTGCCTTCGGCTCAGGTCATGATCCTGGAGTCCCGGGATTGTGTCCCACATTGGGCTTCCTGCTCAGCAGGGAGTCTGCTTCTCCCTCTGACCCTCTTTCCCTCTCGTGCTTTCTATCTCTCATTCTCTCTCTCTCTCAAATAAATAAATAAAATCTTTAAAAAAATAAAATAAAATAAAAAAATAAAGATCCCTAACAAGGGGCACCTGGGTGGCTCAGTTGGTTGAGCAACTGCCTTTGGCTCAGGTCATGATCCTGGAGTCCCGGAATCGAGTCCCACATCGGGCTCCCTGCTCAGCGGGGAGTCTGCTTCTGCCTCTGACCCTCTCTCCTCTCGTATTCTCTCTCTCATTCTCTCTCTCTCAGATAAATAAATAAAATCTTTAAAGAAAAATATTTAATTTTGAAGAAAGAATGCTATAAAAAAAAAAGATCCCTAACAAATGAATAAAAAGAAAGACCAGCAATGTAGCAGAAAAAAACATATGAACAGACAATTCATTAAAAAGGAATTATAAATGATTCAAAAATTTGGAAAGATGCTCAGATTCTCTCATAATAAAAGAAATGCCCATTTAAACTACAATTGAGGGGTACCTGGGTGGCTTAGTCAGTTAAGCATCTTTTTTTTTTTCAGATTTTATTTATTTGAGAGAGAGTGAGAAAGAGAGAAAGAGAGAGAGCAAGAGAGTGTGCACAAGCAGGAGGAAGGGTAGAGGGAGAAGCAGACTCCCCACCGAGCAGGGAGCCCATCATGGGACTTGATCTTAGGACCCTGGAATCATGACCTGAGCTGAAGGCAGATGTTTAACTGACTGAGGCACCCAAGGGCCCCAGCATCTGACTCTTGATTTCAGCTCAGGTCATTCTCTCAGGGTCCTGAGATTAAGCCCTGCATCAGACTCCATGCTCAGTGCAGAGTCTGCTTGAGATTCTCTTTCTCCCTCTCCCTCTGCCCCTCCCTGTGCTCGTGCTCTCTCTCTCTCTCCCCCAAATAAATAAATAAATAAAATCTTTTAAATAAATAAATAGAATACAATTGAGATACCATTTTTTTCACCTACAAGATTGGTTAAAAAAAAAAAGCAAACGAGTTGATTTCACACTATATTGGTGATAAGAGAAAATAGGCATTCTCATACATTTCTGAAGGTTATGAAAATTGATGTAACTCTATGGAGCCATTATGAAATATCTAAGAAAATTACACATGCATAAATCCTTTGAACCAACATCTACTTCTAGGGATTTGTCCTTTAAATATTCTTTCACTATATATATATAACATACATAACATATGTATATAGATATTCACTGTACTATTGTTTGTAATAATGAAACATTGGAGAATGTTTAAATAAATTGCAGTATATTTTTAAAAAACAGCATACTGTCTAGCCACTAAAAGAGAGAAGGCTCTATATATACAAACGTTCCTGTTATCTATTGTTGTGTAAAAACTCACCCCAAAATTTAGTGACTGAAAATATATAAGTTTGGGCAATTGGAGAGGGCAGTTAGTAAAAACTGGAGGAGGTGACTGTTACTTCAAATGTGAAGACAGCAATATAAAACTTTAGAGAGCATGAGGGATCAGGGAAACATGAGACAACCAAAGATCACAACAGTCTTACAGTACCTGATCCCAAATACATGGATATTTGTGATTTACCCAATAAAGAATTCAAAATAGCTGTCCTAAGGAAGCTCAATGAGCTATAAGAAAGCATTGACAATTCAACAAAACGAGGAAAACAATATATGAGCAAAATGAAAGGTTTAACAAAGAGATATAAATCATAAAAAAATAAAAACAAATTCTGGAACTGAAAAATACAATGAATGAAATGAAAAATGCAATAGAGAGCACCAACATCAGAACAGATCAAACAGAAAAAAGCACCTTTGAATTAAAAGACAAAAATTTTGAAATTACCCAGTCAGAGAATAACAAAGGAAAAAGAATGAAAAAGAATGGAGAAAGTCTATGTGATCTATGGAATACCATCAAAAGAAACAATTTGCAAATTATTGCAGTTCCAGAAGGAGAAGAGAGGGAAAAAGTGACAGAAAGGGGCAGAAAGCTTATTTAAAGAAGTAATGTCAGGGCACCTGGGTGGCTCAGTCAGTTAAGCATCTGTCTTCGGCTCAGGTCATGATCCCAGGGTCCTGGGATGGAGCCCCATGTCAGGCTCCCTGCTTGGCAGGGAGTCTGCTTCTTCCTCTCCCCTTGCCTCTCCCCCTGGCTTGTGCTCTCTCCGTCTATCACTTACTGTCTCTGTCTCAAATAAATAAGTTCTCTAAGAAAGAAAGAAAGAAAGAAAGAAAGAAAGAAAGAAAGAAAGAAAGAAAGAAAGAGAAAAAGACAGAAGAAAGAAGGAAGGAAGGAAGAAAGAAAGAGAAAAAGAGAGAAGAAAGAAGGAAGGAAGGAAGGAAGGAAGGAAGGAAGGAAGGAAGGAAGGAAGGAAGGAAGGAAGAAAGAAAGAGAAAGAAAGAAAGAAAGAAAGAAAGAAAGAAAGAAAGAAAGAAAGAAAGAAAGAAAGAAAGAAAGAAAGAAAGAAAGAAAGAAAGAAAGAAAGAAAGAAAGAAAGAAAAAGATATTTCATAATGGCTCCATAGAGTTACATCAATTTTCATAACCTTCAGAAATGTATGAAGTAAATGAAAGAAGTAATGTCTGAGAACTTCCCAAATTTGGGGAGAGATTTGCATATCCAAGTTCATGAATTTCATAGGTTCTCCCAAAATTCAACTTAAAGAGATCTTCTCTAAGACATATTATAATAAAACTGTCAAATATCAAAGACAAAGAGAAAATTGTAAAAGCAGCAAGAAAAATGCCTGTAATATAAAAGGGAATCCTCATAAGGCTATCAGCAGATTTCTTAGCAGAAACCTTATAGGCCAGAACAAAGTAGGATGATATATTCAAAGTGCTTAAAGAAAAAACTGCCGGGGCACCTGGGTGGCTCAGTCGTTAACCGTCTGCCTTCGGCTCAGGTCATGATCCCAGGGTCCTGGGATCGAGCCCCGCATAGGGCTCCCTATTCCATGGGAAGCCTGCTTCTCCCTCTCCTACTCCCCCTGCTTATGTTCCCTCTCTTGCTGTGTCTCTCTCTGTCAAATGAATAAATAAAATCTTAAAAAAAAAGAAAAAACTGCCAACCAAGAATATCTGGCAAAATTGTCCTTCACAATGAAGGAGAGATACTTTCCCAGACAAACAAAAGCTGAAGATCACCACTAGACTTGTCTTATTAAAAAATGCTGAAAGGAGGACACCTGGGTGGCTCAGTCAGTTAAGTGTTTGCCTTCTGCTCAGGTCATGATCCCAAGATCTGCACTGGGCTCCTTGTTCAGCAGGGAGCCTGCTTCTCCCTCTGCCTGCTGCTCCCCCTGCTTGTGCATTCTACCTCTCTGACAAATAAATAAATAAAATCTTAATAAAAATTGCTGAAAGGAGTTCCTTAAGCTGAACTGAAATGATGCTAACTAGTAACATGAAAACATGAAAATATACAACACACTGATAAAGATAAGTATATAATGAAATTCAGAATACTCTGATACTTTAATATGGTGGTATGTTAAGCATTTAACTCTAGTAAAAAGGTTAAATTTAAAGGACAAAGGTATTAAAAATATAGCTACAAAAATGTGTTAATGGTTAGACAATATAAAAAGAGGTAAATTGTGATCATCAAAACATAAAAGAGGGAAAGTAAAGGTAGAGTGTTTGTATGCTAATGAAGTTAAATTAACAGCATAAAACCGACTAACATAGCTATAAGACATTTTAGGCAAGCATCATGGCAACCACAAAGCAAAAACCTAGTAGATTAACAAAGATAAAGAAATAGGAATCAAAGCATACCACTACATAAAATCATCAATTCACAAGGGAATGTGGCAAAAGAGAAAAAAAGGAACAAGGGAACTAAAAATAGTCAGAAAATAAGATGGCACTAGTAAGTCCTTACCTATCAATAATTATTCTAAATTTAAATGGATTTAATTCTCCAATTAAAAGACATAATGTGGCTGAATGGACCAAACCACCACCAAAAATACAACAAAATTCAACTATATCATGCCTATAGGACATTTTAGCTTTAAGGAAACATATAGGCTTAAAGTAAAGACATAGAAAAAAATATTCCATGCAAGTGGAAACCAAAAGAGAAGAGGGAAAGGTATATTTATATCATATAAAATAGACTTTAAGCCAAAAACTGTAACAAGAGATAAAGAAGGTCATTATATAATGATAAAAGGGTCAATTCATCAAGAAAGTAACAATCATAAACATATATACACCCAACATTGGAGCACCTAAATATATTAAGCAAATACTAACAGATCTGAAGAGAGAAATAGACAATGACACACTAATAGTGGAGGATTTCAATACCCCTCTTTCAATAATAGTAGGTCATCCAGACAGAAAATCAGTAAGGAAATGCTGGGCCTAAATTATATCTTAGACAAATGGACCTAGTAGATATATACCAGAACATTCCATACGACAACAGCAGAATAAAGCCTTGTCAAGTGCACACAGAACATTCTCCAGGGAAGGAAAAAAAAGAACATTCTCCAGGATAGATTATGTGTTACAACACAAAACAAGTCTTAGCAAATTTAAGATTAAAATCATACTAAATGTCTTTTCTGACCACCATGGTATGAAACTAGAAGTCAATAACAAGAGAAAAACTGGAAAATAGGGTCGCCTAGGTGGCTCAGTCATTAAGCGTCTGCCTTCGGCTCAGGTCATGACCCCAGGGTCCTGGGATCCATCCCCGCATCGGGCTCTCTGCTCTTCGGGGAGCCTGTTTCTCCCTCTCCCACTCCCCCTGCTTGTGTTCCCTCTCTCGCTGTGTCTCTCTCTGTCAAATAAATAAATAAAATCTAAAAAAAAAAAAACTGGAAAATATACAAATATGTGGAAATTAAACAAAACACTCCTGAACAACCAATGGGTCAAAAAGAAAAAAAGAAAACTAAAAATTATCTTAAAACAAATGAAAATGGAAACAAAAACATACCAAAACTTAGAGAGCAAAAGCAGTACTAAAAGAAAAATTTACAGCAATAAAGAAAACAGATCTCAAATAAACAACCTAATTTTACAACTTAAGGAACTACAAAACTACTTAAGAAAAACAAAGCACAAAGTTAACAGAAAAAAAGAAATGACAAAGATCATAGCAGAAATAAATTAGAGATGAGAAAAACAATTTAAAAGATCACAAACTGAAGAGGTACTTTTTGAAAATATAAACAAAATTGAAAACCTTTTACTAGACTAAAAAAGAAGACTCAAATAAATAAAATCAGAAACGTAAGAGGAGATATAACAACTAACACTACAGAAAGACAGTGGATAAGAGATTACCATGAACAATTGCACATCAATTCAAATTGGATAACCAAAAAGAAATGGGCAAATTCCTCAAAATGTAAAACCAAGACTGATCATAAAGAACTAAAAAATCTGAACAGACTCATAATGAGTAAGATGACTGAAGCAGTAATCAAAAATCTCCCAATAAGAAAAGTGCAGGATCAGATGATCTCCCTGATAAACCCTACCAAACATTAATGAAAAATTAGAGCCAGTCCTTCTCAAACTCTTCCAAAAATTGAAGAGGTGGAAAGACTCCCAAACTCATTTTACAAGACCAGCACCCCCCTCCTATCAAAGTCAGATAAGGACACCACACACAAAAAAGGAAATTATAGGCAACTATCCCTAATGAATATAGATGCAAAAATTCTCAACAAAATATTGAGAAATATTGGCAAATACAAGAATTCAACAGAATATTAAAAGGATTATACACCATGATTGAGAGGATTTATCCCAGGGTTGTAAGGATGGTTCAACATAGGCGAATCAGTAAGTATGATTTCATTAGTACAATGAAAGAAAAATCATATGATCACACCCATAGCTTCACAAAAAACATTTGGCAAAATCCAATATCCTTTCATGATAAAATTTCTCAATAAATTGGGTATAAAAGGAATGTACCTTAACATAATAAAGGCCATATAAGATAAGCTCACAGCTAACATCATACTCAGCAATCACTGAAAGTTTTTCCTCCAAGATTAGAAACAGCAGAAGGGTGCCCACTCTCACCATTTGTATTCAACATAGTATTGGAAGTCCTACCCAGAATAGTGGTTGCCAGAGGCTTGGGAGTGGGGGGAAAGAAATGGGAAGATGTTGGTAAAAAATACAAACTTTCAGTTATAAAATGTCCTGGGGATCTAATATACAGCATGGTGATGATAGTTAAAAATACTGCAGTATATACTTGAAAGTAGCTGAGAGTAGATCTTCAATATTCTAATCACAAAAAAGAAATGGTAATTATGTGAGGTGATGGAAGAGTTAACTATCCTACTGTGGTAATCATTTCGTAATATGTAAGTATATCAAATTAACAGGTTGTACACCTTAAACTGACACATGTTATAGGTTAATTACATCTCAATTAAGCTGGAAAAAATACAAGATTGCCAAGATTGATACTGTCTTTTGAAAGAATGCTAATAGCTTCTCAGTTGCTAAGAGTTGTTTTTTTTTATACACATACAAAATGCTCCTACTATTCTTAAGAAGTATTTTGAAGATCTAAAGACAGAACTTTAATTGTAGCTTTTATGGAATGTTGCCATTATTTTTCATGATGCTATTGCCAAAAAGTAGGATAGAGCATATGAGTACTATAAGCTGCCCATGAATCTGCTTGCAACAGAATTTAGAAGAAGAAATGATAAATGTGTGCCACTTAAAGTAAAGGTATTGTGAAAGAAAAGTGCAATGTTTTATGACAAAATGGATTCACCAAAATAGGAAAGATTTAAGTTAAATAGAAAAATAGCCTCTCTTAATTTTCATTCAGTAGTGCATATTTGCTGTTTTTTATGGCTGTCCAGCATCCTTGCCTTCCCACCTTCTATCAGTAGCGCAATCTTCCTTTGGATGAAATTCCTTGTTGTATGTTTTGTTAATGTGTGGACTATCCCTGGCACATATCTCCCACTGCTGAGGCTCTCTACGGAAACAGAGTACCAGATCTTTCCTCCAGCTGCCCTTTGGTGCCACTTGGGAGCAGACACATGGCCTAACTCAAGCAACAAAATGCTCCCTGCCAGAATTTTGCATCTTGAATGACTGAACCAAAGACGAGGGGCATCTGGAAATCAGGCTGCTCCCAGCAGCAGTAGCATGGTGCTAAAACTGTATACCTCCATGTCTCCCCTGTATCCAGTCTTTTTTCAAAGCTCTCCAGCCTTCTGTCAATTTAGTGAGTCCTCAATGCCTACCTTTGTTATCTTTTTATTAAAGTATAGATGACATACAGTGTTATATTAGTTTCAGGTGTACAACATAGTGATCAGACAATTCTATATATTAAGCTATGCTTACCACAAATGTAGTTACTACCTGTCACCCTACAATATTATTACAATATTATTGACTATATTCCCCATGTTGTACTTTTTATCCTCATGACTATTTTAATTCGAGGATAATTAATATACAGTGTTACATTAGTTTCAGGTATACAATATAATAATTCAACAATTATGTACATTATTCAGTGCTCATCACAGTAAGTGTACTCTTAATTCCCTTCACCTATGTCACACACACCCCCACCTACCTCCCCTCTGGTAACCATCAGTTTGTTCTCTATAGTTAGGAGTCTGTTTTTTGGTCTGTCTCTTTTTTTTTTATTTTGTTTGCTTTGTTTCTTCAATTCCACATATGAGTGAAATCATATGGTATTCGTCTTTATCTGATATATTTCACTTAGCATCATACCCTCTAGATCCATCCATGTTGTTGTGAATGGCAAGATTTCATTCTCTTTTATGGCCAAGTAATATTCCATTGTATATATATATATATATATATATACCACTTCTTCATCCATCCATCTATTGACAGACATTTGGGCTGCTTCCATAATTTGGCTATTGTAAATAATGCTTTAATAAATGAAGGAATGCATGTATCTTTTTTTTAGGATTTTATTTATTTTTTTGTCAGAGAGAGCACAAGCAGGGGGAGCAGCAGGCAGAGCAGGTAGAGGGAGAAGCAGGCTCTCTGCCAAGCAAGGAGCCCGATGTGGGACTCGATCCCAGGATCCTGGGATCATGACCTGAGCCGAAGGCAGACACTTAACCGACTGAGCCACCCAGGTGTCCCGGATGCATATATCTTTTGAATTAATTTATTCTTTGGGTAAATATCCACTAGTGGAATTACTACTACATGTGGATCATATGGTAACTCTATTTTTAATTTTTTGAGGAACCTCCACACTGTCTTCCACTGTGGTTGCACTAGTTTGCATTCCCACCAACAGTGCATGAGGGTTCCTTTTTCTCCACATCTTCACCAACACTTGTTTCTTGTACTTTTGATTTTCGCTATTCTGACAGGTGTGTGGTGATAGCTCATTATGGTTTTGATTTGCATTTCCCTGAGATGAGTGACGTTGACCATCTTTTCATGTGCCTTGGCCATCTGTACGTCATTTTGAAGAAATGTCTGTTCATCTCTTTGGGCCATTTTTAATTGGATTATTTTTTTCCTGTGTTGAGTTCTGAAAGTTCTTTATATATTTTGGATTCTAACCCTTTATCAGTTATGTCATTTGCAAATATCTTCTCCCATTCAGTAGGCTTTTTATTTTGTTGACTGTTTCCTTTGCTGTGCAGAAGCTTTTTATTTTAATGTAGCCCCAATAGTTTTTACTTTTATTTCCCTTGCCTTAGGAGGTATATCTAGAAAAATGTTGCTATGGCCAATGTCAGAGAAATTACTGCCTGTGATTTCTTCTAGGATTTTAATGGTTTCAGGTCTCATATTTAAACCAAAATCCATTTTGACTTTATTTTTGTTTATGGTCCAGTTTCATTCTTTTGCATGTAGCTGTCCAGTTGTCCCAGCACCATTTGTTGAAGAGACTTTTTCTCATTGCATATTCTTGCCTCCTTTGTCCATGACTTATTTATTTTATAACTGAAAGTTTGTACCTCTTAATCCCCTTCACCTATTTCACCCATTTCTCCAACCTCCACTCCCCCAGCAAACACCAGTTTGTTCTCTTTCTGTTTTGCGTGTGTTTGTTGCCTACCTGTATTATTGAGATATGGATTCACTTGCATGTAACAGAAACCAAAAATAATGAGCACTTAAAGTTCAAGTTCATTTTTCTTTCACATAAAAATTTGGACATAGGCATTTTAGGATGCTACAGTGGCTGTGCAGGCATCTAGAACCCAGAATGCTTCTAACTGTATACTTTACCATCTAAAGGTATGAAGTTCTTCCTTATGGTCCGAAATGGAGCTCCAGCCATCACGTATATGATGGGAAAAAGAGCCATTTGCCTCCACCCTTTAAGGCTAAGTACAGGAGGTTGTACATGCTACTTCTGCTTATATTCCATTGGTGAGAAGTTAATCTCAGGGCCAGATCTAAATGCAAGGGAGGGGCACCTGGGTGGCTCAGTCGGTTAAGCGTCTGCCTTCGGCTCAAGTCATAATCCCAACCAGGGTCCTAGGATTGAGCCCCGAGTCAGGCTCCCCGCTTAGCGGGGAGCCTGCTTCTCCATCTCCCTCTGCTGCTCCTCCTGCTTGTGTGCACAAGCACACACACTCTCTCTCTCAAATAAATAAATAAAATCTTTTAAAAATAAATAAATAAATGCAAGGGAGATTAGGAAATGTGGTCTTTATTCTGGTAGGTAATACTGAGTAAAAGAAAGAAAGAACAGAAATTAAGTAACAACTAGTACTCTTGCACACACCTTCCATAATTACTTTTTTACCTAAGATAGTCAGAGATGGTTTTTATTATTTCCAATCAAGAATCATGTTTGGTTCAATAACGAAACCCTGAATGGAATGACTCAAGGAGGCAGGATAATGCAGCGGGTTCTAGTATCACCATGCAATCCAAAGTGTAAATCAGAAACCTGGGAGTCATCCTCATCTTTTTTTCTTCTTCCATATTTAATCAACCACCCAACCCTCTTTATTCTACATCTTTTGTAATTCTCAATTCCACTCCTTCCCTTCATTCCTACATCATTGCCTTAGATCAAGCCTTTGCCATTTTTCTATCTGTATACATCCAATTCCACTGTTCTCCTGTGGAATGTTCTTTCTAAATCTAAATCTGCGTAATACTTCTTCAAGGTCCCTGCCCAATACTTCAATTAATTCTTCTTAAGAACAAAATTCCAACTCTCCTCTGTGGTATACAAGGCCTATTACCAAATGGCACTTTTAATTTCATCTGTACACATTCCCCACTGTACATAACCTATGTGCCTGGTACCTTGAATATTTCCTCATCACTCATATAGGGCTGCTTTGATGAAAACCCATCCTCGCTTACATGCTGTATTTAGGTCATCTGGAGCTACAAGTGGTTCGGTGTGACAGGGAAGGAGAATGGCAGGCCACCATGCTGTCCAAACAGATTAGAGACCAGCACTGTCATCTTTTTAAGAGATATTTTATCAATAGGAGATGCAACATAGTGATTAAATTATTATTCATACTAATTTCTGCTCCCAGTACTAAATACAGTACCAGGTACTGACAACAATTAAACACTAGTAAAATTAGGGCGCCTGGGTGGCTCAGTCAGTTAAGCGTCTGCCTTCGGTTCAGGTCATGATCTCAAAGTCTTGGGATCGAGTCCTGTTTCGGGCTCCCTGCTCAGCGAGGAGACTGCTTCTCCCTCCTCCCTCTGCTGTTCCCCCTACTTGTGCTCTCTCTCTCTCTTGCTCTTCAATAAATATATTAAAAAATCTTTTAAAAATTCATGTTTAAACACTAGTAAAATTACAGGTTGCTAGAAATCATGGATCTGATAGTAGATGATCATATTCTCTCATCCACATACATTTCAGCATTCTTCAATAATTTTACTCAAGGTAAGCCATCTGTATGAACTCAAATTACTACAGCCTAGTATACTTGTAAATTACAGATAAATACATGAGGGCATTTTTTGCTTTGTCAAAGCAAACCATATGAGAAAAGAAAGCACCATATACAGATATCAATTAAATGGGCAATGTAATAGCAAATCATTACACTCTGATAAGAGAGAAGAAAATGTAGCTAATATATGCAAATAACATTAATGATAAATATGAAATGAAACAATATTTTCTTATCAGGGTGACACTGGGTAAAATGAAATGATGGAATAAGGACACTTACTGAATAAATTTCTGTAATGGGATGAACTCCTATATATAATATAAAGTCAGATGAAATGGGATTAAACTGAAAAGCAAATACTTGAATTAAACATAATAAAGAAACTTCTGTTGAAAGATCTTTTTTTAAAAGATTTTATTTATTTATTTGACAGAGAGAGACACAGCAAGAGAGGGAACACAAGCAGGGGGAGTGGGAGAGAGAGAAGCAGGCTCCCTGCTCATGGGGCTTGATCCCAGGACCCTGGGACCATGACCTGAGCCGAAGGCAGATGCTTAATGGCTGAGCCACCCAGGCGACCCAAAAGATCTTTTTTTTAAAAAAAAGATTTTATTTATTTATTTGACAGAGAGAGACACAGCGAGAGAGGGAACATAAGCAGGGCGAGTGGGAGAGGGAGAAGCAGGCTTCCCGCGGAGCAGGGAGCCTGATGCGGGGCTTGATCCCAGGATGCTGGGATCTGACCTGAGCCGAAGGCAGATGCTTAACGACTGAGCCACCCAGGCGCCCTGCCCCAAACGATCTTTATAAGAATGGAATACTAAGCATGTTATAGACACTCACTGGGACGGACAATTACCTGTCTAAGATGACTTAATTATGGTTCTGCCTAGAGGCATGAGGCTCAGTTGATGATTTCTATGCTGGTATTTTATCATTCAATTGAAAAAAATATAAAACCTGCATAATTTTAAAGTTAAATTTATTATGAAGCATGGGTTGGAATGCGTCCATGTAAAGATCAAATTGTTGATTTACAGATGTGAGATCAATATATTACCTGGATTTTATGGAATCCAGCTTCTACGTGTCCTTTATAGAATATTTCTCTATAAAATGTCTGATATTAAAACAATTTTAATTTTGATGGTTCTTAACAATCCAGGGCTTCCTTCACTTCAAGTATACTACATTGTATTAATATAGGAACACATACAAATTATTTAGGCTGGTCTTTTACCCCCAAATATGAAATTATTAATTTAAAAAACTACCCTTTCCAATAAGGCTATGGGAGTGTATGAGGTAAAATCAGAATTCCCATTATTCATTCCATTTATATGATTATTTGATGCACGCAAGTAGGTAATCATTTGCAAGTCAATTTCAGATGAAAAAATATTCTTAATCATTACATTCCTATAAAGAATGAAAATAGCAAAGAGTCAAAAGAAGTAAAAAAATTGTTTTACGGGCATTTATTTATGGTATTAAAATGCTAGCACAAATGGGTCTGTTTAAGAATCATAAAAATGATATATACACAGTTCATAGAAAGAGAATATACCAAGAATCATTCAAAATCTTTCAAGTGTAAAATAGCATTGTGGTATATTTCTTCCCAGTCAGATATGTTTTAACATAAATGTTATGGAAATACTCTTTAAAGGTGTGATTAAAATTCAAGAACCAAGAAATATCTGCTTGTTCAATTAATTCATTCATTCACAAGCATGATCCTGTAATTGCCTGCCCCCACCCCAATACATACATAGCACAATATGTATATCTGAGCTATATTTATTCACTATACTTTGTTCTCTTGCCCTCTGGAAATTGTCTCTTGTTTTTTCCTCTAGAACTTGCCCCTCCGCTCCTCCTCAAAACAAATATATTTCATAAGCAATTTTAAGTTCCACCCTCTCCACTCTGGGCTCTGTCTAGCTGCTGATCTTCTGCAGCACACAATAATGGCTAGAAGCCAATGGGATGAACTTGCTACTTGAGGTTAAAGGTTCAGAAGTTTCAAGCAAGTACAGGGCATAAGGACAAAACTCTTTTCTTTCACCTTCTTTTGGACAGCTCTAAGAGTTTTTAAGAGTCTAAGATTTTTTACACTCTTCAACTTAAATAAGTGATGTTCCACTGAAGTGTCTTTGAGAGCAGGGTTCATTAGAAGACACCAAGCTGTTGTTGCATTCTAGGATCTAGTAATTGTTACTAATCACAATTAAACTATAGAAGTGTTTGAAAGATTTACTCTATATGCTTATGTATATAACCAGTTTATTGAAGAGTTTCACCTCAGGGGGTAGAAATCTGAAACTTTCTTTTTTCTCATGGGCCCAGCTGTGCTATGTTGAGTCTCTTTCTTCCCTTTAACATCTTGGGCAAATTCTATAACCTTCCGATCCCTTCTGAGTATTAAAAGTCTAGCCCTTAAAACAAACAAACAAACAAACAAACAACTAGGTCTGATAAACATTTCAAACTTAAGGGTTATATTTAGACACATGCAATATTTGGGGTGCCTGGGTGGCTCAGTTGGTTAAGCAGCTGCCTTCGGCTTAGTTCATGATCCCAGGGTCCTGGGATCAAGCCTCAAGTCATCTGGCTTCTTACTCAGCGGGGAGTCTGCTTTTCCCTCTCCCTCTGTGCTCTCACTTTCTCTCAAGTAAATAAATAAAATCTTAAAAAAAGGGGGGGCAAAGCAAGATGGCAGAGGAGTAGGAGACCTGGATTTCGTCTGGTCTCAGGAATTCAGCTGGATAGGGATCAAACCATTCTGAACACCTACGAACTCAACAGGAGATCAAAGAAAAGAATAACAACAACTCTCTGAACAGAAAAGCGACCACTTTCTGGAAGGTAGGACACGTGAAGTGAACCCGAGGTGATATTCGGGAGGATAGACGGCGGGGGAGGGGGACTCCATCGGCTGCTTCTGGCAAGTGATAGAGTCGCGGAGCACAAAATAGGAACTTTTAGAAGTCGGCTGTGCTGAGGGACGTCGCTCCAGTGGCTAAGCGGGGGGTGGAACCCTCGCGGGACAGTGTGGTCTCAGGACCCTCGGGGTCACAGAAAGACCAGGGGTGCCTGAGTGCGGCAGAGCTCCCAGGTATCAGAGCGGAGAAGCCAGCTGCCGAGAAAGAGCCAAGGCATGGGCTCTCAGCTCTGGGTTGCCATAAACCGTGATCGTACAGTCCGGCCACTGCTCCTCCAGCAGGGACCCAACAAGCGGCAGATCCGGGGAGACTCCCCTTCCTCCCCCGGGAGGAGCAGCGCGAGACTGCACCGCAGGGAACTACTGGATTTGGAGACTCCACACGGGGTCGGGTGCCAGGGATAGAAACGCTCGGTCGCAGGCCGGGTGAGCACGGAGTGCGGCCGGGAGCCGGGGAGACGAGAGTGACTGACTGCTTTTCTCTGGGGCCGCACTGAGGAGCGGGGCCCCGAGTTCTCAGCTCCTCCGGGAGGGGGATTGGGAGGCCGCCATTTTCACTCTTGTCCTCCAAAGCTGTACGGAAAGCTTGCAGGGAACAAAAGCTCCTGAGAGCAAACCCGAGCAGATCACTTAGCCCGGACCGGCAAGGGTGCGGCAATTCCACCTCCGCAAAGACATTTGGAAACCACGGCAACAAGCCCCTCCGCCAGATCAGCACGAACAGCCCGCCAAGACCAAGTTTACCGATCAATGAGAACGGGAGAACTCCAGCATTAGGGGAATACTGCACATAGAATTCATGGCTTTTTTACCATGATTCATTAGTCTTTCAAAGTTAATTTTTCTTAACTGTTTTCTCTTTTAATTTTTCTTTTTCCCTTTTTCAACCAACATCTTATCAATCCCTTTTTTAAAAAAATTTTTTTATTTTTCATTTTTAGAGTCATATTCTATACGTTCATAGTTACCCTTATTTTTGGCATATATATATATGTTGTTCTCTCTTTAAAATTTTGAGATACAGTTTCTTCTAACATATCAAAATATACCCTAAATCTCTAGTGTATGGCTTTGTTCTACTCTCCTGCCTGATCACATTCTCTCCCCTTTTTTTCTTTCTTTCTTTCTTTTTTAATACTCTTTTTTCTTTTTTCAAGCAACTTATCAATTCCTTTTTTAAAATTTTTTATAATTTTCATCTTTACAGTCATATTCCATCCCTTCATTGTATCATCCCTTATTTTGTACATATGTCTTTCTTTCTTTAAAATTTTAGGAGGCACTTTCTTCTAACAGACCAAAATACACCCAAAATCTAGTGTGTGGCACTGATCTATGCACTAGCCTGATCATATTTGATAATATTCTGTTTTTTTTTTTTGTTTTGTTCTGTTTTTGTTTGTTTTTATCTTTTTCCTTTCTTTTTTTCTCTTTCTTTTTTCTTTCTTTCCCTTTCTTTTCCCCTGGTTTCAGGTCTTTTCTGATTTGTTTAGAGTATATTTTCTGGAGACATTGTTAACCTGTTAGCATTTTGTTCTCTCATTCATCTATTCTCCTCTGGACAAAATGACAAGACGAAAAAAATCACCTCAACAAAAAGAACAAGAGGTAGTACCATCTGCCAGGGACCTACTCAACTCAATAAGGACATTAGTATGATGTCGGACCTAGAGTTCAGAATCATGACTTTAAAGATACTAGCTGGGCTTGAAAAAAGCATGGAAGTTATTAGAGAAACCCTTCCTGGAGAAATAAAAGAACTAAAATCTAACCAAGTCAAAATAAAAAAGGCTATTAATGAGGTGCAATCAAAAATGGGGGCACTAACTGCTAGGATAAATGAGGCAGAAGAGAGAATTAGCGATATAGAAGACCAAATGATGGAAAATAAAGAAGCTGAGAAAAAGAGAGATAAACAACTACTGGATCACGAGGGCAGAATTTGAGAAATAAGCGATATGATAAGACAAAACAACATTAGAATAATTGGGATCCCAGAAGAAGAAGAAAGAGAGAGAGGGGCAGAAGGTATACTGGAGCAAATAATAGCAGAGAACTTTCCTAATGTGGGGAAGGAAACAGGCATCAAAATCCAGGAGGCACAGAGAACCCCTCTCAAAATCAATAAAAATAGGTCAACACCCCGACATCTAATAGTAAAACTTACGAGTCTCAGGGAAAAGAGAAAATCTTGAAAGCAGCTCGGGAGAAGAGATAGGTAACCTATAATGGTAGAAACATTAGACTGGCAACAGACCTATCCACAGAGACCTGGCAGGCCAGAAAGGACTGGCATGATATATTCAGAGCACTAAACGAGAAAAATATGCAGCCAAGAATACTATATCCAGCTAGGCTGTCATTGAAAATAGAAGGAGAGATAAAAAGCTTCCAGGACAAACAAAAACTAAAGGAATTTGCAAACACGAAACCAGCCCTCCAAGAAATATTGAAAGGGGTCCTCTAAGCAAAGAGAGAGCCTAAAAGCAGCATAGACCAGAAAGGAACACAGACAATATACAGTAACAGTCACCTTACAGGAATACAATGGCACTAAATTCATACCTTTCAATAGTTATCCTGAATGTAAATGGGCTGAATGCCCCAATCAAAAGACACAGGCTATCAGATTGGATTAAAAAACAAGACCCATCGATATGCTGTCTGCAAGGGACTCATTTTAGACCCAAAGACATCCCCATATTGGAAGTGAGGGGGTGGAAAACCATTTACCATGCTAATGGACATCAAAAGAAAGCTGGGATGGCAATCCTTAGATCAGACAAATTAGATTTTAAAACAAAGACTGTAATAAGAGATGAGGAAGGACACTATATCCTACTTAAAGGGTCTATCCACCAAGAAGATCTAACAATTGTAAATACCTATGCCCCTAACATGGGAGCAGCCAATTATATAAGGCAATTAATAACAAAAGCAAAGAAACACATTGACAACAATACAATAATAGTGGGGGACTTTAACACCCCCCTGACTGAAATGGACAGATCATCTAAGCAAAAGATCAACAAGGAAATAAAGACTTTAAATGACACACTGGACCAAATGGACTTCAAAGACATATTCAGAACATTCCATCCCAAGGCAACGGAATACACATTCTTCTCTAGTGCCCATGGAACATTCTCCAGAATTGATCACATCCTAGGTCACAAATCAGGTCTCAACCGGTACCAAAAGATTGGGATTATTCCCTGCATATTTTCAGACCACAGTGCTTTGAAACTAGAACTCAGTCACAAGAGGAAAGTCGGAAAGAACTCAAATACATGGAGGCTAAAGAGCATCCTACTAAAGAATGAATGGGTCAACCAGGAAATTAAAGACGAATTAAAAAAATTCATGGAAACCAATGAAAATGAAAACACAACTGTTCAAAATCTTTGGGATGCAGCAAAGGCAGTCCTAAGAGGAAAGTATATAGCAATACAAGCCTTTCTCAAGAAACAAGAAAGGTCTCAAATACACAACCCTACAACTAAAGGAGCTGGAGAAAAAACAGCAAATAAAGCCTAAACCCAGCAGGAGAAGAGAAATAATAATCAGAGTAGAAATCAATGAAATAGAAACCAAAAGAACAGTAGAACAGATCAACGAAACTAGGAGCCGGTTCTTTGAAAGAATTAACAAGATTGATAAACCCCTGGCCAGACTTACCACAAAGAAAAGAGAAATGACCCAAATCAACAAAATCATGAATGAAAGAGGAAAGATCACAACCAACACCAAAGAAATACAAACAATTATAAGAACATATTATGAGGAACTATATGCCAGCAAATTAGATAACCTGGAAGAAATGGGTGCATTCCTAGAGATGTATCAACTACCAAAACTGAACCAGGAAGAAATAGAAAACCTGAACAGACCTATAACCACTAAGGAAATTGAAGCAGTCATCAAAAATCTCCCAACAAACAAAAGCCCAGGGCCAGATGGCTTCCCAGGGGAATTCTATCAAACATTTAAAGAAGAATTAATACCTATTCTCCTGAAACTGTTCCAAAAAATAGAAACGGAAGGAAAACTGCCAATCTCATTTTATGAGGCCACCATTACCTTGATCCCAAAACCAGACAAAGACCCCATCAAAAAGGAGAATTACAGACCAATATCCTTGATGAACATGGATGCAAAAATTCTCACCAAAATACTAGCCAATAGGATCCAACAGTACATTAAAAGGATTATTCACCACGACCAAGTGGGATTTATCCCTGGGCTGCAAGGTTGGTTCAACATCCGCAAATCAATCAACGTGATACAATACATTAACAAAAGAAAGAACAAGAATCATATGATCCTCTCAATAGATGCAGAAAAAGCATTTGACAAAGTACAGCATCCTTTCTTGATCAAAACTCTTCAGAGTACAGGGATAGATGGTACATACCTCAATATCATAAAAACCATCTATGAAAAACCTACAGTGACTATCATTCTCAATGGGGAAGAGCTTTCCCCTAAGGTCAGGAACGCGGCAGGGATGTCCACTATCACCACTGCTATTCAATATAGTATTAGAAGTCCTAGCCACAGCAATCAGACAACAAAAAGAAATCAAAGGCATCCAAATCGGCAAAGAGGAAGTCAAACTCTCACTCTTTGCAGCTGATATGATACTGTATGTGGAAAACCCAAAAGACTCCACCCCAAAACTGCTAGAACTCATACAGGAATTCAGTAAAGTGGCAGGATATAAAATCAATGCACAGAAATCAGTGGCATTCCTATACACCAACAACAAGACAGAAGAGAGACAAATCAAGGAGTCGATCCCATTTACAACTGCACCCAAAACCACAAGATACCTAGGAATAAATCTAACCAAAGAGGCAAAGGATCTGTACTCAGAAAACTATAAAATACTCATGAAAGAAATTGAGGAAGACACAAAGAAATGGAAAAACGTTCCATGCTCATGGATTGAAAGAACAAACATTGTGATGATGTCAATGCACCTAGAGCAATCTACACATTCAATGCAATCCCCATCAAAATACCATCCACTTTTTTCAAAGAAATGGAACAAATAATCCTAAAATTTGTATGGAACCAGAAGAGACCCCAAATAGCCAGAGGAATCTTGAAAAAGAAAAGCAAAGCTGGCGGCATCACAATTCCGGACTTCCAGCTCTATTACAAAGCTGTCACCATCAAGACAGTATGGTACTGGCACAAAAACAGACACATAGATCAATGGAACAGAATAGAGAGCCCAGAAATGGACCCTCAACTCTATGGTCAACTAATCTCTGACAAAGCAGGAAAGAATATCCAATGGAAAAAAGACAGTCTCTTCAACAAATGGTGTTGGGAAAATTGGACAGCCACACGCAGAAGAAAGAAACTAGACCATTTCCTTACACCACACACAAAAATAGACTTAAAATGGTTGAAAGACCTAAATGTGAGACAGGAGTCCATCAAAATCCTAAAGGAAGGGTGCCTGGGTGGCTCAGTTGGTTAAGCGACTGCCTTCGGCTCAGGTCATGATCCTGGAGTCCCGGGATCGAGTCCCACATCGGGCTCCCTGCTTGGCGGGGAGTCTGCTTCTCCCTCTGACCCTCTTCCCTCTCATGCTTTCTATCTCTCATTCTCTCTCTCTCTGAAATAAATAAATAAAATTTTTTTAAAAATAAATAAAATAAAATAAAATCCTAAAGGAGAACACAGGCAGCAACCTCTTCGACCTCTGCCGCAGCAACTTCTACTAGAAATATCGCCAAAGGCAAGGGAAGCAAGGGCAAAAATGAACTATTGGGATTTCATCAAGATAAGAAGCTTTTGCACAGCAAAAGAAACAGTCCACAAAACCAAAAGACAACTGACAGAATGGGAGAAGATATTTGCAAATGACATATCGGATAAAGGGCTAGTATCCAAAATCTATAAAGAACTTATCAAACGCAACACCCAAAGAACAAATAATCCAATCAAGAAATGGGCAGAAGACATGAACAGACATTTTTCCAAAGAAGACATCCAAATGGCCAACAGACACGTGAAAAAGTGCTCAACATCGCTCGGCATCAGGGAAATCCAAATCAAAACCTCCATGAGATACCACCTCACACCAGTCAGAATGGCTAAAATTAACAAGTCAGGAAACGACAGATGTTGGCAGGGATGCGGAGAAAGGGGAACCCTCCTACACTGTTGGTGGGAATGCATGCTGGTGCAACCACTCTGGAAAACAGTATGGAGGTTCCTCAAGAAGTTGAAAATAGAGCTACCATACGATCCAGCAATTGCACTACTGGGTATTTACCCCAAAGATACAAGTGTAGGGATCCGAAGGGGTACGTGCACCCTGATGTTTATAGCAGCAATGTCCACAATAGCCAAACTGTGGAAAGAGCCAATTTGTCCATCGACAGATGAATGGATAAAGAAGAGGTGGTATACATACACAAAGGAATATTATGCAGCCATCAAAAGGAAGGACATCTTGCCATTTGCAGCGACGTGGATAGAACTGGAGGGTGTTATGCTGAGTGAAATAAGTCAATCAGAGAAAGACGTATCATATGACTTCACTGATATGAGGAATTCTTAATCTCAGGAAACAAACTGAGGGTTGCTGGAGTGGTGGGGGGGGTGGGAAGGATGGGGTGGCTGGGTGATAGACATTGAGGAGGGTATGTGCTATGGTGAGCTCTGTGAATTGTGCAAGACTGTTGAATCACAGATCTGTACCTCTGAAACAAATAATGCAATATATGTTAAGGAAAAAAAGAAAGAAGAAGATAGCAGGAGGGGAAGAACGAAGGGGAGTAAATCGGAGGGGGAGACGAACCATGAGACAATGGACTTTGAAAAACAAACTGAGGGTTCTAGAGGGGAGGGGGTGGGGGGATTGGTTAGCCTGGTGATGAGTATTAAAGAGGCACATTCTGCGTGGAGCACTGGGTGTTATGCACAAACAATGAATCATGGAACACTACATCAAAAACTAATGATGTAATGTATGGTGATTAATTTAACAATAAAAAATTTTTTTAAATCTTAAGAAAAAAGAAACATGCAATATTTGGGACATACTTATACTAAAAAGTTATTCAATGTTTATCGAAATTCAAATTTAATTGGATGGCCTGTATTTTTTTTTTTAAGATTTTGTTTATTTGACAGAGAGAGAGACAGCCAGAGAGGGAACACAAGCGGGGCGGGGCGGGGGGAGCGGGAGAGGATGATGCAGGCTTCCCACAGAGCAGTGAGTCCAATGCGGGGCTGATGTCCTCTATTTTTATTTGCAAATCTGGCAACCCTAATTTTTTTTAAAGATTTTATTTATTTATTTTGACAGAGACACAGCGAGAGAGGGAACACAAGCAGAGGGAGTGGGAGAAGGAGAAGCAGGCTTCCCGCCGAGCAGGGAGCACGATGTAGAGCTCAATCCCAGGACCCTGGGATCATGACCCGAGCCGAAGGCAGACGCTTAACGACTGAGTCACCCAGGCGCCCCTGGGAACCCTAATTTTAACTTAGCTTCTTCCTCACCCCCCTTCCTTCCCAGGGCAGGCTTGACCCAAAGCTAAAAGATGTGTAGTGGGAAGGAGGCATCACCTGCGTTACCTCTGTCTCCTCACCTTTCTGGTCCTACTCCCCAGCTGCTGCTGGTGGCAGAAAGGGTGAAAAAGGCCAACATCTCTTTCTCTAACTGGGTATGTAAGTAGCTTGTCATTATTTCTCTGGTAAATGCTAACTGGTCAAGGATAATGTGTTAGTACAAGTGGTCCAAGAAGTAGATGCTGCAACAGAGTTAGGAGTATAAGATGCTTACTAAGGAGTAATGCCTACAAAAGATGAAGGATAGGGTGGGAAAAACAGAATCAGAAAGGGAAAACCTCAGACTGGGGTGCAGGTCTGACAAATTCTCAGTCAACCAATAAGGAGCTCTGGAGCAAAGATTACATAGTAGAGGAGTGTTGCACCAGGAAGAAGTGGCCAGGCCTTATATGTCCGCTGTGCTGTCACTGACTAGGGGCTGCCCAGAAAAAGCACAGGCCGCAGCTTAAATTCTAATCCCAGAGATATTGCAGCTGGAGGCTCTCAGCTAACTGCATTCCCTACAGTTGAAAAGCAAGTTCTTTCTTGAATGGAGATCTGGATAGGTCACCACCATGACCAGCAAAGTATCTTCTGTGTGGCAGGTGTCCAACTGTCCACTTCTTCTAAGGCTACTGTGTGGTTTCTTTAGAGAGTTTGATGGGATCTCAGTCTTGAGAGGTCTGGTTCCAGCTTCACTTCTACCACCTCTGTCCCCATCTCCTTTAGTCTCTTGCTATTGGGGTACCTTCAGCCAGCGAGTAGCTCTGTGGGACAGGCTGCTCTCTTCTATAGCTCCCAACCCTTGAGAAACGCTCACATCCTTGTTCTGATACAGAAAATTTAGGCTGCTCCACCAAGCCCAGTCTTTGTTTCTCCATTTCTCTCATATTTACTCTTCCCTTGCTCAGACAGGCACAGGTGATAGATCAGGTGTGCCGCCTAAACGGATGTGTGGACATCTGTGATACCAAAATGCCAGGCACCCCTTCTTGCAGGCACCTCCCTCAAAACACAGTTTACAGGAGATCCTCTAAAGATCTCCCATATTAGTTGACTTGCTATGGGGAAGGGCAGGACTCACTTCAGGAACACCACATGCCCCACAAGGCCCATGGCTCTCTCTTCTGTGGTGCTCAAGAGATCACAGCTGTGTTTTCTTGAATGAAAGACAAAAGGGTAGATTTTGAGAACACGCTCAGAGTTGTATGTAACCTTGGTGTAAACTTATATGAAAATCATTCTTTGGGCCTATTGTAGCAGGAAAGAAAAAGGATCGAGAATTACTGTTTCAGTATGGAGGTTCCTCAGAAAGTTAAAAATAGAACTATGCTATGACTCAGCAATTGCACTACTAGGTGCAAAGGATACAAAAAAAGCTATTCAAAGGGGCACATGCACCCCGATGTTTACAGTATCATTATCAACAATAGCCAAATTATGGAAAGAGACCAAATGTCTCTTGACTGATGAATGGATAAAGATGTGGTGTATATATATATATATATATATATATATATATATATATATATATACAATGGAATATTAATCAGCAATCAAAAAGAATGAAATCTTGGGCGCCTGGGTGGCTCAGTTGGTTAGGCGACTGCCTTCGGCTCAGGTCATGATCCTGGAGCCCTGGGATCGAGTCCCGCGTCGGGCTCCCTGCTCAGCGGGGAGTCCGCTTCTCCCTCTGACCCTCTTCCCTCTCGTGCTCTCTATCTCTCATTCTCTCTCTCTAATAAATAAATAAAATCTTTAAAAAAATTTTAAAAATTAAAAAAAAAGAATGAAATCTTTCCATTTGCAAGAAATAAGTCAGTCAGAGAAAGACAAATATATGATTTCATTCACATGTGGAATTAAAGAAATAAAAGACATGAACATAAGGAAAGGGAAGGAAAAATAAAATAAGATAAAAACAGAGAGGGAGGCAAACCATAAGAGACTCTTAAATGTAGAGAACAAACTAAGGGTTGCTGGAGGGGAGATGGGTGGGAGGGTGGGCTAAATGGGTGATGGCCATTAAAGAGGGCACTTGTTGGGATGAGCACTGGGCATTATATGATGGGTCCCTATAATCTACTCCTGAAACCAGAACTACGCTATATTTTAGCTAACTTGAATTAAAAAATAATAAGATTTTTTAAAAAAGATTTTATTTATTTGACGGAGAGAGACACAGTGAGAGAGGGAACACAAGCTGGGAGAGTGGGAGAGGGAGAAGCAGGCCTCCCGCGGAGCAGAGAGCCCAATGCGGGGCCCGATCCCAGGACCCTGGAATCATGACCTGAGCTGAAGGCAGACGCTTAACGACTGAGCCACCCAGGTGGCGCCCCTAAATAATATTTTTTAAAACTACTGTTTCAGAGACAGGATATATAAATAGACCAGGGAAACAGTTAAAATTGGGATGATAAGTAAAAAAAAAAGGGGATCATAAGTACTCTCTTAAGCTTTTAGGGAACAAATAGATAAGCAAAAATAGTTAATCAGAATAGAGGATATATAATTTGCTTCTCCAGCATTTATTATTTCTTTTCCAAGTCAGAGCTTAGGGTTACTGCATACAACTGCATAGGTTGTACACTGAAAAATTCCAAGGGGGTACACAATCACATTGCAGACTGTGTGAATGGTGACCCTTGGTGTTGTGCAGTGCACAACCTGCACAACATTCACAGTAGACCTGGTCACAGCCCTAATTTTCCTTTGTGATTCACTGCTCACCCTGTCACAGTCAACATGATCTGATAAGATACTACCCCTGGGCCTAGTGTTAAAGCACATGACCAAGCCTAATGCATTCCATTCCCCTGGCCAATGGCGGGCACATGAACTAAACCTAACTAGTCCAATCACAGTGGATCTCAGGACTCTTGACAGGAATGTAAATTCTCATGACATAATTTTCCAAATGAAAACCCTGACTTTTTTTCACTAAACAATAGTACCTAATGAAAACAGCAACTATCAATAAAATGTGCCAAAATGAAGCATTTAACTTTTTTTCCAAGCAATGATAATGGTATCTTCATTAACATAATGACTCTCTTATCTGATCTCTATTGTGCCCACTTGACACCACTGACACTGGTTTGCAAAGGATCTGGTAAATATGGTCTTAGAAAAAGGGTTTCTTTGACCAAAATGGAAACTGAACTGGCATTGCCATAATCTCTAAGTAACCAGTCAAAGCTAAAACAAATAAGCCATTATGTGTCAGAGATAGTGAGTTCCCATCACTGCAGGTGATCAAACCTAGGCTGGCTGATTGCTTATAAATTATAGCGCATAGTAAAGGAGATTCAAACATCCACTGGGGGTTTGGACTACTACATTGCCAAGGTAATGTCTCCAATGTGGTCTTTTAAATAGTAAAGATATTCAAACATATGCACACAAACAGAAACATGATATTCTGAGAATTAAATAGATTGTGTTATCGGTCTAGCTCCAAAATTTTTTGGAAGAACAAGGGTGTGAAGATGCTTTCCTTTGCAGGGTATCATTCAACTGAACTGTGATGCCAGTATGTCAAGATTATGAACCAGATTCTTGGGTGATTTTTCTTCACAAATTTGTTGAGATAAGTCTATTTCTTTGTGTATTATGTTATTTTTATGTTACTAATTTTAAATTTTATGAAGTCTCCCATATATTTTTCTCATGTAGCTACCTAAAAAGCAAATACACAACACAATGACTATTTTTTGTCATTTATGTCTTTTGCTTCACTGACTTATTTACAGATTTATAATTCATTGACTTTCACAGTTTGAAAATTAATGCTAAATCAATACTTTGTATAAATTTATTATGATTTTGCCATAAATTATTTTGCAATAGGTTGTTTGACCAATGTGATGTAAAACTCTATTGTATATAAATGAAAACATTAAGCAAGTTGAAGGCATAAAATCAGCTAGCACCCTAGTATAGCAGCTTGTGAGTGAGAAACTATATAGCATTTTTATGTAGCATATGGGAAAACTGTGCAGCATGGGGATTTTGAGTATTAATTCTACAGTTGTACTAAATCTAACATGTCAGTCTCTATCTACATTCCAGCCAGATTTAACGTGCTATGTTTTTGCTGTTGCATTGAATGCTGAATTATCTAAGATGGTGGTGTTTGAGGGAGCCCATCTTCATAAAGCAAGTCTAGACCACTTAGCATCTATACATGGAAATCATTTTAACTACCCAGTATTCTAAAATGTAGTTTTCTTACAAATTTAGGAGCCCTTCCAAATAAATTATGTATTTTAATTCTATCCTGGTATGGTTAAAGCATTTACTCTCTATGTAATATGTAATTAGCATCATGGACAATGACACCTTTTTTCTAGGCATGATGTTTGGAAGGCAGCCTACAGTTTTTCAGATACAAGAAGGATATTACACTTCAAAACATTACAGTAAGACATTGAGAACATATTTAGATCTTTATAGATTTAAGACCTTAACTCAGGAGTGTAAAAAATTAACTTTATTTTTATATCACTAGACTTAATTCCTATTTTGAGCCTCCATTCCACCCAATAGCAACTTAGTCTCAGTGAATGCAAAATGTCCCCTTCCTACCTTTTCCTGGGCTGCACCTAAGTTCCAGAGGTGGACATGATGTTGAAGCCTCTGGGTGGCATCTATTCAAGCTGCCATGTGTTCATTCCTACCTGGGCCCTGCTAGGTATTGAGATGCCTCACTGGTCCTGGCAGTAGGGCCTTTTTGGGTCTGCTGGCCTCTTCAATAACGTGGACTCTCTCTCAGGCCTATTGCCTACACATTTCATGTATATACTCATGAACACTCTTTCTTTGTGCCCACATCCTGCTGGGCCCATAAACATTCTGTTAGTCCAGAGTGGAGTAAGCAGACTCACTCTTCATCTATTCTTCCAAACCTACTGTTGATGGCATGAACCCCATACCTTGAATCTTTTAGGCCTTGGGTTTTTGAAACTCAAAAGTTCAGGTTCTTGCAATTCAAAAGCTTTTCACTTGTATCATCCTTTGCTCAAGGTAATGAATGCTGATGATTGCAGAGGAGTGGGGAGTAGGTGGACAGGAATATTGTTTCACCACTTAAGTACGTTTCATTCTGTTGCTCCTTTGAACTCCTTTAATTAATTTAAAAAACAAAACCAACCAAACAAAACCCTTTTACATTACTACTTCAAGTTTACCATGAATACAACTAGATTTATATCAGATTGAATTAAGTGTGGAACTTGGTAAAATTGATAGCTGTTTGTTTTTTCTGACATAGTTTAAAATTCTTGAGAAAGAAAATTCAAAAATAGCAAACTACTACTAGCTATCATTTTTTGAGGACATAGCATATGCTAGGTGCTAGCTATAAACACTTGCATGTATTTCCTTAATTTTTATAGCAACCTTATGAAGGAGGGTATTATTCCCTCATTTTATATGAGAAAACTGAGGCACAAAGAGATGAACTAATATAATTTTTGTATTTTGCAAATTGACCTTAGAAATTATTATAAGTAGTTCAACCAATTTACTCTATTTACACAATAGGTCCTGGTTCATATAAGCTCTGGGAACCAGGATCCAGACAACCATACTAAGGAGTTCTTGGCTTTTCTTGTTTGAAAGAGCACTTCTTCCTGGACTTTCATCTTTTAATGGAGAAAGGAGAATGGAGAAACACATTTGCCAGATTCTATCCTTACTCTGCATTGACGTAGTGTAACATGGTGGTATTATATTGTTCTGTGTATGACCTTGAACAAGTTAGTTCACCTCTTTGTGCCTTAGTTTTCTCAAACTACAAAACTGATGAAAGAAATCAAAGAACTAAATAAATGGAGAGATTGTCCATGTTCATAAATAGAAAAACTCAGTGTTGTCAAGATTCCAGTTCTTGGGGCGCCTGGGTGGCTCAGTTGGTTAAGCGACTGCCTTTGGCTCAGGTCATGATCCTGGCGTCCTGGGATCAAGCCCTGCATCACATAGGGCTCCCTGCTAAGCAGGGAGTCTGCTTCTCCCTCTGACCCTCTTCCCTCTCATGCTGTCTCTCATTCTCTCTCTCTCAAGTAAATAAATAAAATCTTAAAAAAAAAGATGCCAGTTCTTCCCAACCTGATCTACAGATCAGGCAATCCCAATCAAAATCCTAAGAAATTATTTTGTGAATATTGACAAACTAATTCTGAAGCTGATATGGAGACCTAAATTTAAAAAACAAAACTATAAAACTCATAGAAAATAACATAGGAGGAAACCTAGATGACCTTGGGTTTGATGGTGACTTTTTAAGTTGCCAGATCAAAGGGATGATCCAAGAAAGAAAAAAATGGCAAGCTGGACTACATTAAAATTAAAAATTTCTACTCTGCAAAAGACACTGTCAAGAGAATGAAAAGACAAGCCATATACTGAGAGAAAGTATTTGCAAAAGGTATATTAGATAAAGGACTGTTATCCAAAATACATAAAGAACTCTTAAAACTCAACAATAAGAAAACAAACAACCTGATTTAAAAATGGGCCAAAGACCTTATAAGACATCTCATCAAAGAAGATAGACACTTTCAAATAAGCATATGAAAAGATGCTCATATGTCATCAGAGAAATGCAAATTAAAACAAGATACCACTACACAACTATTAGAATGGCAAAATCCACAACACTATTATCAAATGCTGGCAATGATGTGGAGCAACAAGAACTCTCATTCATTGCTTTTGGGATTACAAAATGGTATAGCCACTTTGGAAGGTAGTTTGGCAGTTTCTAACAAAACTAAACATACCCATACCAAACAATCCAGCAATTGAGCTCCTTGATATATACCCAAAGGAGTTTTGTGTGTTAAGTGCACACAAAATCCTGGACATGGATGTTTATAGCATAATTGCCAAAACTTGGAAGGAACCAAAATGTCCTTCATTAGGTGAATGGATAAATAAACTGTGGAACATTCAGACAATGGACTAGTATTCAGCACTAAAAAGAAAGCCACAGAGAAAACTTAAATGACTATTATTAAGTGAAAGAAGCCAATCTTAAGACTACATACTGTACAATTCCAACCATATGACATTGTGGAAAAGGAAAACTATTGAGACAGTAAAAAGATCAGTGTTTGCCAGGGTTTAGGAGGGAGGGAGGGATGAATGGATGGAGCACAGAGAATCTTCACTGACTGAATAGGTCAGTGAAGCTACTTTATATGATAGTATAGTGGTGGATACATGTCATTACACATTTGTCCATACCTATAGAATATATAACAACAAGATTGAACAGTAATGTAAACTCCAGACTCCGGGAAATAATGATGTGTCGGTGTAGGTTCATCAATTTTAACAAATGTACCACTCTATAGTTGATAATGGCGAAGGCTATGCATATGTGCCAACAGGGTGTACATGGGAATTCTCTGTACTTTCCTCTCAGTTTTGCTGTGAACCTAAAACTGCTCTGAAAAATAGTTTTTTATTTAAAAAAATTTTTTAAATAGTCTATTTTAAAAAGAAGAAACAAATTATATACAAGCAAGCAGTTACTGAAACTGCAGAAGGCTATGAACTGAAGCTGATAAAAGTATTAAATAGGTGATTATACACACATATACACATCTTATATAGCTGACAATCCCAACTGCTATAGTACTTGAACAAATATCTGTAATGAAAATTAAGTTTGGTTAACGCCTTCAAAAATAAAGGCAACTGGTTGTTTTAGTATTATCAATGAGAAAGCTTTGATTTAAAAGCATTGGGTAGAATGAAAAGTCATTTTTTTTAAAGATTTTATTTATTTATTTGACAAAGAGATAGAGAGCACAAGTAGGCAGAGGGAAAAGGAGAAGCAGGCTCTCTGCTGAGCAGGGAGCCGGACGTGGGTCTTGATCCCAGGACCCCAGGATCATGACCTGAGCCAAAGGCAGCAGCTTAACTGACTGAGCCACCCAGGCGCCCCTGAAAAGTCATTTTTATTTCGCTAAACTTTTGCCTTGAAATAAGGGAACAAATGCCACAATTTTACATTTTTCATGTGAGAAAATGAATAACAGGAAAATGATATTGCATGTCACCATAAAACTTCCAAAGTGTCTACTTTAGCCATTTTTTCTCCACCTCACAAAACTGCTCACATGCTCATGCTCTCTCTCTTCCTCCATACTCATACACACCTTTTCTCAAACTTCCTTCCCCTTCCCTTTCTTTTCCTTTATGTTTCTCTATTCTTTTCTCAAGTAAAGCAGTCTGTAGGCTTTTTCAGTTTTCAGCCAAAGTAATCCCACAGTTGGCTCATTAGTCAAGTAAATAAAGGACTCATCCTTCCTTAGAAAGGTTGGGAGAGCAGGGGCAGCAATGGAAACACTCATAATTTAACATTTAACATTTAACTTGCCTTTTCACACGTATATAGCTATATCTCTTATAAGGAGAATTTTTCTTATACTTTATTTTAATAAAAATTAAAATGATATTATACTTTACATTCTGCTTTGTAATTGGCTTTTCTTTTTCATTTAATATATGTTAGACATCTGTTGATGTCAGTATGAATAGGTCTACATCGAGGCCCATGTTGGGTATAGAGATTACTTAAATAAATAAAACTTAAAAAAAAAAAGAATGTGAAAAACAACTCAGAATGGGAGAAAAAAACTTGCATCTAGAATATATAAAGAACCCCTATGATTCCATTTTTAAAAAAGAAATAACTCAATTTAAAAACAGGCAAAAGATTTGAATAGACATTTCTCCAAAAAAATACGCAAATGGCCAATAAGCACAAGAAAAGATGCTCAACATCACTGGCCATCAGGGAAATACAAATCAAAACCACAATGAGATACCACTAGGTATCTAGGCACTAGGCACTAGGCACCTAGGCACTAGGATGGCTATAATAAAAAAGATAGATAATAATAAGTGTTGGAAAGGATGTAGGGAAATAAGAACCCTTATACATTGCTGGTGGGAATGAAAATGGTATAACTGCTCTGAAAAACAATCTGGCAGTTCTTGAAAGTTTAAACATATAGTTAACACATGACCCAGCAATTCCACTTCTAGGCATATTTCCAAGAGAAATGAAAACATATGTCCATATAAAAACTTGTAAACGAATGTTCATAGCAACATTATTCATAATAGCCAAAAGCAGAAACAATTCAAACACCAAGAAACTGATGACTGAATAAATAAAATGAAGCATATTCATACAATGGAATATCACTGAGTAATAAAAAGGAATGAAGTACTTATAAATGCCATAACACACATGAACCCTGAAAACATGCTAAGCAAAAAAAGTCAGTCGTCTGCGGAAGATGGCAGAGTGTGAGGACGCTAGTCTCACCTCATCCCATGGATACTATGACCAGGTAACACTCAAAACCAGTGTAAATAACCCAGAAGACAACCTGAAGACTGGCAGAACAAACTCTACAACTAAATGTAGAGAAGAAGCCACATCAAAGAAGGTAAGAAGGGCAGAGATGCAGTTGAGAACTAAAGAGACTCATGGGGTTGTCTGTGGGAAGGAGGATGCCATGGGCACAGAGAAGGGAGAGAAATACACCCCAGAGCAGGAAGCCAAATGGGAATGATGAATCCCCATAACATCTGGCTTTGAACAGCGGGGGACTGAATTTCATAAGTTATTACAACCAGCAGGACTTAAAACCTGGAATTTTAGCAGGCTCAGCTCTAGGAGAGCCAGAAGGGTATGAGGAAACTGAGTCCCTGTCCTTAAAGAGAAAGTACAACAAACAGCACATAAAGACACAGCATAGAAGCAGTAGTTTTGAAAGGCCCTTGGGACATATGGGAGGGAGTTTTTTACTAAACTTAGAGGGTATCCCAGAGGGACAGAAATAGCTGGGGAACTCCTTTAGGAACAAAGGAACTGGCAGGTGCCATTTCCCTCCCCACCTCCACCATAAACACATGGCTACCTGTGAGACTCACTACCTAACTTGCTAGCACTGCCATCACCTTCCTGCACTGTGCTCCTGCCAGTCTACCCCTTTGGACATCCTGCCTCAGTCCAGGAGCTGCAGAGCCCCTTCCACAGAAAAACAGGGGTGCGCAAATGTTGCTGATACCACTGTCCTGCCTATGATCCCATGCCCATGCTGTGCTTCTGTGAAGCTAGATGGACCACTTCAGTCCCCACACTGAAGGGACCCTCCTGCAGAAGACTGGAGGCATACAAATCTTGCTGGCACCCCTCACCCCCCACCCCCAGTGCTGTGCTTCAGTGGAACCACCCTCTCCAATACACTCTTGGCCAGAATGAATAAAAGGTGGTGCCACAGGTCTGGCAGTGTACAAGCAGCCTCTACAGTGGCCAGCACCATTCCAAAATGACTCCTGCCCCAGAGAGAGGGAAAGATAACCACACACACCAGTCAGATGGAAGTCCCATTAGTAGGCTGGAAGCAGACAACTGGTTGACTGCAAGCCCCACCCACAAATGGAAGCTTCTCAGGGGCAACACAGGAAAAGTGCCCAGCAGTTTGGCACTACTGCATCTCTGGCAAATGCCTGGTCTGACACAACTCAAGCCTAAGGCATACTCAGACTGGCCCACTAACACCACAGGGCCAAACGCTGCCCACAACAGGCAGAGAGCCACTGCAGACAACTGGACTGAAGGAAAAAGCAGCTTTGCCACAACAGCTAAGCATATGCATCACACATAGGAGACACTCCTGTAGCACCAGGTTCTGGTAAACAGGGGACACAGCATGGCAGGGCACTACAGGACCTTTTCGTCCTAAGGCCAATGCAGGAGACATGGCTGTGTCCTAATACACAGAAACCCATACAGAGAGTTAGACAAAAAAAGGAGACAGAGGAATATGTCCCAAATGAAGAACAGGACAAAAATCATAGCAAGAGACCTGAGTGAAACAGTAAGTAACATGCCTCATAGACAATTTAAAACAATAATCATAAAGATACTCAATGGACTTGAGAAAAAGAGTGAAAGACCTCAGTGAGACCCTTAACAATGAGATTTAAAAAGAACCAATCAGAGATGAAGAACACAGTAAATGAAATTGAAAATACACTAGGGGCACATGCGTGGCTCAGCTGGTTAAGAGTCTGACTCTTCTTTTTTTTTTTTTTTTTTTAGATTTTATTTATTTATTTATTTGCCAGAGAGAGGCAAAGTGAGAGAGGGAACACAAGCAGGGGGAGTGGGAGAGGGAGAAGCAGACTTCCCTTAAGCAGTGAGGGGCTCAATCCCAGGACCCTGGGATCATGACTTGAGCTGAAGGCAGACGCTTAACGACTGAGCCACCCCAGCGCCCAAGAGTCCAACACTTGATTTCGGCTCAGGTCATGATATCAAGGTCATGGGATCAAGCCCCACATCAAGCTCTGCAACTCAGTGCAGTGTCTGCTTATCCCTTCCCTCTACTCCTCCCCCTGCTCTCTCTCTCTCTTTCTCTCTAAAATAAATAAATGAAGTCTTTGAAAGAAAATACACTGGGAGTGCCTGGGTGGCTCAGTCAGTTAAGCATCCAACTCTTGGCTTCGGCTCAGGTCATGATCTCATGGGTTGTGAGATTGAGCCCCGCATCAGAGTCCTCGTTCAAGCAGGGAGTCTGCTTGGGTTTCTCTTCTTCTCCTCCTGCTCCTCCTCCTGTTCTCTCCTTCTCCCTCTCTCTCAAACAAATATATCTTTTTTATAAATGTTTAAAAAAAGAAAATACACTAGATGGAATAAACAGTAGAGTAGATTAATCAGAAGAATGAATCAGCCACCTAGAGGAGAGTAATGGAAAGTAATCAAGCTGAGCAAGTAAGAAAAAAATATGTAAACTGAGAATAGACTTAGGGGAAATCAGTGACACCATCAAGTGTAATAACATTTACATGATAGGCATCCCACAAGGAGAAGAGAAAGAAAATTTATTTGAAGAAATAATAGCTGAAAATTTCCCAAATCTGGGGAAGGAAACAGAAATCCAGATCCAGGAGGCACAGAGATCCTCCTATAAAATCAACCCAAGGAGGTCCACACCAAGACACATAGTAATTAAGATGGCAAAAAGTAGTGATACAGAGAGAATTTTTAAAAAAAAGCAGCAAGAGAAAAGAAAGCAGTTAAACACAAGGGAAACCCCATAAGGCTACCAGCTGCTTTTTCAGCAGAAACTTAGCAGGACAGAAGAGACTGGCATGATATATTCAAAAAGTTCAAAGGAAAAAATCTGCAACCAAAGCTATCCAGCAAGGCTATCTTTCAGAGTAGAAGGAGAGATAAAGAGTTTCCCAGACAAACAAAAGTTAAAAGAATTGATGACCCCCCACACCAGCTCTACAAGAAATGTCAAACGGGCTCCTTTGAGTGGAAAGGAAAGACCATACGCAAGAGTAAGGAAAGAAGGAAGCACAAAAGCAGTAAAAATAAGTATATATATGTAAAAATCAGTCAAGGGATTCATAAAATAAAAGGAAGTTAACTATGGCAACATATACCTAAAACATGGGAGGAGAGGAGTACAGAATGGGTTCAAACTTAAGTGACTATCAACTTAATACAGGCCGCTATATACAGAACATGTTATATACAAACTGAATGGTAACCACAAATCAAAAAATAGTAATAGATATGCAAAAAGAAAAATAAAGAGAAAGGAATCCAAGTATATCACTAAAGAAAGCCAACTAATTGTGAGAGAGAAGACCAAAAGAAGAAAAGAAAAAACTACAAAAACAACCATAAAACAAATAACAAAATGACAACAAATACATTCCTCTTAATAATTACTTTGAATGTAAATGGACTAAATCCTCCAATCAAAAAACATAAGGTGATGGAATGGATACAAAAATAAGACCCACCTATATGCTGTCTACAAGAGATTCATTTCAGACCTAAAGACACATGCAGAATAAAGTGAAGGGGTGGAGAAGCATTTATCATGCAAATGGATGTGAAAAGAAAACTGGGGTAGCAATACTTATACTGGACGAAATAGACTTTAAAACAAAGACTGTAACAAGAGACAAAAAAGGATGCTATATAATCAAGGGGACAATCCAAAAAGAAGACATAACAATTTTAAGTATTTATGCACCCAACATGGGAGCACCCACATACTTAAAGCAATTAATAACAAACATAAAGAAAGTATCAATAGCAATACATTAATAGTAGGGGATTTTAATACCCCCACTTACATCAATGGACAGATCATCAAAACAGAAAATCAACAAGGAAACAGTTGCTTTGAATGAACATTAGACCAGATATATTTAACAGATATATTCAGAACATTCCTTCCTAAAACAACAGAATACACATTCTTTTCAAGTGCACATGGAACATTCTCTAGAATAGATCACATATTAGGTCATAAAACAAGTCTCAACAAATTAAAAAAGATTGAAGTCATTCCATGCACTTTTCCTGACCACAACATTATGAAACTAGAAATCAAGCACAAGAGAAAATCTGGAAAGAGCACAAATACATGGAGGTTAAGTAACATGCTACTAAACAATGAATGGGTCAACCAAAAAATCAAAGAGGAAATCAAAAAGTACACGGAGACAAATGAAAATGAAAACACAATGGTCCAAAATCTCTGGGATGCAGCAAAAGCTGTTCTAAGAAGGAAGTTCATAGCAATACAGGCCTACATCAAGAAGCAAGAAAAATCTCAAATAAGCAACCTAATCTTACACTGAAAGGGGCTAGCAAAAGAAGAACAAACAAAACCCAAAACCAGTAGAAGGAAGGAAATAATAAAGATTAGAGCAGAAATGAATGAAATAGAAACTAAAAGGACAACAGCACAGATCAACGAAACCAGGAGCTGGTTCTTTGAAAAGATCAACAAACTATTTAAACCTTTAGCCAGACTCATAAAAAAGAGAGAAAGAGAGAGAAAGAGAGGACTTAAATAAGCAAAATGAAAAATGAACAAGGAGATATAACAACTGACACTACAGAAATACAAAGGATAAGAGAATATCATGAAAAATTATATACCAACAAATTGGACAACCTAGAAGTGGATAAATTCCAAAAACATATAATCTCCTCAAATTAAACCAGGAAGAAACAGAAAATTTGAATAGACTGATTACCAGCAATGAAATTAAATCAGGAAAAAAACAAAAAACACAAAACTTCCAACATACAAAAGTCCAGGACCAGGTGGTTTCACAGATGAATTCTACCACACATTTAAAGAAGAATTAATACCTATTCTTCTCAAACTATTCCAAAAAATAGAAGAGAAAGGAAAACTTCCAAAAATCATTCTAAAAGGACTGCATTACCCTGATATCAAAACCAGATAAAAAAAAAAGAGAGAGAACTAAAGGCCAATATCTGTGATGAACATAGATGCAAAAATCTTCAACAAAATTTTAGCAAACCAAATCCAACATTACATTAAAAAAATTATTCTCCACAATCAAACGGAATTTATTTCTGGGATGCAAGGTGGTTCAACATTCACAAATCAATAAAGGTGATACATCACATCAATAAGAGAAAGGATAAAAATCATACGATCATTTCAATAGATGTGGAAAAAGCATTTGACAAAGTACAACTTCCATTCATGATAAAAACCCTCAACAAAGTAGGTTTAGAGAGAATATACCTCCACATAATAAACGCCATATATGAGAAACCTGCAGCTAACATCATACTTAATGGTGAAAAATTGAGAGATTTCCCCCTAAGATCAGGAAGAAGACAAGGATGTCCATTCTCACCACCTTTACTCAATACAGTACTAGAAGTCCCAGCCACAGCAATCAGACAAGAAAAAGGAATAAAAGACATCCAAATTGGTAAGGAAGAGGTAAAACTTTCACTATTTGTAGATGATGATACTATATATATAGAAAACCCTAAAAAGTCCACCAAGAAACTACTGGAATTGATAAATGAATTCAGTAATGTCGCAGGATACAAATCCATTTACAGAAATCCATTGCATTTCTATACACTAATAATGAAGCAAAATGAAAGAGAAATTAAGAAAGCAATCCCATTTACAATTGCACCAAAAAGAATAAAATATCTAGGAATAAACTTAACCAAGGAGGCGAAAACCTGCACTCTGTGAAGAAATTCCATGCTCATGGATTGGAAGAGCAAATATTGTTAAAATGTCTATACTACCCAAAGTAATCTACAGATTTAATGCAATCCCTATCAAAATACCAAAGCATTTTTCACAGAACTAGAACAAAAAGTCCTAAAATTTGTATGGAACCACAAAAAACCCTGAATAGCCAAAACAGTCTTGAAAAAAGAAAAACAAAGCTGGAGGCATCACAATTCTAAATTTCAAGATATACTATAAAGCTGTAGTAATCAAAAGAGTATGGTATTGGCACAAAAACAGACACATAGATCCATAGAACAGGATAGAAAATGCAGAAATAAACCCACAATTATATGGTCAATTAATTTTCAACAAAAGAGGTGAGAATATGCAATGAAAAAAAGTCTCTTCAGCAGATTGTGTTGGGAAAACTGGACAGCTACATGCAAAAGGATGAAACTGGACCACTTTCTTACACCATATGTAAAAATAAACTCAAAATCAATTAAAGACCTAAATGTGAGATCTGAAACCATTAAAATCATAGAAGAAAGCACAGGCAGTAATTTCTCTGACACTGGCCATGGCAACATTTTTCTAGATATGTCTCCTGAGGCAAGGGAAATAAAAGCAAAAATAAACTATTGGGTCTACAACAAAATAAAAAGTTTCTGCACCGTGAAAGAAACAATCAACCAAATAAAAAGACAGCCTACTGGATGGGAGAAGATATTTGCAAATAACATATCTGATAAAGGGTTAGTGTCCAAAATATATATAAAGAACTTCTACAACTCAACACCCAAAAAACAAATAATCCAATTAAAAAATGGGCAGAAGATATGAACAAACATTTCTCAAAAAAACAAAAAACATACAGATGGCCAACACATGAAAAGATGGTCAACATCACTCAACATCAGGGAAATGCAAATCAAAACTACCATGAGATATCACCTCACACCTATCAGAATGGCTAAAATAAAAAACACAAGAAACAAGTGTTGGCAAGGATGTGGAGAAAAAGGAACACTCATGTACTGTTGGTGGGAATGCAAACTGGTAAAGCCACTGTGGAAAACAGTATGGACTTTCCTCAAGAAATTAAAAATAGAACTACCATACAATCCAGTAATAGCACTACTAGGTATTTACAATACAAAAAATTTACAATACAAAAAATACAAAAACACTAATTCAAAGGGATACATGTACCCCTGTGTTTTTGCAGCATTATTTACAATAGTCAAATTATGGAAGCAGCCCAAGTGTCCATGAATAGAAGAATGGATAAAGAAGTGGTATATATACACAATGGAATATTATTCAGCCATAAAAAAAGAACAAAATCGTGGGCGCCTGGGTGGCTCAGTTGATTAAACCGCTGCCTTCAGCTCAGGTCATGATCCCAGGGTCCTGGGATTGAGCCCCACATCAGGCTCCCTGCTCATGCAGGAAGCCTGCTTCTCCCTCTGCCTGCCGTTCCCCTTGCTTGTGCTCTCTCCCTCTCTCTCCCTCTCTCTCCCTCTCTCTCTCTCGCTATCTCTCTCTGTGTGTCAAATAAATAAATAAAATCTTAAAAAAAAAAGAACAAAATCCTGCCATTTGCAGCAACATGGATGGAGCTAGAGAGCATAATGCTAAAGGAAGTCAGTTAGAACAAGACAACTACCATATGATTTCACTCATATGTAGAATTTAAGAAAAAAAACCAAAGGAATAAAAGAGAGAGACAAACCAAGGAACAGATTCTTTTTTTTAAAAGAAATATGTATCTTTTTATTTACTTATTTATTTGAGAGAGAGAGAGAATGAAAGAGAGAGAGAGCATGAGAGAGGGGAGGGTCAGAGGGAGAAGCAGACTCCCCGCGGAGCAGGAAGCCCAATGTGGGACTCGATCCCAGGACTCCAGGATCATGACCTGAGCTGAAGGCAGTCGCTTAATCAAGTGAGTCACCCAGGCGCCCCAGGAACAGATTCTTGATTACGGAGAACAAACTGATGGTTACCAGAGGGGTGGTGGGTGGGAGCATGGGTGAAATAGGTGATAGGAGTTAAAGAGTACACTTCTCATAATGAGCACTGAGTAATGTATAGAATTGCTGAATCACAACATTGTGCATCTGAAACGATTGCAACACTGTATGTTAACTATAGTGGAATTAAAGTAAAAACCTAAAAAAGAAAAGAAAAAATAAATAGAAAAGAAGAAAAAGATGCCAGTCACAAAAGACCACATATTTTATGATTCCATTTATATGAAATGTCCAGAATAGGCAAATCCACAGAAACAGAAAGTATATCAGTGGTAACTTAGGGTTGGGATATGGACAAAATGGGACTGACTGTTAATGGGTATGGAGTCTCTTTTTGGGGGGTAATACGAACGTTGTACAACTCTGTGAACATATTAAAACTCAATGAATTATATATTTTAATGGGTGAATTGTATGGTATGTGATATACCTCAATAAAGCTGCTACATTTCCAAAATTGTTGTGTCTGGCTTTGTTCTAGGTGGTGCAAATACAGTAATTGACATATGTCTTCCATTTACCTTTCCAGATTCACTCTTCAGCCTTCTCCACTCTGCACTCTGCCCTTAAGAGACTGACCTAACAGACCATATCAAAAGGGTTCTCAGGGGCAACAGGGAGTTCAGGCAAGAAATCAGAGTGGAAAAGAAGATGGGATTATAATATTTATTCTTTTAGCTCCCTTGCTGAGGGCTGCTGCCTCTCTCCAGGGAGAGTCACTGACCTCCCGAGTCAGCCAACTTTACATACTATCTCTTTTACGTTCTACTAGCTACTATAACTATTTCTTTAGCCATTTGGGGCCTAAAGATGGTAACATCACGACTGCTCCAGGATACCGCAGTAGTCTTTCTGGTTTCCCCATACTTGCCTCTTTGTAAATAACCCCTTAATAAAAAAAATAACCACTTTGTAAAGAAAACTTTCTTGGGATTATTCTGTACTATCTGTTTTCTACTGAGACCCTTGCTAAACAGACACACAGGGCCCTGCTATCCCAGAGCTTTCATTCCAATGATCAAAGGAAAGAAATAAATTAATAAGAATACTCAAGTAGAGGGAACAGAAAGTGCAATGGTGCTGCTCCAGGCAGACATTTGGCATGTTTGCTGTGCAGAAAGACCAGTGTGACCAATGTGGAATGACTTAATGGGGACTAATAAGAAATGAAACAGAGTAGTGGGTGGGGCCAAATTATACAGAATCATATGCACGCTATTAAATTTTTGTCTGATATATTTAACTAATACAGACAAAACATGAATAGAAACACAACTTTTAGTATTTATAATGTAATCTAGTGTTTGCATCCCTGATTTAAAAATCCCTTTGGGGCGCCTGGCTGGCTCAGTCAGGAGAGCATGCAACTCTTGATCTTGGAGTCATAAGTTCAAGCCCCACACTGGGAATAGAGCTTACTTAAATAAAATAAATAAATTAATTAATTAAAATCCCATGCTTTGTATTACAGTAGTGCCAAGTACTTTCAAGGACAGGAAAAGGTTTAATTTCTGATTCATAAAATACAAATAAATCAGGGACCAAATGTATAGCCATGCCATATATAGATATATATGTCATTAATAAGAAAAATCAGAAAATAAGATTCATGATATACTTTCTTTTTCACCATCTAGCCCCTTAAAGGAGAGATCTTGTTCCTTGAGAGCCCTAGGTTTTGTTTTGTTTCATTTTTTACTTTGTTTTGTTTTGGGGGAAAAAAGTGAGTTTAATATTTAAGGAAAGAAATCTTTTGCAAATGTAGAAATGTGGAACTGGCCAAGTTGTATGGAGTACCTAATGAAGCAAATCTTCCTATGACAATGGTAGCACTTAAGTTGAAAATTTGCCTATAAAACAAATATTGCCATATATAGACTGATTTTGGGTGGGGGAATATCTACATTCTATATTCTCATTATAGTTCCTCTCTAATAAAATCTTTGTGGATGTTTATAAGCCTTCTCTCTGAAAATTCCACAGGCAGCCTGGTAACTTTTATTTATATAAAAGCCAAAGAACTAAGAATATATTAGAGATTCAGAGATGGTAAAAAGGTTAAGCATCATAACCAGAGAAATCAGTTGAGAATCAGGTTTAAGTATAAATAAAGCACATTTAGGGGCGCCTGGGTGGCTCAGTCGTTAAGCATCTGCCTTCAGCTCAGGTCATAATCCCAGGGTCCTGGGATCGAGCCCTGCATCAAGTTCCCTGCTCGGTGGGAAGCCTGCTTCTCCCTCTCCCACTCCCCCCCCCCCCCGCCGCTTGTGTTCCTGCTCTTGCTCGCTCTCTCTCTCTCTCTCTCTCTCAAATAAATAAATAAATAAATCTTTAAAAAAAATAAATAAAGCACATTTAACACTTTGTGGGGGCGCTTGGCTGACTCAGTTGGAGGAGCATGTGACTCTTGATCTTGAGGTCGGGGTTCGAGCCCCATGGTGGCTGTAGAGATTACTTAGAGCCACCCTAAGACCCAGCAATTGCTACTACTAGATATTTATCCAAAAGATACAAACATAGTGATCCAAAGGAGCACATGCACCCCAATGTTTATATAACAAAGTCCACAATAACCAAACTATGGAAAGAGCCCAGATGTCCACTGACAGATGAATGGATAAAGAAGATGTGGTGTATATATATGCAATGGAATATTACTCAGCCATCAAAAAGAATGAAATCTTGCCATTTGCAACAATGTGGATGGAACTAGAGGGTATTATGCTAATAAAATAAGTCAGTCAGAGAAAGATAAATATCATATGATTTCACTCATGTGGAATTTAAGAAACAAAACAGATTAACATAGGGGACGAGAAGGAAAAATAAAATAAGATGAAAATAGGGAGGCAAAGCATAAGAGGATGCTGAACTCTAGGAAACAAACTGAGGGTTGCTGGAGGGGATGAAGGTGGGAGGAACGGGTAATTGGGTGAATGGGCATTAAGGAGAGCCCCTGAGGTAATGAGCGCTGGATGTTAGATGCAACTGATGAATCACTAAATTCTAGCCCAATAACTAATAATACAGTAATTGTTAACTAAATTGAATTTAAATGAAGTTTTTTTAATTTTAAAATTTTTTTAAATTTTTTAAAAAAGAAACAAAGGTAGAGAGAGAAGCTGAATTGAATCAACAAAATTACTCTTTGTAAATAGCAAAACATAGAGTTCCTCTGTATTCTAAACAATAAAATACATGTCATGTTGTATATTTTTATTATATTTTTAAGTGCTGTTATATTTAAAAAACAACAAACAAACAAACAAAAACAACACAGGTGCCTGGCTCAGTCAGTTAAGTGTCTCCCTTCAGCTCAGAATATGATCTCAGGGTCCTGGGATCGAGCCCCACATCCCGCTTCTCCCTCTCCCACTCCCCCTGCTTGTGTTCCTGCTCTTGCTATCTTTCTCTGTCAAATAAATAAATAAAATCTTAAATAGGTAAATAAATAAATATTCTAATTTTATCTACACATTTTATAAATAAGTTATACCTTGCCCTGGGTAAAGATTTTAAATAAAGAGTTGCCAGGATGAGAGTCAAATCTCCAGCATAAATTCACTGATAAGGGACTGTTGTACAATCCTTCAAAAAATACTAATGCTCTATTTACTCTAAGGAATAGGGCATATAAAGTCACCATGTCTTTGGGCCTTAATTCTTCCATCTGTATATCTGTATAGTACTGGTTTTGACTTAAAAAATCTAAGTCCTAACAAGAAACGCTTATGCACTTCCAGTTTCTGACTGATTAGAGCGCCCTCATGTGTGTCTTTGTTGTAATGTTTTAAATATCTGAAAACTTAATCTCAGCAGCAATACAATTATACCTTTATTTTCCCATTTATAATGGCTTCAAGTATCACTTAGTAAATGATAAAGAGTGTGATTAATCCTACAATTCACTATCAAGCTTTTCATATACCAAATTTTATTCTAAAGTAGTGAAGTTATTTTTCTGATTTACATTTTAATGACTCAAAGGGTTTTTCCCTTAAAACTTCCAAGATAAGTTTTTCATTACAACTTATTTTATCATGCCTGAAAAAAATATGTAGCCAATGAAGTCGTTAATTATATGTGATAGCTTTTTAGGGATGGAGAACAGCTCAAGGGGACATTTTCAACTCAGTTTTTCCAAATAAAAATTTACTTGTCTAAGTCACTGAAGACATTTCTTCCTACTTGAAAAGACTATATTGGAGGGAGCCAAAAGAATCTCATTTTTTGAAAAACTGTACATAAAATTTAAAAATCTCATAAATCCAACCATTTTTTAAATGGCATTCATCCAACAAATATTTATTGAGGGGCCCCACTGTGTGCCAGGAATGAGATATCAAACTGAAGGAACCCAAAGCTACTAAAGTAGAGCAAAAAAGAACTGTTTTTTTCTTCCTCTATAAAATGAGTTAATAATAACCGCTTCACCCAAGAGAGTTGCTATAAAGATCTAATAACATGACATAAGTAACCACATTTTTTAAAGAGAGCGGTGTTATTAAAATGTTTACAAGAGAAACCTTGGTGCTTCCAAAGACATATTTTAGGGGTTGCTTTGTGTGTGGAAAATCCTTGAATGTGAGGCTCTACTGATTTTAACAAAATTTTTCTTCAAATTTTCATGAGAGGAAAGAAAGTGGGAAGAGAAAATTATGTCATGTAAGAAAGGAAGTCTGAACTATTCTTCATCACCTCCTAATGTGTTTTTTCTTAGCAACAAGTCATGGATTGGTTGGTGATGACAGCAGTCAAAGTCAAGAAGTCAGACTGGCTATACTGGACTAGCTAGAATGGGGCAATGATGCTACACTGGCAGAAGCCAGAGTTTTCAACCTTCCAAAAATCCCTGAAACCAACACCAGCAACCCCATCTTACTCAAATGAAGGTAGCATACAAGATGATTCTCAGTGACTGATTCTAGTACCCGTGGAAAAAATGAATAGACGGTTTGTGTCCTCCCACCAAGACTTAGAATCCATTTCCTGTTTCCAGCTTCTTTCCTGTCTCTCACATCCACAGCCTCCCTTCCTGCTGTCCTCTTCCCATTCAGAATCCTTTACTGCATCCCAAGAAAAGTTCCACACCCCCCAGGTTTTGTCTTCTCAGGGACCCAGTTTAAGTTGTTTTCATATGACCTATTTTTCAATTGTTTCCAACCTTTTAAAGTGTGATCTTTTTCCCCACCTCCAATTTTAAACTTGTTATGGAAATTATTTAACATATCAAAAGTAGATGAAAGTGTATAATGAATCCCGCACATACCCATTATCCAGCTTTAACTACTACCAACATATAGGCAACTGTAAGCAGTGTGACTTGGTTAAAATACAGCATGAGAGTGGTTAGTGATTAGAAAATCAAACAGAGGGGTGCCTGGATGGCTCAGTCATTAAGTGTCTGCCTTCAACTCAGGTCATGATCCCAGGGTTCTGGGATCAAGCACCACATTGGGCTCCCTGCTGTGCGGGGAGCCTGCTTCTCACTCTCCCTCTGCCTGCCTCTACCCCTGCTTGTTCTCTCTCTCTGTCAAATAAATAAATAAAATCTTTTAAAAATTAAAAAAAATCAAACAGAATTTCTGAAATGAAAAATATATTTGAAAGTACACAATCAATGGAAAGATTAAATAGCTGAATAGTTCAGTGGAATAATTAATTACCTAGAATACAACCCAAAGAAGTTACCTAGAATGTAACACAGACACAAAGAAATGGAAAGGATGAAAAAAAAGAATGTGTTGTTGATGATAAAGTACAAAGGTCCAATGGATATTTGGAGTTCCAGAAGAAGAAAATGGAGAAAATGGAAGAGAAGCCATATTTGAAAAATTATGACTGAGAATTTTCCAGAATTAACAAAACAAATTCTTAGTCTGAAGAAACTATGATTCCCAATATAAAGAAATGAAAAGAAATCCACTCAAGATACATCATAGTGAAATTACAGAAAACCAAAAAAAAAAAAAGAAAAAGATCCTGTAACAGCTAGAAAGAAAGAAAACTTAACTACAAAGGAACAAATGAAAAGTGATAAGACATTTCTCATTAGCAATAGTGGAAGCCAGAAAATAGTGAAATATAGGCATACTTCATTTTATTGCCCTTCATTTTACTGCGCTCCACAGATACTGCATTTTTTTTAAAACAAATTGAAGGTTGGTAGCAACCCTGCATTGAGCAAGTCTATCAGCACCGTTTTCTAATAGCATTTGCTTATTTCTTGATTCTTTGTTACATTTTGGTAATTCTCACAATATGTCAAAACTTTTTCATTATTATTATATTTGTAACAGTGATCGGTGTTCTTTCATATTACTACTGGAGCCTGAAAATGTGGCTAAATTGCTGCAATCTCATGATAAAACTTTAAAGAATAAGGACTTGTTTCTTATGGATGAGCAAAGACCGTGGTTTTTTGAGAAGGAATCTACTCCAGGTAAAGATGCTGTGAAAACTATTGAAATGACAACAAATGATTTAGAATATTCATAAACTTAGTTGATAAAACAGTGGCAGGGTTTGAGACAAATGACTCCAAGTTTGAAAGAAGCTCTACTGTAGGTAAAATGTATCAAACAGCATCACATATTACAGAGAAATCATGGATCCACATGGCAAACTTCATTGCTCTCTTACATTAAGAAACTGCCACAGCCACCAGCCACCCAATCTTTAGCAATCACCACCCTGATCAGTTAGCAGCCATCAACATGGAGGCAAGACCCTCCACCAGCAAAAGATTATGACTCACTGTAAACTCAGATGATGGTTAGCATATTTTAGCAATAAATTTTTTTTAGAGGGGGGAAGGGCAGAAGGAGAGAGAATCTTTTTTTTTTTCTTTAAAGATTTTACTTATTTATCTGTCTAAGGAAAGAGAGCGCACAAGCAGGGGGAGCAGCAGGCAGAGGGAGAAGCAGGTTCCCTGCTGAGCAAGGGGCGTGATACAGGACTCCATCCCAGGACCCTGGGATCATGACCTGAGCTGAAGGCAGATGATTTACCAACTGAGCCACCCAGGTGCCCACACTAAAGGTAATTCTTGAAGTTTCTAATGAGAAATTCTGAGGAACTAGGGTTATAAAAGTTATGAACATACATAGGTGGTTAAGAACACAAACAGACCAAGGAGACAATGGCTCTAGCCACAACCACCAGAACCCTACCTCAGCTTTTACTCTGTGAAACATTTTGGTTACATGTGAGGCATGCGGTTTACTTTCGTAGATTTCAGGGAAGAAAACACTTCTGCTCAGTCTCCTCATGTTACCAACCTAAAAAGCTTTCCTGGACCCTCAGTTCTTGGGAGGAGTGGTTGAAGTAATTGGTCAGAGTCCAAGACATTCATTGGGCCTTACTGCTTCTTGACTCAGGTCTCTCTTCTTTTCTGCCTCATACTGGGGCCTCCCGTTAACTGTGCCATATTAGTTTTAGTGAGAAGGGAGAAGTTCAACATAACTCTCCAGCAGTAATTACTGGATTTTCATTTCATATATTTAGCTCCCTATAATTCCTGGCACACTTGCCTTTTTTGCAAAGTGGTTTGCTTTTCCTTCCTGGAGAAGTAAAGTCTTTACCTACTGGAAAGGTAAGTCTATTTCTCTATCCCCTTGAATCCTAGACGTGGCCATGTGACATCCTTTGGCCAATGGGAGGGCACAAATGTGGCACAAGCAGAGGGTATAATAATTGCATATTGGAACTTGCTCTCTCTTGCTGCTAGGAACCCTTCCACCACTGAGTGAACATAATCCCAGACCAGCCTCCTGGAGGATGAGAGCTCATGTGAAGAAGCCTCTGGTTATCCCAACCATCCTAGCTGAGGCCCCCAGATACATGATTGAGGCCATTCTAAATCATCCAGTCCCAGCTGAGCTGGCCCAGACTAGAACTGACCAGTCAACTCTCAGAAATATGAAAAATAATGTTCGTTGTTTGAAGCCCTTATTTAATTTTGTTTCACAGCAAAAGACAATTGATATAGCAGTATAACATGCAAACAAATAAAACAAGCTATAAAACCCTGAATGTAATCAATGGGGAATGGTGAATGAATTTATATCCCTACTGCAGACTATTATGCAATTATTAAGTATCAGAATCTTCATCAGTTAGTCCAGAGTAGCACTGTCCAATAGAAATATAATTATGTCAGAGGCACATATTGAATGGAGCACTGGGTGTTATATGCAAACAACGAATCATGGAACACTATATCAAAAACTAATGATGTAATGTATGGTGATTAACAATAAAATTAAGAAAAATAAATGAAATCAGAAAAAGAAAGAAATATAATTATGTCATGTGTAATTTTAAGTTTTAAGTAGCTACATTAAAAACAGCAAAAGGAGGGGCGCCTGGGCGGCTCAGTCATTAAGTGTCTGCCTTCGGCTCAGGTCATGATCCCAGGGTGCTGGGATCGAGCCCCACGTTGGCCTCCCTGTTCCACGGGAAGCCTGCTTCTCCCTCTCCCACTCCCCCTGTTTGTGTTCCCTCTCTCACTGTTTCTGTCAAGTAAATAAATAAAATCTTTAAAAATAAAAAAATAAAAAACAGCAAAAGGAAACAAGGAAATTAATTTTAATAATATATTTTATTTAACTCAATATATCCAACATGTAATCAATAAAAAATTATTTGTGAGATATTTTACATTCTTTTTTTGTACTAAGCCTTAGGAATCTGGTGTGTTTTTTACACCTTACAGCACAATCAAATTCAAAAGAGCTACATTTCAAGTGTTCAGTAGCTACATGTGGCTAGTGACTACCATATTGGACGACAAAGGTCTAGAGGCTAGTCTACCATACATGGAAGTTACAGTTCAAATGTGTGATTTCGCCCATTACACACTTTTTTTAAAGAAAAGTCATCCAAGTGTACATAACTATGTGGAAGGGGGTGAAAGGATATAACCAAGTTATTAAAATTGTTTTGCCAGTCAGCTAATTGAGGTTGGAAGGAAAGGGAAGAGATATTTCTTTTACATATGCTGGTATTGTTTAGCTTCATATAAAGGTATATTAAGTTTTAAGTTATTTTTTAAGCTAGATAAAAAGCATAAGGTGAAATAAAAATGAGGTAAAAAGGAGGACACATGAAATGCTCCTAACTGAGGTTACTTCTGGAGTCAGCATAAAGGAAGAATTTTATTTTTTTTTAAATCTTTTTACTGAAGTATAATTGACATATAACATTGATTTCAGGGATACAACATAACAATCTGATATGTGTATACACTGTGATCACCACAATAAACCTAGTTACTATCTATTCCCATAGGTTAACTTTTAGAATTTAATCTCCTGACAATTTTCAGGTACGCATTACAATATTATTGACTATACTCACCATGATGTATGTTACATCCTTGTGACTATTTATGACTGGAAGTTTGTATTTCACCCATTTTGACCAACTTCCTAATCCACCACCCCTCTGGTAAATGCCATTCTGTTCACTGTATCTGAGAGTTTTGTTTCATTTTGTTTGTTCATTTTTTTTTTAGATTCCATATATAAGTGAAATCATATAATATTTGTCTTTCTATGACTTATTTTGCTTAGCATAATTTCCTCAAGGTCCATCCATGTTGCAAATAGCAAGATTTCATTCTTTTTAGGGGCTTAGTATTCCATTGTGTGTGTGTATATGTGTGTACACATACTGTGTGTGTATACACACACAAACACACACACACACACTACATCTTCTTTATCTGTTCATCCATTGATGGACACTTAGGTTGTTTCCATATCTTGACTATTATAAATAATGTTGTGATGAACAAAGGGATGCACATATCTTTTTGAAGTAGGTTTTTTTTCCCAGATAAATACACATAAGTAGAATAGCTGGATCATATGGTAGTTCTATTTTTAATTTTTTGAAGAACTTCCATATTGTTTTCCACAGTGGCTGCACCAATTTACTTTCCCACCAACAGTGCACAAGGGTTCCCTTAAGAATTTTACTTTTTAATACAGGTCTTTTCCAATTTTTAAACTCTAACCACTTATTTTATAATTTTTTAAAGTTACATTTTTTTTTAAGTAGGCTCCATGCCCAGCACAGAGCCCAATGTGGGGCTCAAACTCAGGACTGCAAGATCAAGACCTGAGCTGAGATCGAGAGTCCAACACTCAACCAACTGAGTACCCAGCTGCCCCTAAAAGTTACATTTCTCTGTTAAATTTTTTTTTTAAAAATCGGAATAGTGATTCTTTTCCACAAGGGTTAGGGACAGAAATTGAGTGGGAAGGGGCATACAGAATCTTTTGGGGGTAATGAAAATGCTCTATATCTTTTCATTTTTTTTAAAGATTGTTATTTATGTATTTGACAGAGAGAGAGACAGTGAGAGAGGGAACACAAGCAGGGGGAGTGGGAGAGGGAGAAGCAGGCTTCCCACTGAGCAGGGAGCCCGATGCGGGGCTTGATCCCAGGACCCTGGGACCATGACCTGAGCCGAAGGCAGATGCCAAACCAACTGAGCCACCCAGGTGCCCTGAAAATGCTCTATATCTTAAAAAGGGTTAGGGTTACACAGGTGAATGTATTTGTCAAAACTCACAAGATACACACTCAACATTTGTGCATTTCACTTTGTATAAAAAAGTTGTAAAAAATTTGAACCCTAGGGATGCCTGGGTGGCTCAGTCGGTTAAGCATCTGACTTCAGCTCAGGTCATGATCCCAGGGTCCTGGGATTGAGTCCCACATTGGGCTCCTTGCTCAGCAGAGAGCCTGCTTCTCCCTCTGCCTGCTGCACCCCCTGTTTGTGCTCTCTCTCTCTCTCTGACAAATAAATAAAATCTTCAAAAAAACCCTCTCACCTTTAAAAAAAAATTGAACCCTAGTTAACAATACATATGATGGCATATTTAAAAGTGAAGTGTACTGATATATGTGATTTGCTTTGAAAAGCACAAAATAATAAGATGGTTTGATGATACATGGAATAGGTGGTTATGGCTAGGAATGGCTAGTTATATGATAAAGCAAATATACCAAAATGTCACCTGTAGAATACAGACGGGGGTGGGAGATGGAGAGGGTGGTGGGTTTGGGTGTTACTACAATTCTTTCATTATCTCAGTTTGAAAATTTTCATAATAAAATGTTGGGGGAGAAAAGAAAGTTGCAGAAAAACATAATATTTTAATTTTGTTTTAAAATATTCTTGTGTTGTAGAAGACATATTTATACATGCATAAAGATATGAAAGCCACACAAAACTGCAGAAATTGTCAAGCTGATCCTAAAATTCATACAGAAATGAATTCCAAAATAGCCAAAACAATCTTGAAAAAGGGAATAAAGTTGGAGTCCTGACACTTCCTGATTTCAAAACATAACACAAAGAACAGCAATCAGGACAGTATGGTACTGGTATAGACAGATATATAGATCAATGGACTAGAAATGTAAATGCTTACATTTATGGTCAACTGATTTTCAAGAAAACTTGATGGGAAAGAGTCTTCCAATAAACTATATATCCATATAAAAAAATTGGGGAGCATCTGGGTGGCTTGGTCAGTTAAGCATCTGCCTTTGGCTCAGGTCATGACATCAGGGTCCTGGGATCAAGCCAGTCAGGCTCCCTGCTCAGCATGTGTCTGCTTCTCCCTCTGCCTCTGCCCCTCCCCCACCTGCTCATGCTTGCTCTATCAAATAAATAAGATCTTAAAAACAAAACACCTTATACATGAATGTTAAGTGCAGCATTGTCTTAACATTGTCAACAAGCAGGAAACAATTCAAGCGTCCATCAGCTGGTGAATGAGTAAACAAACATGTCCTATCCATATAATGGAATATTACTGAGCAATAAAAAGGAATGAAATATTGATACATGCTTCAACATGGATAAACCTTGAAAACACTTTGCTAAGTGAAAGAAGCCCATCATAGAAGGCTATATATTCTATGATTCCATTTATATGAATGTCTAGAATAGGTAAATCTACAGAGACAGAAAGTAGATTAATGATTGCTAGGAGATGGGAGGAATGAGGAATAACTATTAATGAGCACTGGGTTTCTTTTTGAAGTGAAGAAAATGCTCTAAATTTATAATGATGATGGTTACACAACTCTGTGGATAAAAACCCACTAACTATACTTTAAAAGGGTAAAATTTTATGCTATGTGAATATCTCAATAAAGCTGTTACTTAAAAAATTTAGTTTGAATGAATAAAAATTTTTTATGAGAAAAACTAAACTCATTTCTTTATGTTTCTTATAATCTCTATCATTACTTAACCATTTTTATGAATGGAGATGAATAAGAAAGAAAATAAGTGTAATTTGAAAAGGTAAGAAAAACAACACACTTAGGGTTTGGTGTTTGGTACACAGAGATGACTCTCAGATTTGGGCTGTAACAAGAGAGGTGAAAACTGCAAGGGCACTAACTGCTGCTAAAGAAACACCAGCAGTTTCTAATTTTATGCTGTTCTATATTTTGCTGTGACTTTCATAGCTTTCGATAATGTTATAGTAGAGGCCAAAACAGAAATGCCTTTTATATTTTATTATAAGAGCTAAACTGGGAAATAAACTCACCAATTGCTTTTTTAAAAAGGAAATGAGCTAAAAACAACATAGATGTAAGTGGAGCTTAAATAAACCTTTACTCAGTAAAATGAATGTGTTCACAGGGGAGGGAGAGTTTGGTAGTAAAAATAGTTTAAAGTATTACATTATTTTAAAAAGCATTTTGTTTCATTTACTGTAGATGGTCAAACACCATTTTAAAACAGATGGTAAACTGTTGGATAGTAAAAGAAATGACATCTTGTTTCCATTTTCCTATTCCTTCCAGTTCATCTCTTTATTGTAAATGATTTTCCATTGTGGGAGGATATTAAATTTAAATCAAACTGAAAGGAAAAAAGCATGTGGCTATGTTCATAAATTCATGTTTCTTAGCACTTGCTGCCTCTTATAGCCATTTTATGAAGAATATTTCAAATTGATTTATTCTTTCTGGATCTGAAAAAATTGAGTTTCTTTTCTTGAGCAAACAGCTTATTTGAAAAAACCTATACACAAAAAGAAACAAAAGAATCGTGTAATTATGATATCAACATTTAAAATAAATTTTAATACTTTCAGGAGAAAGATGTACTGATAAGCATTTGAGGAATGGTATTAAATTTAATTTGTCAAGATAATAACTAAGATGCGCAGTGCTTACCATGTTCTTAGATTGTTCTAAATGCCATACATAAGAGAGTATGTACGTATGCTTGCATACATACATGTGTATGTGTATATGAATGTTTGTGTGTGTTGCTAACAATTACGTAAATAAATAAATAAATAATTTCTCACAATAACCACACCAAGATGAGGGAACTGAAACAGAACAAAGTTAAGCAATTTGTCCAAGCTGAACCCAAGGGAGTTTGGCCCCACCGTCCATGTTTTTAATAATTACTCTCTGTATATATCAAGAGCACTGAGAACATTAAACAAGCCAATAGATCGTTCATACGTCCTGTTCTGAACTTCCCTCTACAAAACACCAAGTTCTTTTTTTGGACATATGATACATCTGAAACTTATTGTAAAGTTCTTTTACAAGAAAGGAGGTAACTAATTTCTGATTTTGAACCCTCTTTTACCTATGACAAAACTTTCTAGATTCACAGAAACCAGTTTTTCAATCTAAAGCACATTATTTTGGGATCAAATGTAAATACATTAAAAAAACAGACACTGGAGGGGCACTTGGGTGGCTCAGTCAGTTGGGCATCGGACTCTTGGTTTCAGCTCGGGTCATGATCTCATGGGTTGTGAGATCAAGTCTACTCTGTGCTCAGCAGGGTGGCTGCTTGAGATTCTCTTCCTCTGTCCCTTCCCTCACTCATGTTCTTTCTGTCTCTAAAATAGATAAATCTTAAAAAAAAAAACTGGAGACGTCACTGAGGGAGGCAGTACCAGGAAGGCATGGAGAACCAGGAAGCACAAGGACCAACAGGTAGGACTAGAGTAGCTTGAAGAAACCCCTCTCACATGTGATGCCACTCCAGTAACCCAACCCCCTCCTGAACAGGGATCTGAGAATGTGCCAAGATGCCCCCTAGCCTTCACCAGGTGGGCCTGTATAATGCGTCCATGTGCAATAACGAGGGATGTCTTTTATTTTCTGCTACCTCTTCCCTGCCAGTGCACTGTTGGGGCAGAGGGAGAAGGTATTTTCAAGACAAAGCACAAGCAGCACAAATAAAAGGGGTGAAGTTGCAAAAAAAATTGAAATTAGGTTAATAAATCCATATCTTTATTTTCCAGATGGTTAACCACTAATCCACATGATAGAAATAAATTTTTATATAAAATTGTATCTACTTTGGATTTTTAGCTTAAAAAAAAGGAAAACATACTTCTTTTTTACAAGTTGTCTATATTTTTTTAATTGAAGTATAGTTGACATACAATGTTAACATTAGTTTCAGGTGTACCACATAGTTATTTGATAACCCTATGCCTTATGCTATGTTCACTACAAGTGTAGCTACCATCTGTCACATCCCCAACACTATTACAATGCCACTGACTATATTCCCTATGCTGTACATTTTATCCCTATGACTTATTCATTCCATAACTGGAAACCTGTACCTTCAATTCCCCTTCACCCATTTTGCCCACCCATCTACTGCTCTCCCCTCTGGCAAACAACAGTTTGTTCTCTGTATTTAGTTATAGGTCTGATTCTGCTTTTTGTTTGTTTGTTTGTTTTGTTTTTTAGATTCCACATATAAGTTAAATCATGTGATATTTGTCTTTCTCTGTCTGACTTATTTCACTTAGCATAATACCCTCAAGGTCCATCCATATTGCCAGAAATAGCAATAATATTCCATTGTATTCTTTATCCATTCATCTATTGATGGACACTTGGTCCAGATCCTGGCTATTTTAAATAATGCTGCAATAAACAAGGGATGCATATATCTTTTTGAATTACTGTTTTTATTTTCTTTGGGTAACAGAATTACTGGATCATATGGTATTTCTATTTTTAATTTTTTGAGGAACCTCCATAGTTTTCCACAGTGGCTGCACCAATTTACATTCCCAACAGTGCACGAGGATTTTGTTTTCTCCACATCCTCACCAACATTTGTTATTTCTCGTCTTTTTGATTCTAGCTATTCTGACTGGCATAAGGTGATATCTTATTGTGGTTTTGATTTGCATTAAGGAAAACATACTTTTTAAGATTATACTCAACTTCATACAACTAATTACCTAAAAACAATTCCCAAAGACATTTTTATTTTGAGAGATACACAAAGGTTGCCTTCCTATATGCCAACTCTAGAACCAGATTGCTCTATGACATTTTTCCTAAAAGCATTCATTTAAGACATTTTTATCTTGTGTCAACTTCAACTGATTGATAGTGAATGGCTGGACTTCTGTGTGTAGAAGGAACCTGAGGCTGAGTTCAAGCTGAACAAGAATGAATTTGATTTCAGCTGTCAATATCTGCCATAGGTATGGGTAGAAAAAGCGATAGCACAAGTGCTATGTATTTACCATCCCTGAATTAGTGGATACAATTCCTTTTTTTTTAAAAAGATTTTATTAAAATCTTAATATTTATTATTTATTTATATTTGAGAGAGCATGAGCGGAGAGATGGGCAGAGGGAGAGGGACAAGCAGACTCCCCACTAAGCAGGGAGCCTGATGCAGGGCCTGATCCCAGGACCCCGATACCATGACCTGAGCGGAAGGCAGATGCTTAACTGACTGAGCCACCCAGGCGCCCTAGTATATAAAATTTCTATACAAAAAAAACTCCATCACTTGTAGTTTATACCAGAGCTTAAAGTAAAACTGAGAATACACATATACCAGACCAATAAAAACCATTTTTAATAAAAATAATACCATCTTACTATACCATAAAATAAGAAACTAACACTCCAAATTAGTCTCCAAATGTTTAGGAAGTGAACTGTGGATCAGCCACATCACGTAAGGGTGAAAGAAGGAAAACCAAAAATTTGTGTTCAAAGGAAGCAAGCTGGGGCCAAGATTAAATGGAAGTAAGAGAGAAAACTGGGCACAGGTAGGGGGAAAAAACATTCTATGAAGGAAGAGGGACAGGTACTACAGAAAAGCAAAAGTAAAGGTTTCTTTCTTGTCAGGGTAAAGAGCATTAAGAAAAAAACATTCAAAACTTGGAAATAGGCAGAAGAGATTACTGGGATCATTCCAATGGAATACAAGATATAATTTGGCAGACCTCTAGGGACAGGATAGCTGATTGTGTAGGGACGTGCATCTTAATTTGACTTTCTATTGACTAGGGTATTTTACAACTTTATAGGGGTAGTGGTTAACTTGCAGGTCACTGACAACAAAGCAATTGCTCTTCCTATCGGAGAGCAATGCAAATGATTCCTGTCCTTAGTCATATAAATACAAATCTCCTGGTAGAGATTTAACTCTTTTCCATCTAGAAAAAACATAACCCAAAATATTATGTCTCTTACCATGCAGAAATTTGCATCTACTGACAAATTAGTTTCAGCATTCCTTTGACTATATATATATTCTCTGTCCCTGAATTTTTCTTTGAACCAATCTTAGTATCTTATATGTTCTCATAATTAATGAGTTGCATAAGATATTTGAAATATTTTCCTATTATATTTGAATAAAAACCATGTTTTTAAATTTTTGAAAATTATATTCTAGCAAGCGTTTGTGTAGAAATAATAAACTAGATAAACAGGGAAAAAAGAGTTACAGAGGACCTAATAACAGGTAACAAAGTGACAGCAAAGGAGTGCCACTATGCAGTAACAAATATCTACTTTGTTCTAGAATGATGAAATGGTGACTGAGCACTTATTACTAAGAATTTATGTGTTGCATATATGAGCTGACTATGCAGGTATCCCCTTTTAAAAAGCAATTTCTGAAGCTATAATATTCATAAAGAAATGGCAACTTGAGACACCTGGATGGCTCTGTCAGCTAAGTGTCCGACTCTTGGTTTGGGTTCAGGTCATGATTTCACAGTTGTGAGATTAAGCCCTGCATCAAGCTCCACACTCAGCGCAGTCTGCTTCAGATTCTCTCTCCCTCTCCCTTCTGCTCACACACTCTCTCTCAAATAAATAAATAAAATTTTTAAAAAAAGAAAGAAATGGCAACTTACCTATAAAGGAAGGCTAAAGAAGTGGGGAAACCAGCAGACCTTACTAATAAGGAAGACTAGGGGGAAAGATTCCAGGTAAGAACAATCCATGGTGTAGAATGCTATAAAAATGTCAAGTAAGATGAGATCTGAAAAGTGTCCATTCATTCATATATTCAATAAATATTTATTGGGTTCTTAGTATATGCCAAAAACTGTATTAGTCATGAGGATACAGTAATAAAACAAAAATAGTCCCTCCTGACATTGAGTATAGTGGAAGAGACAGACATTAAATAGCTATTTTAAGAAATAAGTATTCAGAGATTCCAGTGCCAGGCAAGGAATAGTCCACTAAAGGGTTTTTTTTTTTTCTGATGGGCATTGATACCTCCTAGCTCAATGTGCCCCTCAAATTTCCAGTGATTTTCCACAGAGCTGTGCCCCATACAGGCACCCCTTTAATAGGCCAGGTTTCCACTGCCCTTCATTGGCCATTGTCCATGAGTTGATAAAAATGAAATCTAGGGATTGTTATCATTCATTGTCCAATTCTTCCACCACTGCTAAGAAAACAGTAGGCAAGTCAGCCCACCTAGCTGATTTTTACCTTCTCTGATCAGAGTGGTGGTCTTCCTAACAGGATTTTGTCCATTTACCTTACAACTGCCATCCATGAACCAAGGAGATATTTGCTGGTCAGCTGAGAGATGTCCATAGGGTACGGTCCACGTGATGACAGAATCTGGAGGCTCTTCAAAATTTCAAAGTCAGGCCTAGGGTTTGAAAAGAGGCTCCCTATTGTTAAGTACATCATCCTTGCATTTCATAGGTAGCACGACCCTGTACAAACGATTTCCATTTTATTATGGAACTATTCTGGGCACTGCCCTCCCCAATACAGTGTTTTTCCAACATCATCCTAGACATCAAAGGCATTTTAGGATTCAAGATTTTACATCCTTCAGTCACAAGGGCAGTTTTAATTAATGTCTGATAGCAACCTAGTAATTTCCTCCCAAATGGGAATTCTCCAGACCAAAGTCCCAGTAGTCAATGCTGGGAGATGCTTCCAGGCTTTTGTGATAAGCCCCAGTGTATGTCACACATACAGTTATTGCACAAAGAATTTGTCCAGGGGTGCCTGGGCGGCTCAGTCGGTTAAGCCTCTGCCTTCAGCTTGGGTCATTATCCCAAGGTCCTGGGATAGAGCCCCACATCAGCAGGGAGCCTGCTTCTTCCTCTCCCTCTGCCGCTCCCCCTGCTTGTGTGCGAGTGCACAGGCGCTCTCTCTAATAAATAAATAAGATCTTTAAAAATAAAAAAAAAATAATTTGTCCATATCAGCACTCCAGCTTCTACTCTATATAGTTTGGATTCACGTAATCTTATTGATTCCCATTTAGCATGTCCAATTAATATTGCGTGAAGGGCAGATTTACATGCCTTCTTTTTAACAATTACAGGTAGGTGAAATGTTCCCCAATCAGATATAATGTTCATCCCCATAATGCAATCAGGTAAAAGAGATACAACCACTTCACATAAAGCCCGTTGAAAGGTATTAATTCTCCTCTAAACTTTCACCTTAATTTCAACAGCCTTTACATTCGTAGTTGTAGCTTCCATTAGGACTTCATCAACAGGTCCCGGTTTTATAACACTGACTAAAATGTGTGGTGAAGATGTAGAGACATTAGAACCCTTGTGCACTGTTGGGGATAATGTAAAATAGTGCAGCTGCTAAGGAAAACACTATGGCAGTTCCTCAAAAAATTAAAAATTGATATAGTAATTCCACTTCTAGGTGTATATCCAAAATATAAAGCAGAATCTCAAAGAGATATCTGTATACCCATATTTATAACAGATTATTCACAATAGATTACGTGTCCATCAGCAGATGAATGGATAAACAAAATGTGGTATATAGACAAAGTGGAATATTATTCAGCCTTAAAAAGGAAATAAATGCTAATACATGCTACAACAATATTTGAGATTATGCTAAGTGAAATAAGACATTCACAAAGACAAATACTGTATAAATCCATTTACATGCAGTATCTAGAGCAAATTCATAGAAACAGAAAGTAGAATGGTATTTGCCAAGGCTTGGGAGGAGGGAGAATAAGAAATTATTGCTTAATAGGTATAGGGTTTCAGTTTCACAAGATGGAAAAGTTCTGAAGAATGGTTGCACAACAATGTAAATATACTTAATAATACTGAACTATACACCTAAAAATAGTTAAGATAATAAATTTTATGTTAGGTGTATGTTACCAGTTAAAAATTAGAAAACGAAAGTGTTTATATCTTTATAAAGAGAGATAACCAAAAAACCAATAGATAATGGAATACTAAAAATATCCAAATAATCCAAAAAAAAAGGCAGGAAAGGTTAAAAAGAAAAATAAAAAAGAGGAAACAAACAGAAATCAATAAAAGGGTAACTTAAGTCCAACCACATCAATTATTACACTAATGTAAATGATCTAAACATACCAATTAAAAGCAAAAATTGTCAGATTGAGTTTTTTTGAACAAAGATTCAACTGAAATTAAATAAGCAACCCATAGATAGATTAGGAGTAAAAGGATGGTAAAGGATAACATTAAAACACTAGTCAAAAGAAGTGGGAGGTGCTATGTATCACCATGGATAAAGATGGATATTACACAGTGTTAAAAGGATCAGATCACCAAGAAGACGTAAGAACTGTAATTGTGTATGGACCTAAAAACAGATCTTCAAAATACATGAAGCAAAAACTTGAAAGGATAGACAAATTCATAATTATACTTGGAAGCTTCACTATTTCTTAAAGTTATGGATAGAATAAGTAGAAAGTCAGCAAAGATTGAGAAGACCTGAACAACACTATCAACCAACTTGACCTAAGATATTTGTAGAACTCTCTACCCAACAGCATTAGAATACACATTCTTTTCATGTGCACCTGAAGCATTTATCAAGACATATGATAGGGGCACCTGGGTGGCTCAGTCGTTGGGCGTCTGCCTTCAGCTCAGGTCATGATCCCAGGGCCCTGGGATCAAGCCCTGCATCGGGCTCCCTGCTCCACAGGAAGCCTGCTTCTCCCTCTCCCACTCCCCCTGCCTGTGTTCCCTCTCTTCCTATGTCTCCCTGTCACATAAATAAATAAAATCTTAAAAAAAAAAAAGACATATGACAGTCTAGGGGTGCCTGGATGGCTTGGCTCCATCAGCAGAGCATGTGACTCTTGATCTCAGGGTTGTGAGTTCAAGCCCCACGTTGGGTATAGAGATTACTTAAATCAATAAAAAATAAACTGAAAAAATAAAATCTTTATCCATTAATCTGTTGAACGGCATCTCGGCTCTTACCACAGTTTGGCTACTGCGGACATTGCTGCTATGAACATTGGGGTGCATATGGCCCTTCTTTTTACTACATCTGTGTCTTTGGGATAAATACCCAGTAGTGCAATTGCTGGGTCATAGAGTAGCTCTACTTTTAATTTTTTGAGGAACCTCCATTCTGTTTTCCAAAGTGGCTGTACCAACTTGCATTCCCACCAATAGTGTAAGAGAGTTCCCCGTTCTCCACAACCTCTCCAACATTTGTTGTTTCTTGCCTTCTCAATTTTTGCCATTCTAACTGGTGTAAAGTGGTATCTCAATGTGGTTTTGATTTCAATTTCCCTGCTGGCTAATGATGATGAATATTTTTTCATATGTCTGTTAGCCATTTGTATGTCTTCTTTTGAGAAGTGTCTTTTCATGTCTTCTGCCCATTTTTTGACTTATTTGTTTTTTGGGTGTTGAGTTTGAGAAGTTCTTTATAGATCTTGGATATCAGCTCTTTGTCTGTAGTGTCATTTGCAAATATCTTCTATTCTGTGGGTTGCCTCTTTGTATTGTTGACTGTTTCCTTTGCTGTGCAGAAGCTTTTTATCTTGATGAAGTACCAAAAGTTCATTTTTGCTTTTGTTTCACTTGCCTTTGGAGATGTATCTTGAAAGAAGTTGCTGAGGCGATGAAGATGTGGTCCATATATACAATGGAATATTACTCAGCCATCAGAAAGGATGAATACCCAACATTTACATCAACATGGATGGGACTGGAGGAGATTATGCTAAGTGAAATAAGTCAAGCAGAGAAAGTCGATTATCATATGGTTTCACTTATTTGTGGAACATAAGGAATAGCATGGAGGTCATTAGGAGAAGGAAGGGAAAAATGAAGGGGGGGAAATCGGAGGGAGAGATGAACCATGAGAGACTATGGACTCTGAGAAACAAACTGAGGGTTTTAGAGGGGAGGGGGGGAGGGGGGTAGGTTACCCCGGCAATGGGTATTAAGGAGGGCACGTACTGCATGGAGCACTGGGTGTTATATGAAAACAATGAATCATGGATCACTACATCAAAAACTAATGATGTATTGTATGGTCACTAACAAAACATAATAAAATAAAACAAAATCCTAAAAAAGAGACATGATATTCTAGGGCATAATATAATTTGATTTTTACATAGATTTTATTTATTTATTTGAGAGAGAGAATGAGAGAGAGAGTGCACGAGCTGGGGTGGGGGCAGAGGGATAGGGAGATGCAGGCTTCCTGCTCAGCAGGGAGTCCAATGCAGGTCTTGATCCCGGGACCCTGGGATCATGACCTGAGCTGAAGGTAGACATTTAACTGATTCAGCCACCCAGGCACCCCTAGATCGTAATACAAATTTTAAAGAATTGAAATCACAGAAAGTATGTTCTCTGAATATATCAAAATTAAATGAGAAACCAATAATAGAAAGATATTTAGAAAAGTCATAAATATTTGGAAATTAACACACTTCTAAATAACCCAGGGGTCAAATAAGAAGTCACAGGGAAGTTAAAAAATATTCTGAACTGAGTTCAAATAAAAATACAACATATCAAAATGTATTAGACTCAGCCAAAGCAGTGCTCAGAGAGAAATGCATAAAATCGCATGCCTATGTTAGAAAAAATAAGATCTCAAATCAATGATCTAAACTTCCACCTTTAGGGGCTCCTGGGTGACTCAGTTGGTTAAGCCTCTGCCTTCTGCTCCGGTCATGATCTCAGGGTCCTGGGATCGAACCCCATCGGGTTCCCTGCTCAGTGGGGAGTCTGCTTTTCCTTCTCCCTCTGCCTCTCCTCCCAGCTCGTGCTCTCTCTCTCTCAAATAAATAAAATCTTTTAAAAAAATTTAAAAAAAAGAAACTTCCACCTCTAGAGGGGCACCTGGCTGGCTCAGTCAGTAAAGCATGAGCCTCTTAATCTCAGGATCATGAATTCAAGCCACCTTGGGCATGGAGCCTACTTAAAAACACACAAACAAACAAACAAACTTACACCTTTAGAAACCACATAAGGAAGAGCAAATTAAATCCAAAGCAAACAGAAGGGAAGTAATAAAGAGTAGAAACCAGTAAAATTAAAAATAGGGAAACAACAGAGTAAAATAAATAACACCAAAATAAAAGAAACCAAATTTTATTGAAAATACCAACAGGGGTGCCTGGGTGGCTCAGTCAGTTAAGCATCCAACTTAGTTTTGGCTCAGGTCATGATCTCAGGGCTGTGGGGTCAGGCTCCATGCTCGCACGCAGTCTGTTTGAGATTCTCTCTCTTTCCCTCTCCCTCCCCTTGTACCCCTCTCCCCCATTTCACTGTCTCCCCTGGTACTCTCTTTCTCTCTAAAATAAATAAATAAAATCTTAAAAAAAAAGGAACATACTAACAAAATCTATAAACTTCTAGCCATACTGACATGAAAAAAAAGACACAAATTACCAAAATCAGGAATGTGAAGGTGACATCATCACAGACACTACAGATATTTAAGAGAGTATTACACACACCTTTATACCAATTCATCCATAGGCACAAATTACCAAAGCTCACTCAGGAAGAAATATATAACCTGAATAATCCTACATCCATTAAAGGAATTAAATCTGTAGTTTAAAACCTCTCCATAGTTTTTACTCCAAATTTATGATCTCCAGATATTTATATCAAACTGCCAACTGGATATCTTCACTTATATGTCCCAAGAACTCAACCCCTAAGACTCTATTTCCATAAAGAAATTTCTTTGCCAAGTGGCTTTACTGGCAAATCTACCAAATCATAAAGAAATAATACTAATTCTAGGCGCCTGGGTGGCTCAGGCTGTTCAGCATCTGCCTTCGGCTCAGGTCATGATCCCAGGGTCCTGGGATCGACTCCTGCATCTGGCTCTTTGCTCAGCGGGGAGCCTGCTTCTCCCTCTCCCTCTCCCTCTGCCTCTCTCTGTCTCTCATGAATAAATAAATAAAATCTTTAAAAAAGGAAAGAAAAAATACTAATTCTATATAATCTTTTTTGAAAGCAGAAAAAGGGGGAAACATTTCCAATTCAGGAGCACAACCCTATTACCAAAGCCAGATAAATACATCATAAGAAAGGCAGTATCTCCCATAAACACAGATGCAAAATCCACTACAAAATATTAGTAAATAAAATTCAACATATGAAAAGGATAATATAGTACAACCCAAGGGGTTTTATACTGGAAATGCAAGGCTGATTCAACATTTAAAAATTAACTGACATAATTCACCATATTAATAGACTAAAGAAGAAAAACTATGATTTCTCCATATAGGCAGGAAAAGCATTTGACAGAATTATCTACTCATGATAAAAACTCTTAGTAATCTAAGAAAGGAACTTAACCTGAAAAATGACATCTACAAAAGAAAAACTATAGGTAACACATAATAAAAGACTAAATGTTTTTTTCCCTAAAACAGGAACAAGGCAAGGACATCTACTCTCACCACTCCTATTCAACATGTACTGGCAATTCAAACCAACACAATAAAAAAATAAAAGGCATACAGATTGGGAGGGGAAGATGAACCATGCGAGATGATGGACTCTGAAAAACAAATTGAGGGTTCTAGAGGAGAAGGGAGTGGGAGGATGGGTTAGCCTGGTGATGGGTATTAAAGAGGGCACGTTCTGCGTGGAGCACTGGGTGTTATGCACAAACAATGAATCATGGAACACTACATCAAAAACAATGATGGGGCGGCCTGGGTGGCTCAGATGGTTAGGCGTCTGCCTTCGGCTCAGGTCATGATCCCAGAGTCCTGGGATTGAGTCCCGCATCGGGTTCCCTGCTCAGCGGGGAGCCTGCTTCTCCCTCTGCTTCTCTCTCTCTCTCTTATGAATAAATAAATAAAATCTTAAAAAAAAACTAATGATGTATGGTGATTAACATAACAATAAAAATTTTTTTAAAAAAAGGCATACAGATTGGAAAGGAAGAGGTTGTCTCTATTGATAGACAACACTAAGTACGAGGTATCAAAGAATTTACAAAAATCTCCCAAAACTAATGAGAAATGGGCAATATCATTCGAAGCCATAGTTTTTACTCCAAATTTATGATCTCCAGATATTTATATCAAACTGCCAACTGGATATCTTCACTTATATGTCCCAAGAACTCAACCCCTAAGACTCTATTTCCACAGCTGAATTTATTATCCCACCAAACTTGGTCTGTAAAAATATATATTTCCAGGGCACCTGGCTGGCTCAGTTGGTGGTACATGCAACTCTTGCTCTTGGGGTTGTAAGTTCAAGTCCCATGCTGGGTATAGAAATTACTTAAAAGTAAAATCTTAAAAAACAACAACTATGTATATATATATATATATCTCCCATTATCTTTGGTAATATCACCAATTTAATTGTTCTATTATTCATAGCTTTCCAAAATTGATTTATCCATCCGCCCAAGCTACAAAAGAAAGATTCATCTTAGACTTCTTCCCACTCCACATCTGCTTGGGTCACTTAGGGTATCAGTTAACTTTTGTTATGAAACAAACTGCTCCAAATCTGAAAGTTTAAATGGAAATATTTATTATTTCCTGTGATTCTATGGGTTGACTAGCTGATTCTTCTGGTCTGAACCATCTTAGTTGGGGCTAGGATGACCTCACACATATGTCTGGGACCTCAACTGGGAAGGCTGAAATGGTTGGGACACTTGGGGCCTCTCTCCAAGTGGTTTCTGATCTTCTAGGAGGCAAAGCCTGATTTGATTACATGGTGGCTGAAGGGTTATCAGCTGTAAAAGGGCAAATCCTAACGTGCAAACATTTTTCAAGTCTCTGCTAAATTGCAACTGCTATTATCTCAATGGCCAAAGCAAGTCACATGAGTTAGTCTGGGAGGGGTCTACCCAGGGGTATGGATATAGGTAGGCATGACCTATTGGCTTGAGAAGGGGGGCATAACTGGAACAATTTATCACACTTAAACCTATTTATCTCCTTATAAGCCCTCCAATTTCATGAATCCCATTTTACTGAGGAGTTCAAGATCTTCTCATCTCCTACTTCAACTATTTGTAATAATCTCCTGAGCTTATATTACTGTAAGCTATCAGTATGTGAATCTTCTGGAAAATGCAAATCTTGTCTTAAAACTCAATAGCTTTCCTTTGGCCATTAGAATAAACTATAGAATAAATTCCCAAGACCACAACATTTTTCATTTTCTAGCCCATACTTACTATTCCCTCATATGCACCCTACTCTTTCAGAAACAAAAAAAATTAATTACTTCAAAGGGCTGTTGTATTTCAATACCATGCCTTTCCACCTATTATTGTTTTTATCTGGAATGTCCATTTACTGCTTATGTCCTGGCAAATTTTGACATATTCTTCAAGATTCAGCTCAAATATCACAAATATAATGAAGCAGTTCCTTCCTAACAAAGTTAAATGCTTCAGTTCTTGATTCCATTGTATCTCATACAACCTTCAATTATAGTTTTATTCCAGTATACTACAATTATTTGTTTGGAGACTTGTCTAGCCACTTATGTCACTGTGGGAAGAGGACTGTGTTTTTTTTAATGTCTACCTCTCCAACCTCTAGTACAATTCTTGACACTTAGTAAGTACTCAGCAAATCCTGCTTGAATTAATCAATTAAAATGCCCATTTCCTACATTCTAGATGCTAGTGGAAAGAAAATTTATCAGATAAGTCTGTCACTGTCAAATCTTGTCATCAACTCAGTACTCTTCTTCAAATGTTACTTTTCAGTCAAGTTGTTTGAGTAGAATGCAGTTCCAAGTATACTAGTAAACTTTCAACATGTCCTAATATACCTACAATGTTATGAATGTGCTAAAGAATTTAAACATTACAGTGAGATGCATAAATGAATTAAATTTTAAATATACCTACTGTACTAAAACAGACTGATGCCCCGTTGTAGCTATAGCTAGATTACATGAGACTGACTCTTTTTTCTGTTTCCCTAAATTATCATACCTTTTAAAGTTTAAAGTAAAAATATCCATGTTGTAGATGGAATGAAAGGATATATACAAAAGTACGTCTCCTTGAAAAATTCACTACAGTCCTGAGCCTGGCCCTCAGCCTTTGCTACAGTCCTAATATTTGTGCCCCTACAAAATTCATCTAACGTCCAATGTGATGATATTCGGAGTTGGAGGCAGGTGATTAGGTCCTGAGGGCAGAGCCCTTATGAATGAGATCCCAAAGAGTTCCCTCCACCCTTCCACCATAGGAGGACACAGCAAGAATAGGAAACAGATATTCAAGGAAACAGGTACTCACCAGACACCAAATCTGCCAGCACTTTGATGTTAGACTTCTTAGGCTCCTGAACTGTGAGAAATAAATTTGTTGTTTATGAGCTACCTAGTCTATAACTTTGCAGCCCAAACGGACTAAGACAGCCTTACTGACCCAGAAACCTAATTTGTCAGCAAGACTTATGTTAAGCTCATGGAGACCTATGAATATTAAAAAATAAATAAAAAGCCCAATATCTTAATCAACAGTGTGAAGCAGATCTAATACCAGTTGGGGGGTTGGGGGGGAAGAGTGTCTTTCTAACCAAGGGAAATAGTTTGGTGATAGAACAAATCTGATTTATGATCCCAGGGTCCTGGGATCGAGCCCCACATAGGGCTCCCTGCTCTGCAGGAAGCCTGCTTCTCCCTCTCCCACTCCCCCTGCTTGTGTTCCCTCTCTTGCTGTGTCTCTCTCTGTCAAGTTAATAAATAAAATCTTTAAAAAAAATTAAAAAAAAAACTAATCTGACTTAAGCACAGCCTCAAGGCAGATAACTGAGGTTAAATGGTGTACTCAGTTGTACTCTGATACAGGAGAAAATACAGTGCAAACAACTTCATGATTAAGAAGCCTCAGAAAGTACACACCACCAAACTAATCTGGGCAAAGTTGTGAATGGTTCTAAGTCAGGTAATGACCAATAAAAAGACAAAGTATCACTCATTCCACTAGTCAACTCATAGCACATACATGCAAATTTATTGTCTCTAATGAAAGAAAACCCCTTGCCAAGTAAGACTGTAAGAAGACTATTAAGAGTTATTTACTTGACGTCAATTTCTGTAAATTACAGGTAAAAAGTTTGTAGTTCAGAATGGAAAGGCTTTTGGTAGTTGTGCGGGATAGGGGAAGATTCATGGAATACAGTTATCATTTAAAATACATTTTTGCCGGGAATTAAAAGGGGGGTTTTGTTTCTTTTGGTTTTTGTTGTTTGTTTTTTTAATTGAGAGAGAGAGAATGAGAGAGAGCATGAGATGGAGGAGGGTCAGAGGGAGAAGCCGACTCTCTGCCGAGCTGGGAGCCCGATGCGGGACTCGATCTCCCGACTCCAGGATCATGACCTGAGCCGAAGGCAGTCGCTCAACCAACCGAGCCACCCAGGCGCCCTTGTTTAAGATTTTTCTTAATAAACGCTTCATTCTAGAAGTTATAGCGAAGATAGCAGAGTTCCCTATATACAAGACAGGGTTTTTAAAATTAACTTCTACTTCCACCGCCACCAAATCTCTCTCCGACTTCTCTTTGCTTCTCCTCCCTCAAGTTTTGGCAGGGCCTAGCTCACACGGTGCAACTTTAGAATCATAACGAAAAGCCATTTCAGTTAAAACTTCACCACCCAGCCACAACTCGGTCAGGGGTTTAAGCTCGAGAAACGCCAACGCCAAAACCCGAACGTTCTCGCTCCGCCCCACTCTTCTAGAGACGCGCCGAGCCCCTAGCTGACGTGGCTTCTCTAACTCGGGTCCCAGGAGACGGGGATACAAGCAGGGTGGTGGGCAGCCTACCCAGGGCAGGCGCCAGGATCCTGCGGGACGAGCCGGGGCGGGCCCTAAGACAACCCCCAACATCAGGCCTCTCCTCCGAGGGCAGGTTCCTAAAGCCAAAACATTTTTAACCTCAAAACATCCAGATCTCTGAGGCGTGTAGCGGATTACACGTATATACGCACTTAGGTGACGGCTGCTTATTGTTTAGTGCAGACGCCTGCAGGCGATCCTCAGGCGCAGCCCCCTCCTCTCCACAGCCACCACCCCCAGACGGCCTCACGCCCGCCTGGCTCCCCCGGCGCAGCCCGTCCCTCCGCGCGTTGCGCGGGGGCGGGAACGCGGCGGGCAGCGAACGCGCGCGTGAGGACGTCCGGGGAGCGAGCGCGCCGCCGCCGCCGCCCCCGCCCCCGCCACGGAGCTGGGCCGGAGTTGCCGGTAGTGGGGATTTAAGGTGATGGCCTTGACTGAAGGCCTCGAGCCGGGGTCTCCCGCTGTTGCTGCAGTCGCTGCCGGGGCCTCCGTTCACTCATCGTCATGAGAGGTCAGGCCTGGGGGAAGCGGGCAGAGGCGAGGGGCCGCGGCGAATGGTGTCTGGGGATGGGGGTGGGGGTGTGGGGGGAATAAGTGAGGCACTCGGAGCTCGAACGTAGATGGAAAACTCAGTCCAGGGGATTCCGGAAGAGTTGTGTGCGTTTGCTTTTCTTAAATTTCTCGTCCCCTTTCTTGCTTGTGCTTGGAGGAAAGTGGGAAGGTTCTACGTTACATATGGAAAAAGACAGAGACTGTCCCGTCCAACGTTGGTCTTCGGAGGTTTGAGGGAATAAATAGCCCCTGTGGCGTCGGAGCATCGGTGAAAGCCTTTAGTGAAAGGCACTAAAAACCACACCGCCGTACAGTAACTGGAAAAAAAAAAAATTCAAACTTTGAAATGAAAGGGAATGACAGAACATACCCTGACGTTAACCCTAGCTTCCTCTTACGGGCAGACTGGGATAAGGCTCTGGCATCTTCCAAGGCTGCCCACACTGGTCATTTAGGGATCCTTCTCTGCCAGTGTCTTTTGCCCTTCCCACCCCCCACCTCCCCAAAGATGATGGCATTTTTAATGGGCAGACCATATAACTATCCTTACTCAGACTAAAGAGTTACCTAGCAATTACATGGCGACTCCCTAAGTCTCCTTATTTTAAAGGTATTTGGGTAGTATTCTTTTGTGGGGGAAGGTGATACTCTTGGAAGTAGTTATTAGAAATCTTTTCAGCCTTGGGAAAGCTATTTCAGCATAAAACGAAATTTGTAGGTCCCCTAAATGAAATGTTTATTATTAGTTTTCCATGATACTTTAAAAGGCATTAAGATTTAATGTTTTTTTTTTCTTCCTAGCCTTTCTAAAAGCATTAAAAAATACTGTCTCACTTTTATGAAATGTAGAATCTCCATCAGAGATGAAACTGCTCCAGTTGGGCAGAGTAAATATACTGATGTATTCAAGTATGAATAAGTATTGGTACATTATTAACATCTGCTGGGCACTCATACTTTGACAGTTTTGCTCTTTCCTTCTGTATTTAGAGAAGAGGGCATCTGAAACTAAATTTTTTTTGTAGCAGATGTTCCCTAAAAAATAGTTTGGGTACAGCAGCAGAGCCTTGGCATTAAGGGAAGGGGGAGGAGTCTAGTAACAAGTGATAGATAATCTGAAGATAATTCATCAGCTATGACTATTGGCCTCTACTGTAATGAATAAAGGATTCCTACTGAGCAGTATATTATCCGTATTTAACTGTTCACTTAGAATATTTTCTGCTCTTTGATTTTTAGGAGATAGAGCCCTGAAGCAAGGAAATCTGGATCACAGAAAAAGTATTCAAGGGTCATGCAAGCCAACTGTAGCCAACTGCACAGCCCTCCAGGAGCTGTAGGCAATGAGGATGCCTCAGCCACCCAATGTGTCCATACAAAATTGACAGGAGAAGGTTCTTGTCTTCATTCTGGAGATGTTCATATCCAGATAAACTCCATACCTAAAGAATATGCTGAAAATCCAACCTCCAGAAATACAAGGTCAGGTGTCCATAGCTGTACCCATGGATGTATACATAGTCGATTCCGGAGTCACTCTCAGAATGAAGCAAGGCAGCCTGATGATAGTGCCACAGAGTCTGGAGATCATGGTAGCAGCTCCTTCTCGGAATTCCGCTCTCTCTTCAAGTGGTTGCACAAAAGTCTTCCATATATTTTGATTCTGGGTGTCAAACTTGTTATGCAGCATATAACAGGTAGGGTATAATAAAACATTGAATTGTTTCATTGTCAGTTAATTTTATTTCTTTACTGGTAATCTACCTGAACATTTGTATTTTGTTAGCTTTTAAAATTGTACATGTTTCCTTTAAATTCATGTCATTGTGTTAGCTCTTGGATTTTTTTTTTCCTTTCAATTAACTGGAACTTATCTCCTAACAGGAATTTCTCTTGGAATTGGGCTGCTTACAACTTTTATGTATGCAAACAAAAGCATTGTAAATCAGGTTTTTCTAAGAGTAAGTATAACAAGTAACTAAAAAAACCATTAAATGTGTCTGTAGAATTAATTATATACTCATTTTTGAGAGAAATAGGAATTAAGATCGTTTTCTTGACAAATTTAAATAGACATGTTATAGCATCCACGATACATTAAATTTTGTTATCTAAATGATCTGTCCTAATGCTAAATTGTTTCACTTTATTTTCTTTGTATGTTGAGTCCCTGATAGAAAAGCTCGATAGTATTAAAAGATTTAGAATTCACTATTTGATCTGATTTGTCAAGTGCCTTCATATTTTGAGTAATTTGACCAAACTAGGTAATATAATATCATTAAAAACTTTAGCTGTTGCCCTATAAAATTTAAAATAGTTAAATAAAATGTACATCGAATAGGTATTAAACTATTTAGGTCTCTCTTAAGAAAAATTGAACCCAATAGTTTTTTCATAACACAAATTATAAATTATTAGTCATATAAATTATTGGAGGAAATAGGATTAGTTTATAAAATTTCACCTTCAAGCAACTTTAAAGGGTGATACCTGTGTAAAGGATCATGCATTCTGACCTGGATATTTGTAGTTAGAACGTATCAAACCAAAAGGGTGATACCTGTGTAAAGGATCATGCATTCTGACCTGGATATTTGTAGTTAGAACCTATCAAACCATAAAAATGTAATTCAGGGTTTAAAATAGGTAAAACTTTTATAGATTTTATTTATTTGACAGAGACAGCGAGAGAGAGAACACAAGCAGCGGGGGGAGTGTGAGACAGAGAAGAAGGCTTCCCTCGGAGCAGGGAGCCCGATGCAGGGCTCAATCCCAGGACCCTGGGATCATGACCTGAGCCGAAGGCAGATGCTCAACTGACTGAGTCACCCAGGCCCCCCTAAAACTTTTAATTAAACTAGTAATTAAAACAATTTTAAGGGGCGCCTGGGTGGCTCAATCGATTAAGCGTCCTACTCTTGATTTCGGCTCAGGTTCTTGTGAGACCAAGCCTCTGTCAAACTCTGCACTCAGTGGGCACTCTGCTGCTTATCCCTCTCCACTCCCCCTACCCCTACCCCATGCATGCTCTCTCTCTCAAATAAATAAAATCTTTTTAAAAAATTTAAGTGAGGGGCACCTGGGTGGCTCAGTCGGTTAAGCGTCTGTCTGCCTTCAGCTCAAGTCACGATCCTGAGAAGCGGGGAGCCTGCTTCTCCCTTTCGCTCTGCTGCTCCCCCTGCTTGTGCTGTCTTGCTCTCTCTGTCAAATAAATAAAATCAATCTTAAAAAAAATTTAAGTGACATTAATAACAAATCACCTTGTTAAAATCTTACTGAATTGTTTGAAAATTCTAAAAATTATACTTAACAAATCCTAATAAATGCATTTTTAAAGTTCTGTTTTGTCAGGGAGGCAAAAATAGGTAAAGTTTGTACTTGGACGGGTCCTTTATGTCAGCTTGTAGAAGATTGGGCTTCTTTGAAGCCTGGGTAACGTGGGTAATGTTTTAATACAGTGAAGAAACTTGTATTTTGAAGAATTTGTTTAAATATGAGTTCTGTTTTGTTCACTAAGGATAGAGTGTGATGATGTACAATTTAATATATTTTTATTAAGATTAGTCTGTTAAAATGTGTTAATAAATTAGTCATTAAATAAAATAGTTTAATGTTATTTATAATTCTGGCATAATTCATAGTAACAAATCATAAAATTGTTTATTTTTCAGGAAAGGTGCTCAAAGATTCAGTGTGCTTGGTTACTGGTATTCTTAGCAGGATCTTCTGTTCTTTTATATTACACCTTTCATTCTCAGTCACTTTATTACAGGTAATTTGAGGTCCAAATACACAATCACATTTTTTATGTAATCATTTATTTCATAGCACTTTGCATATATTTTAACTTGCACATAATTATTGTTAGAGTTCAATTTTTACCTGTTCCTCTCCTTCCAAGATTAATAGGTCTAAGTGACTTATTCAGATTTGTATATCAGTGCCTTGGCTCATGGCAGGTACTATTTAATTTTTGATACTTAAATTTTTACTTATATAATCAATAATTTTGAATACCATTAGGTTTTTGGTGGTGGTCTTTTTAAATTTTTATTTTCGACAAAAATTATATATACTTAATATATATAACATGATGTTTTGATATATGTATACATTATGAAATGATTACACAATCAAGCTAATTAACATATCCATCACCTCCCTTAGTTATGTGTGTGTGGTGAGAACACATGATCTGTTTTTAGAAGCAAGGAGAAGACTTACTAAATGACAGTTCTTAAGTTTCCATGTCAGATGGAAGTGTTTTGAATTTTTGGCTTTTGGCTTCAGTAGAGCTAGAGAGATGTGGACAGTCTGGGATATACTTTGTAGGGGGAACCAATACCATTCAGATTGCATTGGGTGGGTAGGTAGGGGGTAAGAATCAAAGATGACACCTAGGATTTAGTCTCAGCAACTGGCTGGATGGTGATGCCATTTATGGGCTGGGAAAGACTGGGGAAGGAACTGGTTTTGGTGGGAAAATAAGTAGTTTTACTTTGAACATGTTAAGTTGGTGAGATCATGTAGAACTGTTAAAAGTGATTATAGCTGTATGTCATTAGCTTAGAATTAAGGTTAGGGCTATAAATTTTGGTGTTATCCAGCATACAGTTGGTATCTAAAAACTATAGAACTCACCAAGACTGAGGGAAAAAAAAGTATAGACAGGAGAGGGGGCAGGACTGGACATGCAGCAAAGGAGATTTAAGGAACCATCAATCACATAATGAAAACTAGAAGTGTGAAGTTAGAAGTCTAGGAAGAAGTAATTCAGGGAGGAAAGATGGAAAACAAGAAGTGACCTTTGAATTCAGCAAGACGGAAGGAACTGGTGATCGTGACAAAAGCAATTCAGTGGAAAGGAGGGAACGGAACCTTGATTGGCGTTGGTTGAGTAGAGAATGGCAGATAATCTAGTATTTAGTGAATTTTTTAGATTACAGGCTAGCTTTCCAACCATGACATGCTGGGAAGACTTGTTTTTCTTTATTCTATGGAGGAAAGATTTGAAATTTAAACTTTAAATTTATTTTGCATTATATGCAAAATGCAATCTGAGTGGTATTTGAAACATTTGAAAAGTCTCTTTAAAATAAGCAAAATGATTTTCCATTCTATTTATTACATGAACTCTAACATATTGCCAAACTCACATTTTTTACACATCAAATTAAAGTAAAATATTTGGTAGCAAATTTAAAACCCTTATCAAACTTGACCTTTGTATGATGCTCTGGTTAAGTTTTGACATTTTTCTCTTGGTAGCTTAATTTTCTTAAATCCTACTTTGGACAATTCAAGCTTCTGGGAAGTACTTTGGATTGTTGGAATTACAGACTTCATTCTGAAATTCCTCTTCATGGGCTTAAAATGCCTTATTTTGTTGATGCCTTCTTTCATCATGCCTTTTAAATCCAAGGTAAGAAACTAACTTTGTTTATTGAAAAAACATTAGCAAAACCACATTAATGCTATTTAGTCTTTGTTGAAATAACTCTTTTATAACTTTTCAGTTTCCTAAATAACCTAATTTATCTGTATCACTTCAGCCTGGCAACCACTGCTCAAAGACTTGAACCCAAATATTAATCTAGTCCAATAAAATCAGAATTATATTTGCTTCAGAATAATCTAATCAGTCCCCATATCACATATAGAAAAATAAAATTTAGATTTGTACTTCTGTTCTCCTCCAGGGCTTTATCAATTAATAATTGATAACTGACTATATTCAGTGTTTTTCCCATATTCAGTAAAAACTTTAATATAAATTTTTATAATCAGCAAAAATGTTTTAATTTAGTATACATAAATTTTCAGTCATTCTTTAGAAATCTTTAGAAATTGTGAAAACGAGGTTGAGATTGTCAATCATAACCATTATCATTATGAAGATTAATTTTATAGTTATTGTGCCATATGCTCATGATTATTTCAGTCCAATATGAAATATTTGTGTTATGTATATAAGTAGCTTGTGTAGCTGTTTTCTTTTTCCTTCGTTTTTAGGGTTACTGGTACATGCTTTTAGAAGAATCATGTCAGTATTACCGAACTTTTGTTCCCATACCAGTTTGGTTTCGTTACCTTATAAGCTATGGGGAGTTTGGTAATGTAACTAGACGGAGTCTTGGGATATTGCTGGCTTTACTCTACCTCATACTAAAAGTAGGTAACATGGGGTGCCTGGGTGGCTCAGGCCACGATCCCGGGGTCCTGGGATCAAGCCCCACGTCGGGCTCCCTGCTCAGCAGGGGAGTCTGCTTCTCCCTCTCCCTTTGCCCCTCCCCCTTTGCCCCTCCCCCCTACTCGTTCTCCCTCTCAAATAAAATCTTAAAGAAAAAGTTGGCTTAAGTCTATAAATTGAGTAAAATATTCCATAATTGGATTTTAAATATATTTAGAATGAAATGAATATGCAATAAGCATTAAGTTAATATCAGTATTTGATATTATGGGATTTTAGCTTATATCTCTGGGTTTAACAGGGCTCTTTGAATTAAAAAATTCTCTTATTTCCTCTTTCAGCTTTTGGACTTTTTTGGACATCTGAGAACTTTCCGACGGGTTTTACGAATATTTTTTACACGACCAGTAAGTACTTTTTATCAGTTAAAAAAAAAAACTTTACCTTTCTTCATTATAAAAATGTTTTAGTTCATAAATTTTACAAGTATGGATTTCATAGGGAGCCTGGCTGGCTTACTCGGTAGAGCATGTGACTCTTGATTTTGGGTAGTGAATTCAAGCCCCACATTGGGCATAGAGCTTGCTTAAAAAAAAAAAAAAAAAAAAAGTGTGGATTTCATAATTACATGCTTTTTTAGTACTTTGGCACATGGGGCTTTGATGATAATTTCAGTTTTATTTCTCTGATCAGTTTCTTGACTTGAATGTTGACAACCACCTGATAGTTGATATGGTGCTTATATTTTTGAATGTGCCACTTCAGATCACTTGACATAAGGGTTTATATACATTCCCTTAAAAATCTTGTCATGAACTTTTGTACTTCCTTTTTTTAAAAATTCACATGGGGCGTCTGGGTGGCTCAGTCGGTTGAACATCTGACTCTTGGTTTCAGCTCAGGTCCTGAATCTCACAACCCCATGTCGGGCTCCGCTTTCCGCAGGGAGTCTGCTTAAGATTCTCTCCCTTTCCCTCTGTCCCTTCCCCCTCAGCACCCGTTGCTCACACATGCTCTCTAAAAATACATAAATCTTTAAAAAATGTTTTTCACAAATGGTGGTTTTGTGTACTTCCATTAACTCTTTAGCTCCTATAAAAATGCTCTCATTATAATGTATTGTGTGTATGAGAAAAGCTCATTACCAAAAATGTCCCTTGAAATTTTCTTACTGGAAAAATTTCCCCACCAAGTCAGTTCTGTATACACAATAAGTTCACAGCATGGAATTTAACAATAAATTGAGACTCTATTGTCAGTTATAAACTTGATTATTATGTGATTCCACTGATGTTACACACTGCAGAGAAAGGCTCATTTGCTATTTAGTAGCCTCAAAGGTTGTCAGTACTCAGATGTGGACACTCTTTGGCTAATTGTAGAGCTAGTAATCTTTTACTTTTTTAAAGTAAGCTCTGTGCCCAATGTGGGGCTTGAACTCATGACCCCGAAATCAAGAGTCACATGCTCTACCAACTGAGCCAGCTAGGTGCCCCTAGAATTACTAATTGGATAACAAGTTTTGCTGCATCCTATTCAGATTTCTTTCTTTAGACGGGTACATTAAAATTGAGAGTTCTGCTTTGATAAAGTTTATTCAGTTGATTATATGAGTATCAGCCATTTTACTGTAATTTAGTAAGGCTTGTGCTGAAATACTTTGATATTCATTCTCTGTGAGGCATAAAGAGAAATCAGTCTTTGATACTCTTTGTGAGTCTCTCATGAATACATGTATACACATATTCCTTAACTTTGCCAGGGAAATGGCAATCACCATCAAAATAAGTCTTCACCTGAAGGGAGTCTGCAAAATGCCAGAGGAGTGCTATTTTTTTCTTTAAGATTTATTTATTTATTTGAGAGAGAAAGAGAGTGGGAGGTGCAGAGGGAGAGAGAATCTCAAGCAGCTGTGCTCTAGCCCCCAAGGCAGGGCTCAGTCTCATGACCCTGAGATCACAACCTGAGCCAAAACCAAGAGTCTGAAGCTTAACTGACTATACCACCCAGGCACCCCCAGGGGTGCTACTTTAAAAGTTTGTCAGCTTATGCTTATGTATCTGCAGTACACTCTGCTAAATGACATTTTAATGAAGGAAAATTGGCAAGATCATCCATCAGTATCCCAGTTTATTTCTGGAATCTTGAACATTACCAGACTTAAAAAAAAAATCTTATTTTTAAATATTTTTATCCTTTGAGTCTTCGTTTGATTTTATTAACTCTCAGTATTTAGTAAAATAAGTTTAGATCATAGCCTCAGGTTGAGTCAGGTCATGCTTTGCTCTCATTACCATAACTGAACTTGGGTATTCTTCTCTTCAGCCACATTTTCCCCATCATTTCTACAAAAAGGTGATCTCATTGGCAACATTTTGTCATGTCTAGTTAATGACTATGGTCTACTGAATTTGGTGATGAAGTTAAAAGATCAAAAACTTTAAGGACTTTAGGAGAAAAGGAAATTCAAAGAATTGTGTTACCGTTCAGTCTGTTTTGACAGTATAACTCTACCCATGACATTTTGCAATTCGAGTTCTTTTGTAAAACTTTATTTTTTCCTAGTACTAAGTGTTCTCTGACTTTTGTGATAATTAAGGATGACAGTCAAATTATTTTTAGATTGAGTAACAGGACACTGTTCAGTGGTCCCCAAACCTTCTTCATATTCAGTTCACTTAGAGAGCTTTCAAAAATTAGATTCCTGGGTCACATCCCAGTATGTCTGGACCTATTGAATCAATCTCCAATGTGGAGCACAGAAATCTATTTTTAAAGCTATCTCTACATGAGTTACATTCAGCCAGCCAAGCTTTGAATGGACTGTTTTGAACCAATGCCATAGGTAATAAGTGAGCTATTGGGTAATACCAGGTCACATAATACATGAATATAGATTTTATAATAGTGCTATTTCAGATTGCTTAGTCTCTTAAGCCAATTGAATTTGTAGCACTATCATTATTTGGGAAGTCAGTGAATCTAACAATCTTCCAAGATCCTGTTACGTATCTGATGAGTTCATCTGGATGCATGCAGTCCATCAAGATATGGTTCTGCATACACAGTTCAGCTTTGAAATATTTGTGTCCTTCAGGAGAGTTTTCAAATGCCTAGTTCCAGGGAGATTTGAGAAATACAGCATCACCTACGTATTTGAGTAACAGGGAGAGAAAGATTTGTTGATGAACAGAACTTTTTATCTTCATAGAGTTATGGAGTGGCTGCCAGCAAGAGACAGTGTTCAGATGTGGACATTTGTTCAATATGTCAAGCTGAATTTCAAAAACCAATTCTGCTCATCTGTCAGGTAAGTGTATTTTTTAAGCATACCAAATACAGCACTTCTCTGAGTCCCAAGTCATATTTATATTAGTTGAAAGGAAAAAATCTACAATGGTTAGCCTAAAGTAGCATTCAGGCCACATACTAGTTATTTCTTACCTGTAATCAGGGGTTTGATACATTAGCTAAATCTTGTCCCTTATGTTGTAATGACTTGTATGCAGAGGAATGTATGTAAGGCCCTTTCCTATACTTTATGGCAGTTACTCACCAAGACTTTATTAAGCTGTTAAGTAAAAGTTATTGTCTAGGGATAGCTTATATATATATATTATATATAGCTTATATTTATTAAAAGTCGTTAAATGAACAGTCAAAAGAACACTAGTGTCTCTACTACTGACACTGCTTTGTGTTCTTGAATGTCATATTTGTTTTCTTATTTGTAAAATGAAGGATTACTGCTCTCCAAAATGCCTTTCAGCTCTAGAGTATGATTCTCTGCAGTGTGATGATTTTAAAATTAAAATGTTATCAAGTATAAAGCCTAATTTTTAATTCCCTTACAGCATATATTTTGTGAAGAATGCATTACCTTATGGTTTAACAGAGAGAAAACATGTCCACTGTGCCGAACTGTGATCTCAGACCATATAAATAAATGGAAAGATGGAGCTACTTCATCCCACCTTCAAATATACTAAGTTGTACAAACTATGAAGGCCACAAAACATTAATTTCATTTGGTTACACTGACTATTGATAAAGACATTAGAATGGGTTTTCAGGACTAGAAGTTAAGGAAAATGTTTCCAAATGGTTTTAGATTATTATAGTAAGACGTGTGTAGTCTAATTTATCAAAAGATTAAATGAAAGAACTTTGTTTTAAGAAATATATAAGTAATGTTCAGCCTAATGCATATGGCACATTTATTCCGTCCTAATTATTTGATAGGGTTGCAGTGTTAAATTGTGAATGTTTTCTCATTAATGTTACCAAAACGGCAATTGGGTAACTAAAACTAGTGGTTTTAGAGGAACTCAGGTATTCTTTTCCTGACATTGTTTTCAGAATAAAGAATATTTTTCATAATATTTTAAGATACACATTATCTGAAAGAATTTTCTTTAGCATTGACTTTTGTAATTCCCAGTCTAAAAATTCTTAACATTTTCAAAGTTTGTATTTTTAAATGGAAGTTCTAAAAGCTATTTTTTATCTGTAAACAATCAGATTTTCTAAGTGCAGATTAATTTACTGAGGATGATATATTTTAATACTGTATTCTCTGTAGTATGCTTAGCAATCAGATGAGATGATTTAAATAGTTTGTGGACCTCATACATACAATCCTGCCATCAGCTTTAATGTACATGATCTTGCTTTTTGTATAGTGCCATGAACTATCTTAAACTATTAAAATAATCACATGGATTACAAACAGCTGGCTTCACTGATGATTTGAATAGGGTGATAAAGGAGACCTACTCAATCTTATAAAGTCTTCTCCAAAAAGTTTTGGAATCTTACACTTGAGTCATCGTTACTTGGGAGATAAAGCTTGCACTCGGCTTCCAGGAAAAGCCTTAGTGTAGTTTGTTTGCCTCTAGGTATTTGTGCAGTGTGATAGAAAAGGCAATGAGGCAATTTCTCTCTCCCCACGAAACCTGTAAGGCAGAATCACATCTTTAACAGAAGTATGAAGGGCTGGTTATATCTAGAGTAGAAGTTTCTGCCCATTTCCTCTATTACCATTAATCAGTTTGCACACAAGGAAAAGATAGTGGAAAGGAAAAGTTGGGAGGTAGAAAATAAATTTGCAGTATTAAGACAAAGTCTAAACCAGCATATGGATAAATGACAGTGACCAACCAGCTACAGATTAAGTCCTTTTCATGCCTGTATAGCCACCCAAATTGACAAAAGAATATTAGAAAGCAGGGCACCTGCGTGGCTCAGTCGCTTCAATGGCTGCCTTCGGCTCAGGTCATGATCCCACAGTCCTGGGATCCAAGCCCTGCGTCGGGCTCCCTGCTCAGCGGGGACCCTGCTTCTCCCACTCCCTCTACTGTTTCCCCACTGTGCTCTCTGGCTCTGTCAAATAACTAAATAAAATCTTAGGGAAAAAAAATACTAGAAAGCCTGTAACTATTTTTCCTACGTTAACTGCCAGGTTATAAGTACAACTGTTGCTATTCAGTGATAATATATTTAAATTTAACTATTACCTACTTTGAGAACAGCTGCAAATATTGAAACAAGCTTACTTGGCCTTAACTCACTTTCTTGACTGTGATGAAGCAAACAGTTATGTAGGTGTACAGCAGGAGATGGGTGAGAAAGGCAGTTTGGGATTAGAATTTGAGTGTGAAAAATAGCTGTGCTGACTTCCTATTACCAATACAAGAGTAGCCTTACTACATGGGTAAGCCCTATTACAATACCTGCTTTTCTTACCCTATGGCTATATGGATAGTGTTGTTTCTTAATATGATTTAATAAAAAAGGAGGTCCATGATAGACAGTTGGGTTTTTGTTTTTAATGAACAAGAAAGCAGTTCACATATGAATTTAAAGGGAGGGGAATGTAATAGGAGAGCTATGCCATCCACCAACAACACTGATGAACTGGAAGCATTTCTCTATTTCACCTCAAAAATGGGAACAGGGATTCAAAAACCCATTTATTCTGTGAATTCAGATCACACCCTCTGAAAGACTGTTTTATCAGCACTAAAAGCCACAATCATGTTTTATAAAAAAGTCAGTTTGAGAACTTCTATACAGAAATCATCCAAGTGTGACAGAATTAACCTCAAGTAAGTGGCTTATACTAAACACCCATCTTACACTAGATATATTGAGACATTAGTTAAAAACAGATTTATGCACTACATTATGTAGTACATACACATCCAGTAACCAAGTGTAGTTGACAAGTGTGGCTGAACAAACTGTTGATTGTTACCACAAGAAAGTCCTCCTAGTGTATCTATGTGAAGTTATTTTTCACATGAGTTTTTTTTAAGCAACCAATTCAACTACTGGACAGAACTTGGAAATTACAAGTGTGTAACATCTAATATATAATAGTTCTAAAACTTGTTATATATTTAAGTAGCTTAAATTGCTCAGCAGAAACAGTTTTACAACTGTCAGTCCTCACATATATAAGCAGTTTATTAAATATGAGAACCTGAACATACCTGGTATGTTAGCGCAAAAAAATTATTGAAACCATTTGTGCACCTGATTGTTATTTCTTCCTATCTTAGAATAATAAAAAAAATCACTTCTATTTTATGTTCATTCAAATTTCCATTTAATTTCTATTTACATTCATTCAATCCGAAATCAAAATACTTAGTACAGTAAACTAAATACAAGATGAAAAGCAGAAAAATGTGTTACCCTCATAGCACTCCTAATAAGGCAGCTGAAGAATTTATTTACTCTGATAGATGCAAAGCCAACTTGGGATAGGAAAAAAAAATAATAGCTTAAAGAGCAAACACAGATGAACCCATCTTTCAGATGTTACTTCAGATAATCCACTGAGATAATACTTGTGCTGTAGTGATAAATTAAGAATCACGCAAGAAAAGCTTTTTATCGATCAGCAACAGACCACAGGTCATGGTGTGACAGGTACTTTTATGATTGTTTTGTCCAGCTTGCTGTGTCTACTCCTATGAAAAAGGGTAGATGTTTGGACACTGATGTTTTTATTTGAGAAATTAACCATTTTCAAAACCTCAAAAATCCACTCTTCATAAATTCAACATTTCTCATGGGAATAATCTTAAGATCTAACCCTTGTAAGCTAGGAACCATATGACTGAGTAACCAAAATAGTTAGGTCCTGTATTAAACACAAAATCCAAGGCTCAGTATATTAATACTCTTGAAGATGCATCTTGTTTATAATCATTTATTAAAGAATGTTGAATTTATGGAGTATCATACATGCATTCTTACCCCCCACCCCCCAATTATCTTCTATCTCAAAAATAGTATGGAAAAATTCTTCTTGAAGGATTCAAATTAGGTGAGACCATAAAGGGGAAAAAGAAATAACATAATTTTCCTAAAAATCTGGTTCAAGTTCAGTAATTCTTTACATTGTTAATCACAGCTGGTTTATAAATCCCAGTTTATTCTGTAATGCTACAAACCTTATAAAATCAAAATTAGTAAACTTCAATTCTCAGTGATTATATTTTAATTAAAAAACAACATGTATAAAGTAAAAAAATATCCTGTAATAGCTGATTTTAAAGAAAATAAGTGATGAAAGAAAAGCACTTAATCTCTTTTATATACTTACCTGGAATAATCATAAAGAATCCTCTTAAGAAACTTAAGACTAGTAATATTGACATCATATATTTTAAACTATGCTTGGATTTTTACAAATAAATATAGGGTAAGCCATATTGCATAGGTGTGTGCTTTCTGTCTGTGACACTAAAGTGGCACTTGACATGTTTTCACAGTCATAGTAGGGATATCCATTTATGAAACACAATTTCTCCGTAAACTTGCCACAGCATAGGAAATTAATTTCACTCAATGTTAAGTTTGAAAAACTATTTGTATGGATGGTAGGTATGCAATTAATACTTTTTATGCAGAAAAGTTGCAGTGTGTGCCACTACTGCTGGTAGTACTAATTATGAAAATAGTTTATGGGGCGGTTAGAGCCAGCCAATCACAGTGCAGATATTACTAGTAAATAGGACTGAGGAGGACTATTTCGGTGTACAAATTTCTCTGGAATTTGATTAGGCAATCAACACTACAGTTAGTAAACACATTTGCAACCAAGTATGAGTAGCACAAGCCATTTACAGTCTGAAATAAAGCCTGTACCTATCACCATAGCTTTTGGGTTCTGTTTTTTCAGACATTATAAATTGTCAGAGAACGAAGATCTGCACTCTAAGTACAATTTCTGCCCTTTTCATTACTGTAGCTTCTAATTTACTAGCTACAGTTATAAAGTTCTCAGTAGGTTGCTGCAATGAGGGAGGAGGGAGTCTAGAGGAAGTGATTAAAAAAAAAAAGGCTTTCTGTCCACAGATGAACTGTTACCAATTCTTTCATTTATTGCCACAATTGAAAAGGTGTATTTCCAATCATTCTTCATGGTTCTATTTTGCCTAATGTCATAGGATTTCATCTTATCTCACTCGAATTGCCATTTAAATAAGCAAAGCTTTACTCTTTTCTGACTGAATTCAACATGCATAAAGAATCTTATGGCTTGGATCCTATGGCTCAAAAAGGTTTGAAGAACACAGCAAGCAGCATCTATTTAAAAAAATTGTAGGGTTGCAAAATATTACAAACTGACTTTGCACACTCAGACTGAAGACATTATAAAAAACAAAAAGAGGTGGTAAGACTCAACTGCAACTGCATGATCATCTATTATATACCAGTATGCACTGAAATGTATTTTTATAAAGCTCTGCAGATATTAAACCCTTTCACCAGCTAGTCATGGAAATGCTCTCTTTAAGGCAGGAAGTATTTAAGAAAGGTAAAGTTACCTTTATTTTTATTCTTTGTACCTGTATATCACTTATGTCGATTTTGTTACAATTTCAAAAACATAGTGTCTTGTTAACATGTTTCCTAAATTAAGCCACTAAGTTTTCTTATTCACTGTGGAAGACATTCATCAAAAGGCCATCAAATATTTTTACAATCAAAAAATGTAGCCCCAGTATAGGAGAAAGAAAAATACTTTTTTTTTTCCCTTTTAAAACTGTTGAGGAAAAAAAATGTAAGGAAGGTAGACAGCAAAAACAGTTAAAGTAAAACTTAAAAATCTTACCAATTTGCTGTAAAGAGATTTGACACAGAGAGTGGAACATGACAACACCCTCTTCCCCTGGATCTCCCTCTCTTCCTCACGTTACTACCCTCAGTATGCATTTTATCCTGACTCTTTTCCATCCTTCTTCAGCCATGGGCTGAAAACATTTGGCATCTTGAACCAAATACTGGTATAAGAACAGGTGGTGATATTTTTCCAGTGCAATGCAGGCCCAGGACAAGGATGAAATGTAGGACATACAATTTATGCCCATTCCAAAGCTTCCAGTTAAGCTTAGCACATAGCAGTACTGCAAGTAGAAATGATTAAATAGATATTTTTTCTAGTATTACAGACAGGTATTGCAGCTGGGTTACTGAAAATAAACCCCAAGTCCACCCCAATCCCTCAAACGAGCCACAGCTGTGGTTAACAATGATTCATTTGCATTTTTATTATTTCACCAAGAAACAGAAGTTGTCTGGCTTTCTTCATACCAACCAATAATTTTGCATTTTAAAGTTGGGATGTTTTCCATAATGAGCTGAATCAAAAATCTATTTGAAAAATATATATTTATATAAAAAAAAGATTCAGGTTGTTTGCACGTAAAACATCAATTGTTAAGTTTCTTTTGTCTTTGATTCCATGTTGCTGGAAAAAGTTTGAACAAGCTTGCATGCTAATTTGTCCTTAGTTGCAAGTATTACAGGCAATTTCATACTTTGCCTAATGAAAGGATAACCCTTCTTCGACACAATCAGAACTCAACAGTGATTCAGAAGCAACATCCTACCCTTAATACTGTCAGTTCGAGCCATCAACATGAAAATCCTTGATAAGGTTGAGAAGATGTCGCTAGGAATCAATTAATTGATGTGCCTAAGAGTTCCACAATACTATTTTGCTTAAGTGTTTTTTTTTTTGCACCATTGATTGATTTTTTAAAATCCATGTTTATTTTTCCTCTGTCCAAAGTGTTCAAATGTAATGACACTGACTCTTCAAGACTGTCATTTTGAGTCTTCTTGTTTCACCTTACAGGATGCTCACACATCCCTTCCCCACCTTTTTTGCCTTAAATTCATTAAAATCTTTGCTCTGTCATAGATTCATACGTAGGTGCTCTGGTCGTTTGGAGATCATGGGAAAAGCTTGTTTTTTGTATGGCCCGGAGTTCGGCTGTCGTATTGGAAGTGGTGCTGAAGCTTCCCCACTCATCGTCACATCCATCTGCTCTACTCCACTTGTTTCCATTGGATATTCCACAGGTGTCTGAGGATTTGCCGTGCTGGCTGAAGCACCTCTTCCCCAGAAATCCCCAGGAGAAAATTTGACTGGGCTTTAAGACAAGGAAGAGCTATCATTCATTTATCTCAAGGATTATCTCAACAAGAAATATTTCCCTTAAATTTCAAGGGAGTGGGGTAATGTGACATTTATTTTTATTTAATTTTATTTTTGTGTGAATTAGTACAAAGGCCACTGCTCCCCTAGACTAATTGTTAGAGTTTCCTAACTGGTCTCTTTACCTCTATACCTGCCTCTGTAAAACCCTCAGTGATACTTTTTTTTTTTTTTTTTAAATCATTTTACTCCCCCGACTTAAAATAGCTTCCCATTGCATTTAAGATAAAATACTTCTCCAAACCTTTCTCTTCGTCACTGACCACACATCAGGAACAGTGACCTTTCATTTCCAAGACCAAGTTTTTCCTCCCTTAGGGCTTTTGCATGGGCTGTTGCTCTACCTGTAACATCCTATACTTCTATTTTTTGTATGGGTGGCTTTTTCTCTTCATTCTTAGATGTTACTTAACCAGGGAGGCCTTTCTCTGACCACCATGAATAGGAGCCGCCCTGTTATTCTTAACTACCACCGCACTTTTTACTTTTCTTCATATAGTAACTTGACACTACTTGTGATTACATAATTCTTCTATTTCCTTCTTTGGTTATTTT